>NC_050443.1:51419028-52019028 GCF_903995425.1 Onychomys torridus | reverse complement strand
GTCCAGGTGTTTCCCCCATGTTCAGGTTTTGATGAATGACAGGGATAGGAGACTAGCATCCTTGCAGATGTAGATGCAGAGAGGGGATGCCAATCATAAACACATTTGCCTGTAGAGTTCATCATGATCAATGGCAAACTGATTTCCCCATTAGATGCCTTCCACACATGACTCAGACACTCTCTGTGGCATTCCCAGGAAAGATTTTGAATTTTAAGTAGACAAATTTGTTGAAAAAGCAGATGTCTCTCGCTGTGGTGCTTCGTGAAACAGCAGCCGACACTAACGCAGCAAAAGGAATGTTTCACATCTGCCTGAGTTTTCTTTTCTTGTGTTGATGGACCTGACCCTGCACCTTCCAGTCAGGCCACAGAACTTTTCCTCCTAGTTCTGTCTTCTCAACTTCTTCCACTCAACAAATCTGCATTAGGACTTCTTATACACAGGATCATCATGAAGGTCTAACCAATATCAGTTCTTCTGATTCAAGTTGTAGGGTGGCCAAGTCATTTTAATATGGTGATATTGTGTCCCTCAACATATTGTTGCACCTTAATAAACTTACCTGGGGTCAGAGAACAGAACAGCCACTAGATAGACATAGAGGCAAGAAAATGGTGGCACACACACCTTTAATCCTAGCATTCTGGAGGCAGAGATCCATCTGGATCTCTGTGAGTTCAAAGCCACACTGGAAAAAGCCAGGCATGGTGACTCACACCTTTAATCCCAGGAAGTGATGGCAGGAAGCAGAAAGGTATATAAGGCATGAGGACCAGGAACTAGAGCTTGTTAAGCTTTTAGGAGTCTGAGCAGCAGTTCAGCTGAGATCCATTCAGATAAGGACACAGAGGCTTCCAATCTGAGGAAACAAAATCAGCTGAGGAACTGGCAAGGTGAGCATGTGGCTTATTCTGTTTCTCTGATCTTTCAGTGTTCACCCAGGTTTGGTTTTATTAATAAGACCCTTTAGAGACTCATACTACACATTTTAATTTCGGGAATGACTTTCTGTGGTCCAAATTTGGTTCATTTCATGGACAGTTAATTTATTCTGTCAACTGTTTTATTATGTCAACAATTGATTGAGTCATTTAAAATCAAATACTGTCTTTGAATCATTTGTGCTTTGGAGTGATGGATAATTATTTCCTATGGAAGGATATCCTATGTCTTTTGGAGGATGTATTTTGGCAGTATAACATTCCTGCATCTCAATCTCTAGCTAAAGATATTCTCCATAAAGAACAAAATCTTTGCTGTAAACTATTAATATAAATATTTTTACTTAAAAATTTCAAGATAATTACTTTAAAATCATAATTTAAAGATAATGTAATGACTACACTTTTATACTAACATGAGATATGGTTCATATGATTCGAATTGTTCTTACAAATCATAATGTATGTGTCTTAATAAATTAAAAATCATTAACATGAAATTATGGAACAATGGAATTATAAACTAGAAAATTTTCAGTTAGTTAGACGAGGTAGGAAAACAGATAAAGTAATAGATGATAGACAGAAATAGATTAAATGATAAGAGAAATCCAACTGGAAATTATAATGAATACACTTCCAAATTTGATTACATATTTTTCATTCCGTAGTCAGGACATGTGTGTATACATGCTAAGTGTCTGCAAACTGCTTATTCTTTTCAATACTTTGCATGGTACCAGCAGGTCCTAATGCAGTTATTTTTTTTTTTCCCTTTGGGGAACATTTCTTTCTAGATAATGAAGAATAGTGCACCTTGCTCAAATTGCCATGAAATTCAAATGAAGAAGTCTAAATTAATGAGATTTTAGTACACTTGGCACATAGTGAGAACCAAGATCAGATAATCTTAAGATTCTAAACCAACGGCAATTCAGCTTCCATCTTCAGAGGTGTCAACCTGATTTAACAGTTGGCCAGGTTTATTAAGAATACCCCTAGCACACTTCTTAATTAATTTGAGATACTATCAAGTCCTGTGGTTCATGTCTAAACTGCTGACATAAACACACCTTTACCCCACTTACTTCATTATAAACTCAAGTGTACTTGAAGTTGAACATGAGATTGTTCAAGCTAAGGTAAAACCATAAGGTGGGTATTTCATACTTCTGTTCCTCTATTCAAATGGATTTCTAATTCTTTTATCCTATATCTGTTAACTTGCTGTTAAATTTAATTATGCAAATCAATGTCAAAATCTATAGGTTCTCTCAGGCCTCAATATTGAGACTGGTGTGAAGGGCCTCTTGTGTTAGTATTGAGAATGGGTATGTCTTTTGAGTTACTCTAAGTGTATATGGTTCCTAGCTTTAAAATTGTGGCTGCAAATAATTATTTACAGCCAAATAAAATGTTACCTATGGATAGCTACAGCACTTTCGGGATAGAAGCAGAAGCATCACAAGTTCAAGGCCAGTCCAAGCTATGTAGTGAGACTAGGTGTCAAAACAGAACACACACACACACACACACAGAGAGAGAGAGAGAGAGAGAGAGACAGAGACAGAGAGACAGAGAGAGAGACAGAGAGACAGAGACAGAGAGAGAGACAGAGAGACAGAGAGACAAAGAGACAGAGAGAGAGATGAAAACGCCCACACACATTGAAGTTTATGTGAATTATGTCAGAGATATCTAAAAGGAAGTTCTGTGAAGGGCTCAGTGCAGATGAGAGTGAGAACCCAAGATCATTTTACATCTTATTCCTCTGTGTTTTGTTACCTGATTCATTACTTTCTACCATTCTTATCTTTAGTTTTAAAATACACTTCAAAGCATGTCTTTTTGATTATTGACACACTTTTAATATATACTAGTACCACAAAATTCATAAACTTTTTAAATACAGTTATAATGCCTCCAAATAATCACTTGGGAGTAAAATATAGTACCTGATATTTGAAAATATACTGGATAATAACCTCACGATAATTTCTTCTCATGCTTCCATTTATGGATTACATTTAAGCAAACATTTGATATGTTATCATGGAAAAATAGACTGTTGCTATTCTCCCACATTCTTAAGTCCAGTGTCCTCTTTTTTTTTCTATTCTTCTGTAAATTTACTATTTTCCTTCATTGGTATTACTTAATTTTATGCCTACTTACAAGAATATTTCTACTATGTGAAAAATAGCAATGATAGCCATGATTCCTTCAGGAAATTTTACATTTATCTAGGAATAACCCTTAAAGAGAAGCAAGTGATAACACACTCATATGTAAGAATATATTAATAAAATGAATTTTCAAAGGACATGACATTGACTTAAGTTATTCTTACTATTTAAATACATATGATTATAAATTAGGTATGAAATATTCATACTTATGAATCTTTTTAACTAGAATTTTAAGCAGATTCATAAATGCAATGCATATAGAACCATAAAGCCAAGGCAATTCAACAAGACGTTTAACATAATAGATGATGCTGCTTTACAAAAATACAAATGGTGAGCTTCCCACAGATCCTGGGATGTGGTTGTCTATCATGGTCTGAGATTCTCCTTCAACTGAGACTTAATGGTAGTTCTAAGAGTCTTGAGAATGGAAACTCTTACTGAGCTACTACATGCTAGAAGTGTTTTTGCAATAAATAGCTTATGACAGCTATCATGGAACAGGATTCCCGAGTAAAGGGGTGAATTTGCTATGATTGTCTCTCCATCCTACCAGCTCACTTCCACCATGTTATAAGGGTAGGCAAAGTTCCTCGCTAGATCCATGTCCTGTGATCTTGTATTTCCCAGCCTCCTTAACCAGGAGCCAAGTCAACTTCTATTCTACATACAGAGCACAGTCTATTTTGTTCCATTATAACAGCAGAAAAGTGATTCAGCAGATTCTATGATCAATTTGTCTTTAAGTTCAGTATCAGTATTATTTTTACAGATTCTGACTGTGGCATAAGACTGTATATGCTACATAAGCCAACTGTTTTGACTCCCATTGCTACTCTGAACTGCCAGCCTCATAGATTATCCAGACTCTCTCCTGAACCAGTCTCTAAGACCCAGTTGTAATGGATCATTGAATGAATCTGGATGGCTTCCTTGTTCACTTGCCTGCAACACTGTTACTGTGTTCTTGACAAATGTGTTAAATATGCATCTAACTCAATGGCTACTGAGGGTTTAAAAAGACCAAAGCTTTGTTGTCTTTTCAGCATGGTACGTACTACTAACGAAACAGCACAGGCTGTTGCACATAAAAACATAGTCCACTTGGGATAGCTGTCCCCAAGGTGACTACACCATTCAGCACACTGTTGCTTAAATAACGAACTCAGGTGCAGCTTTATCATACATCAAAAGATGCAAATTAGAGAACTAAGACTGGGCACTGCAACTTAACTTCTCAAATATGCTTTGTCACTTTGTTCATAAAGTAATTCTAAAACATTAAAATAAGTAATTGTTGAGGAGTAGAGTATCCAGGAAATGAGTTTATAGAATAATCTCATCTTAAGATATCCTACGTTTAACAAAAAAGAAAGAAATATCCCACTTTAGTTAGAGGAATAAATTTAAAACCTAGTTCTTCATTTTTAACCATCAATTGAAATTTTGTCTTCGTTTCTTCTAATATCTTAAGAGGTAGCTAGGTGTTGCATGAATAGCATGGGCTGGCCTCTCTGAAGTCAGAGTGTAATGAGTGTGGACAGCAGCATAATGGGGAAATATCAGACTTGGCCACTCACTCTGTCCTTGGAAAAGTGATTCCTTAAGTTCTCTGAGCCTCAGCTTGCTGAACAATAAGAGGAGAGCAACACCTACATGCACCATCATATGCTGGTGGCTTAGAGCTTTAGTCTTAGATGAAAGGAAACTATTAGGGGCCACATTTACTTATGCCAAGTCAAATCAAATTCAACTTAATGACTGCGAAAACCATTTCCCAAGCAGTTCAACTTTCATCAGAGTCCAACCATTGCAGTCAGCAATATTAATCACTGTATAGTTGGAATTTCCATTGAAAGTAGCCTTTTTGAGCCCCCAGACTCAAAATAATGGTTCCAGTGGCATGGTTGTGTCCAGTATTGAAATCAGGCGTGTCTGAGTATGACACGGCATCTGTCTCACAGCTGTCTGAGGCACTACAAATAGATGGGGGCCCTACCAGAAAAGCAACTTCTTCAGCTGACATTTCAAGGGAATGTTCAGGAGAAGTAGCACATGGCTTCCTAGCTTGGAGCCTTGCCAGGATCATTAGCGTTAATGACCATCCTGCAGTGGTGGAACATGCCGTGGGTGCCTTAACGATCATCCTGACTTCCCATCTGAAAGACGTCATCTCTGACAGCTGAGGGTCTGCTGCTTACAGCCCAGCACATGAGGAATTTGCAGGACAGTAAATCATTGCCCTACTGCGGGCTCTTTGCAAGGACGGCTGGAATCTTTCTGGTGTGGACGACAAAGACCTGGATCTGCTAATGCCCCCAACATAGTTTTATGCCAAAGCCACTTCCACACTATCAGTAAATTTGTGCTTACGGGGTGCTTATTAAGTTTAATATTGGCTTAAGAGCATCATAATTAGAAAGGTAAATCTGCTGAGAAGATAATAAAGTCATATCTTCTTTGTCCAGGTCTGTGTGTGTGTCAGTTCTAACCTTATACTTTCCGTCATGTGCATTTGTCTAACTCGATGATAAGCACCAAGTCGGTTTATTATGAATAACTCACGAATGTATTCTAGTCAAGAGATTATAAAGGTGGATTGAAGGTCTATCAAGTGTGTTTATAGATGCCCCAAACTGGTCTTACTTTAAAATAATGCACAATTTTCAAACATTTATACTTAAAGATCTTAATACACATATATTACTTTTCCTGACCTTAATAGTAACCTAAGTTTTTGAAGAAAAAATAAAACATAGAAAAGTTCATAATTCAGTGTGTGATAGCTATCAGTAATTGCTAATCCACTAACAATGTTATAGTGCTGGGATTTTGATACATTCTTCCACCTTTTATGTGCACAACCACAAGTTACTTTACTTTTATATTAAGCAATTTAATTTAATGTGTGTGCTGGATATGTAATTTAAGTCACACATGTGTTTGTAGTAATATTACAATATTGTCCTTTATTGCTATAGTGTTTTTGCTTTTGCTTCCTGGTGCTACCAAAATTGGAGTCTCTTTTTTTTTTTGTTCCTGAGGAATAGGGAAATATGTTCCAGAACAAGTCCAGTACATACATTAAATTAAATTAAATGTTTAATATAAAAGCTAATTAGCAGGTTGTATCTTTAAGAAAAGTCCACTAAGCCAATTTAGTCTTGGGTCAGCACAATTTATCAAGAAAGGGGCACACTGAACAAAAACTGCTATGAAGCACTTTGTTCTCCTTAGTAAAGAATGTTCCTTTATGTCCCCTCATATTCAATATCACTCTTCTGGGTTCACAGAAGAAAGCAGATATGCCTGAAAACCTTATTTCAAACTTTAGGAAAAGAAGTGAAGAAAAGTGTAATGATATTAATGTGTTTCATTAATTGCAGGGGCTGTAACCTCATTTGCTCCATTGCCCTGGAGGGATGGTTACTGCTTTACATGAGGAGAGAGTGGTAAACTGAGCAGCAAGATTCTTTATGTTGAAAACAGTCAGAGGTGGAAAGTCATGTTCCAAAGAAAGCCCAGGCTCTGCTTTGCCCATTTAAAGCTGGCTAAGAGGAATGCAAGGCAAAGGGAAACAGCTGTGAAGTCCTGGGAAAAAAGAGGCCCAACTAGAGTGGAATTCCTGATAACCGCATCAGCATTATCTTTCCCAGGGGTGATTGCCAAAACTGTGTTTGTTTATGGTTCCTTGAAGATAAAGAAGAAACTTTGGACCAGGGAGAAAGGCTCCAAGTGCCTGAGAAATGAAAGTGTTTAGGATTCTCTTGCAGATCTTGGAACACATGTCAGACAAGCCTGCCTAGGGGATAGTTCCTGCCCTGTTTTGCAGTCCTGCTGGGCAATGGCCTCCGAAAGCATCAATACTGAGTTGCACCATTCACCGGCAAGACTTTCTTCTGAGTTTTGAGGTGGGGCTGGCACTTGCAAGTGAGGCTTGCTTAAGGAGACTCTCACTTGCACATTTCAGGATGAAGTAATGGGCTGCAAGGCATGTGTCTCCAGGCCAGACTGGTAGCTTTGGGGAAACATTGATGGCACCTGGTTTATGAGCTCGTAGTTCATTCCCTTGTGAGTTGTAAAATTTCCAGAACTTTCTGTTGTATTATTTTATGGAGTTCCACAAAGGAAAAATAATGACAAACTCATGTTTGTGGTATATGGGATTTTCCATCATCTGGCTATTGCTACAACCACTTCCTATTCTCCCAAACTTGTCTAATGAAGCAGCCATTCTAACTTGGGCCTGGTGGTGGTGGCGGCGGTGGCGGTGGCAGCATTGTGCATGCTTATATGGACCTATGTGTTCTTAGAAGCACAAGTGACACAGAACTTTGTAATTTGTTCACCTGGCATAGATTTTGCAACATCTCCACTCATGCTCACAGCACTGAACAACTACTTGTCAAATACATACACAGCCCTTGGGTATAAAATGGCTTCCTTACTTTCCTTCTTTTGATAATATCAAGTAGTGCCTGATTCTCATTCCTTTGACTTGGAAAAAAAAAAAAAGTGGTCGTGATCTTAGCAATGTGGAAATGTACCTTGAGTGTGTGATTGAGCTTCACACAGAAGGGATTCGAGTAGCAAGCTTTCATTAAAAGTCATAGATAATAATAAGTAATAATTAGTCCCTTACGTACAGGATACTAGACAAAATAGAAAGGACTCTAGCTCTTTGACAGAGAGACTCTGGTAAGTATTACACAGCTCAGAAGAAGACTGGTTTGTTTTGTGGAAATATGCTAGTACACAGTAGATTTGCATAGGTGGAGACTAAGGTCAGAGAATTTGGGGCAGAAAAAGTAAGACAGGTGAGAAATGTTTCTGGGCCAGAAACATTCTGTAGCTAAGGACAGCATGCTGTATGGGGTGGACTATCAGGAATAAGGCTCAAGGAGGGGGGATCATTGTGTCCTGGTTCTTCCCAAGAGTACTTGGAACGCTGCAATGTTAGGCAAAAGTTTCTGAAGATGCACAAGGACAACTCATGGATGGATAAGGAGGAAATGTTTGTTTTTCTTTATCTTTCTGAGTCTGGCTTATTTCACTTGGCAGACTGTCCTCCAATCTACCCCCATAGTCCCAAGTATCAGAGTATTCTATTATTTCTATTATGCTTTCAAAGCATGTTTCCTTTATCTACTCATCGGCTGGGGAGCACCCGGGTAAATTCCACACCTCATGGATAGTGCTGCAACAACATGGAAGTAAGCAAACCTCTGACATACTGATTTTGTTGTCAAATGACAAGGGTGAGCTCATCATATGGTAGCATCAGAGTCACAAAACCCCCATCTATCCTGTGGTGTCTGCAAAACTACTGTATGGTTGTAAGATAAGGTAAACAATTACCTTTAAACCTTTAGCGGTGGTGTGAAAATAGTGTCCATCTCTCACGTCCCTGGATGGCATCAAGGGCTCATACATTCCTGGATCACAGTTTGAGACTCACTCCCAGAAGAAGAGAGCTCTAAAAAAAAAAAAAAAAAAAGGAACTTGCAACTCAGCCCAAACTAGAGGCAATTTTTACTGTTTCAGTAATGAGATGTAACAACACCATTGCCAAAAGCCAGCTCTGTGTCTCATCAAATATTCAAACAACCTGCCATGAGCCGAGTGCTTCGATGTTTTCATTCATAGTCTCCAGTCCTTTCCAAACACACCGAATCTTCAATGTGATAGAAGGAGGTGGGGCCTTTGGAAGTTTATGAGAGGCAATGTTGCTCTTCTAAGATATCCCAGAAAATGTCCATGTTTCTGCTGTTGCATGAGAATACAACAAGAAGGTGTCTTCCATAAATGAGAAAGTGAACCATATCAGACACACTAGTTCCCTTGCTTAGATTTTCCACCCACAAGAACTGGAAGTCACAAATTTCTGTTGTTTATAAGCCACCCAGTCTGCAGTGTTTTAATATACCATCCTAATTGGACAATAACAGATCCTTGTAAGGTATGATTTAAGATCTGTATTCTATAGATGAGATATTATAGTCTTTAAAGTTTTAAATAACTTATTATTAGATACAGTGCAAATTACTCTCAGGTCTGGAATCCATATGAGATCTTTTATATTTCAAATTGAAAACCTTGAGTCTAACCTGAAGGTATACACACAATTAAATAATGAAGGTCAGCTTTTAACCAACCCTATTTGCAAATCAATGGGGCCAATACTACTATCCATTTAATCCTAATAATACTGTAAAATAAGGGTGTCATTATCCCCATTTTATACATATGTATTCCATTTACAGAGATTAAATTATTATATGAAGTCTTAGAGTGTGAGAGCAGAGAGAGTGGTGGTATCCAAACCTTTCTGGTACCAAAGCCAGGTTTGTTGCCTCCTGGGAGAATCACTATCCTAAAAGGACAATAATCAAATAATAGATAAGATTTATCAAATGGAACAACAATTCTATGAGATTTTATTTTTAACCCTAGAAGAGCATGCCTTCTGTATTTGGGACAATAGTCCTTGTTAAAGATTTTAAATAACAAAGATACCTGCATGGCACATAGGCATAAGAAGTTTTAGAAGACATGGATCAGGAATAGACACAGGTAGGAGCTCTGTGGGAGACCTGCTCCCACTTTTTCTCCCAGGGTACTACTCTTGAGGAGGTAGAAGTGAGAAATATTTACATAGAAACATAGAGGAAGAGAGACACATAGAAATACTGGATAGCCTCGGGAGGGCCTGGATCAAAACCCACCAGCCCCTTCTGTCTCTTCTAAAGGGCTTTTAAAGGAATGCTAAAGGGTGGAGCAAAAGACCTCAGCCTAGCACAGCCAAGTGCAGACCCATCCAAACACCTGGTAACTATGCATGAGGTCAATCCATCCCCTTATGCAGCCCTGCTGTGTAAAGCAACCTCAGATCTCACTAGGAAACCTTTGTGGGCTCCCACAGAGCTCTATGTTGGAAGCAGAGTAGACAAAACTGACCTCACCACAGGAGGTGGCAGTTCATGGTTGAAAGGAACAGTGACCTCATTATTTGAAAATCAAGATTCTTCATGTGGCTGCCAACACAAATGGTCCAATTCCTGCGCACCCTCTCCTTGCCTTCTTTACATACTCAATTTGACTACAAACTGGATGTCTTCCCTTTTGTTCCCACCAGGAAGGATGCCTCAGGTTCTGCTCAAAGTAGTGAGATGTCATGAGATTTTATTTTTAACCCTAGAAGAGCATGTTCCAAGGTCCACTAATTGCAATGCAAATATCGAGGTTTGGGCACAAGAGATAGGTGTCTCCTGGAGAAATGTGCTTAGTCCTGAAGCTGGAGCTCAGTGGAAAAGAAGCAACAGGTCCCTTTTCAGTTTGGAGGAGTTTCAGAGGTAACAAAGCAGGACAGAAGAGATAGGAGCCTGGCAACCTTTGGGCACCATAGCATATAAATGCACCTAAATTTGACCAGGGCTGAACTGAGGGCAGGTGGGAGTAAGGCCAGGATGGAGGGTGAGTGGATGTGTCTCTGCCTCTTCCAGAGACCAGTGGGGAGGCACCTACACTGTCAGGCCACACCCCTGTCTGCTTGGGCTGCTGTTTGCATTCTCAGTGTTATTTCTGAAAAACTGTACTCTTGCATCCTGCTCAAGGTTGTGGCCACTGGTTCTTATAGAAGGATCAGTGTTATCAGAAACAGTACTTGATGCTGAAGTCTCTGTGCATGCTCACAAAAATCCAGCAATCAGAGCGAGTCAAAACTGGGCAGACCCCTTTAGGGGTACAGACAGGATCATGGGCAGACTCTGGGGGTGGAATTACCTGAAATCTATCTTTCCCTTAGATGGTATTTGTTATTGTTTTTCTTATGAATTCAATCACCATCTCTGGAGAATTTTACTTCCTGACAGTGGTATGGAAGGAGACTGTCTTTACTCAGATTCCCAACGATCTCAATTATGACACCAGATCCTTGTTCATTTTCCAGGGAATTGATTTTTTTCCCTTAGTTTTCTTTCTGAGTAACCTTTCATAAGGAACATTTATCACTACTGAGAGATGAAATATAGCCAAATATTTTGTGTTGTAAATTATGTGATAAATACAGAAGGTAGGAAACAATGGAAGGAGCAGCTGTTCCTAGCCTTTCTAAATATCAAAATGCCTAGGAGTTAAAGCTCTATGGGTTTTGTTGGGGGCTTTCCTAGCTCACACAGTGCTGACAATATTGTAAGAATTAATTACAATCTCACAAAGCAGGAAATAGCTTTAAACTCAGCTTCAGCCATCACCCAGTGTATGGTAGAGCATATACCACCAGTGGGGTTCCAGCTGGTTAGAGGGGATGGCCAGATGTGCTTCAGGATTTTAAAAAATTACAACAAACACTCACTTTTGTGTTTAGTATGAACATTTCTACATATTTTTATATTATTAGTGTGTGTTTCTCTCTCTCTCTCTCTCTCTCTCTCTCTCTCTCTCTCTCTCTCTGTGTGTGTGTGTGTGTGTGTGTGTGTGTGTGTGTGTGTGTACAGGGGTGCAAGTGTGCGGGTCAGAGGACAACTTTCAGGAATCAATTCTCTTCTATCTACCATGAGTTACAGGATTGAACTCATGTTTGAGTGCCAAAGTGTTTTTACCCACTTAGCTATCTCCATGGCCAAAACCTTTCTATTTCTAGATTTACATAAAATTATTTAGATTTTTCTTTACTTTGTTATCTTTGGTTGATTCTTCTAGATTTCCCTATAAACTTTAGACCCCCTGTAAGTGAAGTGATTTGGAAAAAATTTTTTACAGATTTTCTTTTTGGACTGAATTTAGACAATATTTTATCAACATTCAACTGTGCCCCATCTTGGGTACAGGCAGAAGCGGTAATATCCTAGTGCAGCTTGCTCTTAAAATCTTTGCATATCTATTGATACAGATAGTGTTCAGAGCTGAAGGTGTCCTTCCAGAGTCTCATTTGTGAATGAGACTCTCTAAACTAGAGAATAAAGGCACATCTATCTCCTCCTCCAATAACCTTTCAATGATGCATAATATTGAGCCACTCCTGAATACAAGACAATCATGACACATCACTAGGACCTAAAATTGTGTGTGTGTGTGTGTGTGTGTGTGTGTGTGTATCTCCCACTGATGATAGTGTAACACTTTTTTTATTCTTAACAAGATAAAAACACTTTACTAATTTCATCACGCCCTAAAATCAAACCTCAAAGAATAATGACAAAGAGTTTTGAAGCTTGTTACATGGTCATTCTCCATTTTTTCTAATGTGTAAAGAAAGACACCAGTGAAGTTACATGGGAAATATCTTTATTTGCTATAAAAAGTTGTTGCTTAGAGACTAGAGACAGAAGGGGATCTTATGAGGACCAGATGTGGCCCTTGGACATATTTTCAGGAATGTTACTGGGAGCTAAGATCCACGATGAGCCTGATCCTTCTCTATGCAGAATTTTCTTTACCATTTCATGAAATACTTTGCTTTCATTACTGTAACTCATAAAGTCTCTACCCTGCCCTGTGTGATGTGGACTTTCAGTGGCTTATGGATTAAGGGCTCACCCTCTTGACTCTGGACAGAAAACGTCTCAAGTATCAAGACCACAAGGGCATCTAAACTGTTAAGTAAGAGGAGTTGAAAGGATGAACGGTGCTGGTTGGTCGGTGGAAGAGTCACAGGCCATGGTTACCAGAGTTAGAATGGGCTTTATTAGAAAGATGAGGGGGCTGGGCAGTGGTGGTGCATGCCTTTAATCCCAGCACTTGGGAGGCAGAGCCAGGCAGATCTCTGTGAGTGCGAGGCCAGCCTGGGCTACCAAGTGAGTTTCAGGAAAGGCACAAAGCTGCACAGAGAAACCCTGTCTTGAAAAACAAAAACAAAAACAAACAAACAAACAAACAAACAAACAAAAAAAGAAGAAGAAAGAAAGAAGGAAAAGGGGATAGGAGGGAGGGAGAAACCAGGCCTGGTGGAGGTGGGGGAAGTGGGGTAAAGCAGATAGCAGAGAGGAAACAGAAAAAAGGAGGGTGGGGGTCCAAGTCCAGCTTTTTAAGCCTGGTATGTAGTCGCCCGCTGATGATGTAAGGCGCCAGACAAGATCCTGAGCTCTGTATGTACAGAATTCTAACAGAGGATTTTGCCTTGATTCTCTTGTATTCTTTCCTGGTTCCTTCCAGTGTTTCACCCCTGTCGAGAGCTGAGGAAGTCCTGAGTGAATGTGTACTGTTAAAATAGGCATAGTGGAGTGGGTAGCTGTGCCAGCTTTGACCTGGAAGTACTACCCTCATTGAGGCTTCAGTAACTGCCCTTAAGACCCGAGATCCGGATGTGCTGGCCCTCTTGGTTCGTGGATCCTGGACACTGGAGGTAGATTGAGCAGAGTTCTCCAGAGAACACTGCTGGAGTACACTACACCTTTCCAGGGTCCTGTAACCTATCCCTTTACTTGTAAGTTACCCCCAAAAATAAACCTCCCTTTTAACTACATGGAGTTGCCTTAATACTACAACCAAACCACAGCCATAGCAAGGATCAATATCTCTGATCCACAGAGATTGGCAAAGATTTCTCCGCATGGGTTCAACTAAGAATGGCAACGTTTGCCTTTGGTTTAAGCACAAGTATTTACAAATGTTTGACCACAGTATGCAATGTCTAGCAACTGCAACTTCCTCTCCATGGATATTTACAGCCTGAGACTATTCCCTTACAGAGAGCTACCTCTAGGGAAAGAACGCACTTTCCTCCCCCCTTGCTGTGTAAAATAAACACAGCAGGGTCAGGGATGCTGTGGAAGTTGATGCCCCTCCATTGGAGTGTGCACAGCCCACTTCATCCCAGCTTTTCTGTGTCTGCATATGTCATTTTTTTAGTGTCTGTCCTTTCTCCACTTGCTCATTTGTTTCATAGCCCTGCTGGTCAGGGACCCATGCCACACAAGGACTTGGCACACCCCCCCACACTTCTTTGTCTCATTTGTTTTATTTTTTATTTATTTTATTTTATTTTTTTAGACAGGGTTTCTCTTTATATAAAAGCTTTATACCTTTTCCTGGAACTCACTTTGTAGCCCAGGCTGGCCTCGAACTCACAGAGATCCGCCTGCCTCAGCCTCCCAAGTGCTGGGATTAAAGGCATGCACCACCACCGGCTAGTTTATTTGGTTTTGTGGGTTGTTTTTTAGTGTCCACACTGTAAACTGGTTTTACTGCTTATACCTCAGCCATGACCTCCTGGCTCACCAAGGAAGATATGTAAGAAGAACAGCGTGCGTCCTTGTAGGAGTTTAGACCCTTTCTTAGACTTCTACAAGAGTAGGAGCCTCTTCCCTGACTTTGGAATTAGCATTTAGTCTTTCTATTGTCAGTTAAGGCAAGTAATTGTAAACCATGAATGTATATGTAACACACATCTTACCACAAACCATGGAAATTATCCAGTGAACAAAGATTACAAACTGACTAATCCCGTGGCTAGATGGTAATACATATTTTCCCCTATTTTCTGTACAACTTGCTGTATGCAATAGGTGATGAAGAAATATTTGAGAGAAATCCATGACTCAAGAGCATGACTACAGAAGACATTAAAACAAGGGTTCACCTTTAAGCCTTGGTCTAGTAAAGACAATTGGTAAAAAGGAGAGGAGAGTAATCTTAGAGAAAACGAAGAGTTGACAAGAAGTAACGACAAAACATCAGGGGACCAGTTGTCCCAGGATGGTACTCATTGTGTTCCCATTATGAAACTTAGGACAGAGAAGGAACTGAATTTAAGTGATCTTGAAAATGTTCACTGACCAAAGAGGAAGAGATGCTTTGAAGAACGTTGCCAGAAATGTACTTATCATACCACATGATCAACATTTGTTACGCATTAATTTGGAAGTCTTGATTCAAAGTCCATTAGAATTTCCATTCCACTAATATTCAATAATAGCATAATAAAAGCAAGTATATAAATGCCTTATTACATGCCTAAGGGTTATTTAAGGATGATATTAAAAAATAACATTGTCCCATGAATTAGAAGCAGTTTATCATTCTTGTCATTGCTGAACCTAAAAATTGAATGTTGATT
Organism: Onychomys torridus; assembly: GCF_903995425.1. Classification (NCBI taxonomy): domain Eukaryota; kingdom Metazoa; phylum Chordata; class Mammalia; order Rodentia; family Cricetidae; genus Onychomys; species Onychomys torridus. The sequence goes on along the minus strand of NC_050443.1, from coordinate 52,003,840 downwards.
ATGAATGCCAAATCACTTGAAATTCCAGCCACTATCCCTGACTCAACAGTCCTTGATGGAAAACATAACTGAACACATAAAGTATATCCTAAGATATGTCTTAAAGGCTCTGGGCTATGTTTTTATACTTCCCTTAGATAGTGATGGAAATAGAGGAATATGGGGACAGGAAATCTGAAAGAAGCAACCCTGGTGTCCCCTTGATCCACTGCCAAAGCCATTCCCTGTCTGCTTGTCACAGACAGTGGATTCTACATTCCTCTCCACTCTGTCTGTGGTCTTCATTAGAGATTTCACCGTTACTAGATAACGTTAAAGACTGATGTAGTGATCTTCACACTAATTGGTCTGTAATGTATAGCCTCGGTCAAGCACGTCTTTCCCAGCCATCCTCTCTGCAGACAGCAATCAAGTCATTTACAGAAGATGCATTGGCTATGGGCACCTTAGAGTAACCTTATACTGCATTGGCCTTTTAGCAAAGAACACAATTAATTTTGATACTGAAGGGCAATTAAGTATGGTTAAAATGAGGATCTTTTGGAACACAGAATGTCAGAGACGGTGAAGGAAATATTTTTGCCTCAAATGTTTCGGAAGCCAACAAGCACACCCAGCTCTTGTTATTCCAAGTCTGGTTGCCAAATTCCCGTTCCATTTCAGTACATGAGAACCAAAATTAACGGCTGTGTTAGCTGTGTTGCTATTCTGAAGGATTGCTTACATCAACTATTTAACCAGCTGTAGCTCTGAAAACACACATTGTGTCTGGATACCTGTTATACTCATGCATTTGGAGAAACACCTACACAGACTTTTTAAAACACATGTGCCCCACTGTGGATAAGACACCATGTGTTACAACTTGCTCAAGCTAATTTCAGCTCAGAGGAAAACTTCCCAGAAAAAATAAAAGTGTTGCTGCTTAAACATAGGACATTTGAAGAGTAGGAACATGATGTTCCACACCATTGAGAGAAGAAAGGAAGAAGTGATATCACAGTCAGTTAGAGGATAAAGGGAGAAAGTAGCAAAAACCTGAATGTAAATTTGGAGAATGCCTATTTAAAACATCACTGGGCTATTTCTAAGTATGTTCCTAACTGCTAATTAGCCTGTGACTTTTCAGAGTTTACTGGTTATATGAATTTTTTTCAGTGAACTCTTTATTAACGTCATTCATTACGTGTGTGTGTGTGTGTGTGTGTGTGTGTGTTGCTAGTGGACTTTCTTGTAGAAACTTTTATTAAATGGATGCTAATGTTATCTGAATACATGCATTGCAAATATCTTTCCACAGATTGTAGGTTTCTTGATTATATCAATATATGATTAGAATGTGGGTGGGTGCTGGTAGACATGCATCCTGATGTCATCAATTGGAACTGGATATTGTATATGCTATAATCAGTAAATTCCATAAGTTATGTTCTCTTCAGCAGTGTTGTTATAGTGGTTGGTTCTTGTCAAGTGTTTTTCATTCCCCTTCCTAGCCACCACACTTCTAAGCTTGAGGCTGAAGAGATGGCTCAATGGATCAATTGTTGGTGTGAAAAAATGAGGACCTACATTTTGATCCCCAGGTTGCTATGGAACAATCCTTTTCTACACTATGAATATGTATTACTCCCATTGGTTAATAAAAAGCTGACAGGCCAGTAACTGGGCAAGAATTAGGTGGGAAAGCCAAACTGAGAATAATAGGAAGAAGGAGGACAGAGTCAGGAGAGACTAGCCAGCCACCCAGGAAGCAGGACATGCTAGAGGACAGGTAAAGCCAAGAGCCACATGGCAGTACATAGATGAATGGAAGCAAAGCAGCTTAATTTAAGTTGTAAGATCTAGGTAGTAATAAGCCTGAGCTATTGGCTGAATTTTTATAATTAATATAAGCCTCTGTGTGGTAATTTGGGAAGTGGCTGCAGGGTATTTGGGAACTGGTGGTAGGGAATTCAGGCACTTTTTGTGTTCCAACATTTGACTGAAATTTCCACATAAAACCTGACAAAGCTTAAAAAAGGATTTTAGGCACACAAGAACAGAGTAGAGCATGGCATCTTGGTAGCTGCATTTTCTCCTGTGGGCTCTGTTTGCTGGTGGCAAGCAAAGGCATGGCTCCCTAGCTCAGTGCTAGCAACAAAAACAGGCTGCTCATTTAAGAGGCCCTACTACCAAACACTAATATGGTGTTTATGAGCAGCTGGAGGCATACTCACTCAGTGGAGGCACGGAACTAGAAAGTTCCCAGAGTTGGAGTGGTAAACATGGCTCCCAGAGCTGGTGGTAAGTGTGCTTTCACCATGAGACTAGACTCTCAGGGAACTGAGGGGTAGGGTCCAACACCAGCATGCCATGCTCTAAGTTACATAACAGTTTTTAGTGTGGTTTATTTTTTGTTGTTGTTTTTGTTTTTTGTTTTTGTTTTTGTTTTTTTTTTGCTCATGCATACAGAAAAGTTTATAGGTACACAATAAGGACAGATTCAGAGGGGAAAGTCCTCTACATGGATCATAATATATTAAAATGAATGTAGGCTTGGGAGAGAGAAGAGAAAGAATATATACAGTCTTAGATTAAAAAACATAGTTTTAAAATAAAGTCCTTAAAAAAGGAATTAGAGTAATTAAAAATATAATAAGCAACATTAAAATGAAAAATACACAAAGAGTCTGGATACTATATGTTATTATGCTGTCTTTGGAATTTGGGGCTGCTAAGAGACTACTAGATTATGAAAGCTAATATATTAAGCCAACCTATATCTTGATTTCAAAATTGAAGTTAAAAAAATATGTTATTTTGGGGGAGAGCTTGTTTTTATTTCCACAGGAAATAAGAGGCTATGGATTCATTCTGGGTTAAAGAAAATCAGGTTTGATCTAGGAAGACACCCTGAAAAACTCCCATGGCAACAGATGGCCCTGATGATCCAACATTTCAGAGCTCCTCTGTTATAGTTTCCTCTCAGTTCTATATTCAGAACAGTTTTAAGGCTGCTGGTGGAGGTGATCCAACCTGACAGACTACTCCAGTCAGGACTTGACCATAATCCTAAATTTTCTCAGGGTCCCCCAAATACTACCAGTGCCCACAATCAACAGGAAGTAGTCTAGAGAGCTAGGCCCACATTTCCCAAAATAAATTATGCATATTTGTCATTGTTCAGGGGGTTGGTTACAATTTGTTATGGAAAATGGTCAGGAAAAAGCAAAAGAGATTAGTCAGGAATCTTGTGCTGAAGAGAAAAAAAAAAGGGGGGATATAGAAAGTATACAAAAAAAGGGTAGATTACTGAATCTACTTTAATCCAATAAACAACTATTAATCTTAAATATTTTACAATTGTATGGATTTGGGTTTTTTTGTTTGTTTGTTTTGTTTTGTTTTGTTTTTTGGTTTTTTGAGACAGGGTTTCTCTGTGTAGCTTTGTGCCTTTCCTAGAACTCACTTGGTAGCCCATGTTGGCCTCAAACTCACAAAGATCCACCTGGCTCTGCCTCCCAAGTGCTGGGATTAAAGATGTGTGTGACCACCACCCAGCAGATTTGAGTTTATTGATACAAATTTAAAGTTAATTTTGTTATACTGTATGTATATTTCTACTTTTGTTTAGAGTATTATGCTTATGCAGCTCATTTAAAAATGTCATATATGATTAAATACAGATTAATAGTCATCTACAATAGCAAACTTATAGTCATGTTAGTTAGGTTTTTCAAGGTCAAAAAGAGATGTATTTCAGATAGATGGGCAACCTTCAAATACTTTCAAGACCTACCAAATATGGCATCTAAAATTTTTTAAGAACTTAGACATTTCTCGACAATGAGACACTTCTGCTGCTGGCAGCACCAAGTGCTTCAAAGAGGATGTTGGACATTGAAGAAACTCCATATGGAGTTTGTTTTCTTTATGGCAAAAGCTAGCCATGTGGACAAAGAAACTACCCTTGCTTCAATTGCTGACAGTTACTGTGCAAACTGGACTAGCAGGACACAAAAAAGGTGACTGCTGAACTTTGCCAAGACAAGGTAGGACAGTCCTTCAAACTTCTCTGCTTCACAGGAATGTCTGTCAAATATGTCAGGCCTGTAAGCCATAGTTGGATGCCCAACGTTACAGAGAAACTTTCCATTGACTCTCCAGGCAGCCTGATGTCCTTGTCATTAGGTAACATTTCACCCTTCTGAGGTCTTTGATAGAGCTGAAGACTAAGTAGTTATAATTATAGTTTTCCATAGTTAAAATAGAAAGTGAATTAGATGCAAAACTTTAGACTCACCAAGATAACTTAGATAATTATTTTCTCTCATTTTGTCAAATGTAAAAGAATTAGATATTATTACTATAATTCTTACTTGGTGGTTTTTGTTGTTTATAGTTTTGCTATATTAAGGTTAAAACTTTCCTTTTTAATTAGACAAAAAGTGGGAAATGCTAGAGAACAATCCTTTTCTACACTATAAATATATATTATTCTCATTGGTTAATAAAAACCTGACATGCTGGTAGCTGGGGAGGAAGTTAGGTTGGAAAGCCAAACTGAAAATGATGGAAAGAGGATGGCAGAGTCAGGAGAGACACCAGCCAGCTATCCTGGAAGCAAGACATACTGAAGGACAGGTAAAGCTACAAGCCCTGTGGCAGTACATAGATTAATAGAAATGGGTTAATTAAGTTGTAAGAGCTAGTTAGTAACAAGCTGAGCTATTGGCTGAGCATTTGTAATCAATACTTGCCTCTGTGTGGTAATTTGGGAAATGGCTGCTAGGTATTTGGGAACAGGCAGGTGATCAGGAATTCATACTCAGCCTGTGAGTTGGTTATTTGGGAACAGGCAGCTGGGACAGGAAATGTCTGTTTACACCAAGTCTCACACAAAAGCCAGGCAGAGTGAATTGCACTTTTAACACCTGCATAGTGGAGCAGAGACAGATGGGTTACAGGGCATAGCTGGCACCTGGACTAGCCAAAGGAGTAAGCTCCAGGTTTATTAGGCAACTCAGTCTTAGAAATCAAGATAGAACATGATAAAAGGAGAACAGAAGAGAGGATTGTGGGGCAAGTGGAGCAGGATCTTTAGATTCCTTACATCAGTGATTATCCTAACGCTAGGTGATGGGCTCTGTTGAACATGCCTTCAATGTTTTAGCAAAAAGTCCTTCTCTGTCAGCCTTCACATTTTGCTAATAGAGAGCATCAAAGGCAGCCATAGATAACAGAGCATAGGAAGGCAGGCAGGAAGAAACAAAGAAAGAAAGAAAAGAATGAAGGAAGACAGACCAGCAGATGTTGTCAGATTCATGAATGTCATGAAACCTACTGTGGTGATTGGAATGAGAATGGCCTCATAGCCTCATATGTTTACATACTTTTTCTACAGTTTGAGGTACTGTTTGGAAAGGATGAGGAGGTATGACTTTGTTGAAGGAGGTGTGTCACTAGGGCACAGGCTTTGAGGTTTCGAAGACTTGTGCCATTCCCAGTGTGCTCTCTGTCTCCTGCATGAAAAACAAGATGTGAGCTGTCAGCACCTCCCACTGCCACACCTTCGCTCAATCACTATGAAGTCTTACTCTCTGAAACCATAAGCCCAAGTAAGTGCTTTCTTTTCTATTATTAGACCCCTTGGCCATGGTATTTTGTTGCAGCAACAGAAAATTAACTAAGACACTTATCAGCATATGCATTATGGGGTATCATGGAGGACAGGAAGAACAAATGAAAAACTTTGATGGGTATGATTTTTTAGTGTAGGTATATCAGTTTCTCCAAGTACATTATTTTGCTAGGGATGTTGATGAGGGAAATTTAGATATGGATGATGGAGTATGAGAGATTTTATATCATACTACAAATTCAAATTCTTTCTGAAAATTAAAGGTTGAAAAAGATAGAATAGCCACAACTTCATATATGTATGTGTGTGTGTGTGTGTGTGTGTGTGTGTGTGTGTGTGTATAAAACTATTAATCTGAAATACCATTGGGTGTCTTATTGTTTCTATTGCTACAACAAAATATCATGACCAAAAAGCAAGTTGGGAAGGAAAGGATTTATTAATCTTAAACTTCCTTATCACTGTTCATCACCAAAGGAAGTCAGTACAGAAACTCAAGCAGGGCAGGATCCTGGAAGCAAGAGCTGATACAGAGGCTGTGAAGGGGTGCTGCTTACTTGTTTCTTCCCCATGGTTTGCTCATCCTGCTTTCCTATAGAACCCAGGACCACCCTACAAGTTGAGCCCTCCCACACTGGTCACTAATTGAAAAAATGTCTTACAGTTGGATCTCACTGAGGCATTTTCTCAAATGTGGCTCCTTCCTCTCTGATGACTCTAGCTTGAATTTAGTTGACACAGAACCAGCCAGTGCACTGGGAAAGTTCAGAAATACATAAAACTTAATTAATAAAGTCACAAAGAACCAATAGGCCAAGTTGAACCAAACAGGTCATTTAAAAAGTTTGTTTCTCACTACTCCCCTGGTGGCTCACAGCTGGACTCCAATTCCAGAGTATATAACATCCTTTTCTGGCCTCCATGCATACTATATGCAGGTGGTCATATACATACTTTTAAACAAAATAATCATACACATAAAATAAAAATAAATAAAGCTAAAAAAACTAACAAAAGCCAGATTTGATCCAGAGAGAATACTACATGATGACATGATAAGAACCAGAAATGAAAGAAGGTTAACTGTACAAATCCATACAGAAATGGAAAAGATGGTGTTTGAGAACTATGAAGCATTATAGGCCCACAAACTAGATAACCTGGGGAGAAATCAATGCATTCCTAGAAAAACACAGACTATGAATCTGTTTTAGAACTAGAAAATAGAAATTGATCCATACCAAGTAAGATATTTAATTAGTAATCAAGAGAACACTGCACTAAGAAAGCCCTGGGTCTGCATGACCTTTTGAGTGAATTCCACCAAATAATAAATAATTAACACACATCTTTCTGAAACTCTTACAAGAATTTCAAAAGGAAGAATAAGTCTTCAACCAATTCTACAAAGCTGCTGTCACCAGTACATGCAAAGAGAATGGATACAAATTGAAAAAGAATTCACTAGTCATGTGAAAAGAATTATAAATCATATCTTTATAATCAGCTGAAAAGTGAAGAAATAAAATGTGAGAGTTTAATATTTACACAATAGAACACTGGGCACATAAGTTATCTCTTCAAACTAAGAGAATATTTCAAGAAAAAAATTTACAACTAACATCACGTTTAATGAAAAAGACTGCATATGTTTCCCAAAGATCAAGATCTGTTTAACATTGCACTTGAGTTTCTAAACAGAGTGCTAAGGCAAGAAATATTAAAGGAATCCAGATTGCAAATGAGTCAGAACTGTATATTTGTAGATTACATCACATAATATATAGAAATTTCAGCACAAAGGAATTACAATTAATAATTCCAGGAGGATTTCTAGACCAATATAAGAAGTTTACCATTAAATACAGTTTCTAAAATTCTTCTACAAATCAGATTTTGGGTAATAAATTTATAAATACACAGAATAGGGTAATCAAAATCTTTTCATCAAATGTTGCAGGGACAACTTAAGTTTCTTAATCAAAAGAAAGGTGAAACCTCACCATATCCCATATAAAAAAGTTCTATGTAAAGGGATTATGAGTCAAATGTAAATGCTATAGCTATAGAGCCTTTAGAAGGAAGCAAGAATGAATTGTTATGGTCTTGGTTAGTTTTTAGAAAAGACAGTAAGCATTAACCATAAAACAAAATACAGATGAACTTTATCAAAATTAAAAATTTGGTCAAAAGGACCACTAGTTTATGGGAAAGGCAGTCCACTATGTCTGAGGACATTTGACAAATTATATATGTAGTCACAGATGACTGTTTAGAGATTTTCATAACTTTATCACACAACAATGATTTAACTCAAATGTAAAATGGACAACATATCTAAACAGACATTTTCCAGAAGTAGATAGGAAGATGGCAAGGCATCTCTAAAGTATTTCCCTATATTATGACATGATAGATCACTGAAAATTAAAAACATAAGGAGATATTACTTCATAATATCAGGCCAAAAGAAAAAAGCAATGGACCACAAAAATAGTAAATTAAAGGGATATGGAAAAATTGGTACATAATGTTCACTGAAGGTGGGAAGATCAAATGATGCACTTTCATTGGGGATCAGTTTTCATGTTTATAAAAATGTGAAAGCTAAAAGTATTCACATGTTTATTTTTTTTTTAAATCCCACTTATAAGTACATACCCAAGTGTATGAGAATATACAGGTGGACATGTATATCCATAAACATTCATATCAATAATATTTAGAATGTGCCAAAAATATTACACTCAACTATCCATCCATTTCTAAATGGATAAAACCAAGTATTGTATATAGAGAAAATAGAATATTATTCAGCCATAATAAGGAATGAAGTTATGATACATGTTAAAACGTAGGATAAATTTTTGTTGGGGATTTAGCTCAGTGCAAGGCCCTGAGTTCTATCCTCAGCTTAAAAAAACAAAAAACAAAAAACAACAACGTAGGATAAACTTTGAAAATGTTAGGCTAGGCTGAAGAACGGAAACTGGAAACTCCACATTTGGGTGTGGTGGTTTGCACATGCACATGTGATCTGATCACTCAGGATGCTGAGTCAGGAGCGCTATAAATTGAAGGCCAGCCAAGGCTATTTAGGAAGAATCTTTCTCATAAAACAAAACAACTGAAAAGGAAGGAGAGGAGGAGGAGGAGGAGGGAAGAGGAAAAGGAAGAGAAAAGCAATGGAAGGGGAGAAGGAGGAATAAACTGCCTGACCCTAGAGATTAAATACTGAATTCACAAATATGAAATGTGTACAAGAGACAAATCCATAAAGACAGGAATTATATTCATGTTTCTTTAGCTGAAGTCAGGAACCTAACATCTGTGGGATGTGTAGGAAGAAATAGACCATGATTAGTTTGCAAAAGTTTATGAATATGGTAAACCCTATGAATATACTAGAAATATAATAACTGAAAATTATACATGACTTCATTAAACCAGTAGAGACCTATCTGAAAAAAACATGTTAGTGTAATATATATATATATATATATATATATATATATATATATATATATATATATATATATCTCAACCATCTCTCACATTGGGTTAAGATGCTTGTTTATGGTGATATTATTGACCAAATTTACAGACAAATCACTAAAACTCAGCAACTTACTGTTTGAAATTTATAGCTACAGGTAGACACCTTGTGTTTACTCATAGATACACACATACTTGGAAAGTTTCCAAATGTACACATGGACACACATTAGAAGAAGTCTTGCTATTGTTATCTCCTTCATATAGGAAAACTCCACACCAGAGGTAGAGGTGATGTCCCAAGTTCAGGAATAATTCGACAGTAACAATGCTCATAGGATCAGAAAGCATCTTGACTGTGAGGAAGGAATGAGTACCATCTACAAGTGACACCCTAGGCTGCTTTGGATCTGTGATTAAAAACTTCCAGGAGAAGACAGTCTGAGATTCAAAGGCTCATTCCTCACCCACCAGGAGGTCTGCTGTTTCTCATCAGAGAGCTGATGAGATTCATCTCAGTACAGCTTCTACAGACCATGCTCTCATCAGTCCGATTACCATCTCAGCCCACTGTTTTTGATCTCAGCCTTGCTGTCACCAGAACCATTAACACAGATTCATGGATGCCTATCTCTAAGTAGGTCTCGTTCATGTTCAAAAAAGATTTTTATATTAATCCTCCATTCTACCTAGCTTGCAAGATAAAAATAAATGCATCTTTATCAAGATAATAGGACCTCAGACTGGCTGAAAACATCCTTGCCATTGAGACCCTTAGCATTTAGAGGAAGAAAGGGATGCATCCCACACATTAAAGCTCTAACATCACAAGATGCGGGTGGTGTGGGAGGATACATGACTGATCCTGGTAGATTCTGGAATGGTGCTTTCAGGTGAAGAGCACACAGGCAATTCTCATCATCTCCCAAACAACCTCTCTGTCTTCCACCTCTTGCCAGTGATGTCCCAGAAACTTAAAAGCAGGGAAGGAACTATCCTTAGGAACTTTGGGGGGGGTGGGGGTGGGGACAGGTATCCTTGCCAGTCACATGAAAATCATGTACTTACTTTAGCGTCTAACAGCAGCATCCTCAGTTTGTGCTCTTTCTACCAGTGGTGTCATCATTAATAGTGTGATGAACAGGGCACCTTCAGGAGTCCTGGATGGTCATCAAGGCCAAGTGTCCACCCCAGCAGTGAGGGTGTTGTTTCTGACATTCTTCTCCACTATTTACTGCTCAGAGTTCTAGATGTCAAATGAGAAAGCCCTGATGCTCCTGAAATGATACTGTCTAAGGCAGCACTCTAGGGAAAAACTCTGACTGAAGGATTTTGAATCCATTCATTTAATTCTTTCATGCCTGTTTGCTCATCTGCATAATGGGAGTGTTACTATGGATATAGTTGGTGTTAACTCTATAAACTTGTGATTTTCCTTTCCTTGGTGAGCCTTGGTTCTCAATAACATCATATCACAGAGTAAAAAGAAAGTGTAAAACTATCCTCATGTTTGCTGAGCAACATGAACGCATTTTAAGAAAGGGAGAAGCAATAGGGTAGCAAATGTATAGATCTACAGCCTAAGTCATTTGTTAACACTGTCAAGTATGGGGTGCTTACTGCTCATAACTGCATGCTGTGCTTTTTTAAGACAACACAAGCAGAATTGTTTAACAAGCACTGTCACATAGAGCTGTTATGCATTGCAGTAGGTACAGTGGGGTCAGGGTGTGTCCAATGCTAGTACAAAGGTGTTGGAAAGGGTTAAAGTGTTGATTGAACTTATTTAGAACTCATGCAGGCCTCTCTCTGCCAGTATACGACGCTCAGCCTAGGAGGTAGTTTTAAATTGTTAAGAACAAAAGTAAAAGATATGAATGTGGAATGTGGACCTGTACGGAGGAGGGAAATGAGAAGATGCAAAGGGAGATAAAGGATCATGAAGTAAGATAATAGGAATTATGTTCATGCGTGAAATTGTCAAAGACCAAGTGTAATGAATTGACATGCATTTAAATAATGAACAATAACAACAAAAGATCATCTGTAAAAATATTATCCCATTGCAAAATCGAAAATGAGTGATGTCTGGACACCATCGCTACCCCATTCACTGGCCTGTAATAATTTCCTTGTTTCTGTCCTAGACATCACACTTTAGATTTCAAACACTAATTGGACCATCTTTCTTTCCCCCTACCTGAGAACTCTTTCCAGAATTCTGTATAAGGTTGGTTTGTTGGAAAAGGAATTCTTCTACTTCTTTGTATCATGGACAGTTTTTCTTTCTTTGTCAACTCTGGTAGATAGTTTTTCTGGGTACAATAGTCTGGGTTAGCATCCATGGTCCATCAGATCTTGTACATTGTTCAAGGTTTTTCTGGCTTTCAAAGTTTCCACTGAGAAGTCCAATGATTATTCTGATGCGTTTTCTTTACATATGACTTCAGTCTGATCTCTTGCAGCTTTTAGTTCTTTGTTCTGTATATGTAGTATTAAAAGTAGGATATGTATGGGGAGCTTCAATTTTCAACAATATATTTTAAATGTTTTGAAATTTCAAAATATGTTTAAATATTATTAAAATGGCTGTCAATGACATTGTACCTGGCCAGTGCCTTCTGAGTCACACAGTATGAAAATTTGTGACTTCTCTCCACAGTAGTCCCATCCACTAAAGGAATCACTGTGTCCCCAGAACCTGCAACTGGACCTAAAGGTTTTAAGGGCTTTGGGCTTGTCCCAAGGATAGAACTGCTTAATCTTTCCTGGCTTATCTTTTGAAAATGGCTTCTATTTCCCCCTGCCCTATCAGAGAACTATGTGTATCAGGCTCAGTTTGACCTTCTTCTCTGTATTAGTGTCTTTCCCAGAGCCCCACCACCAACCCCAACCCCACCTCTCCCCCCCCTCCCCCACACTGTTCCACTTGTCCAGTATTCTCTTACTTCTTTCGTGAGTTTCTAAAGATTTGCTTCCATTATTGTTTGAGATAATATCTATTTTTTCCTTATTCCCTGTCTCTTCACTGAGTCAAATGGGGTAGACTCTAGTCTACCAATTTACCAATATCTATTTGCTCTGTAATTGATATTCTCCCTTAAACACTTAATTTTATAGAAAAATTAAACAGTGTCTCCCTCTACCTCATGCCTAGTAATCCTCATGATTACCATGATATAATCACCACATGTTTTGAACAAATGCTTACATGTTGTTATTTAATAAAGTCTACAATTTATTTGAATTTTCTGTACATGCATATTATCATTATATTACATTCTTTATCTCTCTTGCATGCTTGTTCCTCTCTCTTCCTGTATTCTTGTTTTCTCTTGTATTCTCTCCCAAGCTCTCTCTGCCCCTCCCCTCATACTTTGCTCTGGAGAAACAACCTGGAACTTTAGAAATGCTAGACAAAGTTTCTATAGCAAACCTATACTCCAGCCCCAATTCTTTGTTTGTTTTTACTTGATATTTTTGAGGCACAACTCCAGATCTCACTAAGTTGCCAAATCTGGCTTTGAATTTGAAGCTCCTCCTGCCTCAGCCTCCAAGGGATGGTCAAACTGGAACAGGGAAGGAGTGGGAGAGCAATACAAGAGATATCTTGATAAAGGGAGATGTCATGGAGATAGGGAGAAACCTTGTACCAGGGAAGTCTTCAGGAATCCACAAGGATAACCCCAGCTTAGACTACTAGCTATAATGGAGAGGGTGCCTGAGCTAGCTTACCCTGGTAATCAGATTGGTAAATATGTTGTCACCAGAGAGCCTTCATCCAGTAACTGATGGAAACAGATGCAGACATCCTCAGTCAAGCACCAGGCTGAGCCTCAGAAGTCCAGTCGAGAAGGGGGAAGAGGGATTCTGTGTGCAAGGGGCATCAAGATCATGATGGGGAAACAAACCTACAGATACAACCAAACCAAGCCAGTGGGAACTCATGTCCTTTAGATCAACAGCTGTGAAGTTTTCATGGGACTGGCCTAGGCCCTTTGTATAAGTGAGACAGTTATGTAGCTTGGTCTATCCCTGGTGCATGAACTAGCTTTTTGTAGCCCATTAACTATGTACCATTACCTTCTACATTCCGTGATCGGTTTAAATGCCTCTTGGAAGTTTGCACAGCTGACTTGCTTCATCTCCTAATAGGCATTTAATACACATATTAGTTATGATTAAACATTTATTAACTATAATTTGCTATATGTCTGTCAGGTGCAGGCTTTAAACAAGCCTTTGTGATTCGTGAATGAGAATTATCTTCACAAATTTACAGTTTGAAACAGAATCAGAATGTTTTCTGTTTGCATTAGGCCAACTTTTGGGTATTTGGGTACCTCTAGTTTACATGCTACTATGTTAGAGTTATAAAAGACATCATTCTAAATCAATAAATGACTAAATTCAGTCTTTAGGACCAAAACCTATTGTTCCTTGTTCTTGTAAATAAAATTTTATTATAACACAGACATATCCATTTATTTACACATTGTCTATTACTGATTTTCCTGAAAGCTGCAATGGTAATATAGCCTTCCAAGCTTAAAATATTCATCTGGCACTTTTCAGAAACACCTGACTCCTGGTCTCAGCATTAAACTTAACAATATTGTTACAATGTTTGTAAAGACAAAATAAATTTAACTCAAAATGGAAAAGGAATATATTTACCTAGTTGTAAATATAGATGAAAACTGATTATTGTGAATCGAAGTCAATTGAACATGTTATTAAGAATATATTGTAGGCCAAATAGTGATTGCTAAAGCAGAAAGACCACCTTACTGACAAGCATGTCTGTTAATGGGATAGGTCTGTCCTATCAGATGCTGTTTCTACTTGTCTATGTTCTCTTGAGCACTGGAAAACTGACTGTTCAACAGGAGAGATACAAAAAGCATAAAATACTAAAGATATTTTATGATGTACATGCATGCAAATATTCTAAATTTCATGTCATGTTATACCAGAACGTAATAAAATTAATTGTGTATATATACATATATGCATATGTATATATATATATATATATATATATATATATGTATATATATATATATATGACATATGTGTATTAATTTCAGTGTAGCATCAAAAGCCCCTAAAAGCACATACAATGGTTCATATTTCTTATTAGACAGTACTGGTTTAGGGAACAATAGTCACTATTTGAATATTATCAAAACTAAACGGACTATTATTATAAAGTCAATTCTTTGCGCCGTTCTAGTCATGCTCTAGTCACATGTGGCTGACAGACACCATTGGGGCCAACCCAGAACAAATACTAAACCGTCAGGGCTACTATAGAGGAAAAGGAATATTTATTCAAATCATTGACCTGATGGTTATAAAAGCTTACTGTAGGAAAGTCAAGAACTAAAAAGAAGGAAAGGAATGATAGCAGATAAACGCATCTACAGTTCTGAAAGCCACCTCCTTCCAGCATGTGGTTCTCTCTGATCAGCCTGTTTTGTTTTGTTTTTTTTCAGGAAAGGGACCAATTACAGCTAGAACCCTGATGAATAGGGAGGGAGAAAAGTAACCACAGGGCACCAAAAAATGAGATAAAAACCTTGGACACATTTAAGAATAAAGCACTGTCAGGAAAAGCCTGATGCTTCACTATGTTTCTGTAGTGTACATTTTAGAGTATTTGACTGCAGGGCTTATATAACTGTGCCACATACTACATGGAAGAAACATCTTTCCTTGGATATTGGGTCAAATCATTCTAATGGTAGGAAGCTGTGTTTTCTATATAACCTCTGTTAGTAGCAGATGCAATGTCATGTGCATGACTTCCCACATAGTACACTAGGATGCAAGAATCTGTGGGATGGACGTGTGGAAAAGGCATATTCTAACCACAGGAACAGGTAGAACTAGATGAGACCATTGCAGTTTCCTCGCTGAGTTGACAAGATAAGCTTGGGAGCTTTAGAGAACTAATCTTGTCTTACTGTTCCCTAGCCCTAAAATGAAGACAGCACCTTGGAAAGCTGTTACTATACACTACACGCTCAACATGGATTATCTTACCTTAGCCTTTCCAAGAAACCTAGGAGATAGGTTCTACTATCATCCTCACTTTGAGAAGTAAATGAGGCCTTAGGATCTTAAAGGTTTATTGAATAAAAGGTGCAGGGAGGTTTTCAACTGCAAAACCAACACTTTGACTATCAAGACTGCAGTTTTGCTGTATCCTAGGCAGGCCTTGTATGTTTAGCAAATGTCTACTCAAGCACAGTTTCTCAGTCTGTAAGGTGGTTATAATCAAAATTATTTAAAAGAATACTAATAAAGAATGTAAGTTCAGTGAGATGGCTCATCAGGAAAAAGCTTGATGGCATGGTCATGTGTTGAATCCCTAGAACCCACAGGAGATGGAAAGAGCCAACTCCTGAAAGTTATACTCTGGCCTCCAGAATTTCTCTCTCTCTCTCTCTCTCTCTCTCTCTCTCTCTCTCTCTCTCTCTCACTCACACACACACACACACACACACACACACATCACTCACACACATCACACTTACACATACATACCATAAACACATACAATAATAAATGAAATAAATGTAATTAGGTGTAGGCTTATGGTGTTAAAGTTACATTACTCATGCTTGCATGAAGATGAACCAAAAAGGTATATTTCACCACAATGTGCATCTTAGAAATATGATACCTCCCTCCTGCTTGTGATAAAGGTGAGAGGTTTTGCTGGCTGACAGCCTATTTGCGGTCATACAGGAGCCACAACTTTTATTATATGCATGGTTCTCCCATGTCTGGGTACCAGGGAACAGGCTATGTCTTCAGTGACAGGACTCATGCTGAAAGACACATCATTTTTTCTCACACTCCACTGAGAACTTAGATTGCTACCAAATCTAATTAGAGTAGCTGGAAAATAAAATCTCATTATATACTCAACTACTATGGAATGAAAAAGTCTGGTTATTAAAGCGACTATAGGCTTTAGGCTGTTGTCTCTAAGGCAGTTTTTCATCAACATCAGCTCACCCTTTCCTTAGGGTTTTACCTCCTTCTCATCCCACTTACTCTTCTGCTAGTGTGTGAACTTGCACATATAGCTAGCAGACTTTATGAGATCTCTTTAGAACTCTTGTTCCTGAGAAGTAGCTCTCATAGCATCAAAAGGTTCTATGCAAAGTGCTAAGGGAGAAAAGCAGTCAATAGCCCTTCCCAGCAGGCCATGAGGTTTCCAGGCTTTCAGAGTTCCTAAACAGGTATGGAAGGTAGAGAAAGCAAGGATCAGACCTGAATGACTCAAGGCAGAGCATTCAGACAAGCATAGCAGAAATCAGAGAAAGGAGAAACAGAATGCTGACTCATGGATAATAACCATTAACAGAGACAGAAGTAGACTCTGAAAAACAGGATGAGGTATATAATTTGCAGCCCTTAATACCAGTCTCACAAGAAAACAATATCATAACCACTATAAAACTTAGTCTTTTCCTGAACACTGTACAAACATTAATTGAAAGAAAAGTGATTTGAACAAAAATAAAGACCCAACAAACAAAGTAGACCGATTCACAAGTCTCAAAGCACAAACAAAAGCAGCAAGAAAAATCACAACACCACTAGTCATTATTAATATCATATTGATAGCAATGGTCCCCAATGAAAATGACTTGGAAGAACTTCCAGACAAAGAAGTAAAAATGGTGATTGTAACTATGTTTGAACAACTCAAAAAAAGATACAGAATAATCCATGACAACACAAAGTGCTGAATGAAATGATGAAGTCAAGCCAAGATATGAAAATAAAGTTCAATAAAGAGGCAGAATTGCTGAAGAAAACACACCTGAAATGATTCTGAGCATGAAACAAATCAAAACTTTAGTGAGAATCACCCCTCAAAAAGTAGAATATGTCGTGTGAATAACAGTGTCAGGACTAGAAAACAAAGGAGTAGAATTAAATCACTTAAAAATTATTGACATATTTTAAAAGAAATGTGAATAGAATGAAGGAGAGTTTTGGGACACCATGAAAGGACCTAATCACTGAATTCTGGTAATTTTAAAACAAAGAAAAGAATACTACACCAAAGGCATACCAAAAGCATTCCAAAGGCATTATGTTGAATATTTTTGACATAATCATAAAAGAAAACTTCTCAAACCTGAAGAAAGAGATGACCATACAGATTCAAGAAGTCTGCAGAAGATCTTATAGACTAGACCAAAAAGGAAACTCCTCAAATATTATAAGGAGGACATTAAAAACACAGAATACTAAAGGCTATTGAAAGCTACAAAAGAGAAAGGTCAAGTACCTTATAAAAACAGGCCCATCAGAATAACCTGGTTATTCAATAGAATAACTAAAGTAGACTACCTGGAAAGATATACACAAATTACCAATTCCACTATTATAACCAGCAAAACAATCTATTAAAATTGAAAGAGAAATAAAAACTTTCTATGATCAATGCATATTAAAGAATTTATGACCAGAAATCCAGTTCTATAATGAATATTAGAAGGAATTATTCAGACCAAAAAGAAAAATATACACAGTCAAGGGGCCACTATAGATATTATGCCATTTGTAATAGTTCTTCACTACAAGATCAACAAAATAACAGGAGGCAATATACAATCTTCAATAATAACTCTATATATCAATGATATCAATTTCTCAATACATAGACATGGACTAGAATGATTTGTTTCACAAACAGGATCCATCTTGCTTATGCCTGTAAGAAACACATCGCACCATCAACTATTGACACCATCCATAGTAAAAGGATGGAAACCAGTAGTCTAAGGAAACAGAACAAGGAAACAGCAGGTGTAGTTATTCTTATATCTAACAAAATAGAATTAAAACCAAAACTAGTCAGGAGAAATAAGGAAGGTCACTACAATAAACCAAGAGGGTATTGTATTTCTAAAAATGGACACACTAAATGCACATGTACCCAATTTCATAAAATCAATACTACTATATAGAAAAAGTAAATAAATACCAACATAGTGATAGTGGATGACTTCAATATCCCACTTACATCAATAGAGAGACTGTCGAGACAAAAACTATACAGAGAAGAATTAGAGTTGAAATAACCTCATAAAATAAACAGCTTTAATTTTTTAAATTTTTTTTTGAGTAGTGGATAAGTCAAGGGTGAAGGGCAGATAGATATGAAAGGAAATGAATGGAATAGAGGTGCATGATGTGAAATTTCCAAAGTATCAGAATTATAAATAATTATATACAATATATAAAAACATATATAATAAATTATAAATAATAAAGAAATTATGTTAACAAAAAACAAAGAAGAAAATCATAAGGACATACATTAAAAACCTTTATTCCACTAAACTGGAAAAATCACTAGAAAGGTTAAATTTATAGATACATATGACATTCCCAAATTAAAACAAGAAGAAAAAAAAAGATTCAAACATTAAATGAGTGACAAGATGGAATCAGTAATAAAGTGTCCTGACTATTAAAAGTCTGGAATCAGATGGGTCCCTTGTAGACATTTAGTAAAATTTCAAAGCTGAATCAGCACCAACACAAATTATTCTGTGGGTTTGAAAAGAAGGGCTTTCAAAGCCTTTAAGTTAAGCAGTATCCCATTGACATGAAAATCCAGTTAAAGGTATGGTTTATTAACAAAGAAAACAAAAAGAAAATTACAGACTGAGCTCCCTAATGAACAGGTTGCAAAATTTCTCACTAGAATTCTGTCAAACTGAATTCAAGATCACATGAGAAAGATCATTAATATTGATCAAACTGGTTACATTACAGATATACAGGGAAGGTTCAACATATATAAATCAATAAATGGAATCCATCACATAAATTGACTCAGACAGAAATCACATGATTATTTCAATATATGCATAAAAGGCCCTTAATAAAAACTCAAGCCCTTTAGGATAAAAGTCATGGAGAGCCTAGGGGTAGATTGAACATACCTCAACATAAAACACTACACAACAGGCCTATAAAAAAATATGCTAAATGGAGAAAAATGCAAAGAAGTCCCACCAAAATCAGGAAAAAGTAAAAGCTATCTACTCTGTCCACTTCAATGTAGTTAGTACTTGAATGTTTAGGTAGCACAATAAGAAAAGAAAAGAAATAAAAGTAATGCAAACAGGAAGAGAAGTCAAAATATGTCTATTTGCAGCTCATGTGATTCTGGATAAGAGGCCCTAAAAACTCTTCAAAACATGCTTAGAGCTCACAAAAACTTTCAGCAAAGTTGCAAGCAACAAAGTTAATGCAGATAAAAATTAGAATTCTTTCTATATATAAAACCAGGTTGGCTGACAGAAGACCTTCTCTTCTTTCTCTGTTCCTCAGATACAAACCCCCAAAGTCTCATCCCCAGCTTTGTAGCAGAACGGCCATGGTAAGCTTCCCTGACCACTGTTCCCATGTCTAGTGAATCCCACAAATCTATCCCTTCTAACCTTCTTCCCCTCACTCATTGCTTTGTTCAAGACCTTAACCCTAGCAGACATCCCATGATAAACCAAGGGCAGCCCTTCCCAGGGCATCAAGTAGGCTGAATGTTCCAAAGATCCAGTGCCAGCTCTGTAGCAGGAAATCTGCTTCAAAATCCCATTCCTCTTTGAACTTACTCTACCTCCCCAATGGATCACAAAGTCCTTATCCCAGAAACTTCCTTCCCCCAATGTATCCCAGTTTTCCAGCCTCCAACACCAGCAGGCATTCCACATGAACACATCTGCTGAAAGGGCCAGGAAAACAGGGAGCACTCAACTTTCACACTATCCAAAAATCAATACAGGAAATAAAAACAAAGGAACAAAGCACCCACCCAACAAAGACAAACCTAGAAATCAGCAGCTAGACCTATAATTGTCCCAAGCCCAGATGACTAGGTGAGAATGTAAAAATACTGTTAATAATAGCCAGGGCAATATGTCTGCACGAGAACCCAGCTATCCTATCACAATGGGTCCTAAATATTCCAAACACAGCTGAAGCACAAGAAAAACACCTTAAAACCACTATTATGAAGATGATAGAGGCCCTTAAGGAGGAAATTAACGCATCCCTAAAGAAAACACAACAAACAGTTGAAGAAAACAATAAAACTGTTTAAGACCAAAAAAATGGAAATAGAAGCAATAAGAAAATCACAAATGGAGGGAATTATGGAAATAAAAAAATTAAGAATTCAGAAAGGAACTACAGTAGAAAGTTTCACCAACACAATATAAAAGATGGAAGAGAAAATCTCACGCATTTAAGATATGTTAGTAAAAATGGCTACATTGGTCAAAGAAAATGTTAAATCCAAAAAACTTCTGACACAAAGCATCCAGAAAATTTGGGACACTATGAAAAGACCAAACCTAAGAATAATAAGAACAGAAGAAGAAGAATCCTGCTCACAGGCCCAGAAAACATTTTCAACAAAATCACAGAAGAAAATTTTGCAACATGAAGAAGGAAATGCCTCTAGAGGTACAAAAAACATACAGAACTCCAAATGGATTAGACCAGAAAAGAAAGTCCCCTGGACACATAATAAACCACAAAAAATACAAAACAAAGAAAGAATATTAAAGGCTACAAGAGGAAATAAAACACTTAACATATAGGGGCAGATCTATTCCAATTATACCTGACTTCTCAAGAGAGACTCTAAAACCAAGAAAGGTCTGGACAGATGTGGTGCAGACTTTAAGAAGCCACAGATGCCAGCCCAGACTACTATACCCAGCAAAACTTCCCATCACCATAGATGGAGAATATAAAATATTGCACGATTAAACAATATCTGTCTGCAAATCCCGTCCTGCAGAAGGTTCTAGAAGGAAAACTCCCACCAAAGGAGGTAAACCACACCTATGAAAACACAGAACACAGAAAATAAATAAAATAACACCAGCAACATCAAAGGAGGGGAAGTACACACACACACACACACACACACCAGCATGACCACTACCACCACCAATGACAGCAAATTAACAGGAATCAATAGTCATTAGTCATTTATATCTGCCGTTATCAATGGTCCCATCGTTCTGCTTCACCCAAGAATCACACCTGAACATCAAAGAGAGACATTTCCTCACAGTAAAGGGTTGAAAAAGATATTCCAAGCAAATTGACCTTAGAAGCAGGCTGGTGTAGCCATTTGAATATTTAACAATATAGTCTTCAAATCAAAAGTAATCAAAATAAATATGAAAGGTCACTACATATTTATCAAGGGAAAAGCCCACAAAGCTGACATTTCAATTTTTAACATCTATTCCCCAAATACATGGGCACCAGAGTTTGTAAAAGGAGCACCACTATAGCTTAAGCCACGTATTGTCCCTCACACACGGCTAGTGGGAGACTCACTACCTCACTCTCACCAATGGACAGGTCATCTAGACAAAAACCAAACAGAGAAATACTGGAGCTAACAGACATCATGAGGCCAAATGGACCTAACACATATCTACAGAACATTTCACCCAAACACAAAAGAATAAACTTTCTTCTCAGTAACTTATGAACAGTCCAGAAAACTAACCACATACTTAGACACAAAACAAGTTTCAATTGATACAAAAAAAAATCAAAATAATTTCCTGTATCCTATCATATCACCACAAATCAAAGCTAGACGTCAACAACAGAATGTTACAAACTCATGGAAATAAAGAATTTTCTAATGAATGAAACAGTGAGTAAAGAAAACAATTAAAGTCTTTCTAAAATTCAATGAAAATAAATAGACAGCATGCTACGGATATCACTCTGTATAAAGAAAATGCTGATTGGCCAGTAGCCAGGCAGGAAGTATAGGCAGGACAAACAGAGAAGAGAATTCTGGAAACAGGAAGGCTGAGTGGGGAGATGCTGCCAGCTGTCCAGGGAGAAGCATGTAAACGCAGCAGGTAAAGCCATGGAACATGTGGTGACATATAGATTAATAGAAATGGGCTGAGTTTAAGTGTAAGAGCTAGTCAGTGGTAGGCCTGAGCTAATGGCCAAGCAGTTTAATTAATAATATAAGCTCCTGAGTGATTATTTTATAAGTGGGCTGCTGAACTGCCAGGGTTTGGCAAGAGCTGGAGAGAAACTCTCCAACTACAGACAACATATCTAACCTTATGAGGCACAATGAAAGTGGTGCTAAGAGGAAAGTCCAAGGCACTAAGTGCCCACATAAAGAACCTGAAGATCATGTACTGGCAAATTAACAACACATCTGAACTCTTGAGAACAAAGGGAAGCAAACACACCTAAGAGGAAAGGATGGCAAGAAATAATCTGAGTATTTAGCTCAATAAAATATAAGCTAATAGAACAATAATAATAATAAAATTGCTGAAACAAAGTCTTAGTTCTTTTTAAAAAATCAACAAAACAGACAAAATTTTATCCAAACTAATTAAAATGCAGAGAGAGAATATTCACATTAACAAAATCAGAAACAAAAAGTGGAACATGACAACAGACACCAAGAAAATCCAGAGAATCATAAAGACATACTATAAAAACCTGTGCTCTACCAAATTGGAAAATTTTAAAGAAATGGGTAATTTTCTCAATAGGTACCACTTACCAAAGCTAAATCAAGATCAGACAAACAATTTAAATAGACCCCTAGTGAAATAGAAGCAGTCACTAAAAGTTCCCCAATTAAGAAAAGAAAGAACAGAAAAGAAAGAAAAGAAAAAAAGGCCAGGGCCAGATGGCTTTAGCACAGAATTCTACCAGACTTTCAAGAAGAGTTAGTGTCACTTCTCAAATTATTCCAGAAAAAAAAAAAAAAAAGAAAGAAACAGAAGGAATGTTGCCTGATTCATTTTATGAGGCCACAGTTATCCTGATATCCCAACAAACATAAAGACTCAAATAAGAAAGAGAATTACATACCAATGTCCCTTATGAACACTGATGCAGAATACTTGCGCAACTAATCCAAGAACACATCAAAAATCATCCACCATGATTAAGTTTCATCCAGAGACGCATAGATGGTTCAATATATGAAAATTAATACATGTAATCCACCCTGTCAACAAATTGAAAGAAAAAGTTGCATGATCACTTCATCAGATGTAGAAATTTTGTCTTTGACAAAATCCAATACCCTTTTATGAAAAAAGTCCTGAAGAAATTAGGAACAATTAGCAAAAAGCAACATTCCTAAACATAATAAGAAACTTACAGCAAGACTGCAACAAACATCAAAATAAAGAGAAAAAGACTCTAATCTAAACTCTACTAAAATCAGAGGCAAGACAAGGTTGTCTACTCTCTTGATATCTATTTAACAAACTCTTTGAAGTCTTAGAGCAATAAAACAACTGACTGAGATCAGGTGAATACAAATTGAGAAGAAAAAAATCAAAATATCTTTATTTTCAGATGATACGGCAGTATACACAACTCACCCTAAAAATCCCACTAGGGTACTCATACAGCTGAAAAACACCTTCAACAAAGTAGCAGAATACAAGATTAACTAAAAAAATCAGTAACCCATCTATATACAATGATAAATGAATTGAGAAAGAAATCAAAGGAACACCTTTCACAATAGCCACAAATAACATAAAATATCTTGTGGTACATATAACCTAGCAAGTGAAAGATTTGTATGATTAAAAAATAAAAACCTCAAGTCTTTGAAGAAAGAAATTGAAGAAGATATCAGAAGATAGAAAGATCTCCCAAGCTCATGAGTTGGTAGAATTACATAGTAAAAATAACTACCTTATCAAAAACAATTTGATAATATTCAATGCAATACCTACAAAAATTTCAACACAATTCTTTAGACCTTGAAAGGACAATTGCAACTAACAATGGAAAAACAAAAAACCCAGGATTGATAAAATAATCCTGAACAATAAAAGAACTGCTGAAGGTCTCACAATTCCTGATTTCAAGTTGTACTACAGAGCTATAGTAACAAAAACTACATGGTATTGGCAATAAATAAATAAATAAATAAATAAATAAATAAATAAATAAATAAATAGAGACACTGATCAATATAGTTGAATTGAAGACCTAGACATAAACCCATCCACACATGGGCAACTGTTTTTTTTTTTGTTTGTTTGTTTTTTTATAAAGAAGCCATAAATAGAAAAGAAGAGCATCTTCAACAAATCGTCAAGCTGATTGTCTATATGGTGAAAATGCAAATGGATCCATGCTTATTACCTTGCAGAAAAATCAAGCCTGCATGGATCAAAGACCTCAACATCAAACCAGATACCTGAAAGAGATAGAAGATAAAGTGGGGAAGAGCCTTGAACACATTGGCATAGAATATGACTTTCTGAACACTGATAGCATAGGCACTGAAATCAATAATGAATAAATGGGACTTCATGGAACTGGAAAACTTCTGTAAGACAAAAGACACCATTACTCAGGCAGAATGATAGCCTACAAAATGGGTAAAAAAATTAGTAATTCCACTTACAATAGATGACTAATATCCAAAAATATATAAAGAACTCAAGACTAGATATCAAAAAATAAATAATTCAATTAAAAATTGGAGTACAGATCTAAACAGAGAATTCTCAATAGAGGAAACTCAAATAGCTAAGAAATCCTTAAAGAAATGTTAAACATCCTTAGCCATCCAGAAAATGCTAATGAAAATGACTTTGAGACTCCATTTCACACCTGTCAAAATGACTAAGATCAATAACACAAGCAACAGTTCATGCTGGTGAGGATGTGGAGCTAGAAAGCACTCCTCCTTGTTGGTAGGAGTGCAAACTTATACAGCAAATTTGGAAATCAATATGGAGGTTCCTCGGAAAGTTAGGAATTGATTTACTTCATGATCCAGCTATACCACTCTTGGGCATATACCCAAAGGATGCTCTATCCTACCATGAAGACATTTGCTCAGCTACATTCATTGATACTTTATTCATAATAGTCAGAAACTGTATACAACCTAGATGTCATTCCTCAAGAGAAGAAAGATAAAGAAAATGTGGTATATCTACTCAAAGAAGTATTACTCAGCTATTTTAAAATGTCATTATGAAATATGCAGGTAAATGTATGGAACTAGAAAAAAATCATCGTGAGTGAGGTAACCCAGACCCAGAAGGATAAATATGGTATGTTTCCACTTATAAGTGGATATTAGTGGTTAAGTAAATGATAACCAAGTTACAATCCATAGACCTACAAAGGTTAAGTTAAGAGAAGAGTTCTGGGAGAGGGGGGAAACGCTGAATGCATCTCCCTAGGAGGGAGAAATACACTACATTTAATGGGCTGACCGGTATATAGAGTCTCAACTGATCATCTCTTGTCCCCAAGTGAGGCATCTAGTGGCAGGACTGGTTTGCATTAAATTGAGTTGTTGGCCAAGGGGATGCCATGGAAATCTGCAAACAACCAGTCTATTGTTACGACAAATGATTGCTCTCCACAAACTGACAGCAGGTCTCCATTGCTGAGGACAATATCCACACAACTTACTGAACACAGAGAACTCAAGGTGGTGCCTACATGGAGCCTTCAGCCCTCTGTTCTAGTCTCTTTAGTGTGGGAAGATACTCTGCAGGCTACTGAAAGAGAAACATGAACACCAACCCAGCCACCAAATCTTTTTCCTACAACTTGTCCTGCCTGCAAAATATGCTATGACAATTGTGGCACAGAATTTGTAGGAGTAGCTACTGTCTGATTGCCTTAAAGCCTACTTCATGACAATGAGCTCATACTTGACACTACTTGGGTGACCAAGAACCAGAGACTAGATAGCCCAGAGACCTGGGATAAAACTAAACACTACTGATCTAAAAAAAAAAAAAAAAAAAAGTACTCATGAAATGATTCATAGTGATATTCTGCTATACTCATAGATCAGTGCCTTATCAAGTCATCATCAGAGAGGCTTCCTCTGGCAGCAGATGGGAAAAAATGCAATGACCCACAGCCAGACATTATGTGAAGAGAGTGTAAATGGAAGGTTTCCATCAAATGTCTCCTCTCAGGGAAATCCCATGCCATCAGAAGCAGGAAATGGAATACACCAAAAGAACAAACACTCTGAATCAACTGAGCAAGGCAATAAGAGTTCACAGATACTGATGCCACAAGCGCAAGGTCTACATGGTCAGCACCAGGTCTTCTGCATATATATTATAGCTATTAGCTTATGATGTTTATGGGGCTCCTGACCATGAAAATGAGTGGGTCTCTGAACTTGTGCCTGCTCTTGGAACTCTTCTGTTGGGTTGCTGTGTCCAACCTCAATATGATAGTTTTGCTTCATCTTACTATGTTTTATTTGGTTATGTTTTGTTATTCTCTTAGAAGCCTGTTCTTTTCTAATGAGAAGCAGAGAAGAAGTGGATTTGGAGGGGAGGAAAAGTGGGAAGGAACTGGGAGAAGTAGAAGAAGCAGAAATTACAATCAAATTATAACATTGTGTGAGAAAAGAATCTATTTTCCATATAAGAAGAAAAAGAATTAGACAAAATAAAAGATCTATGAAAAAACATAGAAAACTTTGATCTTCCAACCCAAGAAAACAATTCTTTTAGAGGAGATTAGAACACAGGATACATGAATGGAGAATGGGGTACACTCAGTGTTAAAGTGAAGAGGGGGAGCTTGGGATAGGGGGTGTGTTGGCCCAAGTTAAATGAATTCAGTAGCTTATAAACACACATCTATGTACACACACACGTTTGAAAAGAAGTGTCCAAAAGGAGTGGACAATGCTTCTCCCAGATGACATGGGTTATTAAATGAAAATCTCAGTGTCAGACATAGATTATATCTCTATGAGTTACTGGACAGGGAAGCCCCAAAGGTACTCAAAATAACAAAGATAATTGCCATTGCTCTGGGTTTTCCACTTTACCTATTGTGGAAGTCACTACCCATTTTGGATGTAGAGCATCGAGAAATTAACTTCAAAGTGACCAGGAAACTCTTTTCACGCTGGCTGGCTTCTATAGTGCCAAAAGCTGCTATACAGGCTACTGGGGAAGAAAAGACACCAGTGGCCTCACCACTGCTGGACCCTGAGTTTTGTAATGCTGACCTGCTGAAAAGGTATGCCTATTGGGGCAGCAGCGACATGAAGGTTATGAAGATATCCAAACACCTTTTGATTGCATGTGAGGCCGGCTCCACAGGGAGGATTTAATACTCTTTAATGTACACCTCATCAAAAGCCCATGAAAAGAGAACCCTGAAGTGGGGGACTACACTTGTTTTACTAAATGACTGTGGTGCCAAACTTCATCCTAAATATACTGTATTCTAAATATAGCTTTATGCCACTCTCCCATTTGGTAGAAGAAGCTTCTTTTCACAGTGGGTAGTGGTTAACGAATCAGCCTCCCATATCAGCAAAGACTCAACCAACTTCCTGAGAGATGGGGGAAAGAACGTTAGGAGTATGCACATGGGTTGGAAAGCTAGGAAGTGCTGGCTTCAGGATATAACATGGACGTTGCACACATCAACTTAGAAAGGCTGTGATTACCTATACAAGACCTTCAGAAAATGAAGCTGGTGAAAATTCCAGAGGGATGGGGAGGGGTCCCCAAGACCCCAGGGTAAATGGAGGAGCTATTGGAAGATGGCTTCTGAGTGAGGGAGCAGCAATCTTCTTTATGGATTTGCCGCTGTTAGGCTTCTCATGCCCTCCCTGGTGGTTGGCCATACAGCCTTTGTACACATGAGCAACACTAATTGGACTCGGTGATTCTAACAAAATCACCAAATGAAAAGAGGCCCTGGAGGTGAGAAGGAAAAGAGTGAGAGCACTTAGAGGGAGTAAGAAGGAGGGGGTGTAAAACAGATATGATTGATACAAAAGGAAAATACTATTATTCTAGATCTATTTTATTTATGTGTCTGTGTGGATGTCTGTGCATATGTGTGTAGGTGCCCTGAGAGGCCAGAAAGTACTGAATTCTTTGGAGTTGAAGAAGCAAAAGTTACAGAAAGTTGTGAGCTATATATTTGTGATAGAAAGAAATTCCAAGTTCTAGAAAAGTGTGAAGCACTCCTGCTCAACTATCTCCCAGCCCCTCCTCAAATATTCTTTAAAAGAAAATAGCCCTACTCGATTGTACTTTATTTAAAAGTGTTTGGGGACAGAACTGCTTTGAATTTCTAAGTATTTGCATATGCATAAAAAATCTCTCTTGAACATGAAGCCCAATTTTAAACATAGACCATTTCTGTTTCATATTTAACCCCCACACATAGCCTGAAGTCATTTTATACAATATTTTAGCATGTTATATTTTCATGGCAACCCATTACATAAAGTAAGTATAGGATTTACCACTGATAGAACCATGAAAGTGTTGGAAAAGCTTGATACTTTTGGAACATTTTGTATTCTGGAATCTTGAAAATCTTCTGCCTGTAACATGTTTCTTAATACTGTGGATGTTTCCAGGTGTTCACAGTGCCAGGATGGCTCCTTTATAATGAATTGCTGTAACTTTTCACCAGATTAAACTGATGAATGAGTGCTGTTCTCAATTCACTGCATTTTTCCCTTGAATGGAAATAGCCATTAATTTCTAGTATGTTTCTTTTCACTTAACAAGTGCAAAATGGCACTTTGATTATCCCATAATTTTGAATCCACTTGAGGACATTTTAGTGTGCTTCTTTGTTACCTAGTGTCTTTTTCTTTGAATTGCACCAGGTTTTTGTACCTGTTCTTTATGTGCCCAAACTAAATTTTTGGACTAGTTTCTTACATGCCTGAAAAATGAGATTCCTGGATACTTCCAATCTTACCATAGAGTGTAATTTAACTCTAGCAGAACAAGGGGAGAAATGTGTGAGAACCCTGTTTCCAGCAGGCTTGGATTTTCTTCCTCACTGCTCAGGACTTCTCTCTCAGCACCTCTCTTTTAATGGGTTAGTCACTGCTTTTGCTCTACAGAATTATCCAAAGCTCCTGCATGGGACACCACTCACTGATGTTGCGTTTGCACAGTGGGTAGTTTTCATACGCGTTTCTCTTTAAACACAGCATCCCTGGGAAACCCCTGTGAGGCATGTAAGGCACAAGGCTTGCCAGCAGCTTCCAGGATATGCTGGAGGTTCCCAGGGTTGCATCTATTGCTCCCAGGGGCTGGTTCAGTTTCTGTTCTGTCAGTCAGTGCAACTGCAGACTGCAGTGTGCTCCATGACTTCACACACAAAAGGGAGATGGCAAAAACAGAAGGCAGAATCCTAGAGAAAATGTGAACCGGCACAACACCATGCAAATGAAACACATGGCTTGATCTAGTGTGAGAGCTCTTTATATAGACTAAGGAAAATGGAGCCCCAGGGCCAATACTTGCATTGTTAACAAGAATATATTACTGTGCACATAGCCAGAGAGTTGAGGCAAAATTAAGGGACTTTGCTTTTGCCTGTAAAACCAGAAACTGCTTCTTATTCTCAATTTTTCTACCATGTTGCATATGACTGAAAGCCAGGACTGTGTTTAGAGGAATTCAGTGGTACAATGGACAGAGCCCCAGGCTGGGACACTCTCAGCTTCCTTTCTGACCCTCTATACAACTGGGCATGCCCCTTCCCTGTCTTGAGCCACCTTGGCTGTTGGGAATGACAGTGTTCCGCAGTGAGCCTGTGGCATCACTCTTAGGTTTTCAATCTGCCATTCACTTGATGTGGATGTAGGTTTGAGCACAAACTGAACATGAAGTGCTTCTGTGGCTTGTCACAGGTTGGGGACATTTCTGTTCCTAACTTCTTTTTTTAAAATACTGTATTATTAGACATATTCTACATAATCATTGAGAAGTACTGTAGGATGCCCCAGCTAAATCTTTCCAATATGCAAGAAGGATGGAGGTTCTCAGTAGTTATACTTTTAATTCATTGCTGTTACCAATAGCAACTGTAACGCCCGCTACAGAGGTACCACAGCCGGAAAGCACAGTGGGGGCACTTCTGAGAAATCACTGAAGATTTATTTGTAACCTACCTATGAGTTTCTTTTCTTTTGCTCTAAAGCTTAGGAAAGATCACGAGAGCCAGTGAGATGGCTTGATGAGGAGAGGCACTTGTAACCAAGCCTGAAGCTCTGAGTTTGATTCCCGAGCTCCAATGGTGCAAAGACAAACTTGATTTCTAGGATCCTGAACTATCGAAACATTTTTAAGACCAAGAAAAGCCATGCCTTCCCTGTGAATCTACAAAACACTCATATGATTAGATTTTTATGTGAATGATAAAACAAATGCTCAGTTTACTATGCAGCCTTTGACTCTATCCTGATGTGATACTGCCTCTGCAGTTGTTGTGTAGTGTGCAGCTACTCCCTCCTAATTGAAACATTCCCTCCCCGTGGGAGACTCACAAGACCTAGGAAGTAGATTACAATGTTACAATGTTTATGAGTATTGCATCATTTACAAATGTTATGAAGCTTGTGAGTATTGCAAGGTTCCTAAGGCCCTTCACCATGGTTATAAAAATATTGCACGGCTATTGAAGGGGACAGTCTGTCTGATGGATCTGAATGCAGGCAAGGCAGGTAGCCTTAGGGATGCAGCTTTCATGGGTTGCCACCTATTCTGTGGTGGGCTTTTCAGTGAAGATGCTTTTGCTGCGTTATTCATTCTCCAGTAAGTAATGTCTCATTCATGCTCCTGTATGGTGAACTCAGTGCTTTGGTAGGTTAGACATTAGTGGAATTGTTTCTTCAGCCTGTCATTATAACCCTACCCTATGTGGGATGAATACATGTTAACTGATGTCTCCTCCAGAAAATGTTAAACAGTACAATTGGCACTGAGTAGAAACTGGCATAACCAAAGGCAGTTGCATGGTCTCTGTGGTGGGTGATGATACATTCAGCTGTGGCTGAATCTTCTGAGAGTGAGGCATTTCTGAGGCAATCCTAATGTGGCTATGTTTCCCCATTTAGTATGAGATAGTTGACTTCTTGCTGAAATGGTGGCTACATGCACCCTGTGGTGAACCATAAGAAATTCAAGCATGGCTGAACTTTCTGTGAATGGAGCATCTTGGGTGGGGAGGGGAAGGATCCAAGATTAGCCATTTTTTTTCTATGTGGTATGGGGTAGCATGTCTCCCTAATAAGTGGAGTCTGTCTCATAATTATAGAGATAGCCTCAAAAAGGTTGATGGGAAAATTGTCACCAACAGTACTGCTTAGTTAGAGTTTATACTACAAACATGCCAGAGAAGATAGACTGGTGTAACTGTGGCACAACTGTTATAGATCCAACCAACTGCTTTCTGATTGGATTTAAGGCCCACTCTACAGGAGCAAGCTCATATCTGGCACAGTAAATCAGGGTAAAAGCCCTGGGTTGGGGAGGTCATAATGCCAGAGATGAATGAACTCCTACTGTTTCATTAAATGGATATTGAATTGCCTTATAGAAACCTATATTTATGCCTATACATATACAATTAGTAAAGCTCCTGAGAATAAGTCATTGTTGCTGTGGAGTAGTGGCCTAATCTTAGTTCAAAATGAAATAAAAGAATCAGAAACCTATGATGTTCCTTCTGGGGCTCAAGGAACCAATAACCCTCATTAGTAATTTATATACATGTGAATACAAATGATATATCTATATATATAGATATAGATATAATGAATGCTAGGTTGGTAGCCTATTCAGATAGAAACACTACATGCTAAAGTTTACTTTATGGATCTGAGGATAATTCATGTAAGGAAATAAATGTATGATATTTCATCAGTCCATTTAAGAGCAAACTATATCTCAGAATTTGTTCTTAGATTTAACACAGGTGTGCAATATATATAACTTTCTAAAAGTATATTTATTTAATGTACTTCAGTGTGATACATAGCACATGTTGATTAAAAACAAACAACCAATATGTGAACTAGATACAGTTCCCATTAGTCAGGAAAAAGAATTTTGAGTGTTCCACTCTTGTGTTTCATTTGTCTCAAATACTAGAAATGCAACATGTATAAGGATACATATTCAAATACACTAAAAAGAGAATATGTAAGTTTTGTTACTTTCCAATACTGAATGTCCAGCTAGAAAATTAAATTAATAAAAAGGAATCATGAAATTAAAAACAGAATCTCTGGAATGGGCAGTTAAAAAGGCAACTTAATGAAATAAACATTGACTAATTAGAAAGCTATGGTGCACTTCAAAATAAAAGTCAGAAATATTTGGATCTTTTTTTCCCCTGTTTGTTTGTTTGTTTTGTCCTACTCCGATTAGTCTGTCCTTGCATTATTTTATTTTTATATGCCTATTTCTATTCCAATAAGAGAGAGAAAGAAAGGGTGTGAGTTTAGGTAAGTGGTAAGTAGAGAGGCTCTGGGAGGAGCTGGAGGAGGGGAAACCAGAATCAGAATATATTGTAGGAAAAATGTCTGTTTTCAATTTTAAAAATCATACAATATTTAGGAAAAAAATCACTTATTACTAAACCTTTCAACATCCATTCCAAGCCAACTACAAACTTTTTTCTGATACCTAGACAGACTTTTCAGAAGATTGTGTGTTTCTGAAGTGAGCAAAATCCTGAGCATACTAGCACTAGATGTTACAATAGTAATTATGAAGAAGTCATGAATTTGGGAGGGTGTGGGAGGAGATGAGGGAAGTAGGAAGGGAGCAGAGGAAACTATATAAATATAGTATTTACATATCAAGTAAAAATTAAAAAGAAATGTATGTAAAAATCCTAAAAGGAGTTTATTTAATATGTGGTGAAACACTCACCACTGTACTAGAGACCAAAAGTGAATTATTTCCAAATTAATTTATAAAGGTAATGATGTTCCAGTTTAAAGCCCCAAGTGACTTATTTGGAGAAAGAAAACTTGACAAAAATCTGCATTTCACATTTAACATTTATTACTAGAGTAGCCAGGATTTTTTCATGTGTTTTTAAGTAAAAACTTGTCAAGTACAATTGCTCAATTTCTTTAATATGAGAGTGTTATAATAAAGTATTGAGAACATGTGTACTTGTATAGACAAATGTATGCTTACTGATTTCTGCAATAGTGTATTTATTCTCTCTCTCTCCCTCTCTGTCTGTCTCTTTGTCTCTCTGTCTCTCTGTCTCTCTCTCTCTGTCTCTCTCTCTCTCTCTCTCTCTGTGTGTGTGTGTGTGTGTGTGTGTGTGTGTGTGTGTGTGTGTGTCTGTATCACACATATATGTTTATATCCTTTGGAGAATTGTAGCTTAGTTTGGTTTTCTGTTTTGTTTTCTCCATAGAGTATACTATATGTATCACTTATGTAGAATTTCTCTCCTAGAAATTTGACCAGAAGAAATATTCATGTACATTCATGTTATAGTTAGAAATATATCTATTCCCATATAAAACATGCCAGGAAAAAAATTAAAGAGAAGAATTTATTACATCAAAC
Source organism: Onychomys torridus (assembly GCF_903995425.1). NCBI lineage: Eukaryota > Metazoa > Chordata > Mammalia > Rodentia > Cricetidae > Onychomys > Onychomys torridus. Next base: position 51,970,282 of record NC_050443.1, on the reverse strand, counting down.
CTTGGGTGTTTTATTATGTTAGGATATAGCCATAAAACAGAATATCAAACATTGAAACTATTATCTAAGAACATTTATGTATAAGGGTTTTCTTATAAGGAATATGAAAAGTTTTACCTGATCGGGAAAGCCATGACAAAGGCCACTTCGAGTATTTTCCTTGTTCCAGTTGAGTTACAAGTGTGCTAATTGAACAGAAAACCACACAATTTTAAAGCATGTTGACAAGGACTGCAGCTGACAAGGACTGTAGTTGACCTCCTTCATAGTCTGCTTTACTCTCATACGGAGTTGATCTCATCCTCAGCCAAGTCCTTAAAACTGTGTGTTCAGAGATGGATGAGAAGCAGCAGTTAGGAGCCATTGAGCTCTCTTTCTTTTCTTTTCTTTTTTTAAAAAAGTATATTTATTTCATTTTTTTCATATGGATATTTGTGTTTTAATTTTACATATCAGCCATGGGTTCCCCTGTCCTCTACCCTCCCGCCCCTGCCCCTGCCTTCCCTCAGCCCCTCCCCCCCCCATTCCCATCTCTTCCAGGGCAAAGACTCAACTGGGGATTCAGTTCAACATGGTAGATTCAGTACAGGCAGGTCCAGTCCCCTCCTTCCAGGCTGAGCAAAGTGTCGGCACATAAACCCCAAGTTCCAAACAGCCAGCTCATGCACTAAGGACAGGTCCAGGTCCCACTGCCTGGGTACCTCCCAAACAGTTCAAGCTATTCAATTGTCTCACTTATCCAGAGGGCCTGATCCAGTTAGGGGCTCCACAGCCTTTGGTTCATAATTCATGTGTTTCTATTAGTTTGGCTATTTGTCCCTGTGCTTTTTCCAGTCTTGGTCTCAGCAGTGAGGAGCCATTGAGCTTTCTTATACACATGCAGCTTATATTCATTCTCATTCATAACATTTACAATGTTGTTTTCCCCCCCCAAAACCTTAAAAGTCCAATAATTAAGAACTGTACAGGTTTTTTGGTAGACTATTACACAACTATCACAAAAAGTTTTTTAGTCACAATGCGCAGAGGATTTGTGCTACAGCGCCTCATAAAGTATGCAAAATTACATATGAAATTTAACTTTGAGAACTATCATGGGGGAAAATTGGACAAGAATTACAGCAAACATTTATTGTCTTCTTGCTCTTGCTTCATCAGGGTGTCAAACCTCAGCTCCCTACTTATAACCAGATGGCCTGTGTAAGAAGCTGAAATCAGCATGCAACATTTAGTGTTCAACTACAGTCTTAAGAGTGTATTTGACAGATAGCTATTTGACCATTATTATCATTGTGTGAATCTTATACACATGTAAAAGTCCTTTGTAATTTTCTTGGGAACCCACTGGCATATACACTTTTAAAGTGAGGTCTCACCTCAAAATCAACACCCTCTCCAGCTTCCCAAGTAGCTGGCCACCACACCAGCCCTGAGACCTAATAGCAAGAGGCTAAATAGGATCAAGTCTGAGTTTCTTCAAGTCCACCTCCCACCAAACCAGTCAAATCCTCCAAAGTGTGGACATAAAAAAATTAAGAGGTGGCTTTTATTTTATGATGCTTTATATCTTTGCCAAATGTCCTCTAATAGTATAAATTCCTTCAGGAATCGGAAGGGAATCTTTGTGGATACTCTTGGTGCTCCTGTTTCATTTTATTTTAGTAAGAAAAAAAAGCTAAGGATGTACGTCAGAAAGGAGGTTAAGGGCAAAATATAAAAAGATACTGATAGCTGAGAGCTGTTACAGTACTTAGCTTTAGATGGCAGAGGATTCTATGGCATTACACAGGAGTGTAACTTAATGTTTCCCTCTCCATGCTATGATGTTTCTCCTTGCATGCTTTCAGGCCACTCTCAGATGTGAGGATGTGGCCATTAGGCTACAGTATGACCGGTCTCTCTGAACATTCTTCTGCATTTTATTTTCCCTAAGGCTGCAGGAAGGAATGTTTGCATGTCTGGTTTGCTAACTCAGATGCCCAAGGCACCCTTCATAACCTCAGATGTGGCCTGTGGCAAAGTCCAGCTGGACTGGACAGAAGTCCAGACACTCCCCTCCCCAGTGTGCCATGGAATTCATGCCACCTCATTATTATCCTGGATAAATACTTTCACCATGTGCCATTTAACTGAACCAGGGCCAACTTTCTACTCTTACAGAAAATGTAACACCTTCAGGATCTTTTCCCTTTATCTGATTCACCACCTCTCTCTCCCCACCCCCTCCTCTATGTTTTCTTTTCCATTTTTATAGTTAACTCCCTCTCCCCTGCTTCTCTGCTAGCCATTGGCCAGTATCAGTGCTCTGAGGGAAAGACTGTCCCTTTGGCCTGGAGCCAGCACGGGACCTGTGTGACTTCTCCTCACAAAGTCTAATTTCTGCCTCTGGACTATTCATGTTTGGAGAGCACTCCCCCTCCTGAAGGCAAATGTTACCTTTGATGTGTTATTCCATTAGTTCTGACACTTACAAAAGTGCTAATAAATCAAAGGCTTTTGTGTACCCATTAATCTACCCCTGCACTTTCAAAGCATCCTCTGGATTATTTTGTGTAGCAAAGGCCCTCTGTTTAGAATGCCCTGTTTCACAGGCCTTGTCCCCACACCACGTCAAGCATGGCACTCTAGAATGCTGGACCTTGTTAAGAGCTACTTCTACCTCTTATACGACTCTGAGGCCTCATTTGTAATCACCATAAACCGGAAGAAAGAGTCATAAGGCTACCATCAGCCCTGCAGAGACGGTGGAGCAGTAGAGTCTAATTACGGAAATTAAGGCCTGGAAGAGACATGGGTTGTAAGAGAAAGATGTGCAGGCATCTTGAGAGCCATCGTCCAAGTATCTCTGGGTTCGAAGAACGAAAATACACTCACATTAATTAGCCTGCTGTACCAGAAGAGAATAATTTAAATGCAAAAGACAATCTCGTTGCCCTTCTGATGGGGCAACGTTGTCCTCGATGGAAAGATTGGATTTCTGTGTCAGGGAGCTCCTGGCTCAGATGTTAAGAGCATCAAGGAAAGCTGGGAGAACATGACAGGGCATACATTTTGAATGGGAGATGTGGTGTTTGGTACTCTTCTTCCAATCTCCGTTTTCAGTTTGCTCACTGAAAAGAGAGTGAAACCATTTTCATTTTAATGAGATACCATGAGGATTCAACACAAGAATTGATGGTCCGGGGACTGATGAGAAACCTCACAGGAATGTCGCTCTTTCAGAAGGAGCCAAGCGCCTGCCACATCCAGAAACATGTCCACAGGTATTCTTTCACCCAGTGTTTTTCATCTTCGCCTTGCCATTGAGGTGACTCTGCTGTCTGCTATTAAAAGCTTCCCAGCACAATAGCAGTACATCATCAACAAAGGAGAGCACACACTTCAGAGAGAGCCATTGAGACAGATGGGCCACCCACACTCACCCCTGACCCCTCGGATCAGCTCAGTCGCTTGTCCCCTCTTCATTTCGCCTTCCTGTGTCCACACTGAGGGGAAGTCCGTCGCAACCTTTTGCAGATAACGTGGCATGGGGCCCACAGGAGCGGAAGGGAGAAAAGTGTGTCCACAAAAGCCTGGAACTTGGGTTGAGGGGAATTCAGGAAGGAGAGGGAAAGGAAATGACAGCCAGCTTGCCAGGGACTAGAGGAAGAAAGTTCTGACCACAACCCCGGAGCAAAATGCTAGGTCACCTATAATAAGGGCTACGTGGAAAACCTTCAATCAAAGCAAAAGCTGCAAGCAACACAAAGAAGTTTATCACCACAACCTTTGAAGCGGTGAAGGCATCCACTTGTCTTTCTAAAGGAAGTTCTCAGACAAAAGAGAATAAATACCTCCGCAGCCTGGGAGAGGTCCACTGACAGTTACTCAGCTGCCTCATAAGTCAAACTTCAATGCTAAATTTTCTTCTTTATGTGAAACAATGGGGAAGTAGGATTTTAAAGATGAAATGGAGACCAAACATGTTTCCTTGGCTAAATGGCTGTAATTGGTGGCTTCTACATTTTCCTTTTTTCTTTTTCCTACTAAAATTTTCCTGTTGGTAATGGCACTGACAGAGTAAGTACAGTAGTTGACACACACACTAGAACCAGTTCACATCAGAAATCAGGGGGAAAAAAAAGACCTATCCCATAAATTACACAATATTTCTGTGGTTCTCAACCTGTGGGTCATGACTCCTTTGGGAGTCTATCAATCCTTTCACAGGGGTTGCATATCAGATATCCTGCATATCAGATCTTTACATGATGATTCATAACAGTAGCAAAATTACACTTACGACGTAGCAATGACAAGAATTTCATGGTTGAAGGTCACCACGACATAAGGAACTGTGTGAAAGGGTCACAGCATTAGGAAGGTTGTGAACCACTGCTTAGAATTTGAAGATGTGAGTATCATCTAAGAGATGAATGTAATTTTTTCCTAAGTACTAAATACTCCAGCTCTCCTGGCATTAGAACACAGAGCTTCTAGGTAAGATGTTACTCTGAGGTCAGCCCTATATCCTAGTAGCTGAGATAGGCTACTGCACATGTTCCCAGCTTGAAATGGTTGCCTGTGCCTGCTTAAATAAAGTAACTATTTACATCCCCTGAATTCACGCTTAGAAACACCAACTTCAGCTGTGACAGTATTAAGACATGAAGCCACGGCAATCATGCCCTGGACCAAGAGGTTATCACCCTTACAAAAGTGACTCTCAGAGAATTTGTTTTGGTTTTTCCTCTCCATCTGCCTCATAAGGCTAGAAGTCTAAAGCCTGGAGTGCAAAAGTGAGCCCTCTCCAGAAGGTGTCCAGGCTGGGTTCTTGGGTATAGAATGTCTAGCTTTTGGCACAACAAAGACTCAGTTCCTGCTTATTTTAAATTTCTGTAGTAGCTTGAGCTAAGACACCCACCATGAAGTCTTATTCAAACTCATTAGACTCATAACTCTATATTAATTTCAATTTTTTCCGGTCAATCATTTCCATGTGGATTAACTAGCCTTACATGAATGCTGTGGAGATATGAAGGCCTGGGAAAGAAACTTTGCTTAGTTTAGAGCAGTGGCTCTCAACCTTCCTAATGCTGCAACCCTTTATTAAGTTCCTCACATTGTGACAACCCCCAACGATAAAAATATTTTCATGGCTACTTCATAATTGTAATTTTGCTACTGTTACGAATTGTAATGTGAATATCTGAGTTTTCCAATGATCTTAAGCAACCCCCACAAAGGGATCATGACCCACAGGTTGAGAACCACTGGTATTGAGGTTCTGACTTCTACTTTATCACCCAAAGTGCTAGCTTCTCAGCAGCAAATTTACTAACATATTGTAAATCACCATGGAATCCTTCTTGGTTAGCACACTAAAGGACAGAAGGTCTGTCTTTTCAGTCATGTTTCCAGTTTTACAGTAAAGCAAATATTTTGTACTTTGTTGTAGTAACTAGCAGTCTGTCTTCACTTGCTGTTGGTAAGGAGATTCACTGGTCACTGACTAGCTGCTCTGCAGATATGCCACATGGCCTGTACTTTGAGCAAGTCACAGGTGGCATTTCTAGGGACTTCAGGCCTCTGACCTGCTATGGAGGCTCACTTCTGAAACCTTAGGTTGTCAGATTCATCAATTCTTTGTTTACTTCCTGTGGCCTCTGTGAATTCACCGAAAGCAAATTTCAAAGCCACAATCCCAGTTCTTAAGAGACTGAAGCAGGAGGATTGCGGCGTTGGAGTCATCATGATGCGATAAATGCTAACCTGAACTCTAGGGGACAATGTCACAAAAGAAAAGAAAATGAAAAACGAAGGAAGAAAGGAAAGCAAGGAAGGAGGGAGGGAGGAAAGAAGGAAGGAGGAACATGAATTTCATACAATCTAGTGTCAGTGCTACTTAGGGAATGATGCAAGACATATCCTTTCAACTATATTTGAAAGTTTAGTAAATAAGTGAATAAATAAACAAATACATGAATATGGATCACCAGAGTACACTCTCAGGACTGGATAAATGGCACGTAAAAATGTTCTATTCCAATGGTCTGTGATACTACAGATGCCCTGAATTATTTTTCATGTAAGCTTTATGTTAAAAATGCCAGACAGTTATTGGTAAGTCTTCATTGATACAACTTGCAGAAATTTGTCCAACATTACTTCCCCAGTCAGTGACGTGGGTGTTTTGTTTTGGTGCTTGTGTATTTGTGTGCTCCTGAAGCCTGGATTTCCACTGCCTTGAATACTACAAACATCCTTCAAATCATGACCATCTCTTCTTCCATTGAAGGGATGACACTATTGCATAGGATGACAATGACCCACTTAAGTATCAGAGATGCTGATTATGATTTTGTTTAAACTAGATGAACACAAATTTTGTCTATGCAGATCTCGGTAAAGAATTAGATCCCTATTTAGCAAAGTCGCCCACAATTGCTTCCCAGGGTATAGTCACTTCTCTTCTGCCTGCCAATCACCCTCCCAATTACCGGAGCAACTGGTATATCCCGCCTTGGAGTTCGTTAAAATCTGGACTTTAAAAGGAAAGAAAAGAGGGTTTGGGCATTTAGCTCAGTGGTAGAGTGCTTGCCTAGCAAGCACAAGGTCCTGGGTTCAGTCCTCAGCTCTGGCAAAAAAAAAAAAAAAAAAAGAGTAATTTATATGTGGAGGTTGAATGAGGTTTTTATTTAACTTTACTTTTTTTCTTCTTGTCATGGATTTAAAAAAAAAATGTCACCTGAAAACTATAAAGCAATCTGACAAACATGGTTGTAGACATAACTGACTTGGTGAGAACTGTTTAGTTATTTACTTAGGATTTTGTGCTAGCTGTAAAAATCTATGTGGATCTCTTTCCATAGTCAAGATCATCTATAGGCGCACAGAGCACAAGTCAGGGGATGATTAGATGATTGTAAGCTCAAATCTCCTTTACACCCTCCAAACTTAAGCAGTTAGAATATCGATTTTCTTTTTCCCTGCATACCCTGACTTTACTCTGCACTTTTTGCAGCCGAGGTGCTTCTAAAGCTAAACATGTTTCCCTTCTTTAATGCTTAATATTACACAAGAGTTTGGCCATTCCAGCTGAGCTGGTGTCACGCATGACATTCTGCCTCCATCAACAATCAGATCATTTCTCTTGGCGAGAACTGACTGGTGTCCAGGCGAACTTGAGATGAAAGGAAGGGTTAAGTTTACTTCCAATATTAGGGAACGATTCGGAAATAAATGTCAAGGTTAAAAAGTCCAGATGGTAATTCAACTGTATCCTCACTATAAACATGGTTTGATTTATGGGAACTACTAATGGTATCTCAGTTTAGATCTGGACGGCTTTGCTTTTTCTCATCTGAGTTTTAAATTCATCAGATTCCTTAACTCCCACCATCAATCCTTCACTACAAAGAGACACCCCTGGTCAAGAATTTGGGAGTATTTTAAAATGCACAAATTGATGAATGCTAACAAGTTTAATCCATGCAAATTACTGTCTCCTGCCATTATTTACAGCCTGGTGGAAGGTTCTTTTTCAAATGATCTTCAGAGAGCATTGACAATTCACGTGGCCAGTGGTGAACCATCTACTGCTTTTTCCTTCTTTTGTAAGAGATCACACAGAATCAGTTTTCACTTTTTTCTTTGCCTGACATGGGAATTATTAGCTTTCTTGGCTTTGCAAGAAAAAAATGGAAATGTTTATCTCCTGGGGCAAATCTCAAGGAAGTAGTATGTTTATCAAGTCAAGGGGCGGCAGTGCTGAGGCTGCCCCAGGCCCACAAGCTCACCAGAAGACAAACTGAAGGAGAAATTGTCTATGTGATTGAACATCAATGGTACAATAATCTGCTTTTGAGAGTCTTCTGATATCCCTAGACTGTCTTTGTTCTCTGACCTTTGTTGATTAGGTGTCTTGGCTGAAACCATACTAATCTAATTCCTTTTTTCCATCTAACTATGTTCATTTCATCATGTACTGTCCTAGAGAATGATGAGCCTTCAGCATTAGCTCTCTTGCATAGCAAGATAAGCGAAGAGTTCAAAGACATTGTCAACAATCCCGATCAGCACCTAATTTGAATATCTCACCAGTAACGAGGAATGTGTGAATAACTGGGTGGCTGGAATGAATGATGAACTTCCATTTGTCTTATTATGTTGCATGGTGAAGCCTCACTGAGGTCTTCTATGGCAGATCTAGTCCTTCATTTTGATTATGGACCCTTAGTCATTCCTAAAGGTGAATTTGTGGCTCTGTCCCTACAGTTCCAAGTCATATCTTAGATATCATTGATTCGTTCATGTGGGATGTGGAAGATGGTGAGTAGTTGCATGGTGGGATTAGTTTCAGGAAAAGTCATCCAGGCTGGATAGCGGTGCTTAGTGAGCAGTCACCAAAAAGAGGGATGAGAGTTCCAAGAAAAGTCTGTGGGGAAAAGAAGGGAAGAGGACTACGGAAATACAAGCAGGACTTGCATTCTGCTCTAAAAGATGGGCAGAAGAGAACAGAGGCTCACAGAAGGGAATCCATCACCATGGGAACTGAGGGGAAAGAACATCGCTAGAGGGAGGTAAAGGCAGAGTGGGACACGGTTCAGGGATATAGGGTTCAAATGTTTTCAGGTTTTATTTATTTGTTTGTTTGTTTGTTTTTGGTTTTTCAAGACAGGGTGTTGTTTTGATGCCTGTCCTGGAACTCACCCTGTAGCTCAGGCTGGCCTCGAACTCACAGACTGACTGACTGACTCTCCCTCCTGAGTGAAGGTGGTTTTTTTTGTTTGTTTGTTTGTTTTGTTTTGTTTTTTTTTTTTTTTTAATGAGTAAGGTTTTGGCACATAACTGGAGCAGTTTGGGAGTGAAAGACAAATTTCAGAGGTAGGAAGAGGGTGAGTAGGAGAACAGGTAAGAGAAGACGAAGGAAGGACGCTAGACCGTGCTTCAAAAGAAAGTTTTGTTATGGAGCCTTAAGCAAATCTGTACCGTGTTGTTCTCCCAGCTGTTCCAACTCACTGTATTAGATGGAGTTCCTGTAATCAGATGACATTCTAATTTATTTGTGGATTGTCAGTAACTCTTGTGGCGCCTGGCAATCCACAGCAGGTTTTTAAATAAATGACTGGGGCAGAAACGATGATCGCTTTTTTCATTACAATTTTCCCAGGGAAACGCCATTGATTTCAATTGAAATTATGTAGGTGCACTGTAGTACAAATCTATGTGACATGAATTAAGCCAGGGCAGTGTGTGTTTAATTACACCTTCAAGGAACACCAATGTTGTTCTCTCTGATGGAAAACTGAGTTTTCAAGTAATTAAGAGAATTAAGACTTATGTGTGACAGAATTATTATACCAAGAATAGTCCCACAGCACATTCAACCATGTCATGGCAGTATTGGAAGAACTGAAGGAGATGTCGATGCAGAAAGCTTCTCACTTTGTGCCTGAGGCTCAGAATCAGTCATTGCTCCTGGGGAGTTCACTCAGAGCAACAGCAAAGGCTTCAGGAGCTTTCTAGGCGACCCACAGATGGCTGGTATCTGGGAATACATAACATAGAATGACACATTCTGTCAAGAATCAATGTTTAAATATTCTCAACTTCATTAAAACATTCCTGAAAAGAGAAGGGAGTGCAGATAAGAAGGTAGGTCAGAAGGGTCTGTTTTATGATTTGGGGCCTCTGAGACTCAGGGCAGACAAGGTGGGTAAAAGATGTGTATGAGGGCAGCACAGAGATGTTGCTCTAAGCAAGAAGGTCAGTGAGAGAAAGCAGAAAGCAGACACTGAGAAAGGAGATGAGTCCTGCTATGACCTGGCCTCAGTTATCAGGTAGGGAAGAAGAGGGCTCACAGGAAGATACCTAGTCTAGGCTGTAGATCTGTGCATTGAATTCTACTCTACATCTAAGATGAAGAAAATGAAGACTCAGTCAATTAAGAGGCATTCATCTCTCTGGATACACTTCAAAAATTTTATTCTCGTCAAAATATTCACTAATGTGGCATGTTCATAGTTTGTTGTTCCTGGTGTAAATTTTCAAACACTTGTTTATTGAGCGCCTGTGGAATAATCCATGTCACAAGCAACAGCTACCTATGTATAGTCTGGTCATCCCATAAAACGTCTGTCACCAAGGTAGATGAAGCCATTGATGCTTGACCTAGTTTGGGTCTGAAATACACCCCTAAAGTCCAAATGTAAAAGCTTTGGTCACCAGACTGGAACGCTATTGAGAAAGGGTTGAACCTTTTGGAAATGAGGTCTTTGAGGTGTGCCCTAAACAGGATGCCGGAAGCTTGGCCATTTCTTATTTCTAACCTTGCTTCCTGGATACAAGAGGTGAATGGCTTCCTCCATCACACATTCTCACCATAATGTACAGGAATGCCATAGGCTGAAAGAAACAGGGACAAGCGACTGTGAACACACAGGCCAAAGTAGATTTTCACTCCTTTTCAATGTATTGTGTCACACATTTATTTTGTCATTGGGACCAAAAGCTAACATAATATCCACACAGAAAACAATCTCAGGTCACATCCCATCACAAAGAAGAGCCACAATTTGTACCCATATTTCCTGAACCATAGGATATTTCTGTAATGATTGTTAGAGCTAGTTGATATATACTGGCTATAAAATGCACATTCACACATTTTTCTTCAAAGTGCAAGACCCTCCATAGCCTATGGAACTGGTCACATCATTACATGGGGACACTGTGACTGTTGTAAATAGCATGAGAAACTTAAGCTCCACAGGCATCTATCTCTTGTTTAGGACCTGAGTGACAAGGAACCAAAGGTATGACTTGGATGGCTACCTTTGAGCTTGCTCTCTGCATTGCAATGGGAGAGGCAGTTCAAACAATGGACTAGACAGCACACCCAACTTCACATTTATTAGCTAAGGTGAAGTAGAAAGAGAGAAACAAGAGAGAGCAACTCGTGAGGTTATTGTGTTTCCAAGAGATCAAAGAGGAGGACTCCTAGTTTTGCCAAGAAAAGCGGAGGCAGCAGAGAGAGCTATTACTACACAGCTCTGCTCCCCTCCAACAATGTGCTGGATAAACTAGAAACACTCAGTGGCCTGGCAGGTCACCCCTTTCTCCCGATTTCAAAGCATTAACAATTGTGGATGTAAAGTACACTCCAAATGCCTTCAACGACACACACAAAGGTATAAATTCAATGCTGTTACTATTACATCACCCTAAACCTCATCTCCAGAAAATTCTCCCCACAAAGATCATTTTCCTCCTAGCTTGGGGGGAAATTATTTCTTCACTCTTTATATATTGAGCATCTGCATAAGCATGCCTAAGCATGTTAGGTGATGTTTGCATAATTTTAAAATTCCTATAAACTTAGCAATCTTTTGTGCCTGATGTTATTTATTCACATTTGGTCCAGAAGTCTTATCAAGTTCTAGTGTGTAGTGTGGTTTACCCATCTTCTCTTGTGTCCAGTATTGTGCAATCATAAACTACTTGTTGATGGCCACTGGCTGTATATGGGCTGAGATTTCTTAATAATATTCTACATTTCCTGGTCTGGTACTCGGTGCACATTTGAACATGTTGTCAAATATACAGGACATGACCTATAACCATAAGATAAGTTATTTCTTTCTCGTAGTATATTCCTTGCTAAAATTTCATCCATAGAACTACAGTGACTATATTATCATAATTTTTCTAATAAACCCTTTGTCAGTGTTCATTTTTCTCTACTGTATATTTATTTTCTGTTCAATTATTATTTTCTTTTTTTTTTCTTTTTTTGGAAGAAAAACTTCTCTGTTTTTACTTTAGTTTATGACTTCTTATTTAGTCACATTGTATATATAAAGCTCTAAGTCACTCTGTAAGTCTATCTTTGGTTGTCTTTCCAGCTTTTGTTAACCACACTTTCTATGATCACCCAGGTACTAATGCGGTTTTTATTCTTATTTTAACTTCTTTTTGTCTTGATTGCTGTGTGTTTCTACTCAGCTTCTGGAATATAGTGGGCACGTCTGTTTTAAATTCCATGTCTGGTAATTTCAGTAACTCATTCCTTAGTGACATGTGTGATGCCTGAGGTTTCTACTATTTTTCTTTATGTGGCTTTATTTTCTTATAAGGTACTAATGTTTTATTGTGCTCTCTAGATTATACATTCAAAACAGTTTGGGGAAATAATGTGAGGCCTAAGACTATGCTTCTTCCTTCTTCGGCAGTTGTTTCTACCAGGTACTGGCTATGTTAGCAATCTGGCATTCTCTTTCTTCAGCTTGCTGATTAAGAAAAATGGAAGCTGAGAAGAGAGTCACTGGGAGAGCATGTATATGCCATGTGCTTGTTCTCAGAAGCTGGGCACTCTTCGTTGGTTCAGAAGAAATGGAAGCCCCCATTGCCGGCTTCCAGGCTCTACTTCCCAATTCTAGAGTTGCCTTGGGTGGTCAGGAAGACTGATGAAACCTTCAACCTCTTGACTAACTCGCCCTCAACAACAGCTCCTACCAGTGGAGAAGTGGCTCCAAATTCCACACTTGTGACATTCCTTGGGCCTCGATCTTTTCTTGTGTCCTAAGCCTACTTATTTTTCAGAGTTGTTAGCAATGGTATATCATTAAAAGAGAATATATGTCTGGCTTCCCTGCTTCTTCTCACCAGCCCAAATTGCCTAGTTCATCATTACTAAAAGCAGAAGGCAAACCAGTGATATGTTTCTTACCTAATAGAAAGAAAAGACTCTAAAGAGTCTCCTTACTTTAATATGTCAATTTAACCAGCCAACAGAAGTTATCAGTCCTAAGTTACTATCCTTGCTGGTCCTGATGCAATTGGATCCTTACTCAATTATACTATTACAGCATATTGCTCTGAGCTACTTTTTCTGTTAGAAGCATATGGTGTTTTTAGGCCTACTGTTGATACTTTTCCACTGGACTTGGTGAAAACATGCTCATTTTCAATTTAGAGTCTGGGTTGTACATGCATGACATTCTGAAATACCTGGCCAGTTTCCACAGGAGACGAAATTATGAACCGGACACTGAGATTTGCATAAATTTTCCAGGATATAGTTTCAGAATTATCCAGCAACCAGTCATCCAAGACTGGAGAAAGGAAATGCACCTGCCTCACCAGACTAGAAGTCACAGGCCCCCCTTTCCTGTGGGGAGTGCTATCCGAGCAGAAGAGTGAAAAGTTGGGGACTCTTGCTTGAGAAGACAACTCGAAATTTTACAAAACTATACCAAGTGTCCCTCTGTGTTTTTAGTGATAGCTCACAAGACTGTGAGCCGGGTGCCTGTATCCATATCCCAGTAGAACAGATTCATCATATTTGCAGAACCACCAAACCAAACAAGAGAGAGAAATTAGTGTAAGAAGGTTAGAAAAGCCTGGCTTGGTGGCACACACCTTTAATCCCAGCACTCAGAAGGCAGAGGCAGGGGGCATCTCTATGAGTTTGAGGCCTGCCTGGTCTACAAAGCAAGTTCCAAGACAACCAGAGCTGTTACAAAGAGAAATCTTGTCTCAAAAAACTAAAATAGAAAATGTGATTAGGAAAGAGACCCTTACTGATTTTACTTATGAAATTTATATTTATAGTTACATGGACTACTTCTAAATGTGTGTGTGGGGGGGTGTCTGTGTGTATGTCCATAATTTGGTACACATGTATGTCATGTTCATGTGGAGGCCAGAAGTCAATTGCACATATATATATACTGTACCAGCTCAGCTACACCCTTAGCCCAGTTTTTAGGTTTTGAATGCTGTTTTCTTTTGAAAATCCTGGTACATTTAGAGAAATGCCTTTTCCTTTCCCATGAGTGTATGTGATCTGAAATGATGCCTTATTTCATGGTCAGAGCATTTGGTCCAGATGTGGAAGTGGTCCTAATCTGGACCCTGAGTTCTACTCTCTGGGCTGGGTAGGTGATCCACACCCAGGCTGGTTCTCTCCTTGTCTTTTCCCTGCTCTATTTGTCTGCATCATATTTGTCATAATGTGATAAACTATATGTATTTTACTTTGAAATTGCCTCATCCGAGATCTTAACCTCTGGCTCCTACACCTATCTACCAGCTATATGTAATTCTGCCTCAGCTGAATATGGTCTCGTTGCCTTGGGAAGTGAGAGAATATAGTGAGTGGAAGATTACCTGATGGTGGGGAATCCATCTATGCATCTATGGCAAAGTTGTCATCTGTGTGGAGTGAGGTTTTTCAATGATGCAACTGTTTAGAGGTCACCTGTGATCTTTAAAAAAAACAAAACAAAAACCACTTGCCTCTAAAAATAGGGCCAATGAACTCCTTGGCCCACAAAGCTGGACTTGGGTGGAATCATTATTTTGGTTTATCATGGATACCCTCTCTTGGGGGAGTGGAGATTTGTCCGTTCAGCAAAATTTCTTGCAACAATATACAAAAAGCTCAGGTAATGACTCATTGTCTGAAGAGGTTATTGGGGGTGGCAGAGAACAGAGTCCCCTGTGGTTGACATGGGATCCTAAGATTATTATCCCTCTGCCATTCTGAGGGTCTAGCATAGTATCCTACCTATGCGTGGTGGGTGATGTATCCACTGGGTGACATCCTCAGAATGGAGAACATTCCTAACATGTTCTCATAACTACAGGATATACTCATAAAGGGCGAGATAAAGAGACCAGATGGGAGGCTGTGTCACTCTTCCAGATTTAAAGTGATGTGGTGTGGATTAGGAATGTGATCGGCATGAAGAAGCAGAAAGGCACCATGTGAAAGACTTAAGGAGGAAGTGAAAAACTAAAAGTCTAAGTGCAGAGGGACATACGATGGCCCTGTGGGACACAGAGATGTCCTTCAGGCCAAGGTAAGACCAGATGAGACTGAACTGTACCAGCGATTTAGAAGAGCTATTTAGCCAAGTAGATCTTTGTTTTGCTTTTCAGACACACTTTGAACTTTCCAGAAAAGGGAAAATGACTGTAGGCTGAGTCCAGAGGTACCAGAAATGCCTTCTTTTCCTGAATTCATGAAAATTCTCCTGTGGACCTCATTAATTAATTCCTGGACATCCTGGCTTACTTCAGCTCTTGTTGAACAACGTCAAACAGATGCAAGTAGGGTGAGATGCATCATGCAGTGTATCTACTGAAATGGACTTTTCTGTGAAACTGTTGCTACCCAGCATGCTCCCAGGAAAGGAGGTTTGGTGGCGCTGTTACAAAGCAAGGCCAAAGTTACAAGGAAGCTGCTTAGTTGGCACTTCTCCCCCAATGACGACT
This sequence comes from Onychomys torridus, assembly GCF_903995425.1. Classification (NCBI taxonomy): domain Eukaryota; kingdom Metazoa; phylum Chordata; class Mammalia; order Rodentia; family Cricetidae; genus Onychomys; species Onychomys torridus. The sequence continues at coordinate 51,955,021 of NC_050443.1, read as the reverse complement.
CTCTGGTTATGTGTTGGAACAGGTCACTCCTACCCTTCATCATCCGTGTTCATGGGTGGAAGCTCACTGGCCATCTCTTTTCAGATGCCTGCTTGAGCCCCAGGCTGTTTATTCTTTATTTTTTTTCCCCTCTACCGATTTCTGCACAAACCAAGCAAGGAAATCTTTAAAAGTTTTATTGTTATCGGGTTGGAGATTTAGCTCAGTGGTAAAGCACTTGCCTAGCAAGCACGAGGCCCTGGGTTCCATCCTCAGCTCAAAAAAAAAAAAAAAAAACAAAAACAAAAAAACAAACAAACAAAAAGTTTTATTGTTATTGGGGTGCATATTAGAATTAAAAGTAAGGAGGCTACCTCATGGACAGATTAAGAAAAAAAAATCTTAAATACAGAGGAGCAATAAAGGGTCCTGTAAGCAGATGACCCACAGGCTTGTTTGTTCTAGAAAGCAGAAGGAAGCGTGCTTTCTGACAGAGCTCATGTGGCCCTCTCTACAGATGGGACAGATGGGGAATGAGCATGCTTGTGGCTTTATGGTTACCTGCCATAATCTCTGAGAGTTGTCCAGGGCCAGGCTCCATACCAGGAGAGTTACATGGAGGAGTGCACAGTTGAGAAAGTATGGAGTCAGTTCAAAAAGAGCATTATGTTATTACTGAACTCAACTTTTAGAATTAGAGGAAATACTACCCTTCAATCTCTCACTGAGGAATCTATTCCAGTGAAGAAGGCCAGAAAACATTTACAAAAGGACAATGGTTGAATGAAGATACCCACAGGGCAGTATTTGAGCCACAGATCTTTTCCAGTGGCAGCTACTTAATCAGCCCACTGTCCTGTTCACCTCAATTTCTGAATAAGAACAGTTGTATGGGTGTGGGAGGCAAGTGTTTTTTTGTTTGTTTGTTTTGTGTTGTGTTGTGTTTTTAATGAAAAGAGCAACCAAAACGGCTCCCACTTTAAAAAAATAAAAAAGAAATACATTGAACCCAGTGTTCATCTGAACATCATTAATTTAGTTCAGTTGAAAAAAAAAAAAAAAAAGATGGCTGGATGAGACATAAAGCTACGGGTAGATAATCTGTTGCCTAAAAACTAGGAAGCAATAGGAAAATGACATCCCAAAGGCCAATAAGAGCATGCAAGTCCTCCGACTGATTCTACTGTGGGAAACAGCATAGAGAACTAAAGCAAATCAAAGCTCCTTAGAAAATGCAAAATTCTTAGGAAACCCACTGTCAATTGCTCTAGGTTTCAGACACAGCATTGGAAAACCTAGAATGTTTTCATTACCTTCTTCCATTTAAACTGGAAAGCTGTCCCATGGATTCGGTCATCTATTTTAGACTAATTGAAATGAAATTTTACATGCATGTTGCCCAAATTCATTGTAAAGGCCCTGGTTTATAGTATTTATAAGAGACCCAGGTATTAAGTTAGGCCAGGAACATACAGTGTTTGTCGGATATTAGGGAGGGGCGATGCTAATATTGAAATTAAGTCTCTGCCTTCAAGATTCTGGCTAGGTGGTAATAAACAGGGCAAAAGATCCAAGGGCTTGTGACACTGGATGAAAAACGGCAAAACCTGAAGTTCTCTCTAGGAGAGGAGAAGGAGTGTCACCTACATGTTTTAAGCATAGAGAGGAAAACGCATGTGTTAAAGGGAAATCCACACCCACCCCAGGGAGCCAGTTTGGAAGAAGCTTGTTGAAATGTCAGTGCCACCTTTGTCAACTCTAGCCTTGCACTGCCAAAGCAGTGGTAGGATCCAGAGAGCTCAGAAGTCAGGAGGCTCAGAACAGCAAGTGACGGAGCAGTGCGGACTGGCGGTGGAGCTCCACTTCAGCCTTCGAGGGTCATGGGACCATGGCCTCCTGTGTGTGTTTTCCAAGAAGCAACTCCTTGTTTCTGAAAACGATGCTCATAGCAGAAACATCCAGTGAAGCCTTCAGAGATGCCTGGACATGGAAAGAAAATGGTTTATTTAAGAGGTAAATATAAAATTTTTAATTCTTCTGTAAAGTACATATTTAATGCTGATAAAGAATTATTGATACAAAATGATTGGACCTAGAATGTGAAATTTCATTTATTTCTTAAAATGTTCTTGTCCTTTAAAGATCCACACTGCTATGTATCGATGCTCAATACATGATTATTTCTCATTTTGTATATTGAAATACAAAAAATTAGAATGTGTAAATCCTCTATGTTGAAATATGCACATTTAAAAATACACACATTTATAAATTGAGTTTATGTATTGATAAAAAAGAGTGAAAATTAGAAAGAGCAGAGTAATTTGAAGAGTGATATAAAGGGAATACCTAATGCCCTAAACCAAAGAATTGTCATACTGTCTTTCTCTCAGGATATTGACATTTTTTTTCAGAGAAACACCATATATACGTAGGCATTAAGAGGAAAAATGATGAAATAAGCCCACAGTATCCTTAAATGAAAAGAGAAATCACTACATATTGCCAGAATCTGGGAAGGCCTTCCATTTTCACCACACTAGGTCCTCTGTTTCTGCACCTACTACAATGTGGATTTATGTTGGCCACAATATCACCCACGGTATCATAAGTAGAGTATAAAGTGCCATATTGGGCTACCATATGGCTACTAACCTCCAATGTTGGTAGCAACTATCAATGTAGAAATCTGAGAGCAGAATGAGCCTCAGGATAGAACCAGATCTCACTCAAGCATGTTATATAATTGGCTGTAGTGAGAAACTAAGAAAAAAAAATGTCTCAGAACCAGATGGATTTGAAGTGTTCCATTATTCATAAACAGTTTTTTTTTCTTTTTGCAACTGTACTTCTTTCCATTCCCAAATTTTCTGCCACAGAAAATTGCTGAGGAAGGTGTGAAAAGGGACAAAAAAAAAAAAAAAAAAAAAAAACAACAACCACCCCTCTCTTGTCTGCCTTTCTAGAAGGCAGCCTGCCACCCCAGCATCTGAGGAGCCAGAGGCAATAGCTGGGGGCAATTGGTTTGGGGACCATACCTGCTTGTCTCTGTTGTATGTGAATATGTATATGGGGGGTTGTTCAGGGGGAGGCAGGAGAGACTTGTCCTGAACATGGCCACAGGTAATCATGGGCTTTACAAACTATGTCATTCTGAAATCCATCGCCTGCAAACCTTAAAATGCCTCTTCTATATCATCTCCTGTCTGTCAACAGCCCAACCCATACCTGGAGATAGGAGATAGCAAAGACATTTATTGGAGGTGGGGACATTTCCAGATGAACAAGACAACTAAGGAAGGCATCCTCAACAGTAGATAGAAGCCAAGAGATATCAGAAACCCTCCCAGACAGGTAGCTTAGGGTTTGGTAATCAACACACAAGATGGACTATCAAAGAGAAGAGCACTTTTTAAAGGGAATATTTGTACTGTGATTGGCTAAGAAAGAAAGCTTTCCATGCTTTGTAGACTGTACTATGGTAAAAGGAGAGTCAGACTATGAGAGCCATGATGACATTTCATGAGATACTATCCCTCTTAAAAAGTATCCAGATATCCTAGGGATGTAGAGCATTGGTGTCAATATTATTTAGGGGGTGCTTGTTTTGTGTGATTCATGTGGAGAATTATGAGTAAATTTGAACTTGGCACTATACAATGAGCATAAATGATTAATCTTCTCCATATTTTCATGCCTGAATGTTTATCATCCCAACTATAGGACATTACTTCAAAATTGCCAATGAATATAATTGGATACAAACCATAAACAAGAGATGTATGCATGATGAAATTAAATTATAATTATGAAACAGTGGACTTGGGTTTGTGTTGCTGCTGAGTTTTTAAAGTTATAAAGAATTTTTACATATGTGAACCTCAGTTGAGCAGAAGCTCCTGCCTTTGCATGTTTTACATGGAAGACAGTCTGTGAATGACTTAGCTATAACTTACGAAAACATTTTTTTTTTCCAGAAAATTGACTTGCACCTAACACCTCCATCAATGCATACTGTAGTTCACTCTGACACACCTCTTGACAATAGCCACTCTTCCAGACTAGCCTTTCAGGCTGAGCAAAGGCCCGCAACCCTTTTGCCATTTGAGGGATTTCCCAGGGACCTTTGGCACTCATATATTTTCTTGGTATTTACTTCCCATGACATGTTTTAGCTCCACCATACAACAGTGCTTAAAATATCTCAACCCTTTTTGGCCTGGGAGAAGTTTTAGAGACTGTCACATTTAATCTTCTCTTCCTGTAACTAAGGGACACAGAGCGATTTGCCCACGGTCAAAACCTATCCACAAAACTAGGGCAGGAAACAAAGTACACAGTCTCTTTTCAGACAGTAACAGCACCATCCTACTAGGGTCTGACTGGTGACATTCTCCAAGTGTTTTGGTTAGGATTTCTTTTCTAAGTGATTTATAAAACCTTTGATGGTTGAGAACATTTTGTAGGGCTTTCTTTCCTTCTTACCATGTGATGCTAGAAACACGTGTAAAGAAACAGTAGTTCTGTTCAATGTAGTGGGTAAGGTTGAAGAATATACTTCTTAAATTCAGGTAGAATTCACATAGACTCAAGTAACCATTTTAATGTTTACCATTCAGGGATGTTTAGCACATTTCAAAATGGTCCACATCCCCTATCTTATTCAGGCTCCAAATGTTTTTATTAAACCCAAGACACCCTCTGTCTATTAAGAAGTTATTTGTTGCTATCTTCCTTTCTAACCCCAGGAAATGACCAGTCTGCTTTCTTCCACTACAAATACGTCTATTCTGAACATTTCATAAAGACAGAAGCATCCACAGTATGACCTTGTGTGTCTGGTTTCTTTCACATCGTTTAGTGTTTTAGAGACTCAGTTGTATCACAGAATGTATCACTACTTCATTTCTTTTTATAGCCAAAAAGTATCCCACTATATTTATATACCATAGTTGATTTATCTAGCTATCTGCTAATGGATTGTTTCTCCTTTTGCTTCTTATTAATAGTACTTCATGAACATGTGTGGACAAGCATTTGAGTAACTATCTTCAGTTCTGTTGGATGTATCCCCAAGACTAAAATTGCTGGTTCATATGGTATTTCTAAGTTTAGCTTTCTGAAGAAGTGCCCATTTTTAGCATAATGGCTGGATCATTTGTTATGAGGCACTCAACTTGAGGAAAATAAATTATAGAATACAGTGTGATTTTTATTCATGAAAGCAGCCCCTTGAAATTTCACTAAGAAATATTCTACACTTTGACATTCATGAACTTTCTCTGTTTATAGCTGATATAGATGCAATCTATAGTATGATTTTCTCACCATGTATTTCATTCATAGATGCTAAGGAGTTCATTTCAGTGTCTTCCATTCTAATCTTCCAGCTAAGTAGTTAGTTGCACCTCTACCCCCTCTGCAGAGTGATGTAGGTTGTGCATTACCTGTACTGCCATATGCAATAAGGCTAAGGAAGATATACGCTTTTCTGATGGAAAGAGTTATACATTCTACCCTCCTATTCACATTCATCTTTTGGAATTAAAACATCTTCATCCAGCCAGGCGGTGGTGGCGTGTGCCTTTAATCCCAGCACTCAGGAGGCAGAGGCAGGCGGATCTCTGTGAGTTCGAGGCCAGCCTGGTCTACAGAGTGAGTTCCAGGACAGGCTCCAAAGCTATACAGAGAAACCCTGTCTCGAAAAACCAAAAAAAAAAAAAAAAAAAAAAAAAAAAACAAAAACAAAAAAAAACAAAAAAAACCAAACAAACAAAACAAAAACAAAAAACAAAACTTCATCCCTTCAGCCAATTAACAATGTTATCATCCCTAATATCACACACATGTCCTTGAGACAGCCTTCAGAAGGATTCTTAAAGGTATGGGATGAAGTGAATGAGTCAGCAGATAAATGAAACTGACATGCTTGAAAAACGCACAAATAGTTTGGAGAGTAAGTGCCAAAGTGGGATATAAAGAAAATCTAGCTAGGGAAGATTAGGACAGAGTTTGAATCTGGTTTGGAAAAAGAGGTACTAATTACAGTGCAAAGAGGAAAGGGTCAGACCTTGGAATGTGGAAAGTGGGTTGAGATATCACTTTGTAAAAGGGGGTTAAATTTGGAGAAGTAAAAGTTTGTGATAATGGTCTTGTACCACTTGGTTGAAAATTATATTGAAAACTTGGTCTTTGGAAGATATAGGATCTTTTGGGGGGTAAAGATGATGGAAAGCAAACATTGATTATTCCGGCACAGAGGGCTAGTATGTGTGGAGACTTCAAAGGCAATACTATAGAAGGATCTGAAGTAGAGCTGAAGAAACTGAAACGAGATGGCGGAATCCCAGTGATAAATGAAAGATGTCTTGGAAGCTGATGTGGTTGGGACTTTAGAGGAAGGACATGAAGGATTCAAGATGGCCATGAGGCATCAAGGGTATGAGACTGAATGACTTTTAAAACTCTTCATAGTGTTAGTTCATCCAGGAGCAAAAGAATGTGGTGTCTACTGAGGAAAAAACTCCCGTGTTATCTTTTCAAGACAAAGCACATGTCTAAATGAACTTTTCCAAATAAAATATTTGGGGTGTTGTTTTCATAAGATGGGATTTGACATTTGGAAGTCAGTGAGATGTTGGAGGAAATGTGATCACGTCTCCATACTGAGGGCATATGCTTTACGGTGCCCAGGTTGAACTTAGATATATTTATTCCAGTGAACTCCATGCCTGAAAGTGATGGAGCTCCTTATGTACCTCATTTTCTTTGTTCTCCCTATTCCATCCCTCAGCGATGATGACAGTGGCAATTCTTTGGCTCATGCTAAACTCTGATAAATGTCAAGAACAGCCAACAGAGTTCAAAGGCTCCACATGTAATGAAATGATGAGACCGAAACACTAAACACTACTCTATTTTTGATCAGTGTTTGTTACATGCATATTATAAAATAATCAATGCTCCGTTCATCTATAAAACTATTACCATGGATCAAAAATAAAATAATTCAGCAAATCATTTTGATAAAATCAACACTGAGCAATATTTAATTTTTTTCAGGGGGGTAGGAGGTGGCATTTCAAGATAGGGTTTCTCTGTATAACAGCCCTGGATGTCCTAGAACTTACTTTGTAGCCCAGGCTCACCTCAAACTCATAGAGACCTGCCTAAGTCTACCTCCTGAGTTCTGAGATTAAAGGTGGCCACTGCCACGTCCAGCCAACATTTGAATACTATGCAGCCCTTGCACATTCCACAAAGCATGTGAAACATTCATCTTGAAATCCTGATTCCAGACCCTGTCTGCAACTTAGAATTAACCCTCTGTGAAACCAACAGCATAGTATCTAACCTAGATCAAGTTTATGAGATTTTTAAAAGTTAGTACTTCAGGATGATACTTGAGGCTTTTTTTCCTCCATAAAGGGAAAAATAAACAGTGGGAACATTGCTTTGCTTAATTTGACATAAAGAACAATATGCTTCTTTCTAATGTGTCTAAGAATGTGGATGCCAAAAGTGCAAGTGATTATGATCTCCAAGCCGAGAAATAGAGCCATATGTATTCAGGTATCCCCCAGTCCACTATGCCACCTTTGGAGGCAACATTACAAATATTGCCAAAAAGAAGGTTTCACCAAGTGTCCCCAGCCCCGTGTGGACAATCCTAGACACTCATTAGTCACGTGACAAAAGCAAAGGGGAAGAGAAAGATAAGATTCTTAGACGATTGCTCTGTGTGAAGACATTTGGTGAAGATGATCTTGTTTAATCCTCATGGGAGATGCATGAATACTGAAGCCACTTCTTGGGAAAAAACTCAAGCTCATAGAAGCAAAAGTTCATAGGTGAGATACTCTTAATATATTACTAACTACAGCAATGTTATTCATCATATAGATTTTGGAGAATGTTTTCTGGAGTAAAGGAAATGAAGCAGAAAATACTGAAGAATGGAGGTGAGTCCCTGTGGTGGTATTGTGTTCCCCAAAGTATTGTGCACCCTAATAAACTTATCTGGGGTCAGAGAACAGAATAACCACTAGATACAGAGGCCAGAAAATGATGCCGTACACATCTTTAATCCTAGCATTCCTAAGGCAGAGATCCATCTAGATCTCTGTGAGTTCAAAGCCACACTGGAAACAGCCAGGCATGGTGACTCATGCCTTTAATCCCAGGAAGTGATGGCAGAAAACAGAAAGGTATATAAGGCATGAAGACCAGGAACTAGAAGCTTTTGGCCTGGTTAAGCAATGCAGCTGAGATCCATTCAGATAAGGACACAGAAACTTCCAGTCTGAGGAAACAGGATCAGCTGAGGAATTGGTAAGGTGAGCTGGCTGTGGCTGGTTCTGTCTCTCTGATCATTAAGCATTCACTCCAATACCTGGCTCTGGGTCTGGGTTTCTTTTTATTAATAAGACCTTTTAAGATTCATACTACAAGTCCCCCCACCAAAAAAAAAAAAAAAAGACCTAAGGAAACAGGTATATTGAGATATATTCTGCCCACCAAGAGAACACAGACTCAGAGAAGGCATGACTCAAAAGACAAGGAAGATTCATGAGGGAGTGTGGGAAAGCACAGTTTTGTATTAGTGATGCTAGAAAACGGCAGGTGCAGGGTAGAAATTAAGGAACTGGAAAAGGAAGGTGTCACCAATTTTCTTAAAATGTCATCCTAGAAGACACACAGGAAAAAGTTAAACAAGTGAGTTTAGGCAGGCATTGGCATGGTAGCTGAGAGAGGGTGGGCAAGGTGATGGAGAGAAGAAGGGAGTCTGAAGGAGGACCTGAGATCAGGAGCTCAGGTGAAGACTTAATTCTTGGAGGCAAGCAGTAGGTATATATAAGACATGGCTGTGAGCCCATGTCACTGCTTCTGAAAGTGGCCGAGCATTTAGGTCTTGTGACATCATGGAAGAGAGTAGGTGAGGTCCTTGGAGCTCTGCTCTAGAGGGGACCACTGCGAGCTTGGCCGTCATGAAGTGAGTAGTGTTCTCTACTGCAAATATCCAAGTCCTGCTCCATCATGGGCAAAAAGAGCAATGGAGCCCTCCAACCATGGTTCTGAAACAGTGAGACAAAGACAAAACAAAACAAACAACCTCCTCAGAGGTTGTTTACCTTTTTTTTTTCTACAGCTGAATAATGCGGAAGGGTGTTGTCCAGCAGAAAAGACCTAACACTGAGTGAACGCCTAAGTCAAAGTAAAGCTTCACTGTTCCTTCACAAATTTGCCTTGCATTTTTTCTTCATCAGACTGCTGAAAATATCCCTTACTTACTTCCCAAGCATGATAACCGTGGATTACTTGCCCATCACCGATCATGTGCCCACACATTCTTTCCACTCCTGAGTATCAAGGGCTGCTTCCTATACAGCATCCTCCCAGTAACTACAGTCTATCACTGGTATGCAGTGTATTGGGTTGTAACACCATCTTCTGAAGCCCATTCACGTGCTTGCACTGTGGCCAAGTCTCAGAGCAATACTACACATGAGGAACACTGCTACATCATTTTAGAAAACACAGATGCCTTGAGTAGGGAGCTACTTGTGGAAGTCCAATGTATTAATGGGTGAAGAACACATATCAAATATCAAACCTTCCTGACTGTGACACAGTCTTCTTTTTACTACACCACAATCCTGAAGGCATCTTACACTTCTTTTTGAGAAAATGAAATAGCTGTACTTGTTCTAGTGGAAATTGAAGTTGAGAATGAACAGAGATGATCACCTAAAGTGATGGAAACAGACATGTCTAGCCACTTCACTGACCTCTCTAGCAAGGTTCTGAAGCCCACAGAGAGAATAAAACATGATGGGGGCCATCCCCCACCATGCTGAGCTCCAAGAATCTTCTCATAGTGTCTGATTAACACTCTCAGTTAATTTTTCATGCATTACCACAGCCAAGAAGCTCAAAGCCAGATCACAGTCTTGGGCTTCTCATGAAGCAAAGAGATAAGTAAAAGATTCTAACCTAAGTGTCAACCAGGAAGAAGGCTCTTCCTTCAGTTTCAAACTCAGTGTATAATCTGAATCTTGATTTTTCATGTTTGGCCTCCTATAACTGTTGACCCTAGTCAATTTACTCTTCATCTGAAGCCATTTTTAAATGATAAATCTCTCTCTCTCTCTCTCTCTCTCTCTCTCTCTCTCTCTCTCTCTCTTTCTCTTCCCCCCTCCCTCCCTCCCTCCCTCCCTCTCTCTCTCTCTCTCTCCCTCCCTTCTTCCCTCCCTCCCTCCCTCTCTCCCTCCTTTCCTCCCTCTTTCCATTTCCTTTCCTCTCTCTTTCCATCAGGTCATTCTGGACCTCCTCCCTTCTTCTCTTCCCCCTTATCTTTCTCTTCTCTTTCTTCTTTTCTCCTCAGCCCCTGCCTGTTTTCTCTTTTCCTCTTCTCCCTTTCCTTTCCCTTAATACAACTTTTCACATGATAAAATAAAATTTAAATTTCTATTTTCATTTAATCCAATTCCTATAGAGCAATGCAACAAAATACCAAAATTATATATGCAATTTAATATTGATAAAAATATTTAATAAATCATCTCTCTCTATATATATGTGTGTGTGTGTATAATGATCCTAATCATTTGTATAACTTTATTACTCTAGTTAATTCTAGTGTTTTCTGGTTTTTTAATTTCTTTTTGGTCTTTGTACAAAATCACATACAAAAATATTTCTAGGGAAGTCATGTTTTGTTTCAGTGTAGGTACTTGGCTATTCTGAGTGTTTCTAACCTCTGGCATTCATGGTTGTAAGGATCTATCTACCAGGCTTCCTTATCTCTCTTATTCTATAATCTCTTTGAATAGTAATGCTGTTCTCAGCTTTTTATTATGGGAAATAACAGAGAAAGAAAATACATGTAAAGAAAGTCATTCCTTTCCTTTGTTGAAAAATTTAGATGTAGAACTACTGGGCTCATAGATTTTAACTTTATGAGACAGAGTCTTACTGTGTAGTCCTGGTGGTCCTTGAACGTGTGTCAATCCTTCAGTTTTAGCCAACTCTGAGCTGTGAATTCAAACATGTACCATCATGCCCAGTGCAATGATTCTCCTTAATATCGTCATTTAGACCCTGGTTAATTTTCCATTATTATTATTTACCCTTTACCATACATTAAGGCAATAATATCCTTAAATGTGGGCTCTACATGACCAAGTAGCAGCTTTCACATTGAAATAGAGCAGTTTACATAGACTGCCTGTGCAATGGGAAGAATTGGTTGTGGCTTAGAATATAGCACTTGAAATACTTAAGTAAAATCATCTTCATATGTATCAGTAATAGTTGCATCACATACCTTGAATTGCTTTGGAAAAAAATCACCTATACATTTAATAATTGAGTTGAGTGGTCATAATGACACTTCACTTATTCATCTGCCTAGATCCTGGATAGTAAAGAAATGTTCTTTGTGGATGCCTAAAATCTTTGGTGACATTATGCTTCACAGTAACTTCCCTTGTTTTATCTTGGTTGTTATAAACATTTGACATTACATTCAGAGACTGTTGATAAAGTCTAGAACACTTTTTTTGAAAAATGGATAATTAATTTACCATATTGTCATGTTTAATGTTTGTATCTGTAGCCTCACAAATATAAGAATTCCCATTGTGTCCTGGGTTGAGTGTTTAGGTTGGGTGATAAGACACTTTTATCAGCTTGCTGCCCAAAGGCGGATTTTTCTCTCTCTGAATCTTCACTCTGTTAAAGAGTCTTTCCTTCTTAATAGCCCTCTAATTGACTGTGTTAGATTCTTTGTTGGGATATTGTTTTTTACTACATGACATGGGCCCTGGCACTTCCATTCCTTAGCAACCAGAAAGAAGCCAATCACCAGTAACACTCGGAACATCCTTTGAAGCCTCACTGATGACTTCTGCTGCTCAGAGCAGTATGGACCATTGTTTGCTCCTGATTGCTAAAAGATCTCCTTGGAAGGCTCATAAGTAAACACATATTAACAAGATAAGGGCAGCTCTTTCCAAAGAGTGACTAAAGAAAGTCTTGTCTGGAGTCAGGAAAGGAAAGGTAGGACATGGGTAACTCTACAAAAGGTGAAGCCATACTCACAGGAAACACACAAGACAAGTGAATCAATGTCTCAAGCTGTCATCAGTGTCACAGTGTTCCCAGCCTTTAATAGTAAGCTACTTTGACAACTTGAGTAAAATTTAGAGAACTTAGTGGTGATAATAATGGAATATGAGAACATTCCAGAACCATAAGAATTCATTGAAGAATCAGGCAAAATCTGTCGTTGGGTTTAGTTGGGGGAATATGCATATATTTTTGCCCAAGAGCTGCTGGGCAAAAATATATGTTGATTTTCAAACAATCATTTTCAAGAAGATTTTGAAAATATTTTTGAATCCTCATAGGTATATACTAATTTAGAGTAAGAGTAGACATGTATCAAGAACTTAGAGAAAGGCAATCCTGAAGAATGAGCAAGTGGGTACAAGAACATTCATGAGTTAGTTAGTTAGTTAGTTAGTTAGTTAGTTAGTTAGTTAGTTTGTTTTTTAACCATGGCCTGGGAATTGAACCTGGGTCCTCTGGGACATCATTCAGTGCTCTTTAACCATTGAGCCACTCCCCTCCTCCAATAGTGAGCTTTTAACTCCCAGGATGGATAACAACAGTAATGAAGACAAGGGAGGTGACTCCGTTAATGGGAGTTTGACATTACAGACACCCCTCAGGAGTTCCCTACTGATATTCTCACAACCCTGCGAAGAAAAGAACAGACTAGAACACCCATCAAAATGTACAATAGGTTTGCACAAAACACATCTGGTGCTCTAGACTCTTATTTAAAAAGCAACAATAAGAGCAAACAGAGTTCACAGCACTACCCCAAAGAGAGTTACTCTTTCTCTGGCATTTCAATTCCTCTTCGAGATTTAGTTTCATTTTTCGTGATTTCTTGGGTGAGTTAAATAACACTTCACTCATGAGTTAAAAGGGGTCAGTTTGGGTCTTGTCTTGGTGCTTTGGATTTTTCTTGCTGACCTGGAATTAGTGTATGTTTTTCCGAGTGCTGCTCCAGCCACCCAGCACACTATAAAATATGTTTTCCGCTATGACGGTATTGCTGGCAGTGCATAAAACAAATGGCTGGGTCAGAAACGGCCTGACTCCCCATTTACAGGGATTCTTCTAGATGTGAGGTACTTCGGAGAGTACTTCCAAACTTTCTTTCATGCAGGTTTTTTAATCATAATTTGAACTTCCATCTACAGAAGCTATCCACTAATGAATGAGTCTGTCCCTGGACAGCACAGGGTGGGGGGGGGGGGGCACACGGCAGTACTTTACTTCAAGTTCAAGATCTGAGCCCAAGGAACAACCAAGAAGCTAGGAACTCGAAGCTTCAATCCATCCCTACTGCAGATAGCAACCCATCAAGTGGCTGATTCCTGATGCAGTTTTCGTTCCTAGGCTCAGAAACTATTTTTTTTTTAATGCATTCTACTACTCTAGCCCTTCTAATTAAAACAATAATAATAATAAAAAAGCTAAAGTTTGTGTACCCCTTGATGCAAAAGAAGACTCTTTATAACCATGGATGAATACAATAGAAATTTATTTTCATCCCATTTGACCAGCAGTTTGGAGCTAGCAGCTTGGAAATGATGGAACACAATTACTTCCTGGTCTCTTACTGTGTTCAGGCACAGGAAGGCAGTTGTGGTTCCTGCCATCATGGCTATAATCCACACCACAGAAAATAGGGTTGACATTGGGAAAGAGTAGTCTTCAGTAGCATGTTTCCTGTGCTCCTCAGCAGTCGTCTAACCTAAGTAAGTATGAGCATTTGCTAGCTCCAACAAAGTGGAGATTCTGCCAGAGAGGAGGAATGGGTTTTACATAAGCTCCTACAAGTATCCATCTCTGAAACCAAGATCCACTGCAAAACTAAGGAAACAATCCCACACGGGTGTTTTGTTCCAGTGCTTATCCCTACTTTATGTTTATCAGTTGAGAGCATGGACTCATGCTGACTGACCTATGGTCATTCTAGCTGACCTTTTTCCAGCTATGTAAAGATGGTGTGTGTAAATATCACACCCAAGAAATGATTAAACCCGACTCCATTGTTTTGATGTTCCTTTACTCCTACAGAATTACTACTTTAAGTTACTGTATTTCTGCTACCTGGTAAGGTTCTTCTATTGGAGGCTGACTATCACCATAGGTATGTATTATCTCAAGATCACCCCACAGTTCATTCTCACTGCCTACCATGACACAGGCAGTGAACATTAAATGCCTTGTAACTCCCAAACTCAGCCTTGGACAAGAGATAGGAGAGATTTATAATCTGCCCCTTCCTATCCACTAAATCTCTTCTCATTATAAAATTTTCATAACAAGATGTAAGTCCCCAATGAGGATGTGCACAATGGATTTGATTCAAAGCTCCACAGCCACCGAACTGGTTAATGGCTGGCTACTTTATCCCAAGTTGTACTGACCATCCACAATCTAGAAGACAGCACATTCTGATAGGTGCTGAGTGGACCATGAGACAGAGTCAGAAGGAGAGCTGGCAGGAAGGGCTGGAAAGTGATGATGAACAGGGGGTTGGCCGAACACCAGGAAAGTGTACTCACCCTACACTCAGGGTATGGACCTTTACAAAGCACAAGGTTTAAAAATGATGCTGCAAATGAGGAAGTAAGATAGTGTGTTGGGTTTGGAAATGAGACGTGTTTTATTTAGTGTGCAGATGCTTACTGTATCCCCACTGTGGTTTTGTTCTGTTTCATATGACTTAAGTGTAAGGAGCACCTACTTTGCAAAAGGGCAAGAGGTTATCTTCCATCCCCCTTTTCTAACTACCCCTCCCTCATCCACCTTCCAATGCTCCTCTTCTTTTATCACTAGGTCCCTAATTCAGGCTGGATTCTGGGCACATATTTTCTAATAAAGACCCTACTACATTTTTTTTACATGTGTCTATCTTAATGATAATGACTTGTGGTGGTTATTTGCAATTCTCAACATAATTAGTTCAGGAAGCTCAAGGTGTGTCTAAGAGGGTTTTTCAGTTATTGTTAACTGAGAGGGGAAAATATGCCTTGACAGTAGGTGACACCATCTCATTGGATGGAGTACTAACCTGGTTTTGAAAATACAAAAGGGGATAGAATGCCATGTGGCTCTGCCATTGAGCTACGTAAGTGTCCTGCGTCACCCGGATATGAATAAGCCCCTCTTACTGCTGAAGCCAGAAACTTCCTCTGCTGCCAAGCCAGCCCTACTATGATGGACTGTATTCTTGAATAGGAGGCATTGTGAGTCCTCCTTCTGCAAGTTGCTTCTAGTTTGGTATTTGGTCAAACCAGTGAGAAATGTAGCCAGAATATGGTTATTGTAACACTTTTTTATTTTAAGGATGATGTTTCCTATTACAGTTTTTATTTGAAGTCTTTCTTTACTATCATATACTTCTTCCTTCTTCAGTATGCTGTCTTGTTACTTCCTTCTATTTTTTAATCACTTCCTTGTTTTTTGTCTTTTCTGATTTTGTTGATTCAGGGCTTCTTTAGGTGGCCTAAAGTAGCCTGGAGCTCACTATATAGCTCAGGTAGCCTTGAACTCACAACTCTCCTAACCCAAGCCCTAAACTTAACTCTAACCCTAACTGCCCAAAAACTGGGATTATAGATGTGTACCACCAAGCTCAGCTCCTTTATATTTTAAGCATCTTGGTTTTTATCACTTGGGGCTTGCTGTGTTTCCTATCTCTTCATCTGAGAGTCTTTTAATTCACTCGTTTGATTTCATTCTGTTTTGTTTTTGTAGACTCACCCTCCACAAGGATGTGTTTTCCAATTGTGAGGTTCTTCTGTAAAGTCAGTCCTGTGCTTTAATTCTTCAGGAAGGCAGGCTGGAATCACAGAGATAACTTATTTTTCTGAACTGGGAGGAAATAAAGAAGAAATCCTAGTTCAAAGTTTACTCAAAGCCCGACAGAGTTCCTAAACACTTTTCACCCTGAGAGGATAATCACAGAAAAAGTGACGTGTTTTCTGAATGTCTTAGTTTAGTCATCTGCTATGACAAGATATCCCAGCGTGGAGAGCTCATAAACAGCAAATGTGTTTTCCTGCTAACAGATATGGAGTCTAGAAAGTCTAAGATCATGCTCTTAGCAGAGCCAATGGCGGATCACGGCCAACTTTCTTTCTTAGAGGGGTATATCTTGCTGTGTCATTTGGTGGCAGAAAAGAAACTGAGCTCTCCTGGCACTATTCTAGAAGGTCACTCATCCCTTCCACAAGAACTTTACTCTCAGAATCTATTAAATCCCTGGAGACCTGACCTCCAGATAAGATTACTTGTGGGTTAGAATCTCAACGTGAGAATTCCCAGGACTACAGCCACAGCAAAGCTATAGCCTGATAAACAGCCTTTGTGATGAAGTACAGCATTTCTCCCTTTTTGTTGTGGTTAGAAAGGGTCTCGTCAACCATGTATGTATGTATGTATGTATTGTATTTATTTATTTATTTATTTATTTATTTATTTATTTATTTATTTATTTTTACTGGGGAAACAACGAAACTATAATTCTAAATCTCTTTTCATCCTGATGGAGCTGGGTAAACCAGTCCTCATCATTGAAATTGCATTGACATGAGACCCACTGTTCCTAGGTCAAAAGCATGGTCAACTTCTCTGTGAATCTCTCTCCATGCCAGCCCCCATAAGTTCATAGGGCTTTCATCTACCATCATTGTCATATTGTCCTATGATATCAGTCAGCAAGCATAAACTTTTAGTTTGCTATGCTTCAGAGGTTTGAAGACTTATTCATTATTTCCACATAACCTGGACAAACCTGACTAATATAATTGGACCACAAGACCCTTCATGATTTACTTTTTGCCTGTATCTCCAGGCTACTGTACATGATTCTCTCCTTTTCACCTTATATTCCCAGCACTCCATAATTCCTCCATGTCTTAAATACAATTGGTTTTTTCCAGTCTGAAACATGTGCACATGTTATTTCTCTTGGGCGGACACCCTTTGCTGTACCCATTACTTAATATTTAGTTCTCAGATCATATGCCAGTTCTTTGGCAGGATCTCCCTTGTTCTCTGTTTTAAATCATGTCCCTTCATTGGTCTTCTCTTTCATATAACACTATTCTTTCCCCTAATAATATCTTGTTCAATACTTATTATGTTGGTTTGCCCAGGGTTTATCTTCTCTCTCCAGACAGAATGTTCTGTCTTGCTTGGAAAACAAACTGTTTACTCATCATGATTTACATGACAAGGGTTTCATGCACACATTTATTAATGTGTTAACAATGAAGTTGACTTGTTGGATAATTGCACTGTTTATTTTGAAGTCGTATAGTTGTTAAGCCCCTAAGTGAAGAACTTCTGCTGTACACTATTTTATGAAGTGCGAAGTGAGATGTCTCATGAGGATGGATAATCTAATAAGATCATGGTATGTTTGGATATGGATTGAGGGACTTGCCCAAAGCTTCATGTGTCCCATGCTTATTCAGCAGTGTGGTAGTGTTGAAATGGTAGCGCCTTGAGGCAACATGGCTTAGAGCCTGTGGATGGGTCAGCAGGCAAAGGACCTGTAAACAAGTCTCACAAACTGAGTTCAATCCCTGGGCCCAAAGGGTGGAAGGAGAGAACCGATTCCTTTGAATTGTCTTCTGACTTCCACAAGCATGCTGTGGCACATTTGTACACACACACACACACACACATACACACACACACACACACACACACACACACACACACACACGAATTAATTAATTAAAACAATAAAAATTTTGAAGAGCATTGACCTCAGTAGGGACCTTCTCCTCCTAAGTTGGTTAATGCTTTCCGTTTTGGAGTATGCTGGTATTCTTGCAGCTAGTCTCAGGAGAACTTTGCCTCCTGAAGGTGCTTTCAACTCCATCCCAAGCACCAAAACTCTAGTTAGGACAGCTGCCCAGCCCCGCCCTGGTCTCTTGCTTCCCCTGCTGATGACACTCCAGTTTTCTCCACAGATGTTTTTCTTTCCATTTCTCTGCCATGGTGTGAAGCATCACCATGCTGACACTGACCTGTTCACATCCTTAAGCCTTGAAAATGATGAACTAAATTGACTTTGTTCTAAGTTACTTGTCTTCAAGAATTTTGCTATAGCAATGCAAAATTTACTACAGAAGGGACTACATAAAAGACTCATGAAATCTTCCTTGCAATTAGCAAATATCTTTGCTAATTATTATAAAAACTAAACTCTTACTTCTGAAGATCTGCCTGGCAGTGTCCTTTCAATAAGTAATGGGAGAGGATGATTACTCCACACCACAGAGATATCCCTGAAATAAAAAAGTTATATATAAATTTGCACATGTATAATACATAAATATCATGCATGTGAAATATATTTCAGTAGTGAGTACATAGCTATTGACTTTTCTCTTGTATCCTGAGCAATATAAGAACAGAATTTTGACCTGAGTCAAATCTAGGAAAACATAAGTAATAGTGAAATGATAATATTGTGCATGGCCTGGAATTATAATATCGTCATTCCAAGCAAGCATGGGCATCTCCACAATAGGTTTCAATTTTGACTGAAATTGTATTGCTCCTCTAAACATGCAATGTAACATCGATTAACCAGGAACACAAGTGCTAAGTGTTAAAGATAGGTAATAGCTGATTTTCCTGATGTCAAAGAACTTGTTTCTGCAAATAAAGAAAAGAGTACAATCAGTAGAATCATTCTGACCTAATAATCATCCTTGGCCCACCTTGACTTATGGTCTCTTAATAACAAACAAAAATACAGAAATACTTTGATGCAAATGAGTCAAACCTAGTGGGATTTCTGAGTGTGTGTGTGTGTGTGTGTGTGTGTGTGTGTATGCAGGTATGACTGAACATATGAACTTGAGTGTGGAGACTCTAAATCACCCTTAGATGTCATTTCTTAGGTAATGTCCACATGGTTTTTTGAGACAGGCTCTCTCATCCAACTACGTCTTGTCAATTAGGCTAAACCAGCTAGCCGGCCCCATGAATTCTTAGATTCACCTCTGTCTGCCTCCCCGATGCTGGAATTACAAGTGTATGCTACCATGCCTAGCTTTGTTGTTGTTTTTTGTTTGTTTTTAATGTGAGTTCTGGGGATTGAAATGAGATCCTCATGTTTGGGAAGAAATTAACCAATGGATTTGTGTTCCCAGTCTGTTTGAAGTTAATAAACACACGTAAGACTGAATAGAAATATATTCAAATCCAAGATGTTTTCAAGAGAGTATTCTGTGTGGATGTATGTGTGTCTGTGTCTGTCTGTGTGTGTTATGTATGTTATGTGTTTGTGTGTTAAAGACTTGCTATTTAAACACTGCAAATCTCTCATTGAGAAGCTAAATATCCAGGTTTAAACCCCAGAACTGAAACCGATAGCTGTGTGTGGCCCTAACAGCTGAAATTGTTTCCCATTTTCAACCTCATTTCTCTTCAGGATGTGAATATACAAAAGACACAGGTCTGAGAGATTAGGAAAACACCCTTCTGAAGAACTCGCAAGGAGCTGGAGTCCTCCTTCCCAGGGACCAACTTCCTGCCAACCCAGAGGATTTCAACTGTACTTCACACCACTCACTAATCTGGTCCCTGACCTTGCTCACCTCTCTAGAGCTGGGTAAGGCCTCCTCTGGGGACAATATGACCTGAGGCATAACAGGGACTCCTCAGAACACTCTCTGCGAGGTGACTGCTTCCTCTGGTCCCACACTCCTGACCAGTCCAGCCCTACTGCTTTTATTTACCAACTTCCTTAGTACATTTAAATTAAAAAATAAAATAAAATAAATGGCAGGGTTGTTGTTCAAATGCGGAGGGGGGGTGGAGGAGGGGAGAGTGAGGCGAGTGGCATTCTGGATAAAAAGAACAACCCTGTCAAAACATGACAGCCGACCCGATGCCTGTTTTATACTATTCGTAGAAAATGCCAAATTCTGCAAATAGTAACCACATGTATGTTGGCTTCGCAGACGCAATGCTCTGCAGCAAAATGAGACATTCTTTATTTTAGTGTGTCATCAGAGGCGGTGAAAATATCATGCCAGCCTCCAAGGCTTCACCCTGGGGCGGATCTGGAAGTTAAATAGAAGCAGCACATATCCATCCACATGAACAGGAGCCCGGGACCCTGTGGACCCACCACACAGAACGGAGATTCGAGTCACAGATCTAGTCCCTGGACATTTATACGCGTAGTCAAAAGATGATAACAACGACTAGCTTGTTTTGCCAAAGTGGAGGAGTCTGAACAGAACAGCTTGAGGGAGCTGCAGAGAGGGGAATGGCAGGCCTCAGACACCCGCAGGCCCTGCAGCCAATGCTGGATTGGGAGGGTTTTGCATCCAGGCTCCCCCCGCTTGCTGCTTGCTCTCTGATTTCTCTAGATCCACCAACGCTGGCTTTTTCCGCTCAAATCCAGCATGCGCTTGTCCTTTCTCTGCGTCTGGCTGGGATTCTTCCACACCAACACTGAAAGAAAGGACCAGTGCATAGAACAGAAGAAGGGATAAAGGGTTTGTCCTCAGTGGACCCAACTCGATGGCAACCAGCTGGCGCGCTGAGGCTCTACTCTGCTCTTGTCCAGGAATGCTAGCAGTATCTTCTAAGTGACTATTCACTTTGAAGGAGCCTCCTTTTATCTTTTCCTGACACAAATAGTCTGTGTGAACTGCAGTAAATCTCCCTCGGGTCTGGAAGCTCTTCGGTCCTTAGGCGTCTGAATTTTCCTCCCAAGACTGGCTGGCTCTCCCCTCCCCTCCCCTCCTCCCTTAGTCTGTGCTGCATATAGTCTTATTTTCGACAACGTTTTCAAAATGACTATACCAAGAGATCTCGTCAGATGCGTGGAAACTTCTGTTTCCACCGAGCCTGCAGCGTGTGGGCTGGCAAGGTGTCAGGGGAAATGGCCTGGGCCTGTTCTGCTGCCCAGCTGAAGGAGATGTAATAAACAGCTGGGCTTCGGTCTGTAGCCATCGTCAGGACACAGGCCCCAGCTTCTCCCTTTTAATGGCAATAAATAAATGACGGAAGTTTTAGGCACCACACTAGTGAATTGGTGGCTAAGCCTCAGGCTTTTATCTCCCTGACCTCTGTTTGAACTCAACCTTGGTTCCTAAATGCAGGGCAGACAAAGTGGGGTGGGAGGAAGGTTCCTTATCGACATGAACATCCCTCCCAGCTCAACATAAAGAAATATGATGCCCTGAGTGTTTGCCTGTGACTCGGGGGGCGACAGGGGCTAAGGGAAGATTTGTAGAAACCAAGCCCAACAGATCTAAATGCCAGCTGTTATTTCTCCACGCTGGTCCACTGGGGTGAGAATCTAATAGAGAACACGCTGATTTCAATAGTGTTTACCGAGTGCAGGTTGTTCTAGGGCAGTGTGCATATACCACTGGGATTATATAGTTCTTAAAATACAGATGTTTTCAGGAATTTGTAAAAAAA
This sequence comes from Onychomys torridus, assembly GCF_903995425.1. NCBI lineage: Eukaryota > Metazoa > Chordata > Mammalia > Rodentia > Cricetidae > Onychomys > Onychomys torridus. The sequence continues at coordinate 51,933,490 of NC_050443.1, read as the reverse complement.
AAATACGTATTTTCAGCCTACACAAATTCCAGCAACAGCAAATACCTATTAATCCACCAATACTGTGTATAGTCTCTGTTCATCGTGTTCTTTGTCCCTTACAACCTCATGAAAAGGTTCCATTTTTTTCTTCCCTAATGTTTAGAGAGGCCATACAAGTTATCTAAGGTTTGGGAAATGGTGATGTCAGAATAAAAATCTCAGTCTGCTTAGCTCTGCATTGTATCACATCCGGGGGGTGGGGGCACTTAGTGGCTAAAGTGTGCCCATCCAATACATGATGAGCACACCTCCTGTTCAAGATCCTACACACATGTAGCCTGGCATTTCTGATTTTGCCTGTGGAGACAACAGAGCTGCCTGAATTTAGCATTATTTATTGTGTCCTCATCTGAAAGGAGAACAGAACAAGGCAGTGATGCTAGCCATTCTGTTTCTGTCATGGTGGTTTTCAAATGACAAGAGAAAAGTGAGATTTAGGAAGGAATGATTTTTGTCTATTTCAATTTATCTGTGTAATTATTCCTTTCTGTGTGTTGCATGTATGTATGTGTGAATGTGGACATGCATGTGTGACAGCAGACCTGTAGAGGTCACAGGACAACTTTTCAAACTTGGTTCTAGCTTTCCGTCTCTCTGAGGCAGGCTCTCTTTTCTTTCTGCCATGTTGCAAACTCCAGGGTAGCTGGCAGGTCCAGGAGCTCCTGCTCATTCTCCTGTCCCCATGCCCTGTCTTCCTGTTGTGGGGCTGGGATTGCTAATGTAAACCACCAGTCCCAGCTTTTTACATGGCCTCCAGGGATCAGGCTAATTCAGCAATCACTTTCTCCTGCTGAGCTGCCTCCAGAGATTTATAGAGTCAGACTTTATTTGGACAACCAACTCCCAAATAATGACATGGAGACTTCTTATTAAGTATGAAAGTTTGGCCTTATCTTAGGCTTGTCCCCAACTAGCTCTTAAAAGTTAAAGAAACCTGTTTATATTAATCTATGATCTGCCACGTGCCCCATTACCTCTCCTCTGCACTGTATGTCCAACTTCCTCCACGTCTTCTTCGCAAATTCCCCACCTCTCAGATTCTTCCCCTAGTTCCTCTCTCTACCTGGAAGTCCTGCCTATCCTCTTCTGCCCAACTATTGGCCATTCAGCTCTTTATTAAACCAATCAGACAATGCCTTAGGCAGGTGAGGAAGAACAGACACATCTTCACACATTGTGATAAAATATCTCACAACATATTTAGATGGTTTTTGTTGTTGTTTTGTTTTGTTTGTTTTTTAAAAACGGTGTTCATCATGCCCTTCTGCTAAATTACCAAAGACAAATTGAGTTGAAAAACACTGTGAGTGGTTCCTTGTAGAGTTCTCGACTGGAGCTCAAAGCTGCTTTGTGGAGTTGGATATGAACAAGAAACACTGGTTCCTAGGGTAGAGCACATTTCAATGCCACAGATCTGCTTTCTGGTTTAATCATTGAGACCTAGGCAGTATTTTAAGTTTTCGTATGTCTGTTTTAGTTTATACCGAGGAAAGGCTTGATCAACCAGGATGTCAGAGAATTTAATCTCATGATCCTCGCTCTTCTCCTGGGAGTCAGTCCACCTCCATCAAGGTAGATGCAGGCTAGGGTTGCAGGCTGTGTGATTAACAAACACAAAATCAGGCCCAGCCATGACCCTCTCCTACTTCTAAGGTGTAGGTGAAATCTTTTAAAATAAATGTCTTATCTGAAGGAGCAAGCCTGACTGTCCTCTAGAATTTACATCTGTGCCCCTGCAATTCTCCTGTCTGACTCATCCTATCAGCTGTGAAGCAGCATGCTGGAAAGGGAAGTCTTTTGCCTGAAACTCCAGAGCACTTCAGTTCGAATCCCAAATTCTACCTCTACAGCATCTTGTGTTGATGTTTGTTCTTTGTTAAGCTTTCTAAACTCATAAATCCCAGCTCCCTCACCTCACAAGGCATGTAGACATTAAATTTACAGTTATTTTACTGGGGGACATGAATAAACTTGCTTGTAGTGGGTACAGTTTAAAGGCCCTTCCTTGCCTTTTGTGTGCAGATCCTGTAGATTGACTTTTTCTTTTATGTTCTTCATTTCTGCCATGAAAAAGATACAACGATCTTTATCTTCTGTACCATTTACCCCCAGGAATCAGGCATATACCAATCACATTGCTAATAAACAGGCTGAAAGAATTCTCCAATAAATCCCATCTTAGACAAATGTTCATTTCTAAACCCAACACACATCTTACTGATTGCTTCCTCCTGCTCAGGTTTAAATGATGTGCTATTTAATCTACCATTTCCCTGGGAGAAAAGAATAAAAGATCAATGGCTCTCTTACTTTCTAGAAGTTTCTTCACAATTATTTTCCATCTTTTACTAATAAAGTATTTGATTAGGAGTTGGAGAGAAGGCTCAGAAGAGCACTTGATGTTCTTCCAGGGGACTCCAGTTTGCTTCCCAGCACCCATGGGTGACCTTGTGACTGCCTGTAACTCCAGCTCTAAGGGACTCCATGTCCTCTTTGGCTTCAGTCGGCACATGTGATGCACATGTACGTCATGCAAGTCTGTCATGCAATACACATAAATCTTAAGGATATGATTAATTTTAAGGACACATTTATTTTTAAAAGATTTCACTGACTAATGACAAGTGAATTAATTACATTGAGAATGTAGAGTGAGTCTGGGTCTATGAAAAAGTTTATTTTGAATGAATGTATATCACCTTTCTGGATGACAAAGTGAAGATCTATTATGCAGAATTGTTCTGTGTGAGTAAACTAAGACTTTGGGGTGAGTCTGAAGCTCAAAGACAGTCTACAAATGTCACCTAGACAAGCTCAAAGAACATCCTAGACTGTAGAGGAACAAGAGTCACTGTAATTTATTATTAGAAAAACTGTAATTGCCTAATAAAAATAACTCAATTATGGGCATTCTTACTTCAAGTATAATTTTTTTCAGTTTAGTTTAAAACATACTCCCCCATTTTCCTGTCAATATACTTCCATGTTTATTTCCTTGAAAGCTCATTCCGAGTATTTTAAATACTATTTGAAACTTTCCCCTCCAATTTTAAAGGAAAGAACACAGACACATACATCATGAAGTTGCTGAGAAGACTCAAGACTGGTTACTGACTACTGTGAAAATCAGAGAGAGGTTTCACAGTAGGAAACAAATGAGGGTCCTCACTCTAAATTATAGGCATCCATGCCAACAGTCAAAGCCCTGAGGAATCTCTCTTCCTCACTTCACCAACCAGGCAGCAACAGGGTAATTCAACGAACACAACTCTTTGAACCCTTTCACAATGAGGAGCTGCCAAAGAGCCATGTGCAGCAAAGGTGACAAGTAGGCCCATGCCAGCATTGTCACAGGCATGGGACATCTTTCTGATCTCTCCCTGGGTGTGAGGTAGATCACACAACACATTGCATGTCCAGGTGCTTCTCCTTTAGAGCACAATGTTACTTTCTTCTTTTCCCAGAGCCCTCCCAGAATGCCTATGCACAGAAAGTAAAATTTATACCCACACAGCCCTAAGATGCTGACATTCCATGTTTACAGGGATTGTTTGCTCAGAAAATTAATCAGTTACGGTTTTAAACTTTAATTAAAGAGTGTTTTCCGGTGTTATAACAAAACAGACAAAAGCCCATAAAACGTATATTTGACTGCTGTTGTGTGTTGTTTTTGGATCGCAGCACAGTCTTGAGATCAATCATGCATGATATTTTTGTGAACTTTTCTTTTAACGGAACAACCTTCACATAAATTAGGTTCATTAAAAAATATCCATCAAAATAAAAGTCATTCTGAGAAACTGCTGGCTAGAATTTCCTTTTCCTATCTAATCAGCAACAAAATACTTTGTACTCTGTAAATAATAATATGAAGAGAAGTGAGCCTGCACTCTATTGTGCAATAGGCTGTTCTTGCCAGTGAACCACAAGTAACTTCATAGGAAGTCACACATTTTGCTCACATTTTGGTCAAGAGAGAATTGCTGGTTCAGTGAACATGGGCATGCTGGAAATATTGTAGATCCAGATGGTGATACATGCTCAGCATATTTTTAAATTTTCTCTTGTGTTTTTACATTTCTATTCCTTGTTTATTTGATTTGATTCTTGATTATAAAAGAAACACTATTCTTTGGGTAAAAATGAGAAAAGAAGCACACACATTAAATGTTTTTAATAATTGTCTTAAGATACTGATGATTGTTAGCATGGCAGCTATCTCTAATTTTGCATGGAATCTACCAGGCATATTTGTACATGTATTATTTTAAATATCCTAGAAGATGTCAAACAGAGCATCAAATGTTTATAAATCTTGCCCTCTGAGGACTCAAAATGAATTCATAACAACCATTGGAAAAAAAAAAGTAGCAAGAAGATAATCTTTCTTTTTTTTAAATTTTGTTTTTCTCTGAAGAAAGTTGAAAACCACTTTAATCTATGTGTATAGAGATGAGCATTCAACATCTCAAATTAAAGGATATATGTTACAAATACAATAGATTAAAATAATTTATAAATAGAATATATAAAATTTGCAATATTTCAAAGTCAGATAGTTTACAGTGGCATATTTACAACTTCAAAACAAAGCTAAAATACTGTACAGTTTTATTTAAAATATAGATTGGTAACTTTACTTTCTATCAGAATATATTGAGGCTCTTTTAAGATCTGTACATACAATAAATCTTCATTCTTTTGAGCTGCAACTTAGAGGATTATTATCCAGAAAATAAGATGTTTCCCTGAAATTCTGGAGTGGTGACTTTCTGTCAATCATTAAGAACATAAGGTTTCAAACATATTTGATGCATTTATGTTTATTGCATTTCTTGTGATGATTCCCATTATTTCCTGACCTTTTACAGTCATTTTAAAGCAAATATACTCTTCAGTCATATTCAGGGATCTAGCACTTTCTAACCTCTGATGTTTCCTTTTTTTTGATACTGAGGACTGGGCTCTCCAGGTCACTATGGATAAAAATATTAGAACACCTTCTATTTTCTTTATCCTAAATTCCTCCTAGACTGGTCTCAGAACATCAATAAATGCCTCTGCATGGACCATGTAGTGATCAAAAAAAAAAATATATCAGTTTCTTAAGCATACAAAGAACTTTTCAACAGACCAATGGGAGGTAAGAACATAAAAAGCTGATGTAAAAAGGATGTCAGCTGCTTGTACTGATTAGACTTTTGGAGGTCAGAATCCTCAATATGAGACAAGACATCCATTCATATCCATGATCTGAGGAGTGTGTGTGTGTGTGTGTGTGTGTGTGTGTGTGTGTGTATGTGTGTGTATGTGTGTGTGTGTGTATGCTGTATGCGTGCACGCATCCAGAGGATGGATGGATGGATGGATGGATAGATCTGCATGATGCTATTATCAATGACTTTCTATTTGATGCTGATAGTATTATTAAAAATAATTAAATAAATATAGGCTATTCATTGACCTATAATTTAAATGTATGTTGACTTAAAAGTTTTAATCAATGTAACTATGTCTACCTGAGTTCTCTAATCAGAGAGAAAACCGTTATAGGAATACATCCCACTCCCCAGTATATTGTGGCAGAACCATAAGTACTTGGGCAAAGTCCCACTCCATTGGTCAGTTTTTTCTATTTCAGGTTGCTAAAGGTGTGAGGTAGAAGACATTCGTAGAATGGACACATATAATTTGTTTTGCACAGGACACCAAAGTAACTATGGTTTTCAACTATTTGGGGAAAAGACAATTATTTGGTGTAAAATTAATTAATTAATCAATTAATTAGTTAGTTAGTTAATTAATTAGAAGTCCTGGTTATGTCAGTCAGTACTTGTTAGAAACACTAGTTATTACAAATACTGAACCCCCCAAACCACTAGAAGTATAATATCTCTTGACTGTGAAGGAATAAGCCACTTAGGCCTTAAATGTGTTCATTAACTGGTCCCTTCTCAACTCTACTCCCCCAAATAATTCAAGCAGCTTCTTTTTGGACTTTCCCCAGCTTAAAATCTTCTGTGTGCTCATACTAGAGCCTGACTTGTGTTATGTCCTCACTAATGGTAATTTTCTCAATCCATAAATAAATAACTATGTAAATTCATAATAAATGCTGAGACCATGGCTTATTTTCTATAACATGTTGCCTTGTCCACAGGTGATGGAAGGCATCGTGAGAAGCAATGTCAAGACACCAGATAGTTTGGACAAGCTGAAATTTCTCATTTCTGTCCCAACACACTCATCATTTCAGGCTAGAGGACGTGAGTGTTAATCTAGGGCACTCAGCATTAGCATCTATCCCAGATCAGTCCTCAGCAGGGCCCATGATCACAGAAGGGAGACACTGACAGAATAGCATGCATAGGGCTGAGTCTTAGCTAAATGACGCAGAGAATATGCTTTTTGTTCAGATCCATGCATCTGAATGTAAAAATAGGCCTTAACAAGAAGTTACTTCGCCTGGAAATAAAAGGATAGGGGGGTTCTGAAACAACATTTAAAAAAAAATGTTGTGTTTTTGCCATGACCTGACAGAGATATTGAGTAAGTCTTATAAATGTCAGGTAAAGAGGACTTGGGAGATTGCTAAGTGGGGAGAGTGTTTGCCACACAAGTATAAGGGCTTGAAGCCAGAGCTCTAGAACCTGTGTAGAGTCAAAGGATTAGAAGGATTAGTCTGTGGGAAGCAGAAAGGGAAAGAAGAATCCTTAGCATGTTGCAGAAGAGGTAACTTGATGTACACAGCAGTGAATAAGAGACCCTGTCTCAGAAAAAGTAGCTGACTGACACCCAGGGTTTCTTGTGACTTCTAGGGAAAGGTAGTGACATTCATGTACCCACAGATACACACATACCAGAAACAGGCTTGTGTACACACACATATATACACAAGCACACACACAGACACACAGACACACACATGAAGAGAGACGGAGAGAGACCGAAAAAGATAAAGAGCAGGTTGACATGCAGGTTCTCATGGCCTTGTTATCACAACATTCAACCCTCCTTCTTGTCTTTCTAGCAAACTTGCCATTGTACTCTTCCTCTGAGCCTTTTGTTCTTGTGAGGAAAGACAGACTCTGATGATTTGGGTTTCCCACTAATATGATTTATACAATTCGGATAGTTCTGATTCTTCTACTTATTGGTCTTTACACATTGTAGATAACACACACACACACACACACACACACACACACACACACACACACACACACACCCAAAAAAATAAATAAATAAAGAGAACAATGGGTATACCAGACAATATTAGTGCCTTTCTCCAGTCTGGTGGTTTTCATACCCTTTCCCTTACCCTCCTGTAATGCTAGCCTTGGGGATAGAAATGTCACCTTTAAAAATATCTCAAGGATCTAAACTAAATTCACTTTGAGACTTTATTACTGGACATGCAAAAGCTTGTCAAGTCCTCAATTAAAAGATGAAATATTATCTCCTTTTTCTTTCTTAAATGTCTTTGAAATCATTTCATGGACATGCAAAATAGTTGGTTGGTATTTTGGGGAGTATTCATGGAAGTAATTGAGCATACTGCCTAAGAGTATTTTTTGTGCTAATTAAATATTCCAAACTTCTATCAAGATTATTGTCACCTATTTAATGGCTCATTGAGTTTACAATCTATGCAAGTTCTCTTTCATCAGTAGAGTTACGACATTCATTGTAGAAATGACAAATTAGGGAGCAGGCTAAAAAGATAAAGGACCTTCAGAAGATGAGCTACATTTCAAAATTTGACAGGGATGATTCAGTCCTTGGATAGGATGTATAATCTGATCAGTTTGGAGTGTTCATTTCTTCCAAGCAGTCCACTCACTTATACCTTTTTCCATAAGTAGGGTTTTGAGTATAGTTTGATGTGATGGATATGGGCATTTCAATGAATATATGCTGGAAACTAACTACTTTTGATATCATTGGATAATCTTATCTTTTGGTAGAGACCTTAACTGTGTGTATTTAAGAAGGTTGGAACAGGGGTACATAGATTAAAACATTTCTATCATGAACAAGAAAGACTTTGCCTTAGAAGTTGAGTGGTACAGAGAACTCATACAACCATCTAAAAAAATATAATGCTTAAGTAATGACTATACACTAGGAAATACATTAAACTAAACGTGGACATTGGAGAATACTCTAGAAATGAGACAAGAATTTGGGGAGGAAGGTACAATTGTTTTTAATTTCCATTGCTGGGAACTAAATATTGGATTTCAAGTGTAATGATGATGATTTAGGCCCTTATATGATTATTTATTAATTAATTTTGTTATTTGCCAATTTCATACATATGTATAATGTATTCTGATTGTTCTCCCTTGAGCCTCTCCCTCCCATCCCTATCCAAATTCCTATCCTTACCAGAACCTTTCCCAGATTCATGACTTCTGATTTTATTTGTGACCCATTTAGTTTAATCAGGGCCAATTTGACATAGGGAACTCCATTGATTATAGTATAGTTAGGAAGATGGAGAACAGTACATATAGAAATCCATATCTAATTACGATGCCTAGAAAGGGTTATAAGGGAAGCAGATCTGCCATAGTATGAAGGAAGAACCATGTACAGTGAATAGTAAAGATGTGTTTGTTAGGACAGAATGGAAATAAGGGATGACTTGGGCAGAGGTTGAAGCATAGCATGCTCTGGGCACAGGAGATGCTTTTACAGAGATTCTAAGGGGGAAGGGCACTGGTGTCTGAAGGGTCTGAGAAGCCAATGCTGACTGGGTATGACCAACAAAGGAAAGGAATGCCCCAAGTATAGTGAGAGACTAAAACTCTGCCTGTCTATCAAAGCTGCATAGACAGCCATAGGCAAAGGTTTACATTTCACTGAAAGTACAGAAGACAGCTACAGGAGACCAATGTCAGTGCAGGAAACATGGTAATGTGGCCTTGGTGATAATTAAAGGATGAGAAATCAGTGGCTTGGACTTGGTGGCACCAGCATAGACAAAGACAACTAGAAAAATATGTGATTTGGACTTTGGGGAGGAAAAATACTGATGATACATGAGGTTAGGAAATTGTCAGAATGGTGAACAGTGATGTACTGCAGTTTTCAAGACAATGAAGAGAGATACAGGAGAACATTTTGACTTTGCTTACCCTTATGCTTTATGGTTGAAGTGTTTAAGATGTTAAGAAGTCATCAAATCTGTAGATCTGAAGCTCACACAGGACAGTTACAGTTCTAGAAGAGTTGTTCTTTGAAACACAAAAGGAGTCAACATAATCATAGAGAACACTCAGGGAAAGAAAGAAAAACAGTGGAGAATAAGCCTGAGAGGCATCAGCATTTCAGGACAGCGAGAAGGAAGCTGTGGAGAGAAGTGAGAAAGGATGCACACAGAACAGATGACAGAGAGTCCTCATCAGATACATGTTGAGGAACAAAGGGACTGGAAAGGCACCAGACGAACAGCTAGTCTTCCTAAGAAATGTGATAATCCTATTTCTAATAGGAGGTAAAAAGCTATGGTCGCTTACTGAAGTACGATTTGTGAAATTCGTGGCTTATATTATTATAATATAATAGTGGGCAGAAACTTCAGATCAGGAAAATGAGGAAGGATGGGAGAATGAGAGAGTAAGAACAAGAAACGGAATGAGTTCCTGACACAGAGAGGAACAAAAGGGAGGCAAAATCAAGTGTGACCAGAGAAAAGCAGTTTCACCAGAAAAAAAAAAAAAAGTATAGAATTAATCATCAGGGTAGCTTTATCATAGTCTGCATAACACTTTCTGGTTTACAGCACTGTAGTTTGTGTCCAGGATTTATTTATTTTTTTCTCAGATCAGGATTGCAGGTGTCTGTTAATGTGGACCCAGCTTTGGTGGTGACCCACTATAACCTGTGGACAGGGCCATGTCCGACTCACAATAGACAGCTACCCAGCAGAAGAGACTCTGCTGCTTGACTGACAGAATAAGAAATCCACCAAGTGTTCAGCCACAAACTTCTGTGCCTCCCACTCATCCTCAGTGCATAGCTCCTCTTTAGACTTAGACAGTAGCATAGTGATCAAGATATGTAAACTTTCAGGAATGTTAAATTTTTGACCGATATGATTAAAGATAAAAATGACAAGTCCTTTCTAGACACCAGCGCTGTCTTTCTAAAAATACAGCCCACTCTGATTTAGCCCTCAGATGAGGCTCGACACTGACTGAAGACTTGCTAGGGTCCCTAGGTTTAGAGTGACATGAACAGTGGAGGCAGCTAAACAACCAATTTATTCGATTTTGTCCCATCACTTGATTGGCCAGAGGACTGAACTGACCAGAAAGCCCTGTCATGCAAACACAAGTCACCTTTTCCTAGAGGGGCATGCTTGCCTTAGAAACCCTTATGAACTCTTTCAGATCATGAGGGAACTTCTATAACTAACCTGGCAACATGTGTTAAACCATCTTAATATGAAGAAGAGAGTCAGTTCAGACATAAAGCCCCAGGCAGCCTGCTGTCTCCACTGGCCCTGTGTCGGGATTGCAGGTGTCTGTTACACACATGTTTTTGACCGAGATACTGGTGTAAGGAACAATGATCCTCACTTTATAATAAGGGGACTGGGGACTCAGAGTACCCAAAATGAAACGATTTATTTATTTTTTTAACCTTGCAAAGTCGGGTGTCAACCTAGACAAAAGGCAAATGTGACTGGTACACTGATATGGCACAAAGCAGCAGTTTTTTATAGTCTGTGGACACAAACCTTCTTCTCTTTTCCCCTTGGACTAGTAGTTCTCCAGAGCGTTATCATCTCCCCTGCTTTCCTAGCATAGCCTCCACCCCAAACTCCCCATCCTCCTAGGGTTTAAGATTCCCCTTCTTCCTTGATAGGTGGACTCAGTCACACAGCTGTCCATATGTAACTTTTCAACCATAAGATAAACTGAAAGTTGCCCAAAGAAGCAGGTGTCAGTCAGCTGCTAGCTAGGAGAAATAGTGGCCCGTGCCTCCTACTCATGTGTGATTATTTATAGATGACTTATAAACATACCTCATACAGAAACCAAACCATAAGGAATTATTTCTTACACGGGGATTGAACTCAGGTCCTCATACTTGTATAGTAAGCACTCTGGGGATTCAAGCCTTATCCCAGCCCTAACTTTTTACACTTTTTCATACCATATCTCTCATGCATATCATTTTTCCTTCAGGCCTCTATAGGTCCACGGAAAATGTTACAGTGACTCAGTCCAGCATGCAATGCTTTCAGTTTCCAGTGAATTCATTGAGATTCCAGTGAATTTCAATGCAAGGATTGAGAAGGAGAAAGATGAAGCGTTACCTTAGCGGTTTTTAAAGGATTAGCGAAACCCATTTCAACTGTTGCATGTTGATTATGTGTTGAAAGCATAATGATGCTTCTCCAGTATCTGAACATTGTGAAGTTTTAAGAGCACTGGACTCCTGCAGGATGCCTTCATTTCTCAGACTTTGTCAACTACACCCAACATGTGAAATGAGAGACACAGATTCTCTGATGGCTGAGTAAAGGAAAGAAAAGTAATGAAGAGAGACCAAAGTTATAGTTAACTTCTGATTAGTCTCCTAATCAAAATCAGTTGCATTAGATTTTGGTGGAAAGAGTATTGAGGTTGCTAAATGGTCTTGAAAATCCTATAGACCATCACTCCAAAGGCACTAATCACACATCAGTCCCTGAGTATCCATATTTGACTTCTGGTACAGAGTGAACAGACACAGAATGTTTCCCAGTATCAGTTAACTTTATTAATTGTACAAAAAAAAGAAAGAAAGAAAGAAGGAAGGAAGGAAGGAAAGGGAGACAAGAAAGAAAGAGAGAGAGAAAGAGAGAGAGAGAGAGAGAGAGAGAGAGAGAGAGAGAGAGAGAGAGAGGAAGGAAGGAAGGAAGGAAGGAAGGAAGGAAGGAAGGAAGGAAGGAAGGAAAGGGAGACAGGAAGGAAAGAGAGAAAGAAAGAGAGGGGGGAGGAAGGAAGGAAGGAAAGAGGGAAGGAAAAGAAAAGAATCTACATATTCAAATTTTTGGGCATGTAGAATACAAATACATTGATTCCCCTCTAAGAGAGAATCCATAGAAAGTACCTCTGCTTTTGTTGGTTTCTGCTTTCAGGTTAGATGTTTCCATACCATGGGCTGTGACTGGAGTGAGAAATCTTTGCTGACTCATTGCATTTGATCATGAATGTTTCTGTTTATCACCAGTTAGTGGCTCAAATAAGAACAAAGGGGCTTACCCCTAAAAGAAAAGTCATTTACCTTGGAGTGTCTCACTCAAAAAATAAAAATAAAAATAATAAATAAACAAAAAGCACAAAGTGCCAGTAATGTCAATGAGGGGGAAAAACAATAAAACTGCTGAAAATAATGTTTTGAAAAGTTTTGAAAAAATAGCCACAGCCTTGTGAGAACACAGTGAACCATGGCTGAAGCAGAGATGTGCAGTCGCCTCACCTCAGACTCCAATCAGGCTGCCTTTGTTCTGCTGCCTCTCTTTTAATGAGCAGATCCTCTGTGATACCTGTGCACATCCTTCTATTCATATGGTAATTGTATCAGAGCTGTTATTCTTTCTTCGACACAATCTGCTTTCAAAGTAAGAACGACATTTATGAAGGACTGTCTAGAGAGGTGAGTGTCTTGGACACTGAAAGTCTCTGGAGGTGTATCAAGCCCCAAAGTGGCCATGATGAAGGAGAAGCTTGTGCCTGCCCTTCCCTCAGGGATCCACTTGAACATTAAGGGGTTATCACAAGAGCCCTTATGGGCTTTCGCCATTTACATTGATATGACATTCGGGTTTCAATGGCAGTTTTATGACTCTCTTTACAGCTGTGATCAGAGCAGAGATGTGTAGATGATCCCACTGCCCCTCAGGAGAAGGGAACTTATCTCTCAGTCAGAGGGGGCAAGGAACCACACACCTCAATCCTATTCACGCTCAGCTAGGCACCTGCTAGATGGCACGGAGAAAGTGGCAGAACATTACACTGGCCTCCCCTTTCTCTGCATACAGATTAATTGCCTATGGCAAATGTTGCGTGCAAATTTCAAGGGCAATTGAATCCTGTGTGCTTCCAAACATACACCTCTTTTCCTTCCTTCTTTCTTTCTTTCTTTCTTTCTTTCCTCTCTCTCTCTCTCTCTCTCTCTCTCTCTCTCTCTCTCTCTCTTTCTTTTCTCCTCTCTCTGTCCCTCTGTCTCTGCCTCTCTCTCAAAGGCTAAGAGTTGTCAATTATATGTGTAATTGAATTAAGCATACACCAAGCCTTAAGAGGGGCACCTCAACTACCCTTCAAAACCATCAATTATAAATATATCCTTGATATCCAGTGTCTTTAGGGAGTAGTCAGACTGCTTTGATGGAGTTGTTTTATGTGATTCTGTTTCCTGTTTTTACAAGAATACTCTGGTTATTAGTTTAACCAAACAGGATATTTCATTCCTATATGCCTTATTTTCTCACCATGCTGAAACATAAGGAAATAAAGCATATTTATGAGTGTCTTAAGTTGTTAAGATTGGAAAGAACTGAGATACAATTTCAAACACATAAATACCAAATATCTCCAGTTCTCATTTATAATGTGCCCCAAGATGTGTTCACCATTTAAAAATGATAGCTTGTAAATATGTTTATTAAAGAAACCAAGTGTTGGGACCCCCCCATTTCCTCCTCATCCCTCCTCCCACCCCACCCTTGGGTAAACTTTATGTGTAAAGTGTTGCCTGTGATCAAGAAATTGTAGATTTGAATGCCAGTTTTGTTACTAAAAACTGTGATTTTGAGAAAAGCTGTTTTCTCAAACACACTGGTTTTCTGATCTCTGCACAAGAGGACTGAATAAACAAATTCATGCTGTGGGATGGAGGAGGGTTACATGGGATGAGATGGTAAAACTCAGCCACCGGGATCTCAACAAACACGTAGTCCTTAGGACCATTTGCAAACATGCTGAGTAGATACCAGAAGATATCCAAGAAGTCTAGGGTTGTCAAAAATACTAGGCTGGCCAATCAAAAAGGATAGAAAGTATAATTTAGATTTTCAACCAAGGATTGAAAAATGCAGACTGGGTTTGTGGTTGCCTCTGCCTGGTGAGTCCAGAGGTGGCAGAGATGCGCCCGCCCGTTAGGAGTCCAGGGTGGAGGGAGGAGTTTCTTCTATGTCCTTGTCTACCTCATCTCATTCCATCTTCGGGGCTTCCCCTTTAGTGTTCTTTCTATGCTTTGCATGGTGTACAATTTAAGAAGAGATGTTAAAAATGATAAAGCCACCAATTGCAATTTCTGTTTGAAGACGGAGAGACGGTGCAGTGCCGTGAAAGCACTCGGCCGACCGGGCTTCAGTCTGCTCACCAGGGCTTTGCCTTTGCATATTTTACTGTCAGTTTCTTGACATTTTTGTCAGCTTAGGACTGGAGGGCATAGGTGCTGGCAGCAGGTCTGACCACATTTTTATTCTCCATTGCATTTTCAGAGACTATGAAAAAAATAAAATAAAACTGGGGCTGGAGAGTCGGGGACTGAGGAAGAATTGGGGAAGAGGTGATGGTGTAGCCCTGGCCTTGTGAGGGTCAAGGTTGTGAAAGTCAGATACACAGGCTTTTCTCTGGCTGCTGGCACCCTGGAAAGAGCCAGAAGCTGCAACCCTTCCCCCAGCCTAACCCCCAGTTTCTGAGACACAGAGCTTAGAGACTTACCATCTCATTCTCTCCATTTCCTCATAATGCAAGGAAATTAGAGGGTAAATATTTGAATCTGCTGCTTGCAGAAGGAATCTTTCCTTTTCAATGTTCATTTGCTCTCTAAAGAGGAACTGTGTTTACCCTGAAGCAAAGATCCCTGCACCAAATGCCAGTTGTTTTCCCAGCAAGGGCTCCTGTCTCAACTCCCCTGGTTCTCTGCCTTTTGCAGCTGAGCGCTTTCTTTTCAAATCGTGAAAAACATGGACGGAAGCACATCTAACCCATCCTTCCAGAAGCACTGATGTCGGAAGCGGCTTTTCTTGTCGCCGTCCGTCATTTACAAACACGGCAACCCAAGATTGTGGGGCTCTAGTCAATTTGGGTTCCAACAATGCTCAAGTAGCATAAGTATAGTGATAAAAATAACTTGTTAGGTTCAAATGACCCCCAAAATTCTGGTGACTGTGGGGGCCCCCAGAACAGCTTGACCACACAGTTTCCATGACAGGTTTAGCAGCCCAGACACAGCTTCTGGCAGGCAACAAGTGGACCCAGGAAAAGCCATAAGCTGACCCCACCCAGGGAAGGCCTGCCTGCATCTAAGAGGAAATACCTGGCATTCCAAACTTTCCCTATACCCCTATGTCAGCTAACCAGGGTCCCAAACCCTGGAAATCCCCTCACCCCAACCTCTGATATGATAAAAACCCCACCCTACCTAGGTTCTGAGCTCTCTGCTCTCACAGCTGGGTTGGACAGACAGAGCTTGAAATTAAAGGCTCTTTGCTTTTACAAATGAGATTCAGTCTCCATGATGGTCTTTTGGGGGTCCCTGTGATCTGGTCATGGCAGTGACAATGTCCTAATTAGAAGAACCCTGGCTGAGTAAACAGAATTGTTATTCGGTAAACAGAAACCTAAAGGCCAGTTTTCATTTATTTCTACCCTCCCTTAATCTTCCCCACAAGGTCAGCTACCTGGATGGAGCAAGCGCATCTAGTTCCCAGGCAATTGTAACAGCCTCTATCAGCTCACATAGACCACACCTGATGACTGTCTTACAGAATCTGTTTGCTTTTCTGCCATTTTTTTCTTCTTTGTGCCACCACTCCCCCATAGCCTAGGCAATTTGATTCCCAATAAAGCTTTCTTTTTAATCATGGGTAGTCCAGTTTGATGGTTTCACTGTGCCCTAGATTACACAACAAAGAGAGCTTGATCGTTTCCCCTCCCTCCTACATTTCCTATGCGCCAGCTTTTTGTTTTGTTTTGGTTTTTTCAGACTAGCCAGTTGGGTAAAATTGTGAGGTCTGACCCCAGCCAATGGGAAAAGGAGGCAGCCACCACCTCAGTGAGAATAAAAACCAAATGCACTTTCCGTCTCACTGTGTTCCATCTTCCAAAGGTGCCCTCTTGATGAAGAGCAAACTTCACTATGAAGAGTAAACTTCACTTTGTCCAGGCACTTCAGTTGGAGCGGGGGTCTCTTTCTTTGCAACACCAAGCATGTTTCTAACAGTAAGCACATTGGTGATTCTAATTAACAGGTGTTCTCTGTTAAAGGCTTGGCTTACTTCAACTGGTCACTTGTTTTCATTGCAAAGGAATTTAAAGGATTTGACTATTGCAGAAAAGGCAATAATTATTTCCCAAACACTTCCCAGAATATTCCAGTGTTCTTGTGAGTGGACAGCAGAAGGAATCATTGGTTAAAAGTACAGCAGAGACCCTAAAGCAGGTGTTCTGAGAATACCCTTGCTGGAGGCCAGATAAACCAGGAGATAGTTCTATTTCCTGCTCTTTGTACATTATGAGTGGCTTGGCCTAATGCCTATACAAGACCAAGAGACTGAAACTCAGAGGAGATATATGGACACATGATTAGACCAGCTATCTCCACAGACCTTACTCCAGTTTCTGCATTAAGTCCTTTTAAGGACCCTAGACAAACAGGTCGATGTTGTGCTATTTTCTTGGACTTCTCCTACTATATAGAAATTCTGCATTTCCCCCTCTCTCTCTGTCCTTCCCCCTTCTCTCTGTCTCTGTCTCTCTATATATCTTCTTTCCCCTACCCCACTTAAGCTTCCATGTATGAATCTTTAATAAACTTCTCTAAGGGTAGTGGTTGTGCATGCATTTAATCCTAGCACTCGGAAGGCAGAGTCAGCCTGGTCTACAGAGAGAGACCCAAGACAGTCACCAAAACTACACAAAACAAAACAAAACAAAAACAAAAACAAAAACAAAAACAAAAAAGTACATTTTCTGTATGTCACTAGTAAACTCACTGAGGAGCTAGGAAAACAATGCCATTCCATGACACATATATAGGTATAAGCTTAACCAAAAATGTTGAAAACCTATACAATGAAAACTATGTAGACCTGAAGAAAGAAAATGTAGAATACACTACAGATTTCTATATTCATGAATCAGCAGGATTATGAAGTGATCTTATTACCAAAGCAATCTATAGTTTAAATGTAATCACTATCAAAATTCCAAAGACATACCCCACAGAAGTAGAGAAATATCTTTAAAATTATATAAAATAAAATGACCCTGAACAGCCAAAACAATCTTGAATAAAAAGAGTAGTGATAGAAATATCAAAATATGTAATGGTATTTTGTTTGTGTGTTAACAAATAAAAGCTTGCCTGGAGGTCAGAGTGCAGAGCTAGCCACTAGTTAACCATAGAGGCCAGGCAGTGGTGGCACACACCTTTAATCCCAGTACTTGGGAGGGACTTGTCATTAATCCC
The DNA here is from genome assembly GCF_903995425.1 of Onychomys torridus. Classification (NCBI taxonomy): domain Eukaryota; kingdom Metazoa; phylum Chordata; class Mammalia; order Rodentia; family Cricetidae; genus Onychomys; species Onychomys torridus. Next base: position 51,915,967 of record NC_050443.1, on the reverse strand, counting down.
AGTCCTAGGGAGGTGGAGACAGGAAGTGATATGGCTGGGCAGAGAGAAGAATATAAGGCAGGAGAATGGAGCTCAGCCCCTTTTTGGTCTGAGGATTCAGTAGAAGTAAAAGTCTTACTAGTAGCTGGTTCCTTCTCTGATCTTTCAGCATTTACCCTGATATCTGACTCCGGGTTTTTAGTAATAAGACCAATTAGAGTTCATGCTACAAAAAAAATACTCGACTTTAAAACATACTACAAAGCTATAGTAATAAAACATTACAGTTGCTTACACACACACACACACAGAGAGAGAGAGAGAGAGAGAGAGAGAGAGAGAGAGAGAGAGAGAGAGAGAGAGAGAGAGAGAGAGAGAGAGAGAGAGAGAGAGAGAGAGAGAGGGAGAGAGAACACCATAGAATAGAATATTGGGCCCAGAAATAAACCTGGGCAGCTACAATCATCTAAATTTTTAAGAAAAATGTCAAAAACACACACTGGGGAAAAGACAGCATATTTAACAAGTTATGTCTATTTAGAAGCTTGAACCCAGATTCCTACCTCCTTCTAGGTAAACATTTAATTTAGAACGCATCAAAGACCGTAAAGTAAGATCTGAAACTTTATACCTGATGAAGGGACACAAATGAAAAACATGTCAAGATGCAGGCACACACAAGAATCTTCTAAAACAGATTCGAGTCATTAGAGAAACAACGGCAGGAGTGAGTAACTAGGGTTGCATGAAATTTGTCATGACTACACAGCAAAAAAGCAATAGTCACTAGAGTGAAGAGAGTGAGTGCATGGGAGAAAATCTGTCATATTTGATCAACAGAGCTTCAATATCCTAGGGCATGTAAAGAGTTCAAAAACTAAATACTAAGAAGGGAGAACAATGGTGATGGCTTGTTTTCATGTCAACTTGCCACAAATCAGAATCATGAGTCAGAAGTCATCTTAATTGGATTAAATAGTGTGGGAAATCTTATCTCAGATGTAGGCAGCGCCTCTAGAAGATGAAAAGGACATGGCAGAATGAACGGTATTGTTTACCTGGTTTCCCATCCTACTGCTGAGCTATTAGTTATTAGTTATTATGACTCTGTTGCTGGTGAAGATGATTTCTTTGCTCATATAAGAACCAGTATCTCTTGGGTTGGGGATTTAGCTCAGTGGTAGAGCGTTTGCCTAGCAAGCACAGGCCCTGGGTTCGATCCTCAGCTCAAAAAAAAAAAAAAAAAAAAAAAAAAAGAACCAGTATCTCTGGCTTCCACTATTGGCAGAGGACCAGTGTCTCACCAAGAACTAAAGTTTCTGGTGCCAGATCGGGACTGCTAAAGTACTCATCCTCATAGAGTGCTAGTACCAAGTTGTTAGCTTCTCTACTGAAGTAGTCACCACTGGACTGTTCAACTGCTAAGGCTGAGCAACAGCTAGGTTCTCAGTTGTGATTCTGCTGTTGTTAACTATTTTGAAGTAATCTGATTTAATTCATTTATATAAATATATATGTTCATATATATAGAAATTCATATACATATATATGTATGTATGTATGTGTATTCTATAATTCTGTTTCTCTAGAGAACCCTAACTAATACAACAATCTAATAAATGGCCACATGAACTGAATGGATACCGCTGGGGGATGTCTTTCCATACTCTGTGAATATATGTTAATGTGAATATATGGTTAATAAATAAGCTGCTTTGACCTATGGCAAGGCAGCTTAGTGGCAGGTGGGAAATCCAAGAAGAGAGACAGGAAAGAGAAAGGCAGAGTCTGGGGAGAGATGCCTGCCTACCTCCCAAGGAACAACATGCCAGCAGACCAGTAAGCCACGAAACAGGTGGCAAAACATAGATTAATACAAATGGGTTAATTTAAGATATAAGAGCTAGCTAGCAAGAGGCCTGCCATAGACCACACAGTTTGTAAATAATATAAACTTCTATGTGTTTACTTGAGTCTGAGTGACTGCTGGAGACGACAGGACAGGCAGGACTGGAGAAACTTTTGACTACAGGATACCTTTAAAATAAAGATGTACAAATGCCTGAAATATACATACAGTAATATTCAGTAAAATTTCACGTTTACATACAGGTGTTCAAAACAAGTTTAATTAAGCAGCTATAGCTCTGTGGTCTTATTTTTATGTGCTCTATTCTATTCTGTTAGCTTGCAGGTCTGGTTTTGTGTCAGTACCATGTTATTTTTCCTGTTCCTGTGGCTCTGTGATAATAAAAATATGTTATCTGTAAACAGGAGTAATTTGATTTCTTCTTTTCCTATTCTAACTCTGTTTTGTTTACTCCTCTGGCTAAAAGTTCAAGCACTGTATTGAATGACAATGGAGTGAGAAGTCTGGTTCCTCATTGTCTAAGTCAGGATTTTATTGCTGTGAAGAGACACAATGACCATGGTAATTCTTATAAGGGAAAGCATTTAGTTGGGGCTGACTTACAGTTCAGAGGTTTAGTCCATTATCACTGTGGTAGGAAATTTGGTGACATACAGACAGACATGGTAGCTGAGGATTCTACATCTTGATCCCCAGGCAGCAGGAAGAAACTGTGAGCCACACTGGGCATAGCTTAAGCATCTGAAACCCCAAAACCTTCTGCTCAGTGACACACCCCAACACTGCCATATCCACTCCAGCAAAGCCACACCTCCCAACAGTACCACTTCCTGTGAGCTCATGGGAGGCATCTTCCTTCAAACCACCACATTGTTTTAAAGAAATGTTCTTAGTTTCCCATTTACTTTAAGTTATCTTTAAGTTTGTCACTTACAAACTTTGCTCTATTGGAGAATGTTCTCTCTACACCAGGTTTCTTGGAGGCTTTTATCAGGAAAAAGATGTTGATCTTCGCCAGACTCCCTCTGCATCTTCTGAGAAGATACTGTGATATCTGTCCTTAAGTCAATGTACATACTGCATTTTATATATATACTGATTTGTATGTTTAGCCAACCTTGCATCCAGAATAAAACTGCCTAAATGAGTATGTGATCTTGAGCAACCATTATGGAAATCAGATAAGGAATTTGCAGCAAACAAAACAAAACAAAACAAAACAAAAAAACCCCAAAACTAAAACTACTATATGACTCAGTTATACTACTCTTGGGTTAATACCCAAACTATTTTAAATATACATAGCACAGATACTTGCATATCCATGTGTATTACTGCCCTATTGCCAAAAGCCAAAAACTGGTAAGAGCCTAGATGTCTAGAAACATGGATAAAGGAAATGTGGTATGTATATACAATGGAATTTTATGCAGCCTTAAAGAAACCTAAAATTATGATATTTGCAGGAAAATGGGTGTGAATGGACCCCATTATGTGAAGCTAAATAAGTGAGAGTCAGAAAGACGAATGATGCAGATTTTCCTTTATATGTGGAACCTAGGTTTAAATACATAGACAAATATGTACACATTCATACATACTCCAACATCCAGGTGGACTTAGAGACACAGTATTAATTCCTCAAAGGAAAAAAAAATATTATGTTCTTAACTAATTCATGTCTGGAGGAAGAAAAGGAAACATGTAACATAAAAGCAGTCATTACTATAGATATGTAGTAACAGGAGCATCATAAGGAAACAAATCAGAAGAATAGGAAAATGTAGATATATTTCACCTTGAATACTGACATAAATCATTTTAATTTTATTTTCTTATTTTGAAATATTTTTCTTTTAAATTAAGTTTAGGATAGCATAAAGTCATTTATTCAGCCATTTAAATGCATGTGAATCATTACACGTTGTTCTAATCCATCTACTTCCTTAACCCATGTCCCATCTTCCATTCTGTATGGTATCCTTCATTCCTTCTAAATAATCTGCCCTGGACTTTCATGTGATATGTGTCCCATTTTTCCCTCTTTTTTCCCCTTCCCTTGAGATGTATTCCTTTCCTCTTATAGCAGATCCTCTTTCTAGCTCTCTGACATACACAAATACAGACACAGACACAGGCATGTGTGTGCATGCACACACACACACACACACACACACACACACACACACAGTAGATGGGCTAAAGAAATGGAATTTTTAACAGGCTGTACATTTTTTCCTAGTGAGGGTTAATTATCAATAATACTCATAAATGAGATGATTCATGGGTCACCCCTATACCATCAGAAAGATGCAAGACAAGGGCCAGCCTGGTTCTTCTAGGCAGAGGACTCTGAGTGGATAAATTACTTTGGAAATCCATGTGTCCTCTCATTCCACTTGATTTTCTTTTTAATCATGTTCATATTTTAATCTGGACACAAAATTATGGTAGCTCTGAAATTTGCTTCAACTTTCTAGAATTCTTTTCCAAAAACTACAAATGTACAACTGGGGACAATTCTTTGAAATATAGTGAATATCTAGACTATCACGAAGATAATCATTAGGTGAGAACTTTCTCATTGCCACAGAGCTTTCTAGAAACCATTGTTGTTACCATTGCAAAGTCATTTCCTCATTAATACCTATTCAAAGCATCTAAAAACAAATTTTTACCAAATTTGCTATAGGGAATAGAGTACTAAATTTAATCTTGCTTCCAAATACACTTTGGGCTGTACAGCTTGAGACACATGAGGCTTTATAACGGCTGTCTACCTGGGAAAATATCTTAGTTCTCTTGAGGAGCTGCCTCACATGTCCTATAATAATAAATACAAGTAAATAGTCATTAGCTAATTATTTACTCTAGTGATGTCTAGGCTTGGGTGAGCCTCAAGCTCTCTGGGGAAACACTGCTCTCTTTCTGCTTTTCCTGGAGCAGGCTGGGTTCAGGGTAGTATAGAAATCTTATTTAAAGGTGCCCTAAGCTTGGCTAAGGACACTGGTAAGCCCTTAACTCCTCTGTTCTTGTATTGTTTTCTCTGAGCACTAGGAAACTCGGTCCTCAAAGGAATCCTCAACTTTAGCAAAGTCATGAGTGTACAACTCTGCCTCCAACTATTCCTTTTCACTTTGACCTTTTGACCTTGCTAAGATAGGCTCCAATTTTCATTTTAAAAAATAAATGGTGAAATAAACACATAAGTTTGGGGTTGCATAAACAGGTGGCTTAGATGGAATTTGTCTAAATGCTGCTTTAAAAAAACACTTTGTTGTAATGAACTAAAAAAACAAAACAAAACAAACAAAAACAAAAAACAAAACAAAAAACCAGAATCAGTTAGATTAAGAGAACAACTTAAGCAAACAGAAGCCAGTCTAAAACACATTTCAGAGAACCTCTATACAGGTAAAATTGCCATTCTGGTGCCACAGAGCTCTACCTAGAGATTTACATTTTTAGTATCAAGGAACTTTTTTTGCACCTGCCCACCACACACACATACATAAAAATAAATAAATAGATAGATACATAGTTAAAACTATGACAGAATATTGAAACCAGAAAAACAATTGGCTTTGTAGCCTCTTCTGAGACTCATGTCTTTTTGCCTGCATTCCATCCTTCCTCATCAGTTAGTATTACCCTTCTTTCATGCCTTTCTAAATGTCTTGGTTTGCCCACACTCACATCTGTTTACATATAAATGCATAGATATTATAGGTGGGATCTGAATATAAGAGAGAACAGGCACTTTTTCCCCATTTGATTTTCTTTGACCTAGTTTAAAATTATATATTCTAAGTCCCTTCATTTTCATACAGATTTCATGATTTTAATTTTCTTTGTAACAGAACAGTATTCCAACTCTATATGCTATTTTATGAAATGCAAAGAAAAACAGCTCCGTGAGGGCCGTAGTTGTTCAGGAAACAGACTTAGCTGGAGCTGTCACTAAAAAGACCAGTCCCCTGGTGGTATAGATGTCACATGAGGGCTTCCTCCCCAAGTGCAGCATCATCTGAGAGTGAGTACAGAAGTAGGAAAAGTGAATGCATGTTTATGTACCTTGATAAATCCTCTGAAAAATATGGAAGAGGGGCAACATTTCAAGACTGTGAAAATTTTGTTGTAGGTGAGAAGGAAGAATACACAGCTAAGTTGGAGTGTAGCTCAGTATAGCGTGCTAGCCTTGTGCAAGGATAAAATGGTCAAGGTGGGGACGAGAATCATCCTTTGACCTTTTCTGTGACACAGAAAATGACACAGCTCTACCATGTCTGCTCCTGGTACTGTGGACATTTGTTTGTTTGTTTGTTGTTTTTTAATGTAAACATTGAGAGGTTGCATCCCATGAACTTTTCACTTCTATGGACTCTCAGAAGCAAGTTAGCAAAAGTTTCTGCAAGTTACTTGGCAGAATTATGCCCAAAGAGGCTAGTTCTGGTCTCATTTTTTTTTCTCCTTAATTTGAAAAAAAAAAACAAGCTCTTTTTATAGCATGTTTATAAGGTGTAAGGGGGAATAGAGCTGGCTGTAAACACTTCAATGTAGGACTGTCTAGTCTACAAGAGTCTACAATTTTTTTTAAATTATATTTATTAGTATTAGTGAGAGTGTGTGTGCACACACGTGTGTGTGTGCATGCACATGCATGCTTGTATGTGTACATGTGCTATTGCATATGAGTGAAGATCAGAAGAGAACAGCTAGGCTGTTCTTTCCTTCCACCACATGGGTCCCTTTGATCATCAAACTTGGTAGCAGCTTCCTTTAGGTACCGAACCATGTGGCAGGCCCTAAAAGGTCATTCTTAATCCTAAAAGAAATTGGAGACAGGAGGCAAGATGGAGGTGATAAAGACACTTTCAAGTGCCCAAAGAGAAGGTGAAGCAGACTGGAATGATGTGAAGTTTTCTGCCCCACAGGATCATCCACTGGATATCAGACATAGGCTACTGAAGTTGGAAGATCATGACCACACAAGCCTTCTTTTTTTATTTATTTTTATTTTTATTATTAGAGAAGTGGTTTTCTTTTTAATCCATATAAGAGGAATAATGTGCAATAAAATCACTCATGTGTACACGCCATTAAAGCAGAAACAAAATTGGACGAATGAAAAGGAGGGTGAAGGAAGAGAACGTGGAGGGTACATGTGTGCAAATATAGTCAATACATATAGTCAACGTATATGATGTACATGTGTAAATACAGTCAACGTACATGACATACTTGTATGTAAATATCTTTAGGAAACCCATCACTGTATAATGAATATAGGCAGATAAAATAATGTGTAGAAGATGAGAGAGTGTTACATGGACAAGTTAGTCTGTTTTCCATTTATATGACTTTCTTGTCAAAGAAAATCCAGGAGGAACCGTCTCAAGAGCCTAGAAGCCATCTGAGGTACTTTGCAACAACATCCGTTTGGGCAGGAGCGCCCGAGCAGCCACGTCGTCGCCATGCTGAGGTGGTTTTAGGATGGGTGGATATCTGCTCTTCTTCTGGTGGAACCAGCAACATCAGAGATTTTTCTCAGGGGAAGGGCACTCGGGAATGAAGTAAACACATCTCCTTCGGAAGCAGTTGTGTCTGTATACCTTTTTTTTCTTGGGAAAATTAACTTACGTCTTTTCTGTCATGGCGGTGGCTGGCAGCGTCTCTCTCCCCACACAAGCCTTCTACTGCTACAAGACTCCTACAGGCAAGTGTCCTCAGAAGTATGAGTCCCAGCCAAACATGGAAAGTCGGTCATATATCTTCTTTGTTGTAGCTGTAACTGAGACATGGTAAGTTTGCGGTGCCCTACCCTGTCTTCCCTAATGAAGTTAGGATTCAGCGTTAAAGGAAAGAAAACGAAGAGAAGCTTGTCTTGAAACCTTAAGCACTGATGTGCGGGGGTAGCGTGTGTGCGGGGTGGGGGCTGGGGGTGGGGGTAGGGGGAGTGGGGGGATCGGTTAACCCCTCTCTCTTATGCGCTTCAGCAATTTTGCTGTATGTATTTTACACCTATGTACACACTCATTGAAAGAATGTAGCAAACATGTAAGACATGTGCCTTTGGGGGTTGGAGACAGTATTTGCATACCACACACAGAAATATAGCTTGGAAAAAGCAACATGTCTGACTGCTTCAGTAAGAAATGCTTCATACTCAATTAAATATGACACTTTTTTTTAAAAAGTGATACTGTGTATAATGGTGTTTAAATGACATTTATATCATGTTGTCCCTGGTATATTTGGGGTTCAGGGTAGGAACCCTATGGTGATATTTTATTTATGTACCCCAATAAAGCTTATCTGAGGATCTGAGGAAATCTAGTGGTAAGAACGTGGCTGGCTTCTTTCTGCTTCCCTGATCTCTCAGTTTTTACCCCAATATCTGGCTTGGGGTTTTTATTAACTGTTTAGCATTAGTAAAACCATTTAGCAATTTGTCTTACAGAGCCCCTTTCTAAATTATATGTGTTTTTAAAAAGGTAGAACAAAATGATGTTGGAGAAGTTTAATTATTTTTGAATTTAGATCCTTACACTTTTTTCTATAATACTCTACTAGAAAAAAGTAACTGAATGTATTGTCCGGTGTTTAAAACAGAGAAGCTGAGAAACTCTAAAAGACCACACAATACAAATGTTCTCTTATTTCCTCTGGGCAAGATATGTGCACAGTACATGACAGACTCTCCATGTCAGGTTCCAAACAAAGCTGTGGAAAGCCAAGCAACCTCACAGAGAATATGGAGCTGGGGAAGCAGGTGGCAGGGATATGTTCTCCCCACATCTATGGGCCGAAGATCTCATTGTCTAGACTTGTCTGAACTGGAAGCTATCTCCCACATGCCCTCTCCAGGAGAAATTTTAGCCTCTTGTGAGTACAATAAATGGCAGTTTTTCTCCTATTGATTATTTTTCCACTCTTCAGTTGAAAAACCCAAAGCTTCTGTAGTTGTAGCAACCCTCTTCCAGAAGAAATTTGCTCTGTCTCACACCCTATTTAACCCATGGGAAAGTAACCAATGACTCTATGAACTTGGTGTGTGGTGACAGACTGTTGCAGTTATTTCTTGTTGTCCAGGATAGTTAGACCTTTTAATAAGTGTTCTAGGCCTTATAAGAATATTGAGGAGAAGAAAATATCAGGAATGAAAGCTTGTGCTCTCTAGCCTTTCTTCTCTCCACATTCTACAGGACAAGTCTGGGGTCTGTGGTACACAAGATTCCACCTCACATTGTCTGCTGACTGTGTTAGTTATTTTCAGAAGTAACTGATAGACTGTAATTAGATTTTTTTAAAGACAAATTAGAAATGCTTATCCTTACTAAAAATCTTTATGTTGTGATATCCCTTTAGTTTTATATGTTTGATTTTTTAGATATTGTAAATATTATAAATATTAGTATTTGATGATATATGAAAATGATTTTAGTATTTTTCCCTGACTTGTGTCTTGAAAAGGGAAGTCCACTGTAGAGTCTGTGTCCCTGTACATTTTTGCTGAGTGCATGGAACCATGAGATCTATTTTTCTCACTTGAGATTGAGCAATAGCTAATTTGTCTTACAACCAATCTTGATCGTTAGTGTTGACAACTTAAAATAATCTAGAATTACCTAGTTGATGGGCCCCTGGGCATACCTATAGGAATTATCTTGATTGTATTGAGTGGAGTGGGAAGGCCAGGCCACTGTGTGTGTGTCTCCATTCCCTAGCTAGGATCTTGGGTGATATAAGTAGAGAAAGGAAGTGGACCAGCATAGTGTATCTGCTTCTTGACTGTGGGTATCAAGAGAACAGTGTCTTCAAGATCATGTCCCTTTGCCTTTCCAACTATGGTAGACATTACTCTGGAACTGTGAGCTGAAATGATCCTTTTCTCCCTTAAGTTCTTTTCGCCAGAGTTTTTTCTTACAACTGTCAAAGAAACTAAGACAACTCTCAACAACAATGGCTTGTTCTGGAATTAATGACTAAGGATACTGAGTATTTTCTCAGACTATTTCAACATCTGGATGTCCATGGAATCTGTGAGAAAGAGTAGAAGGGGTCTAATTTAATAGATTGGATAAAGCCTTGAACAGTCACCTCCCAGAGATGCCATGATGTTTTTACATAACCCAGTTTGCTGATAAGTTAAAAAAATAAATTGATTTCCTAGTGCCATATACCACCATGGAGTCTATCAAATTGTAAATAGGAAAATCAACATATAACACTACTGACAATGAGTTGGGGTTTACTACTCTACAATGCTGAGTTCATTGGTGTGAAATGTGGAACACAGAGGTGACAATGAACTTGAAGAAGATTCATCACTCATACCACCACATACCTTGGCTTGCAAAGGAGGAGGATGGGACTGGCTATCAAAAAATACACTGAAATCCAGGGGAAATAAGTAACTTTTCATATTTATTAACACCATTTTTTTCTGTCAATTTGATGAAATAACACCATGCTGTCTTGGAGTGGACATATGTTGAAATCATTATCACAAAGAAAAAGAGAAGAGGAATGCAAAAGAATGAGGATAGCATGAGAGTTCTAAAGAGTCAAATGAAGCGGTGATAAGTGAAAACCACCTTTCAAACATTGAATTTTCCTCCCTTCCATCAAGGCTTCGATTATTTCCAATATGTCCCTTACTAGCTTTTCTTTTCTGACAGTAACTCTGAATACTAAAAGGCTGCTGACTTTGGTGTCTGCCTAATAGATATGTTTGTGACAATTTTTACAGACCACAGTTTGAAGAACATCAAATAAAGTTAACTATTAAAAAAAAAAACAGACCCAAAACAAACAAACAAAACAACAACAAAATGCCCAATCAACCAACCAACACCAAAAAACAACAACAAACAAACAAACAAACAAACTTCTGGAACTTCTTGCACACACAATTACAATAGTGGAGTTAGAAGGAATCTTGTTTCCCACAAAGACAGCCACTCTCCTCATGCCCCTTTCCAATTAAGTTAAGAAACAAAACCCTCTTGGGTAAATTGTCGCAATGCTAATACAATCCAGGCAGGCATCTTGAAACATGAAACAGAAAAAACAAAATTATCCAATGGAAATCCTTCATTAACAATCAATCCCTGGTTCAACGGAACTTAGAAAACATGGAAGAAACGTGACCTCAATGTGTCACGGGTGATAATGATCTCATGCCTGGGCTGTGCTTTCTACCCAGATGGATACCACACACTTTTCCATGTTTCCTTAGGGGTGGGAAACAGGCAGTTGGCCATTATTACAAATTAATAACTGCTGGACTATCTAACGGCATATACCAACAGCTCACTTCCATCACTACCCTCAAGGGATTTACAAAACTGAACAGCAGGACTCTCCTGATACATGCTCCTCACACTTCTACAGGAGTTCAGTAGAAACAAAATGTTCTACCAGAAATCTATGTTTATATCAGATTGATACTTCTCAGCAGAATAAAAATAGAAATAACTAAGAACCGCCATCACTTCTAGTAAGGACAATGTTTGTTTATTACTATTTTCAAATCTCTTCCCAGAATTCCACTAGCAAGTATTACACCATCCCAGAGTAAATTGTGCTGGCCATATCAATCCATGTATAAATCCTGGTCTAGCACTATTTCTAACTCACCACCATACGCAGGCTCTTTGTCATGGAATTCATCACAGCAAAGGGAGTGAGTTTGTAAAAGCTACTGAAACAGCAGAGTGACAGAGGGGAGTCACAGAGACTGCCTCAGAGTAAGAAGGAAGCCTGGTGACACTTCCATTTGTTTGACTTCACACTGCACCATTCCCAGCATCTCTTAGAAATGGATCAATTGTTCTCAGGAAAAGAGTGCCTCCACTTCAGGTGGACGATTATTCAAGTTACGTCAATCAGGTGTAGCACAAATCTTAAAAGCTCTTATTAATAAAATCAAACCTGAAGCCAGGTATTGGGGTGAATGCTGGAAGCAGAACAAGCCACAGCTATCTCACCTTGCCAATTCCTCAGCTGATCCTGTTTCCTCAGACTGGAAGCTTCTGAGTCCTCATCCAAATGGATCTCAGCTGAACTATAGTGCTCAAAGCCTAAAAGCTTAACCAGCTCTAGTTCCTGGTTTTCATGCCTCATATACCTTTCTGCTTTCTGCCATCACTTCCTTTGATTAAAGGCTTGAGTCACCAAGCCTGGCTGTTTTCAGTGTGGCTTTGAACTCACAGAGATCCAGATAGATCTCTGCCTCCCAAGTGATAGGACTAAAGGTGTGTGTGCCACCATTTTCTGGTCTCTATGTCTATCTAGTGGCTGTTCTGTCCTCTGACCTCAGATAAGTTTGTTAGGATGCACAATATATTGGGGGAGACAATATATCGTCGCAATCAGGCTCTTGCTAAGCTATGTGACTGAGTAACTTTTCCTTGGAATTTGAACAGCAAACTGGGCAAAAAGACTGATAATGTTTTAGGGCATTGGTTCCTGTAGTAAGTAAGAGGTGGGGATTTCTATTATGTTCCCAGGACCAAAGCCATCTGCTCCTGTATGAACTGGCTCCTTTGTAAACATGACCATTGAGGTTTTTGTTTTGTTTTGTTTTTCTCCTCCGTTTAAGCATATTACTGACTTATGGTTTTCAAAGTTAGTTTATATTGTTTTTTTATTAAAAACACATCCAGTTTTCAATTTGTATCTATCACAAAAAGGCACTTTAGCTGGGTAGGGTGGCACATTCCTTTAAGGAAGCAGAGGCAGGAGGATCCCTGTGAGTCTGAAGCCTTTCTGATTTACATAATGAGTTCCTGGCTGTGCAAGGCTACATAGGGAGGCTTTTCCTTCAAACAAATTATTGAATCTAGAGAGATATTCAGCAGTTAACAGTAGTCTTAAGTCACAGACAATCTGGGTTTGGTTCACAGCACCCACTTTGGGAAGCTCACAATTACCTGTAACTCAAGCTCCAAGGGATCTTAGACCTTTGTCCTCTACCAGCATGTGCATTTACATGTTCATATGTACAGTGACATATGTACCTACCCATCACTTAAAAATTATGAAAATAAATCTTTTTAAAACTACCACTAAAATTTTCACTCCAAATATCTACACTGAGAAACAGTAGTCTCATATACACAGTTCAAAAACAGTCTTTGAAAATGTCTTAAATGTATACAAAATATCATGAGTACATTCACCTTTCCAGGTCTCCTACTGATCTAACTCCTTGAAGAACCACTCCATCAATTATGTAGATTTTTAGTTGATGTATAACATAAATACAAGATGTACATAAGTCATTGGTACCTAGTCATTGGATGGAATCTTACAAGTAAATGTGTGTATCATTCAGAAGAAGATATTAAACTTGCATCCCACAATCTGGTCATTTCAAGGATAATTGTTAGAAATGCAGGCTTTTAGGTACCACCAAATCTAGTGAATTAAAATGTACTTTTTAGTACAATTTCAGAACATCTCCAATGCATGCTAAAATTTGACAAATGCAAATACACAACACGGTAAGCACTCTGGGACTCTCCCTTGCTGTTTTTCCTACTCATTCACTCCTCAAAAATAAGCACTCTTTTGATGATTCCATGAGTTTTCAAATTCTGCCATGCTCTAAATGAGTGTGTGGAATGTACTTTCTTTCAACATGGTGTTTGGAGAGCTTTCCAGGCTCTTGCACATAGGCACACAGTAGTGAGGCTTTCTTCTTATTTTTAAATGCTGAATAAACATGCCATCTATCCCTATTCCATTGCTGATAGTCATCTGGATCGTTCTATACAGAGGCTACTACAAGCAATGCTGGAAAGATTTTGGACTTTGGAAAACATATTGAGGGGTTTCTGTTGAGTAAAACCTTAAGATTGGAGGTACAGGGTCATGAGTAGGTGTGCGTATTTATAGTCACTCTAGAGACTAACAGATTATCCAGACTGGTTGTACCAATTGCCAATCTTCCCATCCAAGTACTCAAATTCAAGGTCTCCTGTGCGTTTATTGTCGACAGACTTTGTCAGATATTTATTGGCATTTGGCAGGGCGATGAATTTCACCACCTAGTAGCTGTATGATGATGTGATGTTGTGGTTTTCGTTTTTATTTCTCTGTTAATTGAGGCTATTGAGAACAACAATTTATGAGTACAATTTTTCATTTATCTGCCATTTGGCCATTTTCTTTTGTAATGTGATTGTTAAAGCTTCCCACTCAATTGTTAATTTAGATTACTTCAAAACTGCCTTTTTTGATTTTTGGAGATCACTTCTATAGCCTGACAGGGAGTTTTGTTTTGTTTGGTTTGGTTTGGTTTTTCTTTTGTTTGTTAGAGACAGGGTTTCTCTGTGTAGCCCTGGCTGCTCTGGAACTCACTCTGTAGACCAGTCTGGCCTTAAACTCTGAGATCTGCCTGCCTCTCTGCCTCTGCTGGGATTGAAGGTGTGTGTGTCACCACACCCACCAACAATGAGTCTTTTGCTTCGATAACATCCCTTTACCATGGAGCCTGTCATAGATTTATTTAGTCTGATGTTGCCAAAAAATTTACAGGATCTGTTTAGTGAAAATCTCTTATTGATATTTAATTGAGTTTCTTTCTTCCCATACCCAATAACTTATTTTAAAAGTCCAATACAGTTAATTGGGTAGAAAACACAACTTGATGGTTCTTCTCGGTAATTTTTTCATCTCTTGAACCCTTCCCTGGTCTTTGTTCTAAACTTTCACGTCTTTAACACATTAGAAGCTCAGCTTACTTGCTTTCTCTCCAACTGCAGGACTCCCTAGAATGATGGAAACTTGAAGAGTTTAGGCCAAGTATGCAGTTTTCAGTCACGAGAGCAGGCCCTTGAAGGAGAATGTGGGACTCCAGTCTCTTCCTCATATTCAGATCCTGAGGCAACCAGTTTTGCTCCACTTGATGGCCTTTATTGCTGCAGATCCAAAGCAATAAGGCAACTGGATTGCAGATTAGAAATTTGTGAGCAGAAAAATACCTTCATCTTTATAAATTGATTATCTCAGTTGTTTGTTACAGAATCAGAAAACTGATTGTCAAGCCCAAAGTGGGCCCTACCAGTTATCAAAGCCAAAATCGGGATCTGTAACCTGAGTTAGAAGACCACTTACTAGCTGGGTTTAAAGAGAAATGATATGGGGTCCATACCCAGCAGAATTAACCTACTTTTTCATACTGGACTTAGAAAACTAAACCCTCAAAACCAAGGCGCAGCCATAGGCACCAATCAACAAAAGGGAAGACTTGTGGATATAGAACACAGAAGCTCTCAACTTAAAATGGCATTCTATCTTCATAAACTCACTGCAAGGTAAACATATTGTAAGTTGCGGACATTAATCATCATAGTTTAGAAACCCAGCATTAGACCATTGGTTGCTTTCCCTTGTGACCATGTTGCTGATTGGGACCTGTGGCTCCTTGATGTCTCCCAGCTTTGTGAAAGAGTCTCATGCTAACCCAAGAAACCACCAAATTCCAAAATTGGAATTATGGCTTTTATTACAGGAATATTAATTTCACTGCCTCACAAAAATCAGAAAGAGTGCCATTGTTAAGTCAGAACCTAGCTGCAGTTCTCTTGTTATGGATTTTGAGAAAATTAGCATAAGCTCTGTTCTTCTTGAAGCCAACATTCCTCCTTCCTTTAACTTTGAGCCATTGCATGGTTTTTCAAGGGATTGTGGTAGTCACATTCTTCTAGCTAGGTCATGGTCAATCTACTATCATTTAGTAAAAAGACATAGCCATCACATTCATCTACATTTTAAAAACTATACTTGGTGAATGTCAAAGTTGTTTAGGTGCAGGGATAATTTGGATCACAGGGTCTGCCCTGCCATCCACATTGTAGTACAGCTATCTCTTTGCCATGCATTTATTCATGGACTGATTGTAACTCTCAGTGCTGGACTTTCTCACATAGTCTGGTATATTTTAAAAGATCTTCCAGTAAAAACGAGAGAAATTCGCTCATTTAGTATTTCTTGTGTAATCCTTACAATCAGGTTGCCAGATTTCTGACTAGGCTCATTAATTTACTTAATTATTAGATTTTAGAAATAATTGAACCCTCAATTTAAAGAGCCTTGGGGCATAACTCAATAAAAACTTGCATTAAAATATCAATGACCAGCTGCAATAATAACAAAAATAAAAGCTATCTGCATAAAACTGCATACTTGCCCACTACTTTGTCTGGACAGAGCAATTTATAAGAGCAAGTTTAGCCCCTGCCATAAAATTAATTTGTCAGGGCTCCCTTGGGCCCAGCAATGTGTAGGTCATTATAATAGGCAAGTTTCCTCTTGACATATGCTGCCTCTAAATTTCTACCTTAAAGTAGAAATTGGGTAAGTTCAGGGACTAGTATGGGAGGTACTGGGAAAGACATTGTGTACCTTGGGGTTAAACCTGGCAGCTCCCAAATCTTTGGGCAGGTCACACAAGTTATTAAGGCCATCAATTTCAAAGTTTATTAAACTTATTAGAATACATGTTTCTATCCCAGAAATACTTTAAACCTATGAGCAAAGCATCAATGAGTTAAGAACACTACCTGGAATTTTGTCAATATTTTGCATCATGTTTATTATTCACCACTGCCAGCCTTTTGACTTGTTTTCCAAACTCTAGAATCATATCACCATTAGTGGTTCATATTCATTTAGAATCCATGGGCCCAGAGTGATTTATGGAAGTTTATAAAACACAGAGAAGATGTGATCTGTGCCCTTGATGTACTTACAGCAGAGTTTCTGTTTTGTGTACACTCAATTATAATAACAGACTCCTTTTCCATATGCAGAAATATCTCCCAGAAATAATTAGCTGCAGACACAAAACAATTAGGTGGCTGCAACCTCATAAAATGTGGTTGTTGGTTAATTGGCTCATATTCACATTGTGATGTTTGCATCTACCACTCAACCACCTGCAAAATTTTAGCTTGCAAAAAAATCGAAGAGAGGTTTCAAAGATATGGCCTAGCCAGTGTAATCTAAATAGTCCATGTGACCTGAATTTTCTATGGGCATACTTAATAGCACTCAAAAATGCTCAAGCATATGGAAATAAAAAATGCTAATCTCAGGACTGAAAACCCTTTGCAGAAAAAATAATGAACGCCAAGGTCTTTAAGCAACAGTCCGGTCTCACATCAATTTTCTGTCTAAACCTGTTTTCCCCTATGAGTTCATCTCTTCATTTGGTTATACTTTCATTTTAGATCTTAAATAAATGGAAACTTTTCTCCATTGGTATGTCTAATATATCAATAAAGCATATTTGCTTTAGGTAGTCCTATTTTTTTCTCATGCTTTTGGTGGGATCCCTCCTTTACTACCCATAGCTCTTTCCTGATTCTGAGAACTGAAGTTGCTTATCAAAATAATGGACAGCTTTGGCGAAGTCTAGATACATAAAAAAATTCACTGTGAGGACAACAGGAAAAGGGAAAGTAGAACAAAAACAGAGGAAGACAGAGTAGAAGAGACATGCAAAGCAAAAAGGAGGAAAGAGCTGGGGGGTGGTGGCGCACGCCTTTAATCCCAGCACTTGGGAGGCAGAGGCAGGCATAGATCTCTGTGTGTTTGAGGCCAATCTGGTCTACAGAGTGAGTTCCAGGAAAGGCTCCAAAGCTACACAAAAGAAATATTCTGTCTTTAAAAAAACCAAATTAGAAAAAAAAAAGAGGAGGAAAGAGAAAGCAAAGGATAAGGAAGAGAAACGGAAAGAAATATGAGAAAGAAAGACAACATTCAAGTGTGACTGGGGGAGTTAACTGTTCTTCGGAAACAAGTCCATCAATTTCCTCTGTAGAGCCTCATTCACATGTTCTCAAAGCAATGTGTTGAGGGAAGGAGAGAGAAAGGAGAAAGGGAAGAAAGACAGAGAAAAAGAAAAGGAGGAAAGGGAGGAGGAGGGAAGCCTAAAGCCCTGCACCAATAGCCACCTGATGGTGGTGCACTCCTTTAATCCCAGCACTTGGGAGGCAGAGGCAGGTGGATCTGAGTTCAAGGCCAGCCGGGTATACAAATAGAGTTCCAGGACAGCAAGGGATACAGGGAGAAACCATGTCTGGGGAAAAAAATGAAAATATAACAATAAGAGGTTCCCAGGGTGTCTTCCCTGGAACTCCAACACCAAGATGTGTTTGTAATTTATTGAACTATAGTGTGTGGTGGCTGCTGCAGGCATTAGCAGACATCTTCCACATTCCTTTCTCAGCACAAGGTCAAGGTCCTTTAAACATCCAGTGGAAGACAAACTTGGAGAAATTAATATTAGGAAATGCAGGGAATGAGAAAAGAGGGTGGATAGATGAGTTTTGCAGTGTTTACAATGAAACTGTTGAAAATAATTTCTCTTAATTATTAATCATTGCTTAATTAACTAATTCTTTCCAGGAAATACAGTAGCAGAAACATCTTTCACTTAAAGGAAAGTAAATTGCTTTATGACTAAAGGTTAATAAAGCTGAGCTTTGTAAGCACTGAGATCTAGTATTCTTTTCTTTATTCCTAGGGAGTCCTTCATAACTTATTATTCTTAAAAAGTGTGGTAACTTCAGGAAAGGGCAGGCTTCCCATGGATATCAATCAAGTACAGCATATCAAGTTGCAATAAGACTAGGCATCTCCCTAGTAGAGGAAAGGGTCCCAAAAACCAGGCAAAAGAACAGAAGGGGGGTATATCTGGAGGAGAGGAGTAGGGGTGTGGGGGGAGAGGGCTGGGAGGAAAGGATGGAGGGGAAACGGAAACTGTGGTTGGGATGTAATATATGAGAGAAGAGTATACACACACGCACACACACACACACACACACACATTGGTTTCTTAGAGACAGGTTTTCTCTGTGAAGTTTTGGTGCCTGTCCTGGATCTCATTCTATAGATCAGGCTGGCCTCAAACTCATAGAGATCCACTTGGCTCTGCCTCCCAAGTGCTGGGATTAAAAGCATGTGCCACGGCCACCACCCGACTAAAGAATACACTTTTTTAAAGTGTGATAACTGTCAAATAATCAAAGTAATATGTAAAGTCTTTCCAAATTAAAACTTAAGTCTAGTTTAGGGTTACAGGCATAATAATCTTGAATCCCCAAATACCTACTACATGTCACCAAGGAATAAAAATAGATGTAAGCCTCCAAAGCCTAGTCCATTTGAGATACAGAGAGTCTTCCCCCCCCCCTTATTTGTAAAAGCAGAAACCATTTAGAAGACTTCGAGATTATGAAGCCAACTGGGAAGGATCAGTCTAGAAATGGGTGTGAAGGAAGCCAAAGCTAGAGAGGTCTTACCTGGGGCAGTAGAGACATTTCACCATTAGAGTGTGAGGAACTAAAGAATCCCATGGAAAGCAGGTGAGAAAGCAGAGCAGTGAGCTCCCACGCTGCCCCAGTGGGCAATGCAGACAACCTGGTGTTTCTCTCAGGTATACAAACACATCTCTTAGATCATTTTCTTTTTTCTTGCACAAGATACTTAATTAAAGTTCTGTGCATCTGCATATCTTAGGCCTAATACAAAAGGACTTTGAGTTAGTCATTGACAAAGGGTATGGAATATGCTCACTAATATCTAAAAGTAGAACTCATTGAGTATCAGTGGAGCATGCTTCCTGGACATATAGTAAGTACATAGTATATGTATTGCACATATACATGAGAGACATCAATATCTAAAGAGAGGGAACTATGTAGGGAAAATTGGACAGCTGGGGAGAGGTTGTGATCTTTTGAGGAAAGTTCTCCTTGACGCATTTAGAAGAGTGGATCTTAGCCTGTGGGTTTTGAGCCCTTTGGAAGGTCGAACAACACTTTCACAGGGGTTGCATATCAGCTATGTTGCATATCAGCTCTTCATATTACAGTTCATAACAGTAGTAAAATTACAGTTATGAAGTAGTACAGTTGGTGGCCACCACAACACAAGGAACTGTTTTGAAGGCTCACAGCACTAGGAAGGTTGAGAGCCACTGATTTAGAAGTCTTTGTCAACAGGCTTAAGTCAAAGCCCACCAACCAGCTTTATCACTCTATGCACAGAGCTTATGCTAACCTGGTATACTTCACTTTTCAATAAGGACAGAGATTATTGTTAGAAAGTTGAGGGCTATTTTGGTACAGAGAAAACCGAAGGCAATAACAAAGAACTGAAACCCACAAACACACAAAGAACCAAATAGGAATAAAAATGGACAGAACCAGAAGCAAATAAAACAAAGTCTCTAATTACTATCCTCAGAACATTATGAAGAGATAGTATACTAGTGGAGGGAAAGTAATCTGCTCTGAAAAGTAAAGTACATTCAAGGCAGAGAAGTTTCTAGAAAGTTAGTATGTGCTGTGTGCAAAGAAAAGAGAATGGTGGAAATAAAGGACAGTACATCTGTCAGGATTTGACACACACAGGCAGAAAGACATTTGATAGATAAGTTAAGGAATGTAAGTTAGCTGCAAACATCCAGTATCTAATTAATGAAACTTTCATAAAGAAAATGTATAAAATGTTAATGCGAAGAGTGCTAAACCAATAGAACAAGTGACATGGCACACTGAACAGTAAGGCAATTTCCAAATTAAAGGACCAAACAGATATCAAACACAGGAACTGAAAATCAAGCAAATTCTAGACACACACGTGTGAAACTATTGCAAGATAGGAGATTATATAAAAAGGAACTTCAAAGACCCCAGAAGTAAATAGGTCATGTATGGACATAGAAGGAGAATAAGAAAGGTAAGAAGAAAACCCCGTGCCACAAAGACAGGCAAGAAATATGGCAGAGATTTGTCATTGTTCCTCAAATTTATTGCCACCAACATTAAAGTTCTTCTAAATAAATGTTGAGAAGATAAAATGCAACAGAGTAAGTGGTTACATTGAGAAGCAAGGGATTTTCTTTCCTGAACAGAAAACAAAACAAAACAAAACAAAACAAACAAACAAACAAAAAAAAACAACACTTTTTTTGTAATATGCAATCTTAGATAAAATTACATTGCCAGGCCTTTGTTCAACTCTCTCTCTCTCTCTCTCTCTCTCTCTCTCTCTCTCTCTCTCTCCACACACACACACACACACACACACACACACACACACACACACGTGTGTGTGTGTGTGTGTGTGTGTGTGTGTGTGTGTGAGCCTATTTGTTTTAGAGCCAAGGATGTCTCTGCAAACAGCCATTCATGATGTCATGGATAGCTCTAAACTGGAAAGTGCCATGGATAAAAACTATATGGAAATTGAAAATATTTTTCAATTGAAAGTGTGACTATATTATATACTTGAGCACATTTTCCATTCCTAAATTACTCAGAGAAATAAAAGTAAGAGCAAATTTATTGTTATGTTAGGCCACAGTTGTAGAAACAAGATACTTGAGATAATCAAATTATAAGGAAAAAGGTTCATTGGATCTCAGAGTAGGTGATCCGTTTTTGAGGAGTTAGCCTCAATGTTTGGGCTTTGTTGGAGTAGCATATCTGACAGATCACATGCTGGAGCTCATCCAAAGACCAGGAAACAAAAGAGGCAACAAGGAAGTGTTGTTGAACCTGCCATCCCCTCTGTGGGTGTGACATTGATGACCTAAGAGTCTCCTCTAGATTCCTGTTATTTCTCAATGATGCTACCCCAGGAACCAAACATTTTAACACACAAGTCTCTAGAGTAACATTCAACATTCAAACTATAGCAATTAATTTATTTCAGGAAATGTGTGCCTCTGGGTCACAGTTGGTTCCTCTGTGGGCAAAAGTTATTTTAATTGAAAAAAAAAATGGAAGATCTATATTGACTTCAGACAAAACACAATCAAGTGATTATTCTTAATAAAGTGACAGTAATGGTTATAGTTGTGAAAGAAATAGAGAAGTAGAAAGAAGGTGGGGGAGTAAATAAACTACAAAATAAAGGCTTATCAATGTTATATAGAAATAATTGTAACTAGAACACAAATGAGACCCTTACTGATCATAATGGATTTCAATATATAAATTTCAAGTTTCTAAATGAATAACTAGAGGTAACATTTTAAATAATAATTTCGGAGCTAGATCCTCTAGAATTGTAACAAAAACTGTTCAAAGTGATCACCTCACCAGAGAGTAAAGCATACTGAGTGAGTTAAGAAGGTCATTGAACTCTTCTGGAAATCAGAGTGTTAAATGCTGTTGATACGTTAGTCACTGTGTATCTGTAATAGTTACTTCACGGTCACTGTGATAAAACATCATTAACAAACCAACTTATGGAATGAAGAATTCCTTTGGGCTTAGGTTCCTGTTGGGTATGACAGAGATGTACAGCAGCAAATAGCACACATGGTGATAGGAACAAGAATCTGTAAGCATGAAGCAAAGAAGATGTACTGAAGATAAGGAAGGATATAAACTCTTAAAGCTCATCCTCAATGATGTAGTTCTTCTGGTTAGGCTGCATCTTCCTGTAATCTCCCCAAACAGTTCCAACAACCAGGACCAAGTGTTCAAATGCTTGAATATAGATATTTAACATTCAAAACACTACTTTCTACCCCATGTTCCTCAGGGGCTCATGGCCATATCACAATATAAATATAATAAATACATTTGATACAACTTCAAAAGTCCTCATTGTCTTTCAAATTTTCAACAGTGTTTTAAAGTCCAAAGTCTCTTCTGAGACTCATGACAATCTCTTTCCTTTTTCAATTTATTTATTTAAATTTAAATTATTTACACACCAACCACTGTTTCCCTGACCCATCTCTCCTAATTCCCTCACCCCACCTCCCTTCTGCCATCCCCAATCCACTTCTCCTCTGTTTCTGTTCAGAAAGAGGCAGGCTTCCCATTGGTATCAACAAAGCATTGCATGTCAAGTTGTGATAAGACTAAGCACAACTCCCCTCCCCTTATATTTAGGTAGGGCAAGGCAATCCAATGTGAGGAATAGATTCCCAAAAGCCAGCCAAAGTATTAGGGAACAGCTCCTGCTCCCATTGTTAGGAGTCCCATAAGACCAAGCTACACCACTGTTACATGTATGTAGAAGGCCTAGGTCAGTCCCATGTCTGCTCCCTGGGTGTTGGTTCAAACGCTATGAGTTCCTATATGCCAGATTAGTTGTTTCTGTGGGTTTTCTTGTGGTGTCGACCCTCTGGCTCCTACATCCTTCCTCCCTCTCTTCATCAGGAGTCCCCAAGCTCAGCCTAATTGTTTGGCTGTGGGTCTCTGCATCTGTTTCTCTCAGTTACTGGATGAAAGATCTGACAATTAGAGTAGTCACCAATCTGATTACAGGAGCTGGCCAGCTCAGGTAAAGTATCTAATATTGCTAGGAGTCTTAGCTGAGGTCATCCTTGTAGATTTGTGGGTGTTTCCCTTGCATCAGGTTTCTACCTGACCCTGAAAAGCCCCATCCCCTTTCCATTCATCTCTTTCAATACTCTCCCTCTCCACCAATACCCAACCTTATCCCTCAAGTTTCTACTACCACCTGCCTCCAGTCTACCCAGGAGAACTCTTCTATCTTCCCTTCCCAGAGAGATCCATGCATCCTCCCTTGGGTACTCTTGGTTACCAAGCCTTCCTGGGTCTCTGGATTGTAGCATGGTTATTCTTTACTTTACAGTTAATATTTACTTGAGTGAGTACATACCATGTTTATCTTTCTGGGTCTGTGGAGAGAAACACTTAAAGTAATGTTCAACATCACTAGCCACCAGGGAAATGCAAAATAAAATGAGTCTGAGATTCCATCTTAACCTGTCAGAATGGCTAAGATCAATAACAGCATATGCTGGAGAGGATGTGGAGCAATGGGAACACTCCTCCATTGCTGGTGGAAGTGAAAACTTATACAGACACTTTGGAAATCAATATGATGGTTTCTCTGAAAATTGGAAATCAGTCCTCAAGAACCAGTTATAATACTCTTGGGCACATACCTAAAGGATGCTTAATCATCCCACAAAGACACTTGCTCATTTATGTTCATAGCAGCATTATTTGTAATAGCCAGAATCTGGAACCAACCTAGATGCCCCTCAACCAAAGAATGGATAAAGAAAGTGTGGTACATTTACACAGTGATGTATTACTCAGATGTTCAAAGCAAAGACATCAGGAAATTAATAGACAAATGGAAGTAACTAGAAAAAAATCCTGAGTGGGATAATCAAGACAATCTCTTAACTGTAAATGCTATAAAAAGTAAATTACACCATTACAGCATAAAATTGCACAGAATATTTATTGCAATTCCAAAAGAGAGGAGTGGGGGCATGGTGAAGAAATACTAGTCCAAAGCATGACTACAGCATAGTGGGACAGACACCAAATCCTGTAGCTCTGTGTCTGCTGTCATGTTAAAAAAATTTCATGGCTCTACCCCTCTAGTTTTGCTGCTTGTAACACACACACACACACACACACACACACACACACACACACACACACACACACTATATATATATATATATGCCTGGTTCTGCTTTCTATGTGCAGCTCTCCTTGCAGATCTTTTATGTCTCTGGCATCTCCAACATCTTGAGGTCTCCACTGCAACTTGTGTTTCACTTTCACATCTTCATGCAATGGCCTCTTGAGCTACAAGACAAAAAGAAATATAATAGAAAACCAATAAGTATATAGCAAAGGCACAATAATTGAAATACTGGTCAATGTTATGTGAGAAAATGTGTCCTGGGAAGTTTAGTGTGAGGCTCTGTCATATCTGGCAGCTGTGATACTGATACTGGCACTTCCACTTTGGTTTAGAAGGTCAGAAGAAAGTAGAGCAGGAAAGAAGCAGGGTCTAGCATCCTTGGTTACTTCTGCTTCAGTGATCCTTGTTAGAGGCCCATGAGCACAGATTCTGATCACCTAACTACAGACTAAACTCAGTTGTGAGGTCACTCATGAATACTTGCAAGTGTTACATGTATTGACAAGCCCATTTGGGAGTGATGAGGGACAGAGGAGGATCGAGACAAAGGATAGTTGGTGGTTTAAAGGGACCTATGAAAATGCAATGAAAATACAAAGAGAAAACAGCTTGTGAGAATCCCAGCCCCAAATAACCAGTTCACTGAGCAGAAGGAGCTGGGTAACCTATTTGGTTATTTCTTTCTGTAGAAAATACTTCTTTTTGGAGCAAAAGAAAACAAAACTGAATAGAAACAGAGAGAGAAGAGGAATAGAAGGTCATTTGAAAGAAGAAGATATAGAAGGTAAGAGGGTTGTCATGAGTTTGAGTCTAGCTTGGGCTGAACAGAAGTTTCAGGCCAGCCTGTACTACCTAAAAGTGAACAATATTCAAGAGAGTGGAAGGAAGACACTTGTATTAAGTATTTTTCTCATTGTTGTGGACAGAAACATGGCACACAGGCAGCTTAAAGGGAGAGGGAGCTTTTTTGGCTCCTGATTTGAAGTGATACAGTCCTTCATGGTAGAGAAGGCCTGACAGTTGGAGTGGGCAATAATTAGATACATTTGCATCCATAGTCAGGAAGCAGAACAATAAATGTTGGTACTCAGTTGGCATCCTCTTCCCCCTGTTTTATTCAGTGTAGTCCATGAAATGGTGTTGCACACAATCAAAGTGGGTCTTCCTCCTCAGTTTACCTACTCAGGAAAAAACCTCATTTTCACATTCAGAGGTGTGTCTCCTAGGTATGTTCAAACCCAGTGACAGAAACACTGAAAATTGAGTGTCACACCACTCATATGGGTAGAGTGAAGGTTCTCCTACAGGTGAAGGTCAATTCTTCTCACATCAGAAGAGGAAAAGAGCAAAGAAATGAACACTTGTGGAGCACGGCTGGCTGGAAGTTCTAAATTGCATCATTTACTTCCATAGTGCCTTTTCCTATTGTCAACACATTCACTAAGTATTCATTAAAAATTATTAATTTTTATTTTATGTTTATAGATGTTTTGACTGATGTGCCTGTGCATCACATATGTGCAATTTCACAGGAGCCAGAAGCAGGAGTCAGGTCCCCTAACCTGGGGTTACAAACAGTTGTAAGCTACCATGGGTCCTGGGAACTGAACCCAGGTCTTTGGTAACATCAACAAGGTCAACAAGTGCTTTTTTTTTGGTTTTTCAAGACAGGGTTTCTCTGTGTAGCTTTGGAGGCTGGCCTGGAACTCACTTTGTAGACCTGGCTGGCCTCAAACTCACAGAGATCCACCTGCCTCTGCCTCCCGAGTGCTGGGATTACAGGCGTGTGCCACCACTGCCTGGCCCACAGCAAGTGCTCGTAACTGCTGGCCCTTTCTCTAGCCCCAAGCATCATCCATTTTATTCTCTTTTTATGTGAATTTAGGTTCACAAGGGCTAATTGACTTGCCTAAGTTCACTTATATGGAGTTTTCAGTCCAAGCCCAATGCCCCATGTGTATATGTTCATTCTATTAAACCTTCTAGGAAGGAGGAGCAAGAGCAAGAAACAGTTCTTCCTATGTGTCCTAATGTAAAGTGACCCATCAGAGGTCAAGAGGCTTTGGACCAAATAGGTGTGTGTAACTCAGCTGCTCCCATGATCATGTGAAAGGAAATGAATCAATATAGTCCATGGATCAGGGTACAGGATTAAAGAGTTTCCTATTCATATGTATGATAAAGACAGTCTTTAGGGCTACAGGTCTAGTTAAGCAGTAGAATGCTCCAAAACATGAAAGAGTCCCAGGTCCTATCCCCAGCATACCACCAGTAACACAACCACAAAACAGTCTTTAATATTAACCACATAAAAGTGGCTCACAAACAGTACCATGGGTTGAAAAAACAATGTGAATTATTTGAATGTTCATAATGCAAAAAATTTTATTAAGAAATGACAAATTCTCTGCAAATGTCAGATAAGAGACATGTGCATGTCCTGAAAATATTTGGATCACTCATGGATAATTAAGATACTATTGTTTGTAGGGAAGACACTATTATTTCCACTAATGTTGTGTGAGTAGAGAGGTTTTACGTCTCCCTATCTATGCAGCTTTTCTGTCTGTCAACTTCCCTGTGGGATAGGAAACAAACATGGACAAAAAACACTGACTATTGTATTTCAATGGCATAAGCTCAATACACAGGAACTGAGACAGATCATAAAATCACATTTGTTTTATCTGTGAAGAAGTGGGGGATGGGCAGGAGCTAAGAAGCAAGGGAGGGTGTAATCAAAGAAGGCAATATTGTTAAGGAAGACTATGTTTTAGTTGCTGTAAATTACTCCAGTTGCTGCTGGTGTTTGGGAGAGTCCCTTGACCCCTGACCCTGTTTTGTGACAGAGCCAAGAGTAACCAGAGAGTGGCTGAACAGGATTCTCTCCTTTGCCCTCTTGGACTCCATGGCCTTAAGGGAGTGCCTTCACCATGTGCACTTCCTTTCCCAGCTTCAAAATTTTAATCTAGAGTAAGCTGACATCCCTAACCGTGGCAGACTGTGGACATCTGAGAAACACCCCGGATAGTTAAGGGCCTGGACAGGCTGGGGGAGGGCATACAAGAGGCCACATGTTTTCTCAGTCTCTGACCTGCAGGCACACACCTGGACTCGGTCAGGTTACACCCGGCTCCTTCCCCCCTTCAGGTCAAGCCCTGGTGGGTGGATGATACACCCAAGACCCTCCTTAATTAAGCATACCAGTCACCTAAAGCAACAAGAGGGTATGAGGGACTATTGAATGTCATTCAGTTTCTCCTTAAACTTCCTTTCCCTTTAATTATTTCAAAAGAGAAATGCTGTTAATTTTATAACCAAAACCAAAACCAAACCAAACAAACAAACAATCAAGAAAAAAGAAAAAATCAAATCTTTAAAAAGTAGATGTCTGTGCATATAAAGCAGTAACTCCCTGAATTGTATGTAGACTGTCCTACATTTGCTATTCAATTTGACTGGAGGCTGAATGGAGGAGGGAAGTCCTGGGTTGTCTGTTCCCACTCACTGGCTCCTACTGCTTTCTCCTTTGGAAGATGTCACCATTTGGTTTTCTGAATGCTGTTTTGGCAAATGATTGATTATTTCTTGCTGCAAATCATCCTGTTTTGGTTACTGTTGCTTTCTTATTTCATTAACACTACTTTCACATTCAAGGAAAGATGACTTTAGAACTGTCCTTAAATCACAAAAACAAAGGGGAAGGGGGGATGTCTCCTGTTGTCTGACGGGATTCTAGGTGTGTGGCATGGGCTTCCTGCAGCCACGAGTGAGACAAACCATTCACAAACTTCGAATCTTTCTCATGGAAAATGGGTCCAGAAGACTTCAACATATCTGATATTTTCCATCCACATTTAAAAGATAAACTTGTGCAATTTCATTTCTGTGAGTGTGTGTGTGTGTGTGTGTGTGTGTGTGTTGTGCATATGTGTGCATGTGTTTAGGTATGTGCACACATGTATAGTTGCCTTTGAACATGTGTGCATATAATGAGACCATAGGTCAATGTATGAAGTCTTCCTCTATTTTTTTCTACCTGGTTGTTCACAGACAGGGTCTCATACTAAATCTGGAGTTTATAGATTAGGGTAGGCTGCCTTGTTAGCAAGCCCTAGGAAGCCTCTTGACTCTACTTCCCCAACACTGGAGTTACAGACTTGCCATTATTCCTAGCTTTTTATGTTGATAATGAAGATCCAGACTCAAATCCTTATGCCTTTAGGATAAACACTCGATCAATTGAGCAATCTCCAGCAAAGATAAAATTACTTTTAAAGAGTATAGTTATTCAGTATTATTTTCTATGAATTATTTTGTTCATTTTCTTGGTAAAGATGGTGATTCTGTAAAAATATTTCTGAATGGTGTCTATAATGTCAGTCTAAGACTATCACATAACATATTGCCCCCACTGTTTTTTTTTCTTTCTGTCTTCTTAAATTAATTGTTGTGTATTGTTAAATAGTAAATCATACCTCCACTACAAGGTGACCACAGTATGTTCACTGTGGTGGTTTGAATATATTTGGTCTCCATAAGCTCATAGGGAGTGCCACTATTAGGAGGTGTGGTCTTGTTGGAAGAGGCTGTATGACACACATCTTTAATTCAGACCTTGAGCCTGGAGTACATAACTTTAATCTGAGCCACATTTTCTGTTGGAAGTGTGTCATGGTGGGGGCTGGCTTTGAGGGCTTTTTCTTAAGTTTCACTTAACTCTTTGTTGCCTCTGAGTCAAGACATAGGACTCTCAGCTCCAGCATCACATCTGCTTGCATGCTACCATGCTCTCTGTCATGATGGACTGAACCTCTGAACTGTAGTGAGCCACCACAATTAAATGTTTTCTTTAGAAGAGTTGCTGTGGTCATGGTGTCTCCTCACAGTAATAAAAAACCCTCACCTAAGTCACATTGTGTACTATCAGTATTTCTTCTAAATAGAGTCTGAGCCCCATGAACTTATCGATAAGATCAATTAAATATACTCATAAATTATCAGAAACACAGTGTTAATTGATTAACCCACAAAACAATGATTTAGGAATATATCTACCCTCTAAGCTTAATTCATTTAATTCATAGTAGTCTTGTTCAAATGTATACAATGGCTTTTATATAAAATGTATTGATGTTCATGAGTAATTATTGGTATGTGTATTATCAGTCAGATATGGTAACACCCAGCTGTCATTACAGCTCTTGGCAGGTAGAGGCTGAAAGTCATGCTTGGCTTCAAAATGAGGTCAGTTTAAGGCTATGGTCTGGGCTACATGAGACCCTGTGTCAAAACCAAAACAATATTAGATCATGATTAAGTTATGGATGGATAGATAGGTAGGTAGGTAGGTAGATAAAGAGATAGAGAGATAGAGAGATAGGAAGGACATGATATGGTGGATAGTTAGATGATAAAAGATAGATAAAAGAAAGGCAGATAAACCTTAAGTAGCATAATGTAAAAATAGGATAATTTAAATAACATTAATAGCATGTGGGTCACATATAGGATATGCTATAAAATTTTAGGAAAGTTTCAGAAGGCCATATGTTTGATTCCAAGTTTGACAATTTATAATATGACCTTATGAATGATGTTTAACTTCTATGTTATGTACCACAAATTTGTCACCTAAAAACAGAAAGAAAAAGAAAAGAATCCACCTACTATATCAATATGTCACAAGTATTAAAAATAATGTATAAAAAACACAGAGTTCAGTCATTATGGACTGTGCAGGACAAGGAAACTCACATATATGCTCAGAACACTCTGCCCAAAACATCAAGGAGGAAACATGAGCCTACCCAGCACCTTGTGGCACTGGGAAGTCTGGTACTTTTATGGTGAGCAAATGTATGGTGTAGTATTGGGCGCAAGGGGCAGCGGGGGGGGGGGGGGGGGGGGGAGAGACAGAATGGTTGATGTCCAATGGACAGAGGTATATCTGAAAAGATGAAAGTGATGAAGA
Organism: Onychomys torridus; assembly: GCF_903995425.1. NCBI lineage: Eukaryota > Metazoa > Chordata > Mammalia > Rodentia > Cricetidae > Onychomys > Onychomys torridus. Next base: position 51,885,689 of record NC_050443.1, on the reverse strand, counting down.
GCAAGCTGTGGTGGGTGGCTTGATTGCCACCCAGGGCCATGGTGATGTCTGTGCCTGGGCTGCTGCCAGGGCCCATGTTAGGTTCATGGTCCTGTTGCAGCCATGGTCTGTGTTGATGTTGCCGGCTCCTGATACCACCGAAGGCCCAGAGAATAGGCTGTACAGAGTTGTCCCTGCCCGTCCCTGGCTGCAACACTAGGGAGAACTGGTCCTGCCCTTATCCAATTGCACTCAGGAGAGCATGTCCTATGCCTCAAAATAAAGCTGACCTTATTGGCAGAGACATGGGTGAGCTGGCCCTGAGGACATGAGAATGTCCCTGCCCCCCTTATCTGCCATGAGGTGATGTGGGTAAAGGAAAGATGCCTTCTCTCCCTTTTCCCCTTGTTTCCTGAAGCAAGGGAGGAGCTGCTGACCCAACCCCTCACCAGCTGCAGCATTCTGGGAAACCTACCTGAGCAGCACAGTAGAGTTGAGCCTGTTTGTTGATGGAAGTGCAGGTGAACCAGCCTGAAAACATGAGCTTGGAAGATCTGACCCCACCCATCATTTGCCTTATGGTGTGTAGGTGAAGGAGCATAAGAGAACTGTCTCTGCCCCTTTCCAGCTGCAGCACTTGGGAGAGTGGCTCCTGCACCCCACCTGGCCCTGATGGTGTAGGTATGTATGAGCTGACCCTGAGGGCATGAAAGTAGAAGAACCGGCCCCACCTGTTGCTCAATACTTCATAGGATGAACTAACCAGGACAATCTCAGAGAGCTTACCCTGGTGATAAGGGTGGTAGGCTCACCAACCCTGTAACTACCAGGGCCCAGAACCTGGGTTATGAATTGGCCCACCTAAACTTCCACTCCATCTCTATTCTACTGGAGCATGTGAAGGGGCACATCCTGCAGATCCAAAGCTGCAGGATCTCCATGACACAGAGCAACAACAGGATATCCAAAAGGAGTCCCAGTGAGGGCCTGGTATAGATGGTGTAGTAGAAACCAGAGGCCTCGAACCAGACCAATGACTCTGCAATGAACACTTGCAAGTGAAGATATGTGGAAAAAAGGATATACTCTGTGACTCACTGTGCCACACTCCAGCTTACACTACAAGGCTTTTCTTTTTCCTTTTGTGTTATTTCTTCTCTTAAATTTTATTTCATTTTATGTTGGCTGGGAGACTATAAGAGCAGAGGGAGGATATCAAGGGACAGGAAGATGAGTGGGATTGAGATTGAGATACATGATGTGAAAGACACAGACTAAATAAAAACAAAGTTTAAACAACAACACAGAGTTCAGTGTTTGGTGCATGGTATGGTTTCAAAAGTGATGATGTCTTTAGGAGCATTTGGCATACATATTACAAGTTCAAAGAGGATAAAACCAAATGTTAGAAGCCAGCTTGGGCTACGTAGTGAGACCATCTCAAGAAGAGAAGAAGAAGGAGGAGGAGAGTATGAAGGGAGGAGCAGAGAAGGGGAAGAGGGGAGGAGAGGAGGAGGAACAATAGATAATCAGTTTGAATTAAAAATTGAATGTAAGGAGACATTAAGTTTGGCAAGGCAGAGGCTACACATGTCTTCTAGGAGACAGTTTTTCTCTAGGGCAAGTCATTTTGTAGGCTGGCAGTGACAATGAGTGAACCACTCTTCAGGAGAGATACAGGACTTTTTGTCTCACAAACTAACACTGCAAATCCAAGTTGAGCTTGCCACATGTCAAGCCAACTTGACTTCAAACCTTTTATAACCCTTATAATAAAAATTTCAGATTCGGTGAATGAGTTGTGTCTATTAAACACTAAACTTCACTGGCACAATTAAAGACTCAGTTAGAGCAGAATTACTCTGACATTCTTGAGGAGAAGCAGAAGCGAGTTCCTGTTCTTTATTAACTCATAACCTTGTCTGTACTGGGATCTTGAGGCTGATGTAGGAAGCCTGATGTTCTCTTCCTACTGTCTTACTGTACTTTGTACTACTGTAACAATAACTGAGGCCGACTAAGTTATACACACTAGTGTATTTGGTTCATATTCTCAAGGCTGAGATTGTTGATATTAGCAATTGTATGTTTTATTTGGTTGTTTCCTATTCCTATAATAGGTCATACAGGCAAGCCAACTTCTGAAGCTAACGTGTTGGTTTTGTCTCACCGTTCTGGAGGTGGCAGGAGCCTTCCTCTGGCAGAGTCCCATGAAAGCACAAGGCAAAAACTGCAGAAGAAAAAGGCCGGAAGTGTGGGTCTCTCTGATCCTAATCACCTCCCAAAGACCCCTATCCCAAAAGACCATAAACTTTTATACTACTCATATGTTGTAAAGGGGTTTTTAGTTGACCCAAATCCTATCGAACGCTAGCACAGACATTCTTTGATTTTTTTCATTGAAAGTGATATACTTCAGTCTCGGTGCTATTTAATGTTGCTGAGATGTGCTCCTACTGGCTGTATGTTATCCAACAGTAGAGAAATATATTATCTAATTGTTACAATGCAATGGTAAGACTCCATAGCAATTGAGAAGAGCTGCCTAACTATGCACAGACAATAGATACAGGTTTCAAGACTTGGGACAGAGTTAGGTCCCTTTCTTCCATGACACACTTAAAGAAATTAAGAAAAATTATGGTTCAGTGGGAAGATAAAAATACAAAAGAACTCTAAAAATTAGTGAAACATTAAACAAAAGTCAATTGGATAATGCTTTTAACAATGTTTTTCTAATATTATTATTAACTATTCATCAAATTGGGAAACATATTTCCCAGCTTTTAAGTAGTCAATATATAACCGTGCATATTTGGGTGCCACTTGTTTGTTTTATTTTTTTGAGACAGTGTATTTGGTTGTAGTATTAGCTGTTCAGGAACTCAGCATGTAGTCCAGGATGGCCTTGAACTCACAGAGATCTGCCTGCCTTAGTCAAGTGTTGGGGATAAAGGTGTGCACCACCATACCCAACATATTATATGTAAATATAAGTGACATACAGAAATAACTACACACACACACACACACACACACACACACACACACACACGGAGGATTATTTATCTGAATTCTTCACTTTATCAGAAATAATCAAATTCAGAGGCAGTCAAAGAAATGCATGCCACTACTGGTTTATGTTTCTTCAGATCCAATCACTACATAAGAATGTACATGTGCGTGCATGCGTGTGCGTGTGCGTGTGCGTGTGTGTGTGTGTGTGTGTGTGTGTGTGCGTGTTTGCACTTGGTTTCAGTAAAGCAGTTTGTTTTGTGAGACTGTGCCTCTCTTTTTATTCAGTGCTGAATATTTTCAGTGATGAGATTACCCTTAGTGGTATATAGGACTGATCTCATTTGCTCAGATCAAAAATTGGACATTTGTGTGACATAAAAGATAAGCATTTTTGTATATATGTAAATTTGCCAGTTTAGTTTTTAAAAAAATTATTCAAAATTTTCTTGTCAGATATGGTGGCTTAGATTCAAGTGCTGTTGTCTGGGGTAATTGACATGCGACTCATCCTCATGAGACCAGCCACCAAAACACATGTGCCCTGCTGTGGATAACAGAAGAAGAAGGTATGGCCAGTAGAGAAATCACATTTTGGTCCCTCTGACTTGATAGGTCTTTGTTGAATCTGGCCAAAGAGCCACATTACTCAAAGTAAAAGGTAGGTCAGAGAAACATCCATCATAAGAGTTTACTTCGAGTTCCTGTAGCACAGATATGGCAGTATATAAAATGAAGAAGTGGGATTAAGAATCCTTGTGTATGTGTGTGTGTGTGTGCATTGTGCATATGTGTGTGTGTAGTGGGTGATATGTACATATATCAGTATGTGAGTGAGGTATGCGTACACCAAGTTATATGTCTGTCGGGCAAAGGACGGCCTTGTAGGTCAGTCTTCAACTCCACAGTTTTTGAGTCTCTCCTTGGTTGTTTCCTGTTGTGTATGTTAGGCAAACTGGCCCAGGGGCTTCTGGGAATTCTGCTGTTGTCATCTCTCATCTCATCCTGTAGTACTAGGATTATAGAAACATACTATTGTGTCTGGGTTTTACACAAACTCAGGATTTAAACTTTGGTTCTCGTGTGCAGCAATGTACATTATTGCTTGTTCTGGCTCTGTGATTGCCATGAAATGGCCTTAGAGATGGACTCCAAACTTTATTTCTATGTCTGTTTATGGAAGTATTGCCCACAATAGAGAAAGACTGGAAGGAATCTACTCTTACTCTGAGGTAGCCCTTTGCTTTCTTTCTTACTTCATTTAATCTGAACTATAGTTATCAATGTTTATTACTGTCTGTGAAATCAAGCACAACAATTGAAGTTTGATAATTAAAACACATAATAATAAAGAAAAAAATTATTTATTAAAAAAAGTTAGGCATTTTCTTTCTTATCTAGAATTGCTCAATAGATAGTAAACATCTGGGGGTAGTGTGTTTATAAAAGTCACAATAGGTTATTAGAAGTTTAGTTATGGGTAAACATGTGTTCTGTATATCAAGGGGTACAGACTGCAAATAGCTTTTATCTCTTTTTATCTCTTCTGGATGTCAGGGCAAACACCAGAAATAAGAAAACTGAAAATTTGGCTTTTGGTCTATATGTATATAGAAATAATAAACTTCAAAATGGAGGTAATCACAGTCTCAGGAGATAACTCAAGTGACAGTATTTGTCATACAAGAGTCAGGACCCAAATTCAGATTCTCTGCTTCCATGTACAAAGATAATGTGGTGGTACCAAGTGGGGTGGTACATGCCCTGGCACTGGACAGGACAATCCTTGTGGGTGGTTGACTCACTAGTCTTGCTGAATTGGACAGGTTCAGTGAGAGATACTGTCTCAAAAAGTAAGATGAAGAGAGATGGAGGAAAATGCCTGACATCAAACTTTGATCTCTACATAGGGGTACACACACACACACACACACACACACACACACACACACACACACACACAAGATATTTTGAAATGCTGATATAATAAGGTGGTTTTACTTCTGGGGAGGGAAAAGGGTGAATTTTATCTGTTCAGAACCTTGAGAAATGGGAAGCTACTTCTGTCGAGAGATCCTGAAAAGGGAGAGGGATAGATTCCAACTACCTTCCTGATGAGCCGCAAGGTCACAAATTTGCTTTTATTCCAGCTTCTAGTTTAACACTAACTTTTAGCTTCTTGTTGAGAATCCCAAATAAAGTTTTGTAGCCAGGACAATTTATTCATTTTTCTGGAAAAGAAACTAATCATAGTTTAACACTTTTCTCTAGTTAACACCCAAACTGTGAGCTCATAGACCCATTACTTCATGAGAGGCCACTGTTAATAGATGGGAGGCTGTGCTCAAGGCACTGGGCAATTCATGTGCTATATGTTTTATTCTTTCTTTTGTTGTTTCATTTATTAATTTGTCTAGCAAACATTGCAAAAATATTGGAAAGTTCCACTCTTTGTTTTCCTTGGCATGGTTTATTATTGTAAATATGACCTTTTCAATCCAATAATACCAAATATGCACAAGATGGCAAGCCAACTTCAAGCCAAGGAGCATTAAGCTTAGTATGTCAAGTTAAAATTTGACACTCAGGTAATAGCAGGTTGTCCTTCCAGCTCTCACATGGGGGACTTGAAAGGCCCAATCAGAAATCATGCATAGCTGGAGTCTTCCTTTCCAGTTACTTTGAGGAAAAGTAAGCTTTGAACAGTGGTTTTGGGATCCCTGATTTGAGCAGTATCAGCAAAAACAGTCTTTCCTTTATCTCAAATTAACTACAAATTCAATTAGAATAAAAATCTTCGCTCACCCTACAGAAGAGATTTTACACAAAGCAAAGCAGATGTTCCCACAACATTGAACGCACTTTGCCCAGCAGTCAATGGAATTTTCCATCTTGCAAGTCCAATCAGTAGTGAAAGATACGCAGAGGCAGCCTCTCTGACTCTCAAAACAGCTTCCATTTCCTGTGTGCCTTTAATTAGATTTACGTCTTCAACCAAAATAATATGAGGCTGCAAGAATGAGAGGAGGGGGACTCTGCTTAACATTGGGCTAGCTCTGTAAAGTGCTTGTGGCAAAGCATCATGACCTGAGTTCAAACCCCAGAACAAAGGTTTTTTTGTTTTGTTTTGTTTTGTTTTGTTTTAAAGTGCAGAATGCAGTAGAGTTGTAAGCACTGTAGAGGCAGAGATAGGAGTCCTTCAGCCTATTCAATACTCAATAGCCAGCCTGGTTGAATTATGGAATCCCAGGAGAGACACCTTCTGTGAACAAGCAATATGGACAACTCCTTAGGAAGAACACTGAGGTTGAAGTCTGGCCTCCACAGGCATGAGCACATGTGTACACATCTCCCTCACACACGTGTATACAATACTAGGCCAGCAAACACAACGAAGGTTCAAGATTTTTTTTTCTGAGGTACTTTAACAGCTGAAGCTTTCCTTATTTATTGAGAGTTTGTTCAGCTGGACAATACACTGCGATAAAACTAACCTCTGAGATTGTAGCGCGATCACAGCTTAATTCGATGTTGAGTTTTGAAAAATGATGGAACACAAATAGAAATTAGAAGAGGTCATCCATGGACTTAGTATTTTCTTCATTCTTTATGTACATGAAGAATGGCCCATGAGCCAAGATGCTCAACAGAGAGACAAGGGGCCACAGACAGTGACAGAGGCACAGTATTGAAGGGGCACACACACACGACAGTCTGTCATGATGTCTTTGGCTTCTGGATATGTCTTAACTTTGCATACATAAAACCTCTTTTTATATATTGTCATCCGTTGGAGCAGAAAGGGAACTTTAATGATAAAAGGAGATCACATTTTCAGTTTTACCAAGAGTGGTGATTAATTATTGAAACACATCTCTTAGTAGTGGGTCCCCTTTTATTATCATGCTTATTACCTACTAAAGCAAAACAAACGAACCCACTTGATGCTGTTTCCATTTCTTCCCACAGGATGGTATTGGAATGCGTCAGAAAAGTAGTCCCACAGATCTTTCCATTCCTAGCCCTAATGGGTCTCTTTCAGACAGGTTTTATTTCCTCAAATTCAACTAGATTGGCTTTTCTGTACACCTGTTTAGGAGCATCTCCACATTAAGGGGCCAGGGATCTTCTTAAAGAAATACCCCCTGGATCCTATTTTTCCAGTTCTTCTCTTTCCTGGGACATTTCTCTTGCTTCTTCCTATTCATCATCCACTTCCTTTATAAGGGTTAGATGCTTCTTCAATTTACATTGTCCTTGTAATTCATTTTTAAAAGTATATGTGCCAGACAATGTTACAGACCCTGGGTAAAGCCTCAAACAATAGAAATGAAGTCTACCCAGCCTTTGCTAGTGCAGTGAGATGGATTATATATACCAACAACTGCAGGTATAGCTTGTAAAGGGGGCTGGGAAGAAAGGGGGAAAGTAAGAGAAGATGAAAGAGTGCTGTTTACATTGGTCAACCAGATCTACACAGGTGACACTGGATTTAAATGAAGCAAGCGACACTGCGAGAATGTCTGCCACCTGGGAACAACCTTAGATCTCCAGAAATTTAGACTAGACTAGACTGCATTGATGGAGAAATGGACAGTATTTGGTTAGAACGGGTTTTGGACACCACACTGTAGCAGTTTGCTCATGCCTGACCCTTAAGGCTCCAGCTATTGACACCCTCTATAGGTATCCTGATGGGTCCACAGTGAAGTGATTCCCTTTCTGTCTTCCTATTATACTTTCATGTCATGAATCACTGACTATACTCGAATTATTATTGTTCATGAACCATGGTCCCATTATTATGTTTGTCTCTCTGAATTATAAGATTTTATTCATCTTCCTATGCCTGGGGTCTAGTGTACACCATTGGTGTTAGTAATGGTTGGGCTATTGCTAAATAAGTGATGAGATGAATATATGACTAAGCAAATGAATAAGTAAACAAACAAATGCATTTGGTGGCAATGGCTCTACCTGGCAGAAAACAGGAAAAAATAAAATATTCATTCTTTTTCTAACTAAATATTTTCTAAGTATTCTAAATTAATAGAATTGTATGTTCCAGATATATTATTTATTAATGCTTCTTCAATTATAAAATGGTGAGGATGATTGAACTATATTCACATGATATAAATAAGTTACATGTAAATAAATATAAGTTATATAAACAATAATGTGTGTCTGTCTATATGTCAGCTGCACATTTTTTTGCTTTCCTCAGTGTAGAGGCACAGTATCATGGAGGTACGAGAAGGACATAGGAACCCAGCATAATAAAATGATTCTCTCCTGAGAAGCAGGTAACACAGAAGAAGAACTGCCCATCAGGAAGGCTAGATGTTGTGGTAGCTGGGATTGTTATGGTGGATGTAGTAAGCGATGGCCAGGAAGGTGAGAGTCACAAGTGGGCAGTTTGGATTAGCCTGGTTAAGGATAAAAGAATGAGATGCTATCTACAAATTCATATGGTGAAAATCAGAGAGCTCAGTCACTACTGACCCTGAATTTAGAAACCCTGTAGTAATCTTCCTTTAAATGTTGCATGCTCTACCATTCAGGCCTAGGAACCATGGTTTTTAAATATTCCACATAAATTATGACCAAATAACATAAAAAATCCACTTAGTTTGGCTTGGAGCCAGGCAAACGGTGTTTACCAAAGGGTTAGCTTTTGTTAGTTTCTCTTGTAGTACTGAGGAGATAAGCACATTCATAAACATCATTTCATTTTTGAACTCAGCTTGCAAAGTTAGCAATGTAAATCTTGTCCTTCCCACTCAGCTGCTAAGAACACATTCTCAAAAGCACTGAACATTTGCCCAATATTGCATATGATCCAAATGACAGTCAAATTTACTTGAGTGTAAGTCCAGAGTGGTAGAACCTTTAGATTACTAGGTACTAAATTAAATTTTAATACTGAGATCATTATAGATTAATATGTAATTGTAAGACTATTACATAGTCCTTTGCTCAGTTTCTCCCAGTGCTATGTCTTACAAAATGCATAGTATATCCATTATTGACCTTTATAGAGTCAATAGAAGAAATACGTTTTTCTGTAATATACCCATAGGGCCCTTCCCACTGCCCTCTGTTGGCCACACTTCCTTCTTTTTTAATCCTCCGTGCTCTCAATCTTCATAATGTTATTGTCTCAATATTGTTAAATAAATGGATCCCTGTAACATGGAACATTGGAAAGCTAGCATCTGTCATTTTCCTAACTTTGGGGTCCTTCATGCAGGTAGACTGTTGTTATTGGTACATGTGTATTTGATCTTTAGTTTTCTTGGAAAAAAAATATCGGTGATGTGTTTTGGTATGGATTTCTTTGAATTCATCCCATTAAAATTCACTCTATGCTATAAATGCAATCTATATATTTTGCCAAATTTAGAAAAAAATCACCTGTCATTTATTAGGGAACCTTTTCAAGCCCTTACCCTACTTTCCCAGTAGGACTTTGATAATGCAAATATCAGGTCTTATGTTATAGTCAGAGGGCCTTGAAGTTCTGTCCATTTCTTTTCAGACTACTTTCTGAAAGAAATATTTGTACTTTCTACAGTTCAGCAGTTCTTGTGTCTTCCAGTTCACCAGCATTTCTCTGTCTCTTCCATTCTGATGCAAAAAGCATGCTATGTTTTTATGCCAATTGTTTCAGTTCAAACATATTCCAACTGGCTTATCATTGTATCTATTTTAAGGCAAACATTTCCTATTTTCTTCCTTCCTTCTTTCATTCCTTCCTTTCTTCCTTCCTCCCTTCTTCCCTCTCTCATGTATATATTAGTTTCAGGAGTGTTTACATTGCCTATTGAATCATTTCTGTGACAGCTGCTTTAGAATTTTGGCCAGATAATTCAAGCATTTACATCATAGTTGTCATGGATTGTATCCTTTATTTGTTGCTTTGTTTCTTTCAGGTTGATTTTGTTCTTGTTCTAGACATGATGAGTTGATTATTATTTACTATTATTATTAATATTAATATTAATATTAAAATCTGAACATTGAGAAGCTGTAGAGGTTTTTTGTTTCTTGTTTATTTGTTTGTTTAGACAGAGTTTCTCTGTGTAGTTTTGATGCCTGTCCTGGATCTTACTCTGTAGCCCAGGCTGGCCTCAGACTCACAGAGATCCGCCTGCCTCTGCCTCCCAAGTGATGGGATTAAAGGCGTGTGCCACCACTGCCCACTGCCGGGCTTTTTTTTTTTTTTTTTTTTTTTTTTTTTGGTTACTATAGGGTTCCTTAAACCTTTTTTACATGCCTTCCTTTGGGACCACTCTAGGTGGGGAAAGGGAATAAAAGTTAGGAACAGAAGCCCAGGTCCCTTGGTTGCTTCTGTTGACAGATGGGAGAGAAGGAGGAGTAGATGCTGTTTGCTGAAGCTAAGCTGGGATGAATCTCCAACAAGGCTTCTCCATGTGGGAGGGACAGATGTACCTGCCATGGCTGTACCTGTGCATCCTTCCACAGGTCCAAGGCTGCTGCTCTTTGCTCTCTTGCAGAAGTGAACACTCCTGCTTTCCAGATAAACTCATGGAGCATTCCCCAGTTCCCTTTATATGTTTGGCTTGGTACAGCCGTTACCGTTTAAATGTTTTGTTTTGTTTTTTTTTTCTTTCTTGGTTTGCTGGTCCTTTGAAAGAGAGAGGATGGGAGAGTCAAGAGGAGAGGGGAGGCTATTACAGAGACTCTCTTGTCTGTGTCCATTATGACTCTGGGTTCCTTGACTTTGTGAGATCTAGCTCTCCTAGGAAAAGGAAGGAAAAGGAAAACTCAGGATACTCCTTAGTGTCCTCACGCCCTGAAATTCCTGGTTCATCTTACTTCTCTTCAAATCTCAGAACCTTCTTTTGTGTGTTTCATACAAATTTCCTAGCATGGTGTCTATACATAGAAAAAGAAACAGAAGAAAACAAAGCATTGTATTAACCCCTCACCAGGGCTGTTAATAAGAGTACCAATGAAACCAGAGCTGCAAAACATGATAAGATTTGATCATTTCAGGCATCTTTTTGTCACAGTTCCTGCTTCTTCTGGGGAAGAGGTGTCTTCTGTAAGTACTACAGGTTGCCTGGCGTCATGGTCTTCTGTGAGGTCTGGAATTACAGGCACGTGGCACCCTCATTAGCTTTGTTGCCAACTATTTTCAGCAGAAAGTGAAATTCCTTACTGATTTGTATATGTCAACTTAATCAATATATCATTAAAAACACCTAACATTTCAGTTATGGCAAATAGACAATTCTACTTCACATCCCCAAATGCAATTCCTTGAGGCCCTCCTTGATTTTAGCATTGAAGTCCTAATCACAGCCATGACTCCACAAGGTCTCAGGAAGAGAGAACCCGAGCAGCCATTTTTAACCTTTAATTTCCCTCTTCTGGTAATTCCACAGCACTCAGTCGAGGAGCTGTGGTAATTCATATTTCGCAAGCCCCATTCCCTTAACTATAGGAAAGATATTTATTTTAACCACTAAACTAATATCAATAAAGAGATGGGTTTTGTACCTGTCTTAATTTTAGTTTCTTATTTCTGTGAAAAGACACCGAGACCACAGCAACTCTTACAGAGAAAACATTTCATTGAAGGTGGCTAGCTCACAATTTCAGAGGTTCAGTCCATTATCATCAATGACAGGGAGCATGGTGGCATGCAGGCATATGTGGTGCTGGAGTTGAGAGTCCTACATCTTGACTCAGAGACAACAGGAATTTGACTGACTCGCTGGGCAGCATCCTGAGTATATGAAACCTGAAAACCCACCTCCAGAGTGAAACATTTCCTCCAGAAGGGGTGGCCCAGATTAAAGGTGTGCCCTTCAGACTCAGGGTCTGGATAAAATGCCTGTGTCATCCAGCCTCTTCCAACAAGACTACACTTCCTCGCATAAGGCTAAACCTCTTAATAGTGCCACTCCCTATGAGCTTATGGGGCCAAATACAGTCAAACTACCACGGTATCCAAAATGGTCTCTCGAATCATACTATCAAACATCTTTGTTTATTTTATAATTTATGTTCTCAAAGTTTCAAATTGTCTATTTTTACAGTACAGCATAAAGATCCACTATAGATTGACTGCTGAGTGTTGGAAAGAGTGACCAATATTGATAGTGGAAGTTTGTCATTCAGTGGGTTGATATGTCCTCATGATATGAACAAATTATTTCAAATTGTTTTCCACACTGTCTCTATTTTAGTCACAGACCCAGATAATTAATATCCACTAATATACTGGTTAAAGTGGAGCTGGTAAGCTAATCCACAGAGTTGGAGTTTAATCTTTGATTTAGATTTTTTGCTTTATGAACATATTTCAGTGACACCATGGACTCAACTAACAATGCTCTTACTCTATCATCAGAAATTAGGTGTAAGGGCTGGCAAGATGGCTCAGTGGATAAAACAGCTTGCTGAAAACCCCGATGAATTGATGAAGTCAATCCTCAGAACCCACGTGGTTCAACTTATAAAATGTCCACTCCAAGCTCACCTGAGAGAAAATCTAGGCATCAGGAAAAAGCAAAATGAGGAGAAGAAGCAGTATGCTAGAAAGATTCAAGAAGGAGTACCCCAGGCTTTATAGTCTTGGTATTTCTCTTGCTGACAGTAAGGTATTACAATTTTGTTGGCATCAGTGACCTGGCATCCCTGAATTATTCCCTGCATTGGTTTACAGAGGAGTAAACCAATAATTAATTATATATCAGAACATGAGGATCGACCTGGCAATAATGTACAGGCTAAGAATGCCCTATTTACATATGTAGGTTATTAAAAGTATGTCCTGTTAAATAAATATTTAAAATATCTCCTTTTTTAGATTATAAAGTGTTCGACCAGAGGCTTCAGCTTGACTTTGCAAAATGTTCCAAACTGAGAGACTAGACATAGACGATCATCTCTGCCCAATCGGCATCCTCTCTGCCTTTGCATGGCAGGGCACACAGAAAAATGACTTTAATGAAAACAACATTAATTATTGACATCAGCACTGAAATGTATAATAATGATAGGAAGTTAGTCTTCGGGAATTCATAAACCTTACAGAGCATTACACACATACACACACACACACACACACACACACACACACACACACACACACACACCCATACACACACACACACACACACATACACACACACACACACACACCACCACCACCACCACCAACAACAACAACAACAACAACAACAACAACAACAAGGACCCTAGACATTAATTATTCACAGTCACGATGTCTGCCTCAGAGTGGGGACTCAAAAGTAGACAAGAAGTAAGGAAAATAAGCTGTGCCACAATAAAATGTTACCCCCTGCCCCGTGGGTAAATTTCCCTTTGTAAATAAATGCCCAGATTTACTTTTAAAGGGAAGTAAGACAAAATAGAGAGCTTAGAGATAGCTTTTCATACTTGTCAAATCAACCTGACACTGGTAATAAGAACAGACAGGGGAGGTGACAGGGTGGGGAGATAAGAAAGTCTCAGGGATGCCCAGGAGGAATCGTGCTCCCAGTCGATGAAGACAGAATGCCCTGAGGTTAACTTTTCTCTAGAGGGTTTACCTATACCTGCCGTTTGGTCCCTGCAGAGTAGTTCCGTGAACGTGGCGGCTTCGGATCCACCAGGGGGAGCAGTTCACCAGCACAAAACGAACCTTCCCGAAGGAAGTCGCTGAAGGCACCTCTTCCTCTCAATTTACACCGCTGACAGGACCCCGATTTTTATCAGTTCTCCTAGATGCAGTATGGCACATACCTGGCGCGGATTCCTTTCAGCCAGCCCCATGCTACTGGGATACGTGTCGGAAACTCAGGATCACAGGCAGGCTTTTCTGTGCAAGGCAGCCCTTGTAATTTACTGAAATTCCTCTCTTTATTATAGGAAGTGCTCTGCTTCCACACCAGCTTTTAAGGGGAGAATGAATAGATTTATCAAACTAGTTGTTTGGTGTGGCATAGAGGTGTATGAGAGTCTCCCCCAGGTCTTGGAGGTGGGCATCTACTGGAGTTTACTGATAACCCTGTTTCTCTTCAGCAAATTTTTTTCTCTCTCTCTTTTTTCTTCGTCTTCCTTTAACCAAAGCCCTGGGGCTGGGAAAGAAAACAGCTGCCAGAGAAAGGCTGGTGTCGGTGATAAGCCTTTTGTGTGCAAGCTCAAACTTTGAGACCAGCCTGTCCAAACAAAACAGCTGTGGTCTTCAGTGTAGATGGCAGAGTATACCAAGGCTGTTCCTGAAGGGGGGTGGTTTGGTCGTGGGGGAGCATCCAGGAAACATGCTGGTCCCTGAAGCAATCTGCACATGGTTGCACAATCCACGAAGGAATTCCCAAGGGGAGCCAAGTTTTATTTTTAGTAGAGGTCAGTCCTTTGGTCTCCTTACCCTAATCCTCCATTGTGGTACTTCAGCACACAGCTATTGCAATAGGCCCTTGATGCTGGAGGTGTGGAGCCTGGCTGGGCGGCCCTGGCATGAAGAGAACAGGGGAGACTCGGGAGGAGTCCATAGTGAAGCTGCTCATAGGAATCCTGTCCCTGGATCAATCTTCTTTCTGTTAGGTGACACACAGGATGTGCCAAGAGACCTTAAAGCAGGATGTAAAGATGCCAAGGTTGCTTTGAAGCCTCTTAGTAGGCTCACCCAGCTCTTAAAGCAACTACATAGGAGTTGAATACGTTCTTTGGAGTAAAACAGACCGTTTTCAGAACTTATCTGCTTTCTGATGCCCATTTCTCTTTCACAGACATCATTAAACTGTGTGGAAAGTCAGCCTGGAGCTGACATTCAGAGACCAGCTGATACCTTCTCCCAGCAGGGGTTAGTGTCCCTGCTAAGAATATTAACCAGGAGCTCACTTAGGAACATTTTCCTTCAATCTTTCAGTTACTGTACATTCTGATCATTTTCAAATTGAGTTCTGGATAAACCATAGAGGAAGAAATCACGATTCTCAAGTGATCTTAGATACTGAACGTGTCAATTGCTATGGTGAGCAGTGTTGTAGAAGAACAAACTAAAACAGCTAAAAACCATCACCAGTAAATTTTTATTTTTGAAATTCCAAGAGTCATGTTTAACACTACTTCATCGAAGGAATTCATTCTCGAAACAGGAGTGAAAATAATCCCAATTAAAACTGTCTAATAATGTGAGCATGGCATAGTGGCATACACCACAATCCAGCATTCAGGAGGAAGAGGCAGGATTGAAACAAACTCAGGAGCTCACCTTGTGACCTAATGCTAGCTAGCATGGGCATCTGTGAGGTGTATGATGTTGGGAAGAGGAGTCTAAGGAAGAGCACTTTTCCTGGCTCACTTTCCTCCTGGTCTTCATACTGTGCTTCTGCAGACACTCTCATGCTGTATTCTGTATCCTGGCACCAATCTATGAGAAGATAAATATTACGTTGCTTAGTTACCAAGTTGAAGAAACTGAGTTGAATGGATGTGCATCATGGGTTTACACCTGACAGGTCAGTAGAGGGCTGTTTCACCCTGCCCCCTTTCTACCTATCCCCTTTTTCTTTCCATTCCCTTGACTTCATTTGCTTCCCTGGGATGCTCTAACGTAAGGCCTTGTACATGCTAAGCAAGCTGTCTACTGCCAAGCCACATGCCAGACCCCAGAGTAGAGACTTAGCATGGCAGGCAAGAGAAACTCTGATGTCACCATGATGGCAAAGTTTCACCTACATCTGACCAGGATCCTTTAACCCTCCACATGACAGAACCCCACCCCCACCTGGACCCCTCTATGAGTCCTCAGGTGAGTCTAGGAGTGACAGGAAGCATAGGACTCAGTGTGAACTGTTTGGAAAGGAAGCTACTTCTGTTTTCCATAGAGTTCTGTGACAACTTTGGCCCTCCCAGGGGACCTCCTTGTGCTGTTCTCTTCCTTTGAGTCTCCCTTTCAGCACTGAGAAGAAATATCTACCTTCTGAGGCATGGAATGAAGAGACGATATTTGCTTGTTACTCCAGACCCACTTCAAAGGTTATTATATATGAAATAAAATGTAAGCAACTTGATTAGTCACTCCCTATTCCTTAGCCAAACCTACTGCTTCCTCCTGCAGCCCAGATCATTCCATCACAGATCAGTGCATATCTTGTGCCATCCCATTTCATCACTCTGAACTTCCAGAATGTTCTGCATGTTTCTCCCCCAATTTTAATTTACATTACCCACTTGTGTGGGGATGGTGAGTGACCACCAGAATTTCTAATGGGTAGAATTTCACTTGAAATAGAACGGAAGAATGCTGTCATCAAGGCAGAAGACTCCCGTCCTACTGGAAGCGCATTGCCAGTACCGCAAAGAGTGACGGCCACAGGCCAGGTAGGAGGGACAGGACACACCCAGGCTGACCCAGATTTGTGTCCAGCAGACATTAGTGAAGGTGAGCACCCAATAAGCAGTGTGCTCATGATGGTTTAAAGGCACAGACTCTGCAGTCTGCAAGCTTGTTCATTACCCAAGCACACACTTTCCACTCTCTTAGTGTTTCCTCATTTTATAACCAGAATCAAAGAAGCAAAAGTTCTTCCTCTTGTCAAACATTAATATACAAACTGAGTAATTAGCATGAGTTATCTCTGCTCTTGATGTAAGCCATGTAGCCACATTCACAAATAGCCAAGTAATTGGCAAGATGGAAACAACTCAGACATGTAGGAGTGAAGTATTGCCAGCATCAACGAGAGAAAATAAAATATCTTTCATTCCTTCTCTGGACTGTTTTTTTTTTCTTTTGAGAGAGAGAAGAGAGGCTTACTGGAATGGAGTAAAATATGAGCAGTTTGAATAAGTTCCATAACTGCCTTTAATTTGTGTCCTTTTTAGCCTTCTTAAGAAAGCATCCAAATATTTAGAGGGCTTTGGGACTAAACCCTTCCCTCATCTCACTTTTTAAGTGTTCCCAATTGGAAGAGGGGAAAGACTGAAGAGAAGAATCTCGGGGGCTGGGGAGATGGCTCAGTGGCAAAAGTGTTTACTGTGCATTCGGACCAGAGCTCAGACTCTAAGCCCCTACGTAAAAAGTTAGTGGCAGGAGTTTGTGTCTGTTGTGCTAGAGCTGGAAGCCAAGGACAGGCAGATCCTGGGAGCTCACTGGCCAGCCAGTGTGGCTGAGCCTATAAGAGAGAAACTCAGTCTCCACGAACAAGGTAGAGAGTGACCAGGGAAGGTATCAGCCTTAAACGTCTGGTTTTCACATGCACATACATGGGTAAATGCAACACACACACACACACACACACACACACACACACACACACACATACACACACAGAGAGAGAGAGAGAGAGAGACAGAGACAGAGACAGAGACAGAGACAGACAGACAGACAGACAGAGAATGAGAGAGACAGAGACAGAGAAACGGACAGAGACATAAATTCTAAGAACAGCTTAGGTGAAAACATGGCTTTCAGTGGTGTCTATACACCTGATTTCCAAATTGTTTGTAAGACAACAGGATGTCTTTTTAAATAAGTAAAGTTTTTAGAAAAGGAAGGATCTTTGGGAAGAGCCCAAACATGCATTCTTAGGAAGTCCAAGCAGCGGACTTTCCCATTTCTGGAAGAGGCTCCTATGTCAGTCAATCTTCCGCTGGAATTCTCAGTACATAACAGAGCAACAGGGAGTGTCCTCACTGAACTACTGTGGACACTTAGTGTAAAACATAAAACAATGTACAACCAAATGTCCTGAATTGCACACCAAACACTCCAGCCTTGGATAAACACTTTAAAGGAATGATCACATTCCTCTTCTAAATATCTCACTTTCCAGTCTTTGTTTTTCAAGTTTTGTGGTATTTGATTTTACTTTTCTTAAGTGTATATGTTCATGTGTGTGGTCAGATGCAGATGTGTTCATGTGAGTGTGCTCAGTCACATGGAAGCTACATGCTGCTTTCAGGTGTCTTTCTCTATTGATTCCATCTTATCTGTTTGAAGTAGGGTCTCTCATGAAAGCTCAGTGATTTGGCTACAGTGGCTGACTAGCAAGCCTCAGAAATCCACCTGTCTCTGTTTCCCAGGCACCAGGGCTATGGGTGAGTGTTACTGGGCCAGACTTTCTGATTTAGACAGTGGGATCCAAACTCAGGTCCCCATGATTGTATGGCAAGTGTTTGACAAACAGAGTCATTCTCCCATGCTACTTATCTGTGTTTAGACAAATCAACCACTGAGGTATATAGATCACCCCACAACTTCTCTACCTCAGAACTCTTGACACTTAAAGCTAGTTAGTTTTTCTTGTAGGGACTGATATGAATTCACAACATGCCCCCACGGTTGGGCATGCCCATCGGACGTAGACACTTCCACCTAGTTATTTCTGGTCCAAAATAGCCATTTCCTGGTCAAAACATCTTGCGTGACTAGGACCCCATGACTTTGCGTGGTTTCAGAAAGCGTGGGCACAGCCATATGATCTATAAGCGTGGAGTAGCCACATGAGTTCCTGTGCGCACGCGAGGCCCACCCTTTATAAGCTGGTGCCATTTTGCACTGGTCTCACTTTCCATCTTGACCACGTGTGTTTCCCACAGGCCTATTCACGTCTGTCTCTTTCTTTCCTTTTTTTCTTTTTGGTTTTTCGAGACAGGGTTTCTCTGTGTAGCTTTGCAACTTTCCTGGAACTCACTTGGTAGTCCAGGCTGGCCTGGAACTCACAGAGATCCATCTGGCTCTGCCTCCCGAGTGCTGGGATTAAAGGCGTGCGCCACCACCGCCCATCCTATCTTAATAAAAACTCTTGTGGATTTGTCATGTTTCGGAATGTTTCCTCGCAGGGTAAGAGTGCTGCCAAATTACTAACAGGGACCTATGATGTCATTCATGAGCTGTTACCAGCATCCCAAACATCTACCCACTAGATACAGCAGCACCCTCCTTATTCCCAGTGTGTGACAGTAGAACATGTTTTCGGATCATGGCAGATGCCTCTGAGGGTAAAATAACCTCCCATTGAGAACCACCACTGTGGCTCATTTACTTGCAATAAAAGCATTCCATGGCAAAGGGTTATTCTGTAGACGGTTTGAATAACAATTCTTGGTTTCTCAAAGTCCTTCAGTTACTTTTTCATGGTGAGACAAATTTGGCCACCTATCAGAAAAGAACTTTATGTTTTCTTGGAGTCAATGAGCTCTTTACAAACATATCCCACCAGGTTCTGAAGAAATTTGCTGACAGCTTTGGGCAGGTTCTGCAGCTCTTTATCCACAAGATGTAGGTCAAGTGATTCGAGAGTTTACAAAAATAATAACTGCTGTTATTAGTGCATGCAGTTAATTGTACTTCAGTAATGAAACAGTTAAAACACATCCTTAATCGTCTTCAAACTGGGGCCATAATTTTATGAGACCCAGCTCAATAAATACCTGTTAGCTAGTGTGTACAAAGTTCTCAACTCAGTTTCAAAATCAAAATTTGACTCTACTTATAAAATGAGTGTAGTAAATGTTGGAAGGGTATTTTGGAATTCATCCACCACCGACAATTTAAGCCTGCCCATTTCCTGAGCTCAGACTTCCTCTGAGGAACAGTGAAGTCAAGTAATACAGGTGAGGCTGGGGCAGCAAAGGTTGCTGAACAAGGCTAGCAGAGGCTGCTTGGAAGCAGTCCTAGAGACAGCACCCAGGTTGTTCAAGTGTGCCCAGGCAGCTCCGAGCCCATACAGGGTGCCCTGTGATGTTTAAAGTGTGATACAGCTAGTAGGGCAGGAGTTGGGAACTGAACACCAACCTTGTGTCTCTGTGTTTATTAAGTTGTATCACATGACATTCACCTCCCTAAATGGTGGCTTGGAGTGACACTGGATACTGTGATGTGTAAGAGAAGGTAACACAGGCAGATCCAATCACTCATGTCAACAAAAGCTTCTTTCTTAAGCCCTTTGAAAGGGTCTTTGGACACAATTTCCTTGTGTAACACTCACTAAACCCTATTCTCTCTGAATTGTGCTGTGTCCTTGCTCCTGGCTAGCCTTTGGCTGACGTCTCTTCTTACACTTGTGGTAGGTGACCTATTTTTCAGGGCTTCACCAAACACCGCCCCAGTTACCACCCAAATTAATTCAAACAAGAGCAACCCCATCATTTGAGAACCGAAGAGCTTGTGGCACCCCCCAGGAAGCTTTGTGCAGAGTTGTCCCTTCTTAGGACAAGCAGTGAGCCCTGCCATTTTTTCAAAACATTCTGGGGACAACAAAACCAACCCACCAACTAAGTCCTGAAAAGAGAAAAACTACCAAGGGCAAGAACTGATTTCTGAGTAGATTCCTGGAACTCGCTTTGGAGACCAGACTGGCCTCAAACTCACAAAGATCTGCCTGCCTCTGCCTTCCGAGTGCTGGGATTAAAGGTGTGCACCACCATGTCTGGCGAGTTTCTTTTATTTTATGGTTTATATTTTTGTTATTTTTTTATACTTACCCAAAATGTCATCTCACTGATCCTACCTTTGACTTTATGTGGAAAGATCTGCAATTCTTTCTTGGAGAGTTGGACCTGTGCTTTTGATAGGCTGCTATCATAGTTTTGTTTTGTGTCTGTATTAACACAAAAAAAGCAAATTGAGGAGGTTTATTTGGCTTATACTTCAGCTCACAATCCATCACTGAGAGAAATCAGGGCAGAAACTTACAGCAGTAACCTGAAGTAGGAATTGTGGGAAAATGCTTCTTGTTGGCTCCCTCTTTGGTTTTGCTCACTCTCACGCTTAGCTAGCAGTTTTGCATATTGTAAGGTGAGTCTGCCCAGGAAATAGTACCAGACAGTGGGCTGGGCCTTCAGACATCAATTAAGACAATCAGGACTATCTTTTCTAGACAAAATGGATTCTTCTGATGATTCTAGGCCATGTCAAATTTACAGTGGTGTAGAAGATAAAGTCATTTACTACCTGCAATGTCTTCATAAAAGCAATCTTTACCAATTAAAGCACACTAGTATGAGAATTAGGGACATTTGTCATTCAAATTAGCCCTTGTTTTATGGATCACTCTTAGGTTTATTTCAAATTTCAAATCAAATTTGAAAACAAAATAAATATGCTGTTATCAATTAGGTAAAGTAACAAAACACAATCAACAAGGCAACATGTGGTTCATTCATGTAATAACGGCCATAATGCCAAATAGAACTCTATCATGGTTACATTTTCTTTCCAGCTATAAGAAAGAATTGTTTTAAGAAACTTACAATTCTGTCTCTGGCCTCTGTCTTGCCTGTGCTTGCCATGGATCAAAAGAGGGGCCAGGTGATAACTCATGGTGAGACAAATCTATCATTTCTCCTGGATAAATCAAAGTGAGTGGTTTCTCGAGTGGTCTGGGTAGCCCATAAGATTGATGCTCCCTCGAAATACCATCTTAAAGTGAGGGAATTTGTTGTTGATACACCAGTGAACTTTCTCCTTATTCCAATTGAATCCGTCACCATGGGTGTATTGATTTCACTTCCCTTGCCTCAGCATGCTTTTTCTTTCCTTTTGAAGTAACCCCCATTGAAATCTGTAGTAAAAAATGGAATTCATCTTGCTCCTTCATTGGATCCAATTGTCTTGGAACTAAGCTTTGCTTGAGCACTGATATCCTGGGGCATCAGAATTTGAACTTCTGTCCCTGAGCTGGGAACAGTATCAGTCATATTCTAGGCTAATACATGACTCAGGGTCTGAGGAATCTTTCCCCTTTCTCTTAACACTAACCTCAAAACAATACTCAGTGGTCAGGTTGTTGTCAGCAGCTTGCTCAATGCGGTCCCCCCCCCCCCAGAAAAACTTTCTTTTCCTTTCTTGGCCAGCTACAGCCTCTGGACTCGAACACCCCACCCTGGATCACCCTTGGAATTCAGTCTGGCCCTGAATTCCAGCTGACTTCATTATTCAAATATAATTGCTGATACACTTTTAAAAAGCTTCCAGGAAACTGTAAATGCTTATTTTTAGCCTGTACCAAGTGGCAGTATTTTATATTTGAAGAATGTGAGTATGGCTGCTAAAAAATTTGCATCTATCATTTATAATCTAGGGATCTGTTAGCAGTTTTAGTCTGCAGCAAACGCCTCAGAAAAAGTGGCTTCCCCAGAGCACCAAACCAGAGTGACATGAGGGGTGAAAAGAGGATCCGAAAGTCTTTTCTATCCCAAGATTTATTTTCAACTAGTAACGTAGTCCTCATTGCTCTTGCTTGCTCATCTCCCTGCGGCTATGAGATGTGACAGTATGTCCTAGCCACACTTAGGATCTACTTGGAAGGTGCCACTATAAAATCAGGAATACCATCCCTGTGAGTTCACACCATGGCTTCTGGAAGTATCCCTAAAGTTCAGGAATTGGCAATCCAGAGTTACCTGCTGGAGAATAGGTATTGCCTCTTATCTCTTCTAACTCCAGTCCTGAATTGTTATCCTAAGACTGCATTATACCAGCTTTTGTTTCCAGAAATAAGACCAAAGCCCCAGGTGGAATCCAAGGCTCCCAGTGGTCAGTACTTTGTTCAGTGAATCCTTCTACACAACCTTTATTACTTGATGGCTATTGATATTTCTGTTCACAAACCACAGCCCTAAGAGACAGCTGACCTTCCTAAAGTGGGAATCTGGTTCCTGTTTTTCTTTGGCCCCATATTCTACTGTGTAATAAATGTAAGATGGAGGAAGAGAAAGAAAGGGTATGGAGGAGTGCACTGGATGTCTTACATGCATTGCATCTGGAAAGAAGATGGTCCCCAGGACGGTCAGATTCTTCTGCTCCCCAAACCCCTGCACCACATCTGTTCCTCCCTTAATTTCCTGTGGGTTCTCCATCTCTGAGGGTACTCTGTTGAGACCTCACATCGTATTTTCTTTTTCCTTTCCATGGCCAGGCCCTTTCTAATCTGTCCTCCAAGACCAGCACAGAACATGCCACGCTGTGTTTTTTGCAGTTCTCATCTTCTGGACCAGAGATTGTAAGAACTTCCTGCAGTTGCTCAAGTCTCCATGTTCTTCCTGCTTCATTACTTTACATGCTTGTCATGCCACAATCTTCTGACTCCATCCTAACCTTGGCTAAAACCTCCCCAATGACTTCTCTTCCCATTCCCTTCTTTAAAGCACTCACCTCTTTCACTATGCTTGCTAATTCTCTAAGGCAGCCAGCCCTTTTGTTTTCCTGGTATATCAGAACTTGGATTCATTTTACTTTTTTTGTTTGTTTGATTTGATTTGTTTTTTCTTTTCTTTTTTTTTTTTTTTGTTGTTGTTTTTCTAATTGATCACTATTGCTCTCTCTTCTAGAAAGTTCCCTTTATGAGTCTTCCTGGTCTTATACATCATTCCAACATCTGGGTTTATCAAACTATTCTGTGCTAAGTAACATGTTGCCAAATTCATTCACATCCTCTGCCAAGGCAGCACATTTTTTTTTATATTTCACTTTTTCTCTTGATGAATATTAGCCACTGAGCAATCAATATTTACCAATGGGATTTACTTCTCTTGGGGAAAGAAAAAAGACAACCAATGATATGTACAGCCTTCTTTTGTATTTAATGAAAAAATTCAAAAGCTCTCAAAAGCCTAGAACTTAAATAATAAAAGCAATGCCTTGCTCAGCCTTGATGCAGTGGGGAGGGGTTTGGGCCTTCCTCAACTGAATGTACTAGGCTTTGCTGACTCCTCACTGGAGGCCTTACCTTTTGGGGAGGAGATGGAGAAGGAGGGAGAGGCTGTGAAGGGAAAGGAAGAGGAATGAGAGGGGGATTTGCGGTTGGTATGTAAAATGAATAAAAATATTTATTAAATAAAAAAAATGACCCATGCAATATAGTAACAGTCAGTTCATAGGTAAAGTCTTTATGTTGCATTTTTCTAATTTGCACCAGTGAGATACTATAAAAGATTATTTAGAACATGTGTCCTGTTAAGAAATTTACACTGGGGGCTGGAGATAACTCAGTTGTTAAGAGCACTGACTGCTCTTCTAGAGGACCAGAGTTCAATTCCCATCACCCACATGGTCGCTTACAACTGTCTGTAATTCCAATGCCAAGGACCCAACACCCTCACACCCACATACATGCAGGTAAAACACCAATGCACATAAAATAAAAATAATAAATAAACTATTTTTAAAAAGAAATCAACATGCTAAAAGGTGATAGCTTCTAATGAGTACTAAGAATTTCAAAGGAGATCCTACTTTGTACACTCTCAAGATTCAGCCAGTCAAATAAGAGCCGCTATTAGAAACTTCTCCTATTGATTTTTATCATGCATTCCAATTCATAGTGAAGCCCTGTCACTCTAGCTACCCAAACCGCTGGTGTTACAGAATCAAATGTGCACTATGTGGGAAATGTTAAAGACACTACAGTTAAATTCACGATTTCTTCTGTTCAGCTCAGCTCAGGAAGGCCGTGGGCACTCAGTCTTCTGGGTATTACTGTATGGGGGTCCTATGTAAATAGATCCAGTTGTACTGCAATTCCAGCTGTTGGTGCTTAACAAAACTAAGTTGCTCTTGAGAGCACCAGATGGTCCAATCATGGAAGTTTAAAGAGTGGATCTCCTTTGGGGGTTTTAGTACCCATTAGAAGTTTACCTAGCCCTCCCTTGTACGCTGAATTTTTATCACCATAACATGTTCTAAATGAGATCTGCATTGCTTCTCATGGGTAGACTTCAAGAAAGAGCAATATGTCTCGATTCTTATTTTTAATGAACTATTATGCCTTTCATGGGGGTCATTTTTACCCTTTGGAAGTACAGTCTTTGAGAAAGTCTTTGAGTTCTCCCAGTTTAAAAAAAACAAACAGAAAAGATTGTTGCTTAAGGCATCTTTAGATGGAAGGATTTTTTTTTTTTTTATGAATTCACGAGACAACAATTTAGACTATATATTAGAAAAATATTCCAGCTGGGAAACAATACCTCAAAGGAAGAGGGAAATCTCTTGGGACTTGAGACAGACCACATTGGATAAAACTCCATCGAAGGGGGTGGGGATGGACCAGGAAAACTAAGCCAATGGAAACCAGGTCACTCTAACAGATCATGGTTTTTCTGTATCTAATTTCTCAGTTTGTGACTCTTGTGGGAATTTTTAAACCCATAAAATGTGCCCTTTTTTTGTCCCTGGTAATGGCCTAATGAAATAAACACTCATAAATATATGGCGTTCCCAGAGATAAGATCTGAACATCAGATGCCTTTTACCTGTCACTGAATGTTTTATTAGCAGTGTATTGGTCATGTGATCTCTTCCAGTTATTCACCAGTCCCCAGCACTGAAGGTCAGGCAGTTTCCTAGTCAATGGATTCTTTTAAATGTTCTAATGCCCTAGTGCTTAATGATTAAATGAACTTAAATTCATACACAACCTAAAGTCTCCCAAAAGATCATTGGACTTTACCAGGTGCATATGAGTTTCATCTGAGTCTCAGAAAGTCTAGCCTAGGCCAGATAACCCTTTTCATGAAAACTTAGATGCTTTGACTCAGCAGGCAGAGAAATCAGAGTTACTTTGCCCATTACATTGGACTTAAATGAAAGGAATGCCTGGATGGATGAATTGGTGGATGTGTCTGTTAATAGTGATGACTTCACTAAGATTTGCTTCTATGGGAACAGTTGGCTTGACTTCATGGTTTCTAGGTTGAGCTCAGAGTGTTTCATCAATAGGAAGAGAGGGTAGTCCCTAGCCTCTTTACCCCTCCTTTCTTTTCCATGAGGAAGCCAGGCAGTAGGTCAGGCTTCATTTTGCAGTCTCGTTTCCTCTCTTGGAGTTCCCGAACTTATCTAGACACCATAGATTCACCAAACCTGAAGAGAAGCCAGTTAGTTCCATGTGATAAGTGAGTCCAGGAACCCTAAGCATCTCCTGCAAAGTTGCCAGTTACAAACTTCTGAAATACAGAGTGAAACAGGACTTCCTTTGCCCACACCCTGTTCCCACTGTCCACTGCCTTTTCCTAAGCCCATATTTGCTTGCCCTGAAGAATGATTTTACTTCCTATAGCTCTTACCTTGGCTGCCTCTGCGTGATGATGAAGCTTTCTCTATTTATCATTAACACCACATTCAAAGATAGTGAGAGCCAGGCAGTGGTGGCACACCCCTTTGATCCCACTGCTTGGAAGGCAGAGGCAAGCAGATCTCAGTGGTTTTGAGGCCAGGCTAATAAACACAGCAAGTTCCAGGACAGCCAAGACTGTTATACAGAGAAACCCTGTATCGAAACTACCCTCAACCCCTAACCACTCCCATCCCCCACCCCCCACTGCCACCCAAGAAAGAAAGAAAGAAAGAAAGAAAGAAAGAAAGAAAGAAAGAAAGAAAGAAAGAAAGAAAGAAAGAAAGAAAGAAAATATAATGGGAATGTCTGAGGAAATGTGGAAAAACTGGACATACCTGCTGGGAATTTTATATATTCCTGGATTTATTCTTTCTTATACTCTATGACATCCTGGCATCAAAGTCTACACCTTGAACAATGCATGCACCTTCAATAATTCAGATGTATAAAAATATGTTTGGCTACTGGGCACTCAACAAGTGATCCAAGTGCATGAAATTCCTTCCATAGCCTTAGGCAGAGCCATGAGACCACTATGTAGGATCTCTGTACTTGATTCTTTTTGAGCCCTCATTCATTTATAGGACTTTCCTTGAAATACTTAACCTCTTCAGATCCTTTGATTTTAGATGGAGACTGGGGGCCATGACTCTATCTTTAGTGCTGCCATGAAGCCTGCTTCAAGGGATAATGTCAGCTCAAAGGCTTAACACATATTTTTATTTTATTTTATTTTTTAAAAAGGATTGCTAATGAAAAAATCAGTTTATCGGTGGAGCAGTTATCATTCTACATTTCCAGGCTGGATCATAAAAGAATAAAAGGATCCCAGGTTGGTACTGTCAGAAAGCTGTGTTAAAAGAAAGAAGACTGCAGGAGTTTTAACCATGAGAAAGGAACGTGGTGGGAGTTCCCACTAGATCCAGGCAGCAGGAGCTGAGGCCCAACAGCTTGAGCACATCTCTAGGACTTCGTTTATTACACTGGATTTAGACTCTTCATTCTTATGATCAAAACTAAAATGTGAACTTCTGGGCTTGAGTTTCTTTAATGAATTTTATGTCTCTAGTGCCTGGTACAGCTCTTGCCATAGCAGGTCATATATCTTAAGATTCCATGGTCATAAACTTTGCTCAACACATGGGTAACCAAATGACCGGATGTGCTTCTGAGCTTCTCCGCCCCCAGTCTTTCTGGGAGACATCTGTCAAGCCACATTGCTCTTTCTCTCTCCTGGCATCTCTTTGGACATATGTCCACTCACCGTGACCTCCCTTCTCCAATTTCCAATTTTCTGGTCTGTTTCCAGTTGCCATGTACCCTACTTTGTGGCCAGAAACTGGAGTGACAGCACTTCCGGTGGCCAGGTTTTTCAAATTCTGAGTTGAACAGTGAAGCAGGAATCTTAAATGGTCTTGTTAATAAAATCAAACCTGAAGTCAGGTATTGGAATGAATGCTGGAAGAATAGAGGAGCAGTTCCTCAGCTGATCCTGTCTCCTCAGACTGGAAGCCTCTGAGTCCTCATCCAAATGGGTCTCAGCTGAACTATTGCTCAAAAGCCTAAAAGCTTAACCAGCCAAATGCTTCTAGTTCCTGGTCCTCACACCTTGTATACCTTTCTGTTTTCTGCCATAATTTCCTGGGATTAAAGGCTCACTTCCTGGGATTAAAGGTGTGAGTCACCATGCCTGACTGTTTCCAGTGGGGCTTAAACTCACAGAGATCCAGATGGATCTCTGCCTCCCAAGGGATAGGTTTAAAGATGTGTGTGCCACCATTTTCTGGCCTCTCTATCTAGTGGCTGTTCTGTTCTATGACCCCAGATAAGTTTATTAGGGTGCACAATATTTTGGGGAACACAATATCACCACAGCACAGTGAACATGTTTTCACTTGATACTCAAGCTGCCTGCCCACCCTGGATTAGGGGTGGCATAGGTGCCATTTCTCTTAACACCACATTCAAGTGCTGTTCCTGGTTCCCAGTCCCACAGTACTGAGTCTCTGTACCCCTGTACCTCAACAGTTTCCCTTAGTATAAGATGGAGACCTCACTGTTATTTATTGGAATGACAACTTCTTTATTTACAACACAATACTGGTTTTGTTTTTCAGTGTCTGCCTCTGCAGGCCCCAATAGTCCTTTTGATCCTCACTTATTTATCTTATCCTCAGAAACCTCCCTTCCCAATGCCCTAATTTGATCTTGGGTTCTCTTTGACCCACAGAGTTTCCCTGCCATCTCCAACATTTCCCTGTTCCTCCATCTTTATCAGTTCTTTGATTCCTAGCAATTCTACTTTCAGAAGCTGTTCCAAGAAATCCGGGTTCCATGGTCCCCATCCACTGAAGAACTATGACATGCTCAGTATTTCTTCTTTTTTGACCCAATGAAAAATGATGAAGACCCTGTTCTTCTTAGTTTTTACTACACTCCACTAACTGTGGCTAAATACAAACACATTTTCTCCACCCCTGCTGAGTAATACCCATTAGCACTCGACAAAATTTTTGGGATATGCAGTTTATTTTGGAATAGTGCCTAGGCAAAAATTGCATTGAAATCCTTGCTATTAAAATAGTGAAGAAGCAAATAAAACTTTTATGGTGTTGATAACCCTCTTCTTTTTCTTTTGTGACATATTCAACCATGGTTCTTTCTTATAAGAAGTTGTTATCTATATTCACCTTCATGCAATTCTCCACACTTCAACCACCAAGTAGGTGTGGAGACCTCATCTGTATCTCTAGGCATAAACCTGCCTCTAAGTGCTGTGATTTTTGTCTATGTTCTTGTTATCATCAGCTACCCTCTTATAGCACAAGCTACATTTGTTTATGAGCCAGTTCATGAGTACTACCAGCTCCAATTCCAAAATAGCTCTCAACAGCTGATACCCCAACCTTCAGTGTCCAAGCATCAGTCATTAGAATTAAGTTCTGCAAAGTCAGAATGAATATTTTCTTTCAAGTCAGAGATGCCTAAGATTCAGTTCAGGCTCTGTTGTTTGCTGAATGAGTCTGAGGGTTCTCCTCTATAAACTAATGCCAAGAACAGCACTTATTTTTGTAGATAGTGTGAGCTTACAGGCTACCTCGTGTCTATAGTGCTTTGTTCCATTTGGAGTATCTCCTAACTCCATTCCTTATCTTATTTGCTTCCATTCCTACAGTTTAGGTTCTGCTAACAAAGTAGCTCTAATACTTGCTTTTAGAACTCTAATCTCACTCCCTTGTCCAGAATAATTATTCATAGATATATAATTGTGACCTAATACATTGTGTATATAACAAAACTTCCCAAATTGTATGTATAATATATGTAACATTTTTATCATGTCGTGACAAAGTCAGACTTTGGGACTTAAAATTATAATGATGTTTGGACCAATGTGAGTGTTCATATTGGGATTTTGTTGTTACTTACAAGGCTTAGAAATGTGTGGGCAAATAGGAGCACATCATCAGCTCTATAGTACTGACTTATTTACCAATAGGCCCCATAGACACATGTCAACACCCAGAAGACAGGAGAGAACAAAGAGACAGTGACTGAGGGATGAAAACTGTTCTCTTCTAGGTTTATCATCATGTTTATAATTTACCAAAATAAACAATGAGGTAATGGGCCTTTTTCAGATAATTTGGACTGAACACAGTAATGGGTCACTCTCACATTTCTGCAGTTCAAGTTCAGTCTGGGTCCCTAACCAACGTCAAAGATAAATTTAATTCTCTGAAGCTCTGGAGTTGGAAACTGCAAGCCCCTTCATAGTAATTGTGATATTTTCTGGTATGTGCAGAAATGAGGGATAAAGTTTAAAGTGAAGCCTTTTGGCTTACTAAATTGGTGACTATCCAAATATGGAATTCATATAGAAATATTTATTCAATGTGCCTCTGTACAAAGTCCACAGCCATTCATGTGCAGTAGTCTTCATTATTGGTGGTAATCTACTTTTTGGTGGTCAATGGTGAATGGATGTTTACTGTTGAACAAGTACTCTTTCTAGCTTTTTTTTTTTGGCCACTAACTCCAATTTTTAGAAGTGGTTTTAAATGTATTCCCACTATATTATTTTTTTCCCTTTCTAGGTTTAGAAGCAAAGCCACAATTTTCTCAGTTCTTTGGCGTTAACATGCTGGTCCTATCAAGAGGGAAATCACACCTCATTTGGTTCAGGTGCATTAAAGCTTAGTACATACAACCAGAGGTGAAATGGAGCAAGACTGGAAAATATAGTTAAACTGATTTCCCAGAAAATGTGAGTGCAGAATGTCAGGGCAATAGCTGAGGTACACTTTTAGGTCCATTCGACCAACTGTGAAAAGGAAGAAATGAACTGTAGCAAGTCAAAAATCAGCTGACACTCCTTTAAATTTGATAGGCATTAGCTAAGGTTGTGAAAACATACAATGTAAGACTTTCTGTCATGTAAGTAGCAAGACGTTTATTTGATTGGATTCGACGAAGAGAAAGGGTTGACTGTTCCGAAAGGAACTTTGTGATATTCTTACCTAGGCTGTGTCTGTGATAAGTTGGAGAATATGCATTATAGCTTTGGGATTTGTTGTTGATCCAATGAGACTGTGGTTTTAGTAAAGGAGAACAATTTTGGGGAGAAACTATACCCATGGCTCAATGGTCAACATGAAGACTAGTTTGTGGTTGTTATCCCTTTAACCTACTAGCCACAGCTATTCCTTGTAATCAGTAGGTGTACCCGTGTACCCTAGTAAATGTTCATTGAATTTAATGAATTTTTTTTATGTGTGGGTAGTATATTGGCTTGTATGTATTTATTCTATTCATGTATATGTGAGCAAACACGTGGGAACATGTCTGTGCACGTGTGTGAAGATAAGTGTGTAGGCCTAAAGTTGCCATTGGGTGTCTTCTTCAATTGCTTTTCACATTAGCTATTAAGACAGGGTCTCTCAGGGAATCTGGAGATCATGGATTCCAGCTGTTCGAAGCTAGCCAACTTGCTCAGGAGATCCTCAATTTCTGCCTATGCTAGAATTACAGGCTGCCACACTCACTTGGCCTTTTAAATGGGTTCTGGGGGTTCTCATATTTGTTTGGTAAGTTCATTGTCCACTGAGACATAGCCCCAGCCTCGTGTAACTCTTGAGTAGCATAATTCAGATTTACAAAGAAGAAGAGAAACAAAAATGCCAAAGTGAAATTACATAGTTTAATTATTCTGGTATTACTCAATCCAAATACTTATATTCAACAATGGAGCCATGGGGATCCTAAGATAAGAGAAGGATTCAGTCTGGCAACATCAGAAACATTATACTGAAGACCTGAGTGGTTTTTAGCTGCCATTTACAGAAACACTCTTATATACAGTTCTTGCTGTAAGCAACCTTACAGGCGCTTCAAAGAGATACATGCTGCACAGAGCTTTAGAAGTCAGTGAGATAGCAAAAGAACTTCCAGAAGCCAGGCTAGCTATTGTTATATTGGTACTGCCAAGCTATCTATACAGGATACATTGTGTTGTCTTACTGTCTTAAGATCTCTGTAGAAACTAGAGTCTATGTAGAGTAGGTGGGAGCCAGGGTTGCAGATATAATGAGAACAGCCTCTCTCCACTAGACATTCCTTATGGGGGAGAATTGAAGGCATGTAATTCATTGCAGAAGCATGTTAAGATTTTTCATAGGGGTACAAAACATCTTTCCAGAGAAGTCAGGAAGTGTTTGAAATCTGGCTAGAAAGCTGGAGAGCAAAATACTCTGTATGTTTATGTGAGGGTCAAGTGGGACAAAGAAAGTGAAACATTTTATAAACCATAGCATCGATGTAAATATTCTTGCACATCAATGTATTTGAGTATATGTGTATGTTTCTTCATATTGTGTATATCTTACACACAGCTAAGAATCTTTTAAGTTTCCATTATTTAAAACAAGTAAAAACTAATCTCAAAGTTATTGAAAAAAACAGTGCAAAGTGAAACCATTAGCATTATATTAATATTTATGTGATAAGTATAATTATACTTTCCCCAAACTTCTATTTTTTCACTTGGTTCATATGCATCTACCTTTTTCTCTTTTCCTTATTCTTTTTGGCAAATCATTATTGCTATTGCTTATTCATTTGTTTTGCCCCATGATATGTGTACAAAATATCACTGAATGTGTCTAATAATAAATATATATATATATATATTAGCATCCATTATTTAGAAGACTCAACTATTTTTCTTTCATATGCTATTAACATGTGTCAGGAAAGCATCCTCTGGTTTTTTTAAACTCCTTAATTTATATTTAGTTCAATTTCTTTATAATAATCTGTAATTAGAAATCCATAATGGGAGAGCTTCCCATTCTATGTCACCAGAAGCAGATATCTGGGCAGCCTCTGTGTACCTCCAATGTAGGTTCTGACCCACCCTGCCCTCACAGCACCATTTGCAGAATGGTGACAGGATCATAAACACAGGCGTTTTGGGACTCTAAATCACTGTCGGGGGCAGGAGGGGCCCTCTGGCTCTTGGAATCTGCATTTCGACATTTGCATTCCCAAGTTGATGACTCTTAATGTAAACACAAGTGCTCCTGCAAAGGCTCCCCCCAAACCTCCCTGCTGGAAGCTTCTTTCTGGCTAGAGAAGGTTTCTTCTGCAAACCCTGCACTTTGATATGGAGTGCTAGCAAATTATTTTCTTTGATGGGGTCCAGAATCCAGTGTGTTTCCAGGCAAAGCCTGCTACCCTATCTGCGGGGAACTTTCACAAGACCTTCCCCATAAATCTAGCAGTCAGCTTTTCAAGGTGCTCTTTAGCTAAAGCCTCCTGCAAAGTGCCCAGTATTCCCTTCCACACCTGACTTCTTTCTGGAGACCTTGAACTCTGCAACTGGGAAAGCCTTACTTGAAAAATAATTTAATACCACCATTCTCCTGGTTGTCAGCTACAAGGCCTGAGGTCCTTCTGGGGTGTCTGAAGATGCCTTGCATGGCTTTCTTCTTAGCAGACATTGCTGATAACTGGAACTCCTGAGTTTTGGAGGAAGAGTTGTCTTGGGGCTAAATTCTGACATTGTCGCTAGAGACATATGGACATATGACTACAGAGTTAGAGTTAGAAGGAATAAGGAATAGATAGCAAAAGCCTGAACATATTAAAGATGTATAAAACAAATTTCCTGACCTGTTTGCCCAAGTCCGCAATCACAGTACTTAGAAGAAGAGTAAGCGCTGTGGATTCAAGGCCAGCCTGGGCTATGTAGCATGATATGGTCTTTGCTCCCTGCCTACACTTTTTTTAAAGAAAGGACAAAACAGAAAGCAATTGGATAAGTTGAGACATTTTCTTTTAAAAGTAAGTCTCCTCTGTGTTGGTTGTTTGTGGTTGTCTAGGCTTAAGGCTTCTGGAAATTTCCATAAAGTAGGAAAGAGCCTCTCCTCTCCTCTTAGCAGACAGTCTGTAACAATAGAAGGAATGCTCTGAGAACAGGACAGCCAGATTCTCAGGAAGACAGTTCTCAACAGTTAGAATTGGAGAGGCCTTGACCAACTTAGGTGAATCCTTTAAAATCTTCCTGTGGAATGTGGACCCTCTAGCCAGTTCTTATTTGTTCTATTTTAGCCATTTTTTTGTCTTCTTTCCAGCAATTTTTGTATTTACTAAAAATAAGCCTACCCTAAACTTAAACTGGATTGGTCTCTGTTTTTTTTTTTTTTTTTTTCTCCTTTCTGTTCCTCTGTCTTCTTGCTACCCGTTCCCTGTGCCAGAATGTTATAGAGAAGGCGTTTTGTTTATATGAACTAAGCCAGTGACCTTTGCCAGCATTCGAATCATGAGCTGCAAATTACATGGAGTACCTTCCCTGCAGGATGAACAAATGGTATCGGGTTCCAGGGCCTTATGGGATAAAACTGCATTTGCTCTCAGCTCCTCAACTTTTTAACGAGACAGCCTGACCAACAGATAAAGTTGACATGATATGACAAAGATCCATGGTGGCAGGGAAGCTTTTTTTGTCATAATCGTGATGTGCAAACTTCAGAAGATTTAGCCTTCAAGTTTCGACACACTGCCAAGAATGTGGATTCCTTTTTAAAGTGTCCAGATGTCTCATGTCTGTAGAACTGTGCTTTCTGAGACATTTTCTTTGTTTGTTGGTTTAGATCAGAACAAAAAAGTACATTGCCTTCTTGAATCTAATTCAACTCTCTTCGAGAGTCAGAGAAGCATACCATACCTTCAGATACCTATTTTTTTATCATTTCATATATTATGTTGGATTTTTATTGACTGTATCAAAGCTAGACTTATTTGGAAACACACATATTTCATCTTAAGCAAAGTCAAAATGTTAAAAAGTCACTGTATAAAAACCAGGGAATGCAATGGAAGACTAGGAGATTATCAGAAAGTAATCTTTAAAAAATCCCACAAACATCAAAGGAAAACCAGACGGGCCTTTGATAACTTTGCTCCATTGAGTGCCCTGATGTGTCACATGCTAGGTTGGCCTTGGTCATCTCTACAGAGCACCTAGACCACCTTCATGCACAGATCATGGCTGTGACTATCAAGAAGAGAAAATTACTGAAGTAGAAGTTTGTTACTTCTTAATTAAATTTAGCATCTAATTTTTTAAAGCAGATACAACACCAAGCAGTTAGGGTCTCACAGATGATCATGAATCCCATTTACTCACTCACCTCAGTTCTGCAGAGAGTTGAGCACTTCTCCATTAAGCATAGACTGAAATAACTCTTGGGTTCACTGGAACTCCATGTGTGTTCAGAGCACACATTTTTGACTGCTTTGATCACTGTAGTGCCCATAATGAGTAGCAAAACAACACGGGTCCTCACAAACCTATAAGTCAGTGACTCAGGGCTAACAACAGTGCTGTAAACAGCTCTCATTTTGAGCACAAAAAGCCAATCTTAAGGACCTCAATCACAGATTTGGTGGTTGTTGATATTTATTTAAGAGAAAGGGTGAGCAATCCCACAATATGGAGAGAATTTTGCATGGACATGGTCTCATTTCACTGAGAATGGCCAGCTACTTTCTTCAAATTGATGGCAGAGAGTTAGAACAAATCTCTCTGCCATGTTTGCTGAGTGACACCATCAGGTGACAGTCCTTCATACATTGGAATTTGTTCATGCATTCATAGTGAACTCCTTTCCAAACATTTTAAGCACTTATGGTTTTCACAACCCTAAATCCTGCTCTTCATTGTTGTGATCCAGCATCGGGCATAAGAATAATAAAAACCTTAATGGATCCATGGACATTATCTCCCATGCACTTCTAGAAAGCCCAATGGCAATGTTTACAGAGTACCTGAAACATCACCTGCTCCTCCAGTACCAGCATTGTGATTCAACTACTGAGACTGAAAGCTGGAAAGGAAGGAGAAGAATTCTGGGACAGAATGATATGTGTAGGGTGTAGGTCTAACTTCAAGTTCACTTTCGTTGTTGCTTTTCAGCAAGTGATGGTTTGAAAAATTTGTAGACTCCTGGGAAAACGGAATCCTGAAACTTAGGAAGTTCTCCTTAGATAACTGGTAGGGGATCCAAATAAAGAAGTAGGAGAGCTCTTCAGAGACTGGGCTAATCTTCTGCCTTATATAATAGTTATATGAAAAGAGAGGGAAAAGCAAGAGCAACTGTCTTGTTCAGAAGTATACTGTGTAGGCAACAGACAACACGTCCTGAGAGGAGTTCAAGAAAGATGTTTGGGGTACACTTAGTAGCACCCCACTTAGTGTTCCTTCTCTCTCTAAGCAATCTTCCGCAGTGAAGTCCCTTTCTCTTTATTTTTATATAGATGAGTCAACCACTTTTCTCACAAAAGATTAAATGAGATAATGCATATGAGAGTGTTACCTAAGCCATACTGTATCCTGCTAATGTTGCACCTTGTCAGGTCCATGAATTTATTTAAAAATAAAAATAACAATAGTTCTTAGAGATATGCAGATACTGAACAGGGATCCTAGGCTGCTGAGCCTCTTACAAGGTCTGAGTGACATCATCCATGAGGAAGGAGAAATGAAACAAAGAGGCAGTGTTGTTAATTCTTGATGCTCATAAATGACAAACTTGTTACTGGCTTCTTGGCTTCCTAGGACCTAGAATTCCAGGTTCCAGCACAATAGAATTGAATTAGTAGCTGGGAAGAAAGAGAAGTTGGTTCCTCAGTCCCTATTCTGGGCACATTGTAATCAGGAAAGAGACTATGAGGATGAGAAAGAATTCATCCCCAAAGCTGTAGGCTGAATGAAGACGGAGCTGACTCTGTTTACAGGATCTAGAAATAGCTACATCAGAGTGTCCATTTGGGTCCTCAGAAACCAAAGCATATAGAGAGCCTAGGATGGGAAGATGTGGTATACCCAGAGGGAGAAATGCATCTGTGAATAAGAGACAAAGATTCTAGGTTGGATAAATCAAGTTGGAAAGGTGGGACTTCAGAAAAACACCCTTAGCCTTGAAGGCCCACAGATTCGAACTCATGACTTTGTGCTAGGGTTCAAATCCTTAGAGCAAATGTGACTTGGATAAGAGTGTGGTGGTTCAGAGAAGAAAGTTTGAGTCTCCTTAGCAGCATGGAAAACTGAGGTAGATAATCCTTTCTGGTTTCCCATTGCTCAGGAGGGCAATGGCTGTGCACATATAAGTTGACTTAGAATGTAGGATGGTGTTCTCTGTCTGTGTGGAATATTAGTAATCCCTAAATCTCTTCAAGTTAAATTGGCTAGACCACTCCTTCCCCAGGCCAACTGAACTTAAATCTTCAATTGGGGGTACTTGGACTTCTCTGTTTGGTTTAAGTTTCCTAAAAGGTTCTAATGTAAGCTGAGGAACCATTTACTTACAAGTTTGAAGATAAAAAAAAAAAATGTGTAAGAGGCTTACACTCAAATCACTTTTGTCTATGGTGACTCTGCTGTCAGGGATCTCAAATGGCATCTAGAAATGCATCAAAGGGCAATTACTAGCGAGAGTCAAGCCGTGCAAACTGACACCATGGAGGTGGCCCCAACAAGGTAAGTACTTAATTTGATCCTTCATGGTCCTTCCCATATTAAGAGTAAAGAAGAAATAAATTAGGAACCCACTGCAGTCTGCTTCCTAGGGCTCATGCTGGGAGCCTCATCTTGTCATTGTGAAAAGTCTTAAGGAAAAAGCTTCTCCTTATTTCTCTATAGCCCCCTCCCCTGACACAGATCACTGCAAATACCTCCTGAACTTCTCTTCTGTACATTGATGCTTCTTATTTTGTGTACCAATGATAAAGCTTGGATGCAGGCTGACACTGGGATTGTAGTGGAGTGCTGGAGACTGAGATTCTATGGCTTGGCTGATCCAGTGACTCTAGTGCCCAGTGAAGCCTGGGTAGTTCCAATGGGATCTGCCTTAGGAGATGATAGACAGACAGCTCTGAGCACAGGGGATGTGAGTAAGGAAGCTGATTGGAGATCCCAGTAACCTTGACTCTGGTCCCATTGCTCTCTGCATCTGTCTTTGCATCTTGTGTCATGGTCTCTGCCCAGTTCAATAAGGCAGAAAAGAACTGGCCAGTGCCTGCCTAATGGACAGAGTCCAGGGGACATTCTTTTAAAACTTAGGACTTACCAAGATGTCACAAAGTAACTGCCTGGTGGCTATCTAAACAATATAAGCAAATTGGGGCTTCATGGCAAGAGGCCATGAATACTATAGTTGCTATCCAACTCAAATCTTGAGTCTTAGAATGATTGGGGGACATGTCAAGTACTCAGGGAACATATTATCAGATGCTCACAATAGGGGCTCCTTATAGAAAAAAGCAAGATGCTGAGTTGCATTTAGGCACCAGGGCAGGATGAAGTAAACTGACAGAAACTGAAAGTTCGAGGCCTGTGCTGTGGAACAAACTTAGACCAAGTCTCTGGAAATGAAACCAAGATTCTCAAGGCGCCAAGGGGACTTCATGCTTGGCTGATGAACATCTAGTCTGTCACTCCCTGAATTCCCCAGACCTAGGGTCAAGAGGGTTTCCAGGCATTTGGGGGCTGTATTTGAGGTTGGGGTTAAGTATCTCTAGCTTCTATATAGAGGCAGAGAGCCAAAAAGATTGTCACCACGACTGTTTTTAAGCTTCAAATCTAGTTTCTTCCCTGAACTAGTTTGTGTGTGTGTGTGTGTGTGTGTGTGTGTGTGTGTGTGTGTGTGTGTGTGTAGAGTCCATCTAGTAGTATGCCCAAAGAAAGGAGATTAAATAAGCTATTTCAAGTTGAACAAAGTTAGGTGCTACTACATTATATCTGACGTGATGTAATATAAAGATCACAAAGGTATTTATCTGAGAGAATGACTATGTGAATTTGATAGTCTATCAAGCTCTAGAAGATTGGATAGTATGTGGAACATGTGATATTAATAATATTAACTTAAAGTATGTATAGATACACACAAGAAAGCCATAGCTATGTAT
Source organism: Onychomys torridus (assembly GCF_903995425.1). NCBI lineage: Eukaryota > Metazoa > Chordata > Mammalia > Rodentia > Cricetidae > Onychomys > Onychomys torridus. Next base: position 51,847,125 of record NC_050443.1, on the reverse strand, counting down.
AGACATATTATTGATAAAACATGATTTTCAAAAGAACAATTACTATCCCCTTTAATAATTAAACTGAGGTTTGTTTTACTCAAATATCTGAGAAATATTACTTTTATTCTCTTGCTTTAAAAAACAACTATTAGCTGTTAGAAGATATCATGTAGCCATATAACACGACACACACACTCAACAATCAAACAAGCCCTAAAGGAGCTGGAAGAATGTTGTGTTACCCAACATATCGCTGAGCTAGCAGCTCAACAACCATCCACACACATTCCTTTTTGTATGATCAAGTAGTGTACATTCTTAAAACGATAATGGAACTAAATTTGGAGAGAACAGGCCCTTAAGTTTCAATTTATTTGTTTCACAATCACAGCCTCAAACTGAAGGGAAAATTATGCAGCAGTTTGATAAATAAAGCCCTATACATTCAAACACAAAATGCAAAATGAAAACTTTTAGAACTTCAAATAATCAAGGACCTTAGATTAATTCCATCAGTGGTTGTGAGTTTTTTTGTTGTTGCGAATTTGCTGGAGAATTTGGTATGAAAGCGCTCTAACTAGTGCCTGATTATATCAGTGTCTCTATTTCCTTTTAGAACACACATCTGTTGTTGTGGAGTGGGGGGTGGGTGGAGGGAGAGTGTGGTTGTGGTTATTATGGAAATACAGCAAAACCAAATATTTTAAAGCAGATGAGAAGAAACCCACAAACAGTCGGCTCACAAATGGTGTAATGTTTTCCAGCCACCCCTGCACAAAGGCAGCAGCAGCAGCATGGGCCATAGCAGTGTGCGTGGTGGCCTCAGGTTTATCTGTTTCAAACCCTGGACTGCTCCTAGTAGTTAGTGGACAACCAGGAGATTGTTTTTCCTCTTTATCCCCCTGTTTCTTTTTTAATTGTTGTTACTCTGTCTTGCCTGAAAGCTGCAGTATCTCACTGTTCATTATCCCCTGTTCAGTCAAATCCTGTCCAAAATTAACTCCTTGTGCACCGCTGTATTTTCCATCTTGTATGTTTACAAGATGCACAGATGGACCTCCTCACAGTGGCATTTTTAGATACTTTCATGCAGGTTATATGGACAACTGTTTTTAAAATTAACCCAATGCTGATTTTACCAGTCTGTGTCTTCAATCTTTAATTTTCTTAGAGAAAAGTGTTCCTAATTGTTGACAAACTGTTCCCCTATTTCCAAAGTTTCGTGCTGAGGCTTTTTCTCTATTAAAAATACCCTGCTCCTCAGAACATGTGCTGAATTGCTGAGATATTTTACCTTTTTCTACCTTAGCTTGAGATTACTGTAAAAGTATTCTGACACTTCACACTAAAGCTGGAAGAAGAAAAGCCACCAGTCAATACCTCTGGGGAACACGGTTTCTCATATCAGCCTTCTGGTCTCAGAGTCTTCAACTTGAATTAAGGGCGACCATCGGACACAGCATAGAGACAGAGAAGTCACCGTTCTAAATGAATGACTATTTGCCATTGCAGTGGAGTGCCTGTTTGTACCACATTTTATTGTGATGTGTTATTCCTATTCAGCGCAACAGTAATTGGGTCTTAAACATGATGAAGTATCTTTAAGGCTGCCTTGGTAGCTCGGCTGCCTCCAGCAGGGTTTTTAACTCTAGTTAAAGAAGGTTAATCAAAGCTAATGAATCTGTTTTATCCATTGCCACAAGTTTGTCAAAAAAAAAAAAAAATTGTACCAGGAGATGACTGAACTAAAGTCCGGATTGTTCAGCTGTGAAGGCACATACACTTGTAGCATAATAATTTTGCAAGCGCTTTTGATGGCCTCGGATCTGGGGGAGAAGTACTACCTGCAAGCTCTGTGTTTTCTTATCTTTCTGCTGCCCATTCTTCTACCTTTAAAAAAATTAGAAGCCTTTTGCAAGCACAGGGGAGGGAATGCACGCTCCCACTACAGCCTTCAGCATGAGAATATCACGAGACTGTTGCATTGAGAAGTTCAGAATAGCTCTGCTCTTTATGAAAGAATATGGGGAGCCCCCTAATAAAGCCAATTCATTAGAACAAGTGTTTGTTACTAAATCCCCCCACGCAGAACCACAGGCAATCGGAGCCAGAACATGAAGCAATTAAAGTAGCCTCCTTTCTAAGGAAAGCCTCTGCCCCACTGTCACCCAGCAGCTCTATTTTGCTTTCTTATTATAAATGTGTTTGAAGAATTGAAATTCATAATTCGTCAGGCAGCAGAGGTCCGGTCCATGCCTCCACCCTGTTTGGAATATGTTAGAAATACAATAAAAAGTAAAACTGCCTCTATCAGTGTGTGTCCTTTGCCAAGATTTGGGTGCAAGCTGCTGGGCTCCCCTACACCTTAAAGCGTCCAAAACCTTGCCTTGCTGCATCTGCAAAAAACAAACAAACAAACAAAAACCAAGAAAACACCTCTCAGCAAGAGATCAGCCTCCAAAATCTAAATTCACTGTGGTGGGAGAGCCTTTTGTGTCCAGCCCAGCCTTTACCAAAAACACCCTCACAGGCACACACAGGCAGGTTCACATCCTGAGGTGACACCTTCCCCCAAAGCCCTTGGTGTTCTGCATAGGGCTGGGATGAGCTGCTTAGCATTTCTGCAGTGTGGCTGGCAAGGGGAGATCAGCCTCTGAGAAGGGCCAGAAAGGAACACCCCCCTCCATTGTGGCGTTCTCTCCTTTCTTTTTTCCCCTTTCTTAAAAATATCCAGCTAATATTTGTATTAGAGGGAGAAAGATGTGAAGAAAAAGGAGGGGGAAGATACAGAGTAAGGCAGACCCACAGAGGCAAAGCCAGGGGGAGCACAAAACAAAACAAACAAACAACAAACAAAAAGAAACCCAAGGACCAAGGCTAGCTTTAGTCTGAAGAAGGCCTACAGCTTAGGTTTCAAAGCTTTTTTTTTTTTTTTCCAGATTCACAGGCACAGCCCCCTTGATGAAAACTAGTTGCTAAATTCTGGGCCCTGTTAGGCCTCAGCTAATTAGAAAAAATGGGCTTTTAAATTTTTTTTCTTTTCCTTTCTTTCTTTAGCACCTTTTCTTTCAAGCATTTAGTCTCAGGAGGGGGATCCCGGCTCTGGGCCGGCTGTTTTGAAAACACGCCTTTGAATGCCTCTCCCTAATTCACGCCTTTTGTTTTTCAGCCTTTGTGTTTGCCAGTTTGACCATATAACGTTATACATCTGGTGTATAGCTTGTTGGGGCTTTTTTCTCCCAGGGTTCCTATGCATTCCCTATAGGACCCTCCTGGGCTTCAATTTGAGCGATCGTGTAACATAAAGGGGCGAAGGAGGGCCTAGGAGGCTGGGGGAGGCCGGGAGGTTGGAGGGGGCAGTGGAGGGGAGGAGGCCTGGAGGAGACACAGAGAGAAATGAGTGAAACATAAAAAAAAAAAAAAAAAAAAAAAAAAAAAAAAAGTTGAAAAGAATTCTTTCGCTGTCTTCTTTTCTTCTCACTGTAGCGACTGGACCCTGAGTCAGCCGGCGACAAGGCCTCGGTGGGAAAATGACGCGGCGCAGAATAGATAACTCATTGGAATTCTGGCAACATATTCGTAAATAAAACAAAAGTGGGGAGGCGGGCTGGGGGAGGCCGTGTGTTCCAGGGGAAGCGCATAACTGCGCCAGGGCTAGGAGGACATTACAGAGCCAGCTCCCTGCCTCCCCTCTTGCGGGCAAACCCCTAAGATGGTCAAATGGGAAGGGATAGTAACTGCTTGGTCCATGCTTCTGAGCCAGGCTGCTGGGAGCTGGTTCTTCCTGCAGACTGGAGGATGCTTTTGCAGTCACACTTGGCAGCCTGAAGCAAGCCCAAATTGCCCGTGCTGTTTCTTCTTCAGAGTCTGTCTGGGGTGTGCTCACAAAAGGGTCGCTTTCAGATGGACCTAGCAAAACGGGCTTATTATTGTCGTTCTTATTCCGAGCTCCAAGATTTAATTTACATTTGACTTTTCCCAGCCATCATCTCTTGTGTACTCGGTTCGCAAGACAGCCTGAATATCGGAGATTATGATATTTATGTTTGTTTCCTGATGATCAAAGCACCCGGTCTTTCAGCTGACTTTTCTTTCAACTGAATATTGATGGCTCTGCTTCTGGACAGAGTCACATCTCACTTTTCCCATCTGAAAAATGGACATAGCCTAACCCTGAAATCTGTTTAGTGCTGACATGCCTTGAACACAGTGGGTCTGTTTTGTATGTATGTTGCAGACAACACATTCTTGAACATGACCCATTTTAAATGCATAGTGTATCTGATGGTTCTGATGTTGCCCTAGCTGCCTTAGATTTACTCTGCAAAAAAAACTGAGAACATACAGGATAACAGTAGGTTTGTAGCTGTTGTTTAAAGCGAATTACCATCAGCTTGTCTCTCCCTCCCCATTGCTCCTATTTTCTGCTGAACAATTTGAAATGCAATACTAGGGCATAAAAACCAAACAAACTCCTATCAGGCAAAGCTTATGAGCTATTTCTGCTTCCCTGAATTCAAGTTGCAGAGGGCAGGGTAAGGAAGGGATATTTGTTTTAAATATAGAAATGAGGAAAATCCAACTAACTCGTTGAGAATGTCCTGGAAGGTTTTGCAGTTTCACCCAGATTTTATTACAGATGTGATAAAAAAAGAAACCTGTGGGCATCACTTTTGAAATAGCTTCAGAAACTACATGGTGAAAACCCCCACTGAAACACACACACACCACCACCACCACCCCCCCCCCCCCCCCCCGCCCCAAGCATTTGTGAATCAAGTTGCTTGCTCATTAACCCTTGATAAATTTCTCCAGGTGCCTTGTCTGTCCCTGATCAATCCAGCCACCTGGCAGAGAAAGTGGCTCCAAGGGTTAACACAATTAAATTAGCAAATGTTTTCGAGGAAATGGTAAAATCGCTTCTTTTTTAAAAGAAGATGTTGAATTAAGAGGCCTTGCTGTTCCAATCAGACACATCATTTTACAATAGGCTAATTTTGAAGAATTCATCCCCACCTCTGAATGTTAATCAGAGGAGAAGAAAACGCCTGCTACTGGTCATGGAGGCACATCATGGCTGTCCTGAGAAGCTGCTTACCTCAGGAAGAAGTGAAGTTCTCAGGAAAGACTTATTTCCCAGGAACCCCCTTCCTTGAGAGTTTGGTACCTGCTTTTCTTCGTTTGTTTAAACTCGTCACAGAACTTGGAAAATTGAGATCACAATGGCAACTGAAATAAAAAACAAAACACAAAACAAAACAAAACAAACAAACAAAAAAAACACCACCAACAACAAAAAACCCACAAGCCCATGGACTCAAGTTAAAATTCTTAGATGAATTATTTAGCTTCAAAAGGTAAACCTGTCTAGTAAGAATGTGGCTAAACATCAGCCCGGAAGGAGCCCTGTGCCCCAGAAAACAGCATCGAATACCCAAACCATACACAAAAATGAGTGGCCAACCTCAGTTATTGTTTTTATTCTGTGTTCCAGTGAACCTAAGGAGTTGATACTGTGTTCTGTTAAGATTTCTCCGTGGGTTGTGGTATGGAGACTACCAAAGCCCTCCCCTCTCCTCCCAGGTCACAAGCCTAGGTCCAAAGGTAGTAGTTCTCTGCTTCTGTGTGAACTGCCGTTCTTACTGATTCTAGAGGAAGCAAAAACGTGAGGTAAACTTGGTTGCAGGCGGCAGGGGCCAAGTAAGAGAGACAAATGGCAGTTACCCACTTAAGAAAATAATGTTGTGCTGATTGACAAACGGCCTGTGCCTCTCAGCTACTAACAGCTCTTACAGAAACAGGGGGCTGCCAATAACAAACCTGATTTCTAAGGTCCCCAAGGTAATAATAATCCACTAATTTGACTGGCTCCCAGCTGGCCCTCCCTAGCAGTTTCTATTTGGTTTTTGCAGCCCGGAGAGGAGAACTTCTCTTTCTTTAAAAAAAAAAAAAGTGGGGGGGGGGGGGGGGTGAGGGGAGAGGGGCAGTTAAGTTAAGAAGTAGTGTGGAGGGAAAACACATGGAAATTTAATGTTGGAGGGTTCTTGTTGCAATAGAGCTGTTAGGCTTGGCACAAAGACGGCTATCAGATGGCTCCTTTGACATTAGTGGAGACTTCAGTAAGTAAGACAAGCCTGAAGGATTAGGTTGTCAACTTCAGCCTGTCATCTTTGGAGGCAGGAAAAAAAGAAAGGTGCTCCCCCATCTCCTTTCTTTCTCTCCTTTCTTTCTTCTTTCTTTCTTTTTCATTCTTTTCTTTTTGGTTTCTAATTGTATCTTCTCCACCACCGATTGTGAGCTTTTCAGACGGGGCAAGGACAGTTAATAGGTGACAACCTCAGCCCCACACTGATCATGAAAGTGTAGCCTTTAAAGACGGGTGCGTCAAGCAGGCTGTAAGACTAATCGCCCTGCGCGAGTATGAATTTATTTAAAGATGATTTCATGTGGAACCCGCGGAGCCAGCCGCCAAACGGATGAGTGCACAGTTTAAGAAAGTTAGTGGGACTTTTCCCAATCAACTGTCAGGCCGCATAAAAGGTTTGGGGCGCGCTGACTTAAGCAAACACTACTTAGCCATCTAAGGATACCATAAGGCCTGAGATTTTGCTTGGTCGGCGCTGTCAGGAAATATTGATACCTATCAAGTAACACTCCGGGTGCAAAAGGAGGTGGGTCTCCTCCTCACCCCTCTCTCTATTTACAAAAGGGACCTGTGCTCCCAAAAGGGTGGGGGCAGGGAACGTGCACTTCACAGGGAACTTTCCTGCTTTCACTGGGACCACAGTCTCGCAAAAAGAAGAACAAAATAGTGAACTGAGCAAAAAATCGTCTCATTCTAGATTAAAAAAAGAAAAAGAAAAAACCTGAATGTTATTTGAATTTATAAATTCCCTGAATGCTCAGCTGAGACCCTGCTCATAAGCCCCAAACTATCTGCTGTGGATATTATTTTGTTTTTTTCTACATGTTTCTTGTTGTTTAGCATATTCTGAAGTATGTTCAAAGCATCTGGGTCTCCAGTGTAAAATACAGTCAGGAATACCTAGCTCTATCAAGCGTACACAGCAAACACTCCAAAGAGGTCCCAGGAGCCAAAACTATTTTTGTTAGAAATTATCTCCACAATTCTAAATGACTCATACTTTTAGTGCTTTAAGTACCTGGGAAAGAAAAAAAACTGTCTCCAGTTGGAAAACTGCATTGGGAACATTGTACTGTTACTGCAGAGTAACAGTTGAGTTGGAGAGTTTAATTTAAAAGGAAAAACAAAACAAAACAAAAAACAAACAAGCCAAAAAAATAAAAATAAAAGAAGAAAACACCACACTGCTCTTCATCAGAACACTCTAAACATTCATTTGCCTTCAGTAACATTGTGCCCAAGGTGAAATCCTTGAAGATGTTGCTGGTGACAGTGTCAATGAAATACCCTTTGGCATTAAGCAGTATTCCTAGAATCCTGAACATGCATTCTGTAACAGTGCAATAAATGAGAGAAACAGAGGGGAAGAACCTGCTTGTTCTGTAAGGAAGATTGCTCCCAGTTAAACAAAGAAATTTAGGGTCGCCTGCTTTTCATGGAAATCACATACATATGGCCTTTGAAATTTGTCACTGAAGATGGTTTTGCTCTAAGGTAAAATCCACCACTTTATAGCCTTTCAGCTGCAAGTCTCTGGGTTTTTTTTTCTCCCCCTCTCTTGGCCTGCAGCCCAATATGAATGTATGATCACTAGCGTAATAGTTAAACATCTGAGTCTTTTTGAAGTGCTTCCGATGTTACAATGATGTGATGGTTGATTGCCTAGCAGTCAGTTCAGAAAAGAACTACTTTCTGCCCCCTAGTGGTAGAAATTAATAAGAGCTGCTTCGTCATTCTTAATGCTGCCAGCCACCTCAGTTTTCAGTATTAATACTTAACACTGCCTGGAATTTGCTAGCCAGTTCCTTAGTAATCAGTCATGTCTGTCTTTTCTTTTTTCCCACGCTAGAAATGGGAACTTACTATGTTCTTGGAACTAACCTGGAACTCTTAATCTGGCAATCCACCTGTCTCAGCTTCCTGAATGGCTGAAACTTAAGGTGTGCCCTCCTGCCTTGGCCCAGCGTGCATTTTAAAATGTGCATGTCTGCACTGAGTGGACCTCTTCTTGTGTTACAGTGTCATGCCTTGTGTGTCCTCCACAGTCTGTAATTCTCTGATAAACAAAATATACTACATTGTAAACAGACATTGTCCCAAATGTAACATTCTTCCCAGGAACATTCTGGACTGACTTAATGGGGGATATCAACCAAGTAGTGGAGGGTGCTGCCAAAATTATGAACTAAAGTGCATTTATAGTCAAAGAAAGCATTACATGCTCTTGGGTATTTTGGAAACTTTTTGTCTCTTCTCCGATGACGGTTCTGTTCTGTTTTTTTATGTCAGGCAATATCAACCGTTTGCACTGTTAGCTCCGGGCGTGGCACAGGTCACATCTCTTGTGTTAAAGTTCATCAACTCAGCCACATGTACCAAGAGGGGGGGTCGTGGTGTGATGAGAAGGATTTGATGTGGCAGACATTGGTTAAACACACATTTTCCCCCCCTTACACGCCGGCAAGCTATGAGGAATGTGTCTGAGTTTGTTTGCTCAGTTGGTGGTTGTGGTGGTTTTTCCTGTGCTGAGTTCTTGATTATTTATTTGTTTTTTATCTGTCCCACGTGAGTCAGATTCCACATGCTGGCAAGCATTGAAAGGCAGGTGGAAAAGAGCACCCAAGATAGAGGTGCCCTCCCGTGACTGTTTAGCTCTCAAAACTTGTGAAAGCCTGAGGAGGAGGAGGAGGAGGAGGAGGAGGAGGAGGAGGAGGAGGAGGAGGAGGAGGAGAGGCCTGTGGAGAGGGGATGGGACAGCCGCCCCAGGCCATGTGGAATGTGTCACTTGGCTTCTGTGCCACCAATGTGTTGCTCATGTCGGAATGTGGGGAAGGCACGAGGTCATTGACTGAGGAGCCATGGAGATTCCAGCTGTCAACATGTGATCAGCTCTTGGTACAAAGAGAAGTTTTCTGGAGACTCCAATTTGATTGCTAGTGACAGCTACACGTTTCCCTGGGCCCTTTATGCTACCAGCTTGCCTTTGGGTAGCCTTTGGCTCTGCTCTCTTTTCAGACTGACACTGTAAACATACCTGGCTTATGAAGGCATGCTGACTGACGCCGAAATGATGGAGAATCAGGACTAGTTCCAGAAAGGACACTAGGGCTTTGGTGAAAATAAATAACTGGTTGTCTTTTAGAAGATAAAATGCTTCCTATTGTTTTATTTATCTAGATTTTGGGTGTGTTATGCATGTGTGTGTGCATACATGGATGGGGGCCTGTGTAGAAGCCAAGGGTTGAGAACATTTCTTGGTTTTGTTCTCCACCTGATTTTTTGAGACAAGGTCTCTTCACTGACCCCAAAGCTCACTGTTCCAGCCAATAAGCACCTGGATCTTTCTGTCTCTGCTCCCACAACCTAGGGGCTACAGACCCCTGCTGCCACACCAGTTTTTACATAGGCACTAGGGATCTGAACTCAGGTCCTATGTTTGTAAAGCAAGAATTTTCCCCATCAAGCCATCTCTCCAGTCCTAAGGGCTTTTTCTTTTGTTTTCGAACATTTTACTTCAAAAGAATCATACCGGGAAAAAACATGGTATACTAGATGTCCTTGCTTACTGGAAGCATGTCAACTGGTGTGTAACTATGAGACTAGAAGCTTTTCTTCAGACCTGCTCCAGATGATCACAGGAGCCTCAGAGGGCCAAGCAGATGCCCACTACTACTTTTGTTATCTTGCTGTCAATCACCCTTTCTCTTTGCTTCTGACATCACTGAGACTTCTAGTGAGAATTGAAACTCTCTCTCTCTAAACTGGAAGAGGCAGAAGATGATGATGAGGAGGAGGAGCCCATTCAAGGCTGTGTGAGCCCATTCAAGGCTGCTTGAATTTCTTGGGAGTTCAGAGAAAACAAACAAACAAACAAACTCACACATGTTCATGTAGGCAAAAGTTATTCACATCTTGGAGCTTCTGGATACCATTTTTTTAAATTATTTATTCTTTTTTTTTGGAGCTGAGGACCGAACCCAGGGCCTTGTGCTTGCTAGGCAAGCGCTCTACCACTGAGCTAAATCCCCAATCCCCCAATTTTTTTCAATCACACCAGATATAGAACATTTTTGGTGTGGAATAAGATCTTTGCCTTTCCTTCTCATCACCATAGGCCTTCCTTATCTGAAAGTAACTCAATGCACCACAACCTTGAATCAATAAGCTTCCTCTCAGCCACATCTTGCCTGATCACATGGCTCCCATGGTCACCCTTATGGCTTGATATGGCAAATGGGACTTTGTAGATTTTCTGGATTTTTTTGTACATTATTATCTATAGGTTTTATATACACATAAATAAATATATACATATATAAATATAGTTTACAATTATGTGTATGGTGTGTTTATACACACATACAATTTCACTTTAAGTTAGTCAATGTACATTTAGGATTGTCACAGGAATATGTTCTAGAATTATGTGGTTAATCATATAGGTGTAATTGAGAGAACTTTGGCCTGGGGACCACCTAGGTTATCGCTTTTTACTTACAAATGTCAAAATTTCTTGAAACTCCATTATTTATTTTTTTAAAATTAGCTGTTATATTAGTTATTTTCCTTATTTCTATGATCAAACAGCGACAAAAGGCTCTTTGAGCGTGGGAACTTTCACGTTGGCTCAGAGTTCACAAGGAAAAGGGGAGAATCCTTCCTGGTGCAAACTGTGTGCAGGAGGCTACACACTCACATCTCAGCAGCAGAAATCAGATGAGCCAGGAGGAGCTGGCGCTGAGTTGGCTGTTTAGGTACCCAGTGTGTTTTCTGCTTTCTCACCAGAGGACGCTAATACAAGGCCTGGCAAAGGAGTACTTTCCCTTAGTCAAAATTCTCTGATATAGCTTTCAATGACACCCCCAAACATGTGACTGACTAATGCCATAGGAATTGCTTAAGCCAATCAATTTCACACCCTGAATTAGTCATCACAGCTATCTAGCTCTCCCTGAGAAGTACCCTGGGGTATTTGGCTACAGGACCCTGTAAGAAACCAAAGTTGGAAGATGGTCAAGTCCATTACATAACTTGACACAACATATGATTTCCATAGAATGTATGCAAACCTCATGATCCTGTAAATGGTGTCTAGATGACAATTGTGTAAATTATTATGACATCTGGTAAAACATAAATGCTGTGTAAAAAGCATCAGTACTGATATTGTACAGAGAATAAGAAGAGAGAGCGAGTGCATGTCCATCACGTGTAATTTTTAAATAATATTTTTGGTCTCATATTCTGGGTTTGGAATTTGCACATGTAGGGCGGGCCAACTGCACTGATGTTAGATGATGTGAAGAGAGGTCACATTATAAAGTCATATATTTATTCTAAAACATCACTGTTGGCCATCACCTTCACCCACGACCCAATGTGTTTGCTAACTCTCAGATGCTATGGACAACCCAGTGAAAGACACATCATGGCCAGGATGGATGCTTCTCTCTGAGTGGATTGGAGTAAAGTTGGTGAGCCCTGCTACCATTTTAAAGAAAGACTCTATAAAACAGCTGCCTGGAAATCACCTAGGATCCTATAAGAATTCAGCTCTCATTTAATTTTGCATCTTTTGTTCATATAAGAGATAATCTACCCTCATTTGGACTCCTCTGCCTACCTGAGACATTCAAGTAGCATATCTCCTGACTTCCATACCCCTGGACTTTGCACCCAAGGCGTGCTCATTGTCCATTCATGTTTACATACCCTGAAAAGATGGTGGAATATTTGCATTGTTTCTGTCTGCTCAGAAAACATGCTTTCATGGAGTTACTAAGAACACACTTAAGCATGGTGCCTGTGGTCATTGCCTCTCACAGGTGTTCTTTGTGGAGTCCCAACTCATGTGCCTGTGCACTCTGCTCTCTGTGTTGCAACTAGTTCGTCTCAAACTGAAGGTAAAGAAAAAGCTGATTTCCATGCTCCCCGTGTCATGTAGTTATTCAAGCATTCTGGACAATGTCCTTCAGTCCTTTTTCAGGTGCCAAGGTACTGTTCAGACCTGCTTCTCTGACCTGCTCCTCCAAGTAGCACTCCAAGGTCCCTCCTTCCTCATCTGATACACTGCCTTCCGTCTGCTTCAGGGTTCTGTCATTAGAAAGGTGTCTTTTCCTACACTGTCCTTTGGGTGGTGACTATCTGACACCTTCGTGCAGAGCAACTTCTGCTTTTCAACTTCAGAACCTCACATCAGACACTGGCTGCCAAGAAAGTTTGATGTGAGCTGCTTGGAACTGCTTCCTCGCTAATTCAGCACAGAGAGAGACTGCCCACACAGAACAACAGTGTTGCTGTGTTTGCAGGGCATTAAAAGCCAGTTCGGCGCTATTATAAACTCTGGTGGCATTTGATCTAGGGCTTGGGAGGGCAATGGAAGGAAGATCAGTGAAGCAGTTGGCTCTTTTGACAAGATTGTACCTTGACATAGGTGACTATAAAAGACAAAGTGATCAGGGAAAAAAGAAAGGGAAAGTGGGAAGAGAAAGAGAGAGAGAGAGAGAGAGAGAGAGAGAGAGAGAGAGAGAGAGAGAAGGTGGAAGGGAAAGAGAGAGGCAGAGAGGGAGAGAGGAGTGAGTGAGCGAGGGAGTGAGAGAACATGAGAGAATATACATCTCTATTTGCACCATTTAGCTACAGAGGAAAAAATGCAGAAACCACCTCTCAAGTCAGGAGAATACTCCAGCCAGCCAGGGTGTTATAAATTAGAGCCTGTCAGTATTACAATGTATATTAATAGTCACACCTCTTTTTAATGAGTTTGGCATTGGCAGCTGAGAGGAAATACAAGTCATCATGGCTCTGCTCATGCAAACCCCGACAAAGGAATCCGTAATAAATCTTCCTCGAACAGCACTCACCATAAATATGTATCACAGAAGGCATCTGTTTTACATTCTGCATATAAATCAGTACAGCGCTGAATAGCAATGAATCAGCTTCTCAATGCCTGATTTGATAACAAATCGACTTGGATCTTAGGAGAGAGAATTTACAGCCGTCACCCTCAAGACAGAGAGTCAATACTTAAGACGAGTATCAAGTGAACTTTTCTTCAGCAAGCAAGTTTACAGAAAGAGAGTGCTGGGGGTCAGGGTCAGGGTCAGGGTGAGGCAGCCCCAGAGAGGCTGCCTTCCTGAGGAGAGGGGCCTTGAAACCAGAATTTTGAACCTGAGGACACCAGGTGACATATCTTTGTCTCTGAATATCTTTTTCTGTTTTCCGCTTGGCTGGGTCTTGGGGTATACTTTTGTAGGCCCTAAGGATGACAGATACTGTCTTGATCATGTCACTTGAGGTGGAAGCAGAGTTGAAACACCAGATACCCACCAGGCTGGGTGGGGCTTTCTCCATGTGCAATCCCTTGACTCAGCCCAGCTTGGCTTTGATGACCCCTGCAGCTGGGAAAGAAGCAAATCTCTGACCCCTTTCATTATAGACCACTGATAATAAAGATACTCGAAAACTATGACAACATTCCAGGAACCCAGTGTTGTGGGATCTAATGGTTGATGGCTCTCTGATGTCAGAGCCACGCCTGGTGGAGACACAGCCAGCTGCACAGAGATCTATAGTGTTTAAAGACAATGAGTGCAAGGCAGTATCAAATAGTCTTTTGTCAAGATAGAGCTGTCTGCTCCAGCTGATTCAGGTTGGCAGAACGTGGAACAGGGCCTCCTTTTGAGTCTAGGTAGAACCCTGGGAGGATAGGCTCTCCTTTGTAAAGTCATGCTGCGCTGTGGCTCATCATCCTTCTTCCTCTGCTGGCATCGCTCCACCTGTGGCATGAAGCAGTCATTTAGAACGCTGTGAAATGTGGCGTCCTTTGACTAGCTGCCTTCATTTTCTAAGGCTGTGATACTTACACAGGCTCAACTGCTGTGGTCATCCCAAAGAAGTGTGTATCCTGCCAACCACGTCTCAACACTAAGGGAAATCCTAAATTCCTCTGAATACCACTTTACTCGCTGCTTTAAGATCTGACTGCAGGAGTATTGAAGAAGCCCTCCTTCCCTGGGATGGAGTCAGTGTGTTTGGAAATCCTAGTCCACCTATGATCATTAACCAGGAACCTCTTTCTCCCTTATTATAGCAGAAGTCCATGAACAGGCGTGTAGGACATCTGACCCAGTGTAAGTCCATTTGTGTAATAAAGCAGAACGAAAGACTTGACCTCAAAGGGAGTTCTAGAAAAAAAAATTCAGTACTTTGGAAGTTTCCCCTATTCATAGGTCTGACAACTGGTTAAGATTTTGTCTCAGTGCAAGTTAGTAAATGCTAAGGCGGCAAAGTCTGCCCAACTGAAAAGGGGGTGTCTTTCTGTTCAAGAGTCTGCAGAACATATCTTCACCCGCACCTTGAAGTAGTTAACAATGGTTCTGAAGATATTCTGTATGAAGAGCTACATGAACAGCACAAATGGAAGCTTGCACAGCACACCACAGACCAGAGTCCTCTCCCTATGCCTGAAGCTGAATTGGGAATGGGACCCAGGACCTTCTGAATGCTGAACATGTACTTTACTGCTGAGCTATGCCCTCAGCCTTTCTAGTCAAGCTCAGAGCTGCATTTCTTAACATTGTGGCCATGACTATAGAGCTATCCTTCCTCAGCCTCAGTTTTATTAATTGATTTCATTGATAAAATGGGCTTCGCAAACTCTACCTCTAAGATTTGTTGTAGGAATATAAACAATGATGTTGAGGATCTGTTTCCTTATAATAATGTAGACCAGTTTCCTAGATAGTTTGGGTTGTTTTACTTCATTAAAAGGCAAAATGTGAAAAGAAACAAACAAGCAAAGCACAAATAAATGCTTACAATCTCCTGCATGGAGAGAGTAAGCTTTTGGGGACAGCGTAGGGAAGAGAGATGTGGTCAGGTGGCCACTCTGTCCTTAGTACCTAATGCTGTCCACTTGCAGAAGAAGTTATATAGAACTACAGGATGGCCCCAGATACTTAGCATATGCTTTTCAAGGAGAGGAGGTAGTCATTCCACACACTGATAGAATGTCTCCTAGATAGACTGTGTTATTTCCTAAAGTTGTCTGTGCTCCCCGCTTCCCCCACCCCAGTAATACTGTGAATCAGCCTGGTTTCCTTTAAAAACATTTTGTTTGATTGGTTTCAAATTGTAAATACATGCTGTTTATAATTTTTCATGATAAAAGTGATGGGGCCATATGAAATAAATCAGAGTAGAAGAGTTTAAATGTTCTGAACTTAAATGGCTTGGATATAAAATTACAGGTGACCACTGATACTAAAGTTGTATCTTGACATGAAAATGAAGTGCAACTTAAAATGATGGTTGTCAAAATGTAGACCCAGATTTTGCTTGCCTATACCATCCCTGTAGCAAGGGTGTTTGCAATCATGACATCCATTTTCCACCTCAGTTGTTTGAGGGAATGAGGTTTTAGGAATTGTGTTTTCTTTCCAGGGGCTGTACAAAATGCTTATTTAGACTTCTCTTTTGCTCACGATGTTTTCTTCAATGAAAATATTTTTTCTTCTTTTTTGGACATGATTCTCATGTATTCCAGGTTTGCCATAAACTTACTGCCTAGATGAGGGTGAACTTGAACTCCTGATCTTCCTACATAGCCTCTGTGCACTATCGTCCTCAGTTTATGTGGTTCTGGGAAAGAAACTGAAGGCTCTTAGCATGGGGAACAAGCACATTCTACCAATTGAGACACACCCCATAACATACTTTTTTTAAAAAATTAATCAAAAATACTTGGACCTAATTGCTAGAATACTCCTCTAGCTATCAATATCCAAATTGCCAATTATTTCATTATATATATTATATATATATTTACACACACACACGCGCATATATATATATATATATATATATATATATATATATATACACACATATATAAAACAATGAAGCTAGTAGCCAAATTCAATTCTGATACTTGGAGGTATTAAACACTCTCTTTGAATTTTCAATGAATCAGATTAAATGGCTCCTCTACATTGTGTTGAGCTATGACCGATCAGATTCATAAGGGCAAATAGGGGTGAGCCAGCCAGGGACATGACCTCCACTTGCCTCCATAGTTAGTGTGTATTGTTGGGTGAGAGGGAGGAGGTGACTCAGTGGCAACAGAGCAGCTCTTTAGAAGACTGATACAAATACTTTCTGTTTTCAAAATTGCCCTCAGATACAAGCCAGCCAAGGATGCAAAGGAGGTTCTGGTTGTACCTCAGAATGCAAGTCCCGCTCATGGCTAAGAGACATAAGGAAAACTGAAACATAATGACGATCAGAAGTAGATAATGTATACGCAGAAACTCCTTTTTGCTTCCAGACTAATCTGGAAGGGAAATACAGATTAAAAAAAAAAAATCAAATCTACAACCTTGAATGTCACAGCCATGCACATCACAGGACACAGGGCAAACCAAGAAGCATAGCTGGTGGAGTAGACAGTGTACCCTGGTGAGGGTGCCAGGATGGTTAATGGAGACTACCCAGGAAAGTAAGGTAGGGTTTTCACTGGAGCTGGAAAGCTGAAGCCAACATTTCTGGGGCTTGGTACCCCGAGGCATTTGCTTGTGAGATCAAACCACCATGCCATGAGCTTTGGAGACAAAAATCAAAGAGAAGCCCATGGACACCTACTCCACAAAATGAAACCTTCCTTGATAAATTTTGATTTGGTTGATTTTTCAAAGTTTCCTCCTCCCTCATGGTGTCAACCAATTTTAGCTCTAGCTCACATTTAGATCAACCTACTTTACTTTTGAAATCTGATTTGTTGACTGTTTGCAGTGATCTGTTTTTTACTTCTTGGAATGCAGGGTATGAAGAAATTCCTTAACATCCTTAACTGTGCCTCACAGATTCACATCACTGTGAATATAGCATTATGTACCATGCCAAAATGCAGCAGAGGCTCACAATCCAGACAACTAGTTTCCTGAAACTTCATTCTGAAGTCTCAAAGGTAAGCTGGATGGCAATGGGGGATGTAAGGCCTCCTTCCCTGAGAGCTATGTTTCAGGAGAGGTGTGGGAAAGGGTTGGTTTCCAACTGGGACTCCAGTGTGCTCATCTCCCTTCCTTTCATTTATGTTTCCTGTTACAGCAGTAACTAGGGGGTGATCACAAAACAGGAGGATATTTATTTCCTGGTTTAGCTGACTAATGAGCGTGGAACAGATACTTGTGACTTCTGTGGGCTTGCTCACACTGTGGAATTTCTCTCTGTAGCTGGCTCCTGCATTCCTCTAAAATCAGTGGGAAGTATGCTCCCTACAGGTTTCCAAACTAAAAGAAAGCACAATATGAAATAAAACTAAGGGTCTTTTTTTTTTTTTTTTTTGTATACATAACAAGTGCTTCATCATTTAGTAGCCAATGTTAAGTGATGGCTTCTTTATGTAATTAGTGTCTTCCAAATCCTCCTAAGTAATTTTTAAATCAGTATAGAAAAGGAAGGGAGGGGATGAAAATGAAAATACCAAAAATAAGAATGATATATGAAAATCGGTGGATAAACATAATACCAACTTCAATGTTTCAATTCCGACAATAATGCTAAATGGCATATCTGAAATGATCCCACCAAGTCCTCTCCCTCCCTCTCACGACCTCACAGGATATCCCGTCTCCTGCAGAAACAAAACATGGAAATGAATCAGCCGATAAAGGATTTTCTCCCATTGAAGATGTTGGTGATTTTGTCCTGTGTTGGGGAAGTTGAACATAGAGATGGATATTCATAATCTGTGGAGACCACAGTCTACCTCCCTCCTGTAGGATACAATTTGTGTGTGTGTGTGTGTGTGTGTGTGTGTGTGTGTGTGTGTGTGTGTGATAAAGAATGGCAGGCTAAAGGCAAAATGTTTTATCTAAGTATGATAAGAAATCACGCCATAGACTGACCTAAGTATTTAATTCTGTTTAACATGGATAGTCAATATCTTTTTACAGAGTCCTCAACTGATTGCTTCTCTTTCTCTTAGTAAAAGCTCTTAGTAAATGTTCAAATATTAATGCAGTATCAATTTTAACTTTTCTTTGAGGGTACCTAGGGGGACAATAAGCTAACAGCTGGGGGAGGTGGAGTGATGTCATAAATAAAGACGAAAGTGATGGTTGTACTGAGGGTAAGTTTTGAGGTCATTCCAAAGTTCTAACCACTATTGTCATCTCCAAAGCATAAGCTGCTCTTAAAAAACAGATAATTTTATAAACTTAAAGCTGAAAATGAAAAAGGAGAAAAGCATTCCTTACATTTCTGAGACTGACATGACCTAGAAAAGAATTGTTATAGAATCAGATTTAGGACATTTCTTCCATACTTACAAAGAACTTGAGCTTTGAATTTCTCCCAGAGATAAACTTAGTATTACTCACACTTTTCTCATGTCTAGATCAACATAGAGGCTTCGCTGGGATGAAATATTAAAAGAGGGTGTTGAGGAAAGATGTATGGAATGCACATTTCACGCAGCTCTCAAGGTTAACCCTTGTCCAGATTTCCATGGCCAGTTTCTTTTACCCAAAGATAGCATGATTAGTTCTGAATGGCTGCTGTTGTCACTATCACCAGCCACTCATGTTATGCCTTGGCAATAAATCCCTAGTGAAGTGTGCCTTTTCTACAAAGTATTTGGAAAACCTACAGGCAGGTTACGGATTTAGTGAAAAATGAGAGAGAGAGAGAGAGAGAGAGAGAGAGAGAGAGAGAGAGAGAGTATGATTGTAGCAACACCCTAAGCTAACTGCCCAGGTTTCCAATGTGGGCATTCAAACAGGCCACCCAAACTGTTGACATCCTTCACTGACCCTTCCCAAACAATTGTGAACCTAATGTCTTTGTTTTCAGATTTTGGAACTGAACTTTATAGGGGTTGATTCCAACCCTGGGTGGTGCTGAGAAAATTCAGCCGTACCAAAACTTGGCTTAGACCACCAGATGTGTCTCATGTGAGGGCCTTTTCCCATAATCTGACCAGCATGGTTTATGAATGTTCTGAGGAGCAAAAACCGGGTCCCAGAGGCTGGGAAAGGGCCATGCCCTGCTCAGTTAGAAGACCACACAGCCATCCTCTTTCCCCTCTGAGTATTTATAGTTCTAAAAAAATCACATCACCTCTCTCCTTCGGAAGCTATGGGTGAAAGTGGGGTGGGGTGGGGGTGGGGGAGCCAGAAACACAAATTGCATCCTCCAGCTGGGAAAGCCTCACTCTTGGAAAAGCTAGGAAATAAATAAATAAAGGGGGAAATCCAAATGGGATCTCTCTTCAAACACTCAAATGATCTTCTGCTAACAGTTGGGATTAAACAGCTGTCTCGTGGTTGTGCGATCATAACAGATGCTGTGTGAGTGTTTCCTGCTAGCTTTGTTTTGGTTATTGCTGTTTGTGCAGTTCATTGGGCTGAATTCAACTTAAGGGATACAGGTTTTTTTTTTTTTTTTTTTTTTTTTTTTTTTTTTTTTTTTTTTTTTAATGATGCTTCTGTGAGACACAGACAGCTTCATCATCTCTCTAAGAAGAGAGGGTGTGTGTGAGAGGGAAATGGAGAGCAAGCCCAGGGTGGACTCTTCTGTGTCACCCTGGGAATGATGTCATATTGATGAAATTCTAACACTCTGGTTTATGAGCACTTTGCTGTGAAAGTGGTCCCCAGCCTTCATTTTTATTTATTTATATTTTTATAGAGGTTGTACTCCATCTTGCTCTTCTAGTACAGTGTCTGCAGCTGGAACAGAATCATGGAACGTTTCTAGAACATAGAGGATTTTTGTTTGTTTGACTGATGGGATCAACATTGTAAGTAAGGGTTTCTCTCTAGCATCTTGTTCTCCTTTCTGTTCAGAAACAGGAGGTACTTTCCTAAACACTTCATTCCATTCAAGGATCTGGGGAGATGGTTCAGTGGTTAGAATGCTTGCTGTGCAGGCGTGGGTACGTTAGTTTAATACCCAGCCACCTACAAAAAAGACAGACATGATGGCACTTGTGTGTAATACCAGTACTAGGGGGATGGAGATGGAAGGAACCACAGAATTCTCTGACCAGCTAGTCAAGCCAAGTGGTGTGCTCTAGTTTTAGTAAAAGACATTGTTGTATCAAGTAATGTAGGAACCTAGGGAGACAGCTTCATGGTGAAGAACACTTTCTGGGAAAGCAAGAAGACCTGGGCTCCAGTCTTCTGCACTCCATGGAAAAGCTGCCTGTGGCTGCAGGTGTGTATCATCCCAGTGTCAGAAGAAAACAGGTTGACCCTAGGAGTTCAGTAGCCAACCAAGGTCATTGAAACCATGAGCCTTATGCCCACCGAGAGAGCTGCAGAGGAAGACACCAGGCACTGTCCTCTCATCTCTGCATATATGCATATAAGAGCACATCCTTGCTCATGCATGCTTGTGCATACATACACACACACACACACACACACACACACACACACACACACAATGAGGTGGAGAGTGATAGAGGAATGACATTCTTTGTCAACTTTTGGCCTCCAATCCACCCACACATACATATGTATGCATATTCACCCCACACATATACACACACTCACATTACCATATCCTAAGCATACACATATTTACCCAACACACAAGAAATTTCACTCCACTCTGGAAGCTGAGATCACTACCTCCACATCTGTCAAGGGATGAACAATCACTATTTTGTTCCTCACCCCCTTTAGAAGTTAAAATGGAAGTCAGTTGGAGGTCTATCATATTACTTCTTCAAAACCAAATGTCTTCTTGGAAAAAAAAAAAGGCTTCAAAAAACTGCCAAGGTTCATAAATGTACTTTTCTTAACAACAGATTAGCAACAGAATATATACTGATACTTATATTTAAAATGTAAATCTAAATAGCAGAAGATGTTTTAGGACCAAATAGCACTTGCTATCATTAACAGGTGGTCATGCTTAGCATGCTTGGCCTCAGCACTGACTGCCCAACCTCTTCACCACAAGGACACAGTGCTCAATGGGCACTTGCCACTCAAGAATGAGTACTAGATATTGAGTGCCCAGAAGCCATGTCTGTGTCTATAAGGCCAGGACAACTGTGGTGGATGGAAGGTGGAGAAAGAAGGGTACAGGGAAGCCTAAGACCTGTTGTACACAGTGGCAGATAGTAAAAGAGTTGTCTCAAAGAAAGTGGAATGTGATGATTACATTGGAGCTCCTCATATACGTGGACACAAACATCATACCACATCTTACACAGACAGACAGACAGACAGACAGACAGACACACACACACACACACACACATCATACATAGGCACATGTGATTAAAAAATATAAATAAAAATTCGACAGGTTACATGGATGAACCTTGAGGACATTATTGAAAAAGAAATAATCATATTCTATGATTTTACTTGAAAGGAAGCCCCTAGAGTAAGCAGTCTAGTCCACACATACATGAAAGGCAGGGTTTCTCCATGTAGTTTTGGTGCCTTTTCTGGAACTTACTCTGTAGATCAAGCTGGCCTTGAACTCACAGAGATCTGCATGCCTCTCCTTCCCAAACGCTGGGATTAAAGGTGTGTGCTACCACCGCCCAGCTCAGAATGGTGGATTTCAAGGGTTCAGGGAAGAGGAAATGGAGAGTTAGAGTTTAATTCATATAGAGTGTGGAGGTTTGAATGAGTCGGCCCTCATCAGCTCACATATTTGCATGCTTATTTCCCAGTTGGTGGGCTGTAGGAAAGGATAAATGATGTTATGCTATGGCCTACCCCATGCTCAGTCTCTTTTACTGCTGCTCTCTATCTGTGGCTCAGAATGTGAAACTCTCAGTTACTACTCCATGCCTTCTTCCCTGCCTCCATGCTCCCTGACACTATGAGAATAGAATCACTCTCTAAAACTGTAAGCAAGCCCACTGTTAAATGCTCTCCTTTATAAGAGTTGTCTTGGTCATGGTGTCTCTTCACAGTCATAGACACTCACTAAGACAGAGTTTCAAGTAGACTTGGATGGTCTTTGTCTTAGTCAATGTTCTATGCCTGTGAAGAGACACCATGACCATGCTAGCTCTTATAAAGGGAAAAAAAAGCAAGCAGATGGTGCTAGAAAAGTAGCCAACTCTGACATCTTGACTTTCAGGCAACAGGAAGTGATCTGAGACATTGCCTGTGGCTTGAGTATATATAAGACCCCCTAAAGCCACCTCCAAAGTGACAGAGTTCCTCTAAAAAGGCTACACCCTGTAACAGTTCCACTCCCTTTGGACGATATTCTTTCAAACCACCATAGTCTTGATGCTTCCATAACATAATGAGTGAATTTAACCTCACTCTGTTAATGTTGAAGTGGTGAGACAGAGTGCTGCTACATTCATTTTAGCACAAAGAAAATAAATCAGCAGGGCAAAACAATGAAAGGCAATGACTGTAATCTGAGACCTGGAAGGTCCTCTTGAATACCAGTCCCTGCCCCTTCTCACCACAATGAGTCTGAGCATAACAGATGCTTTATTGGGTATCCAGACACTGTAGCATGCCACCCTCTGCAACTGGAAGATGAGCACATATCAGGCCACCTCAGAAGTTTGAAAACTCTGCCTTGATGATTAGAGCTCTTCAGGATCTTCACCTCTTTCTTTTCAAGCTCCATACTAATTACAATGAAAACCTTTGTACAATAATACCTTTCAAGTATTTTCATCTTTTGAATTTCAGAGCCTTTAATCTTCTGCCTCTTTTTCTAAAGATTTTTTTTTTTTCAATTATAAAGGTAACGGAAAGGAAAAGTTAGTAACTAATGTGCACCAAGAGCTTTTCCAGCATGAAGAACAATAGTGCAGAAGAAGGAGGAGTCAGGCTGAAGACCACCCTGATGTCCCCTGAAGGAGCAAGAGATGGGAAAAATCATGGCAGAAAGAAATAAAGATATTAAAATGGTGATGGGCAGCTTCACATCCATCACCAGAAGACTTTAAGAGAACAAACAAACAAAACCCTTCACTGTGCTTGGCAGTTTTTTAGGGCACCAGATCTGATGCAAAGGGACAGATTAGATTGTCTTGTACGGTATACACTCAACATTCCAACTGTGGCTCTTAGCATGCTAAAGAGTCCTGAGAGCCATAGCTGCTCAGTCTTTGAGGCTGGATGTCTCAGCATTCCCATCTACGCTGTAGGCCTGGAGGATTCCTCGAAAGCACTTGTTCTTCAGTTGGGAGGCTGAAGAACCTGGGTTTTGATGTCAGTGAAGGATGGCAGCACCCATAGCAAAGAAATTGATGGGATAGATGCACTCAGCAAAGTTCTAAGACAAGGAAGAGTGCACTGCTTTTCCTGAAGACCTCTTCACATCTGTGCCACCAGCAAAAGATGCTGCACACTCTGGAATGAGTCTCTACCCTCAGTTAATCCTTCAAGGAAACACCCTCACAGACACCACCAGAGGCATTTTTTTTTTTTTTTTTAGTTAATTCCAGATGTAAGCAGCTGACAACAAAGGTCAACACAAACATCCATAAAATGTCATCATTTATTATAGGGAGGGGTGTACAGGAAAGGGAGCACTCATACATAGTTGATTGAGGTGTTAGAAATATTTTTCCTCCTTTTGAAAGGCAATCTGATTGCATATTTACTACCCAAATAGCCTTTCCCTCAAGGAAGAAAAGCAACCCTGTTTATTTAAGCTTTGCAGAAACCTGTGTTTAAGGATGTTTGCTATAGTACTTGTCATATTTAAAAAACGAAAACAAACTAGTCAATTGAACATGGCATGGAATATTATGCAACTACTGTCTTGGTTAGGGTTTCTATTGCTGTGAAGAGACTCCATGACCACAACAACTCTTATAAAGGAAAACCTTTAGTTAAGGCTGGCTTACAGTTCAGAGGATTAGTCCATTGTCCTCATGGCAGGAAACATGGTGGCATGCAGGCAGGCATGGTGCTGGAGAGGAGCTGAGAGTTCTACATCTTGATCTGCAGGCAACAGGAAGTAAACTGTGACACTGGGCAGAGCTTGAGCATAGGCGATCTCAAAGCCCACCTCCACAGTGACACACTTCCTCCATTAAGACCACACCTACTCCAATAGGGCCACACCTCCTAATAGTGCCACTCCCTTTGGGAACCATTTTCTTTCAAACCACCAGAACCACCAAAATATAAACTAAAGCTATATCAATTGAGTGATGGAATTCCATAAAGAGTTGAATGAGAGAACACTATGTGGGAAGGAGAAACAAAACAAAACAACAAGAACAAATAAAAATCTCAGATATGTACCTGCTCTCTACATCTACCTATAGATGATTATAGGATTATATTTGTGTATGAGCATCAAACACTTACTGACACAGAAAGGCTTATCACCAGGCACCTCACATCATTTATGAGAATGGGGAAAAGAAGAAAGCTTGGAAGATGTAAGAAAAGACAACAACAACAATGGTGCCATCAAAAGGAATCACTTTCTATTCCACTTAAAAAATATGAATGAGAATAACTGTAAAGAAATCTACTTTGGAAAATGAATTCCCCTGTTTCCATCTGTGTGACAAAGTGCCAGAGATAAGCAGTTAATAAGGAAGACACGTTGATTTTGACTCAGGACCTTGGGCTTGTGGCTGCAGAGTACATCACGGAAGGAGTGTGTATGTGGTGGAGGTGGCTGCTCTTCTCATAGTAGCCAGGAAGCAGAGATAGTAGGGATGGACTGTAGACCCAATACCCCCTTTCAGGGCATGCCACAAATGACCTAACTTACGTCACTAGGCTACATCTCTTAAGGTTCCATTACCTCCTAAATGCATAGGCTGGAGGTCATCCTTTAGGCTGTGGGTCTTTAGGAAAAATGCAAGATCTAAATGATATTGTCCTCCAACCAGTGCTTTTTTATTTTCCCCTGAGACAGGGTTTCTCTGTGTGGCTTTGCGAGACTTTCCTGGAACTTGCTTTGGAGACCAGGCTGGCCTCGAACTCACAGAGATCCACCTGGCTCTGCCTCCCGAGTGCTGTAATTAAAGGCATGTGCCACCACCACCCGGCTCAACCAACCAGTGCTTTTCATAACTAGAATCCTGGTTGACTGAGGCTTCACAAATCATCCTCTCTGTCAGCCTTGGGATTATAATGATAACTCCCACTCTCAAAATTAATCACTAACGTCCTGCTGATTTTGTGGGGAGCTGACATTGTCATAAAAGATGTACACCAAGTAGAAAATTGATAAACATTGAATTCCCAAGTAGTTGTTATTTAGGGCCAAGGCAATGAGTACAAGGTCAGATGGTTTCCTGAGCCTGGTGCAGTGACATCACCTACAAGAGGAACTGAAGATGCTATCACTGGTTTTCTCACTGGAAGCCAGGTAGCCAAATCACAGCACAGAACTCATATCCTTCTTCGTGGAACTGATATGAAAGTCCCTAGAAGCAGTAAAGAACAGGAATATGGGACCAATGCCTGTTTCCCAGTGATAAAAGACTCCTGATTTTGTTTCCTAATTTGCATTTCTAAAATGGGCTTTCAAAGTTGGAAGTGAAGAAGAAACTATTTTATGGATGGAGTCCTGAATCAGTTATTTTTCTGTTGCTGAGCTAATATACTATGACCAAGAGCAATCTATAGAAGAAGTTTATTTTGGCTGTAATTGCAGAGGGAGAGTGTTGTGTGATAATTTGTTTGTGTTCTGACAAATAAAGCTTGCCTGGAGATCAGAGGGTGGAGCTAGCTACTAGTTTGCCATACAGGCCAGGGGGTGGTAGCTCACACCTTTAACCCCAGCACTTGGGAGGAAGACCGGGTGTTCAAAGGCCAACCTAGGCTACACAAAATTGAACCAGTCTAAAAGAGAAACAGAGCCAGGCAGTAATGGTACATGCCTTTAATCCCAGCACTAGGGAGATGGAGACAGGTATATAAGGCACGTGGAGACAGGATCTTGGCCCCCATCCAATCTGAGAATTCCTAGAGGTAAGAAGTTTCTAGTGGCTGCTTCTCTCATTCTCTGATCTCCAGGAAAGCTTTATTTATCAGAACACAAACTAAGTCTCACACAACAGGAGAGTTTATAAAGGCAGGGGAGGCATAGTAGTAGGTAGCTGGAGCAGGAAGCTGAGAAACAGCAACTCAAATGCTCACAGGAAGTAAAAGGAATGAACCAAAAGTGGAGCCAAGCTCTTAATTATCAAAGTACACCTCAAATGATGTACTTCCCTTAGAAAGGGAGTGTGTCCCAAATATTCCATAGTCTCTCCCAAATGCCCCAACAGGGGACCAAGTGTTTAAACACCTGAGCTTATGAGGGACATTCTCATTCAAATCACAAGTCTGTATTCCAAATTTCTTGACTTTGATTCATTTCTCCGTGGGTTGATTCACAGGAATCAGGGTACATAGATGACCCATTTTCAGATAATTTCATGTAGCTGAAAGTTTTCCTGTGTCCCACCCAGTCTGCAGCTGCTCAAACCCAAGTAAACACACAGAGGTTTATATTAAATATAACTACTTGGCCATTAGCTCAGGCCTACCACTGACTAGCTCTTACACTTAAACTCAGTCCATTTCTGTTAATCTATATGTTGCCATATTTTCGGTGGTTTTATCTGTGTGCCATTACATGCTGCTCCTTAGATGGCAGGCTGGCATCTCCTGACTCAGCCTTCCTCTTCCCAGAATTCTCCTTGTCTGTTTATCCCGTCTATACTTCCAGCCTGGCTACTGGCCAATTCAGCATTTTATTAAACCACTGTATAAAAGCATTATCCCACAGCAATTTCATATTCTTATGATACCTTTTTGTGCACCAGGAAACTTGATTAATGACAATAAAGTCAAATTACATCACAGAAGTAGATGTGGCTTCTCCATAACTGTAGGCATTTCAGCAAGAAAGTTGGAGGTGAACCCATTTTGTGTTATTTTTTTATGTGTTCTTCTTTTTCTGTTATAACCCTTATGTGCTTACATGATATTGGCTCTAATAATTAAATAATCTTGCCAACCTTTTTAACCTTTTCATCAAAATTACTTACATTGTCATAAACATATTTAATGAATATATCCATGTTAGTTTTTAGAACTTAATAAAGTTTTCTTTAATTCTTTCTCTCATTATTTTTTCTGCTATAACTTTTCTGCTTCCTTTTGTAGAAAACCCTTTAATTTCTAAACACAGTCTACATTGTATTATAAATATCCATATATCATCTTTTTAAGCAAATGTTTTGAATAATTTAGTAACTCACATTTCTCTCTTAATTTTGTAGTGTGGTAGTTTGACTAGAGTGATCCTCTATGGGCTCATATATTTGCATGCTTAGTAGCCAGTTGATGAACTGCTTGGGAAGGATTAGGAGATGTGTCTTTATTGGAGGAGGTTTATCACCAAGACTATTGAGGTTCCAAACACCCATGCCAGGCCCAGTCTCTCTGTCTCTGCCTGTTGCCTGTGGACTAGGGCACAGAACCTCAGCTCCTGCTCCAGTGTCATGCCTGTTTGCTTCCCACCATGATGACTAACGCTTTGAAGCTATAAACAAGTCCCCAGTGAAATGCCTCTTTTCATAAGAGTTGCCTTGGTTATAGTGTCTCCTCACAACAGTAGAATAATAACTAAGTCACATAGCCACTTTTTCTTTCCTTTCTGTATGCAGCAGTTTGTGTATTAATGTACTATGAATGACCTTTTGGCCATCATCAATTACTGCTTTAGTTCTGCCATTGTGTTTTAGTTTATGGTGTGATTTATCACTGTTAGATGCTGTGTAAAGCTCAAAGGCTCAATATTGGTAATTTCTTTATTATAAAAATTATCTTAATTAGTCTTTGTTTTCAAAGAAGCTGAAACACAATGTTTCCTTTCTGGGAATACTCTTCAAGATACGCAACTTCAAGATTTCCAACTTCTGCAATAACACACTTGGTGGCTTGAAACAGCATACATCTATTTTCTTATATTTCTCGAAGTCAGAAGTCTAAAACAGATTAGCGCTTATGTGTCTTCAGGGGTCCTAGAGCATACATTCTTTACTTTACCCAGTGTCTAGGACTCACCTATATCCCTTGGCTTCTGGTGTCACATCAGTTCCAATTGTGCTCAGCTCACATCTTTGATGTTCAGCTCTCCTCCTTCCCTCTCATAAGACCCCTATGATTGCATTAGATGTTGTAAGAAAATCCTTTCTTCTTCTGGGTCAAGTTCTTTAGCACTATTCTATTTCCCAGGTTACCTAGTGCTATGCACATCTCTGAGGAGTAGGACATAGATATCCTGGAAGAGGACATGACTCATCCTATCAAAGATAAATACACACACGATCAACTCTGTTACTGCTATTTGAAACACCCATTAGGCATCTCCTAACTTCCCTCCCATGCTTCACAATGTTCTTGGGATGCTCCCAAAAAGGGATCAGAAGGAAAATAGTGTTGATTTGCGACCCAGGTTCTTTCCAGCTCTTCCTACCAGGTCCAGCCTTGTGCTTCTGTTCTTCTTTGTGCTTGTTCTGTTTTACCTTGTCTAATCTTCCTAAGCAATTCTCTCTGCCACATGAGAATTATATCTAATACGTTTAGTTACTTATATATTTTATATAAAATATAAAATACATTTTAAAATAATATACTAAAATCTTTAGTATATAATATATATTAGTATGTAATAATATATAAGTATATATAATAATATATTAGTATATTATATATATAATATATAATATTAAAATTTGACTTTTCTACTTTGCCCTCAGCAGTGAGCCATACCTCCAACTCATAAGTCAGCTTCTATCTGAGCCCAAGGGAAGGGTCACCCTCTCTTAACGTTACTCTGGCTGTAACTGTAGTCCTTCCTCTCTTCATCAATCTCGCTTTTCTGTGTCTTACAGCTTGTCTTTCAGTGGTTCTGTCTGTCCTTTCAACCCATCTATCCTCTTCAGTCAGCTCCAACTTCAACTCCAGATCTCCCAACATTTTATTGATGGAGGCGAACCTCTCTCGTGATGCCTTTTCTTCAGTTTCTGAGGACTGATCAGATGCATTTTATTGCATCTGAAAACTGTTTTCAGGGTCCTCCTAGTCACAATTATCCCTACTTCTATTTAGCCAAAGCACCTCTCTACACAGCCACTGGGACAGTCACTGTTCACCTTGGTGCTGACCAAAGTCGCCTCAGAATTTCAAGTCAACTCGTTTCAAGTGCTTAATACCGTTGACTCAGATGGAAAAATGACAGCCACCCCTGTGGAGTGCACCACTTCTGTGAAGGACTCTTTCTACAGGTACCGTACAGCCTGCTGTAGAGGTTACTGTGCCTTATGTAACGTTCATTATGCACATACCTGCTGGTACAATTATTCTGTGATTTAGCATGTTTCTACTTTTCTTTCTACTGAGTCCCATAGAGTTCCAACCAATGTAAAAATTTAATTATTAATCAGCAAGAAAGAGAAGGCAGAAAGTGAATTCTGAAAGTAAAAAAAAAAAAAAAAAAAAGCTAACTCTATGTCACATTGCTGAGGAGCCTAAGTGGGCTTGTGGACCGGCCGTGGTGTTAATGAGAATAAAAAGGAGGAAGGAGAATCTTCATATTTCAATGTACGTTTTGATGTCCCCACCTGGAGGACACACTGCTTTCTGTCTTCTGGCCACTTCTGAAGATCTTCCAGTTTGTGGGAAGTATGCCCAATTTTACTAACGGTTGCCAATCAACAGCAGTGTTTATTTATATATTGGTCTGGGATACCACATAGGCAGAGCACTACTTAGAAGACATTGGAAATCAAGTGTTTTCTCCTGACTCAAAGAGCAAGCACTGAGAAGGATACAGGACACAGTGGAGAAGAAATGCTATACAGAAGCAGCTTGCAGACAACTGGGTTGGGCTATGGATCCAGAAGCCTGTTATGGAGACTATCTAAGGATTCCTCAACAAGGCAGGCTCCTTTAGGCTCGGCACACTTATGAGTGAATTTGCAAATTCTGGTAGCATCCATTTTCCAGTAAGTGTTTGTGTATTCTTTCCAGTACATCTTCCCTTGCAGAAAAGAACTCACCAGAATTAAACTCTCCTCAGTCTAGAAACTGTCCTCCCCTCCTTTTGGACTCTTCCTTAATCTTTACCAAGCTGATCCTCTTCTATAATGTATCTAGGCAGTTGCTCCCTATTTCCCTGGTAATGACAACTGTCCATTTCCTCTCCTGCCCTCAAAGTTCTGCAGCTCCCTCTAAGTTCATCTTGCTGTTACATTTAATTCTATTTTATTCTTACTTTTGAGCTTCATACTTGTCACTATTCTGCTTAAATGGAAAATGTCTTAGTAGTCGGTGTTCTAAGCACAGTGACAACATACCAGAGATAATCAACTTATATAAAGGAAAGGTTTATTTGTATACATATTTTTGAAGTTCAGTCCACAGTCAGCCCGACCTTTTCTTTTTAGCCTGTGGTGAAATCATGCAAAGTAGTGGGAGCATATGACAGAGGTAGAGGATCACTTCTTGTAATGCTTCTCAAATGTTCAAAAGGAGAAAACAAGGCAAGTATGGTGGCACATACTTATGATGCTAGCAGTAGGGAGGGAGATTTAGGAGGACTGAGACTTCGTCACCATTTGTGGCACCATAGTGATTCCTAGGAAAGCCTGGGCTATGTGAGACCCCAATCTCAATAGAAAAGAGAAAAGTGAGAAGGAGAGAGAATCATGGGAGGGTCTGAGGTCCCTAGATCTCCTTCAAGGACACTCTTCCAATTACCAGCCTAAGCCCCACCTCTTAAAGGCTCCACTGCCACCTTCCAAAACCACTGAGCTGATGATCAAACCATTAACAACACATAAACCTCTGGAGTATATTTGACATCTGAGCTATAGGAAGGAACTCTGAGCCAACAATCGAGGTTGGCCCAGCACATCAGACATCTCTTTTTAGTGCCATCTCATAATCCTGTGCAGTCATGCTCTTTAGGGACTTCTTTGTTTTGATCTAATCTTAAAAGAAAAGAATACACTTGAGGAAAGATCATTTGTTTAGTACATTCCCTTCAGATTTATGCTTAAATGACTAAGTAAAACTGAATACACCTGACATACAAGGTAAGAACATTGCCCAGCATTCTCTGAGGCTTTTGTTGTATGAGACCTTGACCAGATTCTTCACAATCCCTTCTAGATTGGACTCATATGCCTGAATGTTGGCTTCTTATAGGCACTAGACCTCATGTTCTAGTCTGACTTCTTTAGCTTCTGCTTTTCTTGCATCTTCCCCCAGTAAAGTGAAATACAATTACCATGGATGGCTCTTATGGACTTTCATCCTCCACCAAGAACTTCACAGAATCTCTACTTGTTTTCTGATATCATGAGAAGCAAGAGTGATTACAATTCTTGCAAGTTGACACCAGTAGCTTATAACTGACACAACACCAAAACCCTATTAAGGAAAAAACAATTTCCTTCTTATCAAGAGGATAAAAATCTCTGGCTTTGGGGAACACCTACATTCTTAATGACCTGGTTAAGGGACCACCCCTAGGAAGATGGGTTCCCCTTAAGCCATGATAAAAAGGTAGACAGAATAATTAGCCTTTTAATGAGATAATATACTTTCCCCCCCAGCATTCCTACTGCTCAGTGCAGTAGTTTATTGGGCCATAGCCATGTGACTTCATAACACTGCCCACTCTTCTGAATCACTCAGGAAAGTGTAACTTTCCCTTTTCCTCTTTCTAGTTCTGTTCTAAGCATGTATTCTCTGCTACTTGGCTTCCCTTTCTGCCATATCATTCCTTATTAACCATGTGATTGGTTGACCTCCATACCAGCTTAATTAATAGGACATTAATATTTTTCCTTCTTCTTCTTCTTCTTCTTCTTCTTCTTCTTCTTCTTCTTCTTCTTCTTCTTCTTCTTCTTCTTCTCCTCCTCCTCCTCCTCCTCCTCCTCCTCCTCCTCCTCCTCCTCCTCCTCCTCCTCCTCCTCCTCCTCCTCCTCCTCCTCCTCCTCCTCCATTTTCCTTCTTAGGGCAACTTCTGAGATTTATAGCATGCCTGTAGCTGAAGTTTTCCTTTGTCCCACCTGGCCAGCAGTCAGGACAAATCTCACTCACCAGCCAGTCCTGCAGCCCTTGGACTCAAGTAAATACATAGAGGCTTATATTAATTAAAACTGCCATTAACTCAGGCCTACTACTGACTAGCTCTTACACTTAAACTCAGCCCATTTCCGTTAATTTATATCTTACCACATTTTCCGTGGCTTTACCTGTGTGCCATTACATGTTGATCCCTGGAGAACAGGCTGGCATCTCCTGACTCAGCCTTCCAGCCTTCCCACAATTCTTGTTTGCTTATCCTGCCTATTTCCTGCCTGGCTATTGACCAATCAGCTTTTATTTTTCAACCAATAAGAGCAACACATTCACAGCATACAGAATGATATCCATAGCACTTGCCCTAGAGTTTTCCTTTTAAATTCTAATAGTAGTATCCTAAAGCTTTCATTTGAATCTGTTCTTAAGTTCTTTTATAAATGAAATTGAAAGTCCCTAAAAGGGAACTCCTGTTTCCCTAATATTATCTATAAATCACAAAGGAGCATCCCAAATTCCTAGAACAACATTGTGTTTAAAATGTCTTTGTTTCAATGAAACAGATACAGAGTACAGTCATAGTAGTGTAGAGATGCTTCTTACCTTGTCCATGCATCTACATGGTCCCTTTCTTTACATGGTGTCTTAGTTAAGGTTTCTATTGCTGTGAAGAGACACCATGACCATGACAACTCTTATACAGGAAAAACATCTAATTGGGGTGACTTACATTTTCAGACGTTTAGTTCACTATAATAATGGTAGTGTGCAGGAAGACATGGTGCTAAAGAAGTAGGTAAGTGTCCTAAATCTTGACTTGCAGGCAACAGGAAATGGTCTGTCACACCAAGTGTGGCTTGAGCCTGTAGGAGACATCAAAGCTGGACTCTACAGTAATACACTTCCTCCAACAAGACCACACCTACACCCACAAGGCCACACCTCCTATACCAGTCCCTTTGGGGGCCATTTTTTTTTCAAACTACCACACATGGACTCTGAACCTCAGCCTCTAGGGGCCAAGTTTACTTAGTTCTGCCTGAAGACTAAGGTTGGCTTTAATGTCCACAATAGACATTAAAGTAAACTACTTGGACTAAGGCAAAAAGCAGTATTTTAGGGCCCCAAAGATACACACACACACACACACACACACACACACACACACTCCCACTGAGAAATTACTTCCTAACTTTTCATTCATATTTCCAGTCCCAGCACTTGAGTATAAATACAGGGAAGGGATTTTCTTGAATCTTTGAAGGATTTTTTTCCAGATGTTCTTATAAATGTTGAACAACTGCACGTGAGTCCTTCACATGGTGCTAAGATTTTTCAGAGTTAGAAATAGATATTCAATTTAGTAGACTGGAGAGAAGGTGTGCTTCTCTTCCCTCAAGATAGCACTTCTCCAAATATTACAAGATGAAGTCAGTACATGTTTACAAGACTGTATCCCACTGTATCCTACAGAGCTAATGTTTTCCTGAAATAGACAGTCACAGTTCTAATGTCTATAATCACATCAAGATTCCTTAGAAGGAAGTGTTAGGAAATCAATATGGAGTTAAATGTCATCCATCTATTCATCCATTGGCATTGCATCTGGAAAATTTGCTCGTTAGAAAGAATTTTCTGGGCCCTGGGCACAGAGGCCTCTACTCTCAGCCTTATAGTCTTAGAAGGAAGAAACAAAATCAACAAGGTCAAAATTGTACAATTAAAAGTAATAACATGTACAAACACAAAATATATAGCTCCAAACTTGGGACAGTCTCAATGACTGTCACCTCGGGTAATACTGAAACAAGGCATTGTATATCCATACAGTGAGATAGCAAATGGCCATACAAAGGAATGAAATGGACATGTTTTATAATATTTTTCTGTTAAATACACTTACTTATAACATGTTTTCTATTTTGACAAATGAAAGAAGCTATTTGCAAAGGGCCATATATTGTATAATTCCATTTGTGTGTCAAGAAAAAGGTAAATTTACAGAGGCAGAATCTAGATTAGTAGATTTCTTACAGTCAAGATGGGATAGGAAATGACTTTACATTGGTATGAGAGGAATATTTTAAAAGTGAATTGTGATAGTTGTCAATGTGGTAAGTTTGTTTAAAACATAAAAGACTGAAAATACACACTTAAAACAGGTGAACTGTATGGTAACTAAATAATACTTCAGAACATCTGCTAACCTATTATTTAAGCAATTAGCCTAATAAACCCCAGGAATTGTGAGTTGCAAAAGAAATCCCAGGAAGTATTATAGAGGATTGATATGCACAGATGTAAATTTTCCTAAAATATGGATAGTTTTGCTGGATAAATATTTCATGAGGGATATGTAGAATAAAGGCCACTGTGGAAACCATAGGAAAGAGATGACCAGAAAATGAATGGCTTGTTCTTTGATTCAGGACTGTGAACTACTGCTCTTTCTGAGCTTAGAGGAAAGCCCTGTGAGATAAAATGGTATTGTCTATATAATTAAGGACCATTTTGAGGAGATTATTGTTAGCCCTTTGTGGGGTTAAGAGTTTATTTCTTTAGGCTAATCTGTGAATAAGTAAGGACAGAATTGGTTTGGGTAAATCAGACCACATATCATTCTTTGAACCAGGAAAAGGATCATGACATTTAGGACTAACAGGATAGAAGCAAAGGTGGATAGAAATAGATAAATGTAATTCTTATGCTTGAGAAAGATGCCACCCTAACTGCTTTGAGAATTGGGTTCTAAGAAATGACGTACGGAGTGGAATTAGAGTTGACTACACATTGCGGATGTAGTGAGTGGGTGAAAGACTAGAACGGGAAAGATGAGGGAAAGAACAGGTTCGGGGAATAGGAATTTCAAGAGTCCATAAAGTAGGTGTTGCATGTATTAGGTTTAAAATAGCGATGAAGTTGTCACTTAAAATATAGGCCTGCTAAAGAGACTTGTCAGTGAACAAAGAGGCTGAAGAAAACTCAGGGTCCATGACATCTTATAAGTCGAGAAGTGTCTTTAGAAAGAAGATAGGTTAGGTCAGTTGTTCTTGTTCTGTCAGGTAAGGCTAGGCAAGATGGTCACCACTGAGCCAACAGGGCACAATTTGTATAAGCATGAGGCAGAAGCCAACTGGAGTAGGCTGAGACCTGGTGGCAGGAAGGATGGCAAGGGCCCCAAAGGAGATGACTGAAGTACTCATTTGTGAAGAAAAGTCAAATCAGGTGACCATTGTTTCAAGGAGATGAGTTTGTGGAAGATGAACAGGTGGACATTTAAGTAACGATCCAGTTTGTCAGCAAAGAAGTGGGAAAAATCACAGCAGCTTGAACTTTATGGATCCTGAATAAGGTTGGCAGGTGAGAAACACAAGGCTAGAGCAATGGCTTAAATCTTCCCACTCCACAGCTGGACCAACATCCACGTATGAGGAAGTGACAGGAGTCTGAGATGCAGCGACTGAAGATCCTGTATGCACAAAGCCATGCCTAGCTGCAAGAGAAGAAGCTGGACAAATGGGAAGAACTCACGTTCCACCTCTTTAGAGCCTAAGAACCAGATAGTCATTGTTATTTAAGGCTGATGCCCAACCCTTTTGAAAATTAGTATTTAATTCTTGTTTGTTGACTGTTTTTGTTCATATGCTGACCTAGTAAACACCTTGGATGAGAGGAGCAAAGGATCATAGGACACAAAGATCCTGAGGAAGGTAAGACATAAAGTTAGCTAATAGCAACAATATAGACTTCAAGAGAGAGGGGTAAAGGCCAATCTGGAATTGTTTTCCTGGGGGTCTAATGTGAGAGGGATATTTTGTAGAGCTGAAGGTAGAGTCTGTAGCCCACTCCAGGCTTATGATTTTATTCAGAAATCCAAACCAAGGTTATCTAGGATCCACTAACATTGGCGAGGCGATGTTGCTTTCACATTGTGGTGAAGGTGCATGGCAGAGTTAACTCAATGTTAGAGTAATGTAAGGTAAATACTGAAAGATCGGGTACTAGGTGGTTGTTATAGAAAGAAACTGGCAAGAAAGTGATACTAATGACCCTTCACTATTCCCATCATCAATCAGTGTCCATAGCACCTGTTTATGTTTTGAATGTCTCATTTGCATGTAGCATTTTTAGGTACAAAGGCAGGGTGTTTTATCGCTTCTCTTTGTTGTTCATTACAAGTTCTTTTTAGCTTTTATGGTTAACGTAATGTTTTCCTGTACATATAAAATTGCTCCTAATTTGAGTCCATTCCCTCAGGTGTTATTACCTTTACCTCTGGAGAAAATGGTCCTGCAACTTCCTCATAGATCATTTCATAGTCTCATCATCTTTTACTTTACTCTCAGAAGCATAATTTTCCAAACATGTCTCAAAATTCTGTGGTTTATATCATCTGAATCTCTCTGAACTTTCAACAACATCTCCATCCCCCTTTGTAGTGCAGGACCAAAGCTAAATGCTGAAATTCAACAGAATGGATGAGGGGAATTAATCTCTTATTTGATAAATTCTTCAAAGGACAGTGGTAGCATCTTTGTGCATATACAGCGTCACAAACAAAGACAAGGAAAGTGAGAATCGAAATCCTTAATCTCACCTTTTTTTAAAATCATGGAGCAGGGCATATGGTTTTTAATAAGTTGTTTAGGATGAGAGATGGCTCAGTCAGAAAAGTGTTTTGCACATAGTCATGAGGACTAGAATTTGGACCTCCGATATTCACATAAAAGCAGGTGCAGTAGCATACGCCTATAACCCCAGAACTGGGGGAACCTAGCCTTGCTCAAATGATGAGTTCCATGTTCAGTGAGAGATACTGTTTCAAAAGATACAGTAGAGTAACTGAGGAAAACATTGGACATAACTTTTGGCCTCCATTGCATACACACAGAGGTACACACTCATGGGCACATACCCTCCCAAAGAGGTACATGCACCACACATACACACACACACACACACACACACACACACACACACACACACACACCACACACATTTGCATGTGTTTTGGGGGAGTTAATCTGTATTTCTAGATGCACTTTATTCTCTTGAAGGGAGTTTTCAAGGGAGACTAGAGTCCCCAGCTAATGCAGCCTAGATTAAGATCAAATAAAATGGTAAAGGGCCTAGTATCCTTGATTTATGCTTTTTGGATATCTCTTTATCATACCATAAGTTTAAAATCCATTCTGAAACTTGGTTATTTTTCCTCTTAGAAAAACACTAAAGGTTAATAATTGCCTCTCACTATTGATATACAATCCAGCAAACAGCACTCAGCGTAGACTGGGGAGAGAAAGAGCATTGGTTTTCATTAGGCTGAATTAGCCCGTTTCTCACAGTAGTGGCTCTCTTTTATGATCTTACCAACAGTATGCAGGGGCATCCCAGTTTCTTCAGATTCTTGCCATCCTTGTCAGTGTGTGGGTATGTAGGAAAGAAGATGTTTTCTGCCCCATGTGAAGTGATACTTCATTGGAATTCTTTAAAATTAGTTACTTTATAATTTATATTTATAATTTGTGTGTATGTCGCAGTGTTTGATTGTGTGTGCATGTGCGTGTGTGTGTGTGTGTGTGTGTGTGTGTGTGTGTGTGTATGACTATGTGTCTGTATGGGCACAAGTTTGCAGGGGTTTGTGGAGGCCAGAGGAAGGCATTTGATCCCCCTGAATATGGTGTTACTAGTGGGTGTGAGCCACCCAATGTGGGCGCTGGAAAACAAACTTCTATTTTCTGAAAGAGCATTAAGTATTTTTATTTCTATTTATTTATTTGTTTATTTATAGGTTTACTTACTTAAAGTTGTTTTTTATTTTTCATTTTACGTACTGCCCACTGTTCCCCTTCTCTATCCTTCTCCCGCTCCTGCTCCTTTCACTTCACCTCTCCCATTACACCCTCACCCACTCCTCATAGCGGGTAAAGCCTTCTTTGGGTATTCAACACAGGTTGGCATACCAAGTAGGGGCAGGCCCAAGCCCCTCCCCCACGCCAGCGGCCCCCCCCCCCCCCCCCCATCAAGGCTGAGTAAGGTCTGGGCATCATAGGAAATGGGCTCTAAAACAAGCCAGTCCATGTACTCCAGATGAGTCCTGATCTCAATGCCAGGGTGCCCACAAACAGATCAAGACTTACAACTGTCACCCACATTTAGAGGGCCTAGTGCAGTCCATGCAGGCTCCTCAGCTCTCAGTCCAGTGTCTGTCAACTCCCACTAGCTTGGGTCTGCTGTGTCTGTGGATTTTCCCATCATGATCTTGACTTCCCTTGCTCCTGTAATCCATCCTCCTTCTCTTCAACTGAACTCTAAGAGCTTGGCCAAGTGCTTGCCTGTGGATCTCTACATCTGCTCCCGTCAGTCACTGGATGTAGAGGTACACGCTTGGATCAACCCTGGAAGGGGAAAGTGTTAAGATATCCTGGGTAAGCCGCCTTTAATCCAGTACTCAGGAGACAGAGCCAGGTGGATCTCTGTGAGTTCGAGGCCAGCCTGGTCTACAGAGCAAGATCCAGGACAGGCACTGGAAAAAAAAAAGACATTCTGGGTGAACTGGAAGGGGGAAGTAAAGGGGAGGAGATGGGGAATAGGAACACGAGGGTTCAACATGGCTGAGTTGAGGGAAGGACAGAGAGGAAGAGCAATGAAAGATGTCTTGAGAGAGTGAGCCATTGTGGGGTTAGGGAGAAATCTGGTGCTAGGGAAATCCCCAGGAACCCACAAGGATGTGCCCAGCTAAGACTCATAGCAATGGTGGAGAAGGTGCTTGAACTAGCCTTCTCCTGCATTAAGTATTTTTAACTTTTGAGTCATCTTTCTCATCCCTCCTTGTAGATATTTTCATGATGATTAGTGATAATGGACATTGGTTCACATACTTGTTGGCCATTTGTATGGTGCCTCCTCTTCCTCTTCTCTCTCCTCCTCCTACTTCAACACAAGGTCTCACTATACAGAGTAGATTACCTTTGAATTTACTATGTAGGTTCAGTCTCCAGAGTGTTGGGATTGTAGACAGGAGCCACCATGATCAGTTCTATATGTTGTCTCTGTAGAAATGTCTACACTAGTTCTTAGCTTGTTTTAAAAATTTGGTTGTCAGTTGTTTGCTGTTGAGATGTAGACGTTCTTCCATATTTTTGAAATTCATGTCTGATCTGCCATATGGTTTATAAATATTTTTTCCTTTTCTCCCCTCTGGTTTCCTTTGCTGTGTAGAAGCTTTTTATTTTCACGTAATATCTATCACTTGTCTGATTTTGCTTTCGTTGTCTGGGATTCTGGGCTCATTTCCAAATAAATACACCCAGGCCAATGCCATGACACTGTTCCCACTTTTCTTCTAGAAGTTTCACAGTTTTGGGGGATTCATTTAAGTCTATAATGCTTTTGGAGTCCAGTTTTGTCTCTGTGGATGGTATAAGATGAAGCTGTAATGCAATTCTCTGATGGTGGGTTTGCAGTTTTCCCAACACCATTTGTTGAAAAGCCTGTCTTTCCCCATTGTGTATTCCTGGCACCCTCACCACATTGATTGTATATGTATAGAGTAATTTCTGTGTTCTCTCTTCTGTGTTTTTTGCTCCTTTCTATGCCTATCTAGATTTCTTTGCTTTTTAACTACTAGTATGTCACTCACAAGTAATTTCATAGGCCAATAAGAACAACCAAAACCGTTTGCCATCCTGTCCAGTGGTGGATTCCATCACTGGGATACACGTTCCCTTGAGGTATTTCAATAAGAACAGCAACTCAGGATGTCAAGATCATTTTGTATTTGATACCTAAATTTCAAAATATGAGCCTGATTTTGGTCATCTACAAAAAGTAGAAAGCAAGATCTTGGGTTCCATCTCAATTTCCATCACCACATTGAATAGTGGAGTGGATAGACTATGGTCCCTGAAGGGTCACCATAGGCTCATAAACTCCTGCTGGCAGATGTCTTGACTCTGGGAATTAAGAATGACAAAGGTCATATCTGTGCATCCCTTTAAAGACAAACCTGTTTTTCTTCTATCAAAAATAGTGATATATGTATATGCATATAAACCCCAGATACATACATATGGTTTTATGTATGTATGTACATATATATATATATATATATATGTATATATATATATATGTACATATATGCTAGGCACATCTGTATAGTTTGTGCAAATGAGTATATATACATATAAATAAATATACATGTGCATATGTGTATATAATATAAGTCTGAGGTGTTCCCTGGTGTTCCTCTTGATTGGGATCTGGAGACCTAGAGGAACTACTACCATATTTTTGCTGAAAAATAATGACAGAAAAGCAAAACAGAACAAAACAAAAACAGATAACAATAATCACAGAATTTCTAGCAAAAGAAAGCCCCTGCTTCCACATAATCTGAAACCCTTCATTTGGTCATCAGTGGTGATGGTCTCCATTTCACATCCTTTGGTAAATTATTTAAAGTACAGTATTTCTTATACATTTGTAAACTGTAATCAAATCCAAGGTGATGTCACAGAAGATTGGGGTATGGTACTACCTCCTGCTTGGCTAGCAGAGCAAGGTATAGACTAGATCAAAAGTGTGAAGAGAAATATCTTTCTATGCCTTTGTCTTTAAGAATGTGAGTAATTGCCTCTTTTCTTGCCTGTTTCCTCCAAGGAGAATTTACTGGCCCAAATTTTTTAAAAAGTTCCTTCTACACTCCCATTTGCTGTAAGTGCAATTAGTTGCAGGTACAAAATTTGGAGCAAAGAGGCCTCTCGTGGCCTGTTGTGCCTGCAGTTATCCAACTGTGGCTGCAGTTTTTCAGTGCACAACTGATTGCACCCACGAAAAGAAAAGCTAAACTTTGAAAATGGGTCCCTTTAAGACAGTTGGGGGATTGCATGCCTCTGCTTGGCAAATTGCAATCTTTTATAAGAGCCCAGCCATCACTGAGACTTGAGCTGCAAGAATGAAATCCAGGTTAGGCATCTCTGGTGGGAGATGGAGACTGGCACTTGAATACAAGTGTGCAAGACCATCCCCTGTCTTCCCACAGCTTCACCAGGATCTATTCATGGAGGGGTTTATAGGATTCAGCCTTCAACTGACTCAAACTCCTGCTTACTTTACCAGTCATTCTCCAAAAGCCCTGCAGAGAGACACTCGGTCACAGTGTCAATATAACACATTTAACCAACTCTAAATTTGCTCGAAAGAGACAGCTGCTGAGATTGACTTTTGCAAAGTGACTCACTCCACCATGCGGCAAAGGCGTCCGCTTGCTCCCGACTGTTATTAACTGTGCCACTGAGTACATAAGAAAGGGTTCTGAAGGAATTCCAGTGTGAATCCACTAATTCAATAATCCAATAACATAAATTCAAGTAATGGATATTAATACTATGTTCAAAACACGCTCCCAACTTTTATATCTCTCTTTCCCTGACAGACAGAGCATGCGTTGTGAAGGGGCTCTTGATGCAATAATAAAACCCAATTCTCATCTGGAAAAAAAAGAATCATTATGGGAGGATGGTAATTTACTTTATACGACCTTCCATTGATTATTCTGTGGCTGCTACACAAA
This sequence comes from Onychomys torridus, assembly GCF_903995425.1. Classification (NCBI taxonomy): domain Eukaryota; kingdom Metazoa; phylum Chordata; class Mammalia; order Rodentia; family Cricetidae; genus Onychomys; species Onychomys torridus. Next base: position 51,805,361 of record NC_050443.1, on the reverse strand, counting down.
TATCACAGGAGCTATTGATCGTAAAACCTACCAAATAGATCTCTAATAGCTTTTACTGGGCAAAAATAATTATGCTTGCACTGTGGTCAAACACACATAAACCAATGTGGAGGTATTAATGTATGGTATTATTACCCATCTGTCGGCAAGGTATGGAGAAGAGCCTTCCCAAGCATACACTATGTCTGTGTACCATGAAAGCTCAATATCCATGCCAACAATTACAGCCAGTTATACTGAAAACTTGATTACTGTAACTAAAAACTAGAGCAAGAAAGCAGGGACTGCAGTTTCCCTTAATAAAAGTAAAATAATAACGAGGACTCCTAATTGAGCACAGGCTTCGAGTGCACAGAAATTGAATTTCTCTGTGGTGTGTCGGCAGCTGAGTCAAGAGCTTCCTATCCAGTCCTGATCAAGATCAATGACCAACACCCGTAAAAGGTCAAGGTGTCTAATCCAAGAACTGACCATCTGTCTCTCTAAGAAATGTGTACTGCACAATGCAGAAAGATGCCTCTGCTGGCCATGGGTGGGAAAGACCAAGGGAAGAGAAATTCCAGTTCCACTTGGGTCAACAGGAAGAATGTTCTGTTCATACAGAATGCAGGACATACTTCAGAGACACCCCTAAAAAGCAGCACCACTGGAAGGATTCAAGTATACTGGACCCTCAAACTCTGGAAAAGATAGTTCAGATTTTCATCTGTGACTTCCCTTTCATCTCCCTAAAGGCATCATTGTAAATAATACTATAAACAACTCATCAATATCAGTGTTCAAAAAAACCCTGAAACTCCTTTCAAATTACTTCAAGGAGGTATGGGAGTGAGTTACCAAGGAGAAAAAGAACTTGCTCACGCTGTGTTGGACTCCAGTATCTACGCTTGAGTATGAAGGGGTGAATGACACAGGACATATAGCAGAGTCATTGTCCATGAATTCCATTGATGTAGATATTTCAGTTCTGGGTAAGTTTTCCAAGCACTTGTGTCCTGGACACACCATAGAACCAACTTCATTAGGTAATTCTTTAAAAGCATCCAGAAGAGTCACAGGTGAAAAGTAGGCTTGAGATTCCCTTGCTTAAAGGAAGACCCTTCACACAGGAGGACCCTTGAACTTCCCTAGAGTAACTGTTCTCTTTCCACAGCAACAAAGCTCAAGCCTCACTTCTCTCTTTCTGTTTCTCTTTAGCCACACTGGGTCTAGTTCTAAAAGGGTGGCCAAAGTCTCTCTTATCTCTCTCTCTCTCTTTTGATGACTGATAGTACAGAAGCGAGACAGGGGCAGAGGTAATGTCTACTCTTGTGGATGTTGTCCTTGATGGTCATTTTCCAAAGATTTGCACCCATTTCTTAACTTAAATTGTCACAACCTGGGACTGGGTCCTTGAGGCCTAGGTTATGTCTCTGTTTTCGAAAATTGTTGGGTCAAACAGAAGGTATTTCAAAGTTTGGGCTGTGTTTTACTGGTTCTCTCTCTCTCTCTCTCTCTCTCTCTCTGGCATGGATGCCTGAGGTCAAGATTGGTAACAACCTCAACCCCTGCCTTACTTATTTTGGGGGATAGGGTTTTTTCATGAACTTGAAGGTCTATCCCTTGACCTAGACCAGCAATTCTCAGGGATGCTCTTGTCTCCACCTCCCTGTACTAGGGTTATAGGTGCATTGCCTGCCTCTCCTGGCTTTTATACTGGTGTTGGGAATCAAAATTTAGGTCTTGCTCCCACAGCAAGCACTTTATAGACTGGTTCATCTCATGAACTGTGTTGGATATTGTTCCCTTAGTTCTTGTAGTAACGTTGCTTTAAACGCGCATGGGCCATTCTAAATTCAAACTAGGCTGGCAAACTCTCCTGGGTCAGTGCCAGAAAGAGCAACAGGCCAGAGGCAAATACACCGGATTCCCAAAAATGTTGTGTTACTCTCTAGTTTTACTGGTAAACATTGTCATCTCCAGTGTTTTAGAGAGTAACCCCCGTGGAGGTTTGCAAAGCAAGACCCATGCAAAGCAAGCATACTCCCATGTTGCCGCCTCCTCACCAGCTTCACCTTGGGGTTCAGCACAAATTCAGGCCTGTCACAGGAACCTACCTTTCTGGTTTTGGCCTTGGAGAATACAGTAGCTCACAAGGGCACCACCAACCTGCGAGGCGTGGCAAGGAGAGCAGAGGGAAGCTGTGGGCTGTCTCGCAGGTGCTGCCCCACCGGCCATGGGATTGGCGACCACTGCAGTGCTCAGCGGGGAGGAGAATGGATGATGGATGGTCTGTCTGCCCGCCCGGGTCCCACCAGCGGGGAACCTGCGCATGTAAATAGGAACACACTCACAGCACAGTGCTGCTCTGAGCAGGGAGGGCAAGATGCCTGCACAAAAGGACAGGCCCTGGAATGTTTAGATTTTGAAGATTAGTTTCTATTATATCTTGTGGGAGAAAGGAAAAGGCAGAAAGGGAAAGCCGAGGGAGCCAAGCCCTGCAAGATTTCGGACTGTCTGACAAATCATGTCTCCAGCAGAATCAGCTAGCTCAACCCAAACGGCAGACGGTTTAAAACTCACATTCGCTTTTAATGATAACGATGCCCCGTCTGAGTGTGAGACCAACCGTGGTATCAGACCTACACACATGCTCTTCAACCTCGTACCGGGACGACGTTAAAACCACCGAAAATTGTTGGAAGGATTGTAAGTCGGAGGATATATTGTCAGATATGCCATGTAGGATGAAAAATTCACTACCACTGGCTCTTCAAAGCCAGTAAGACATTCACAAAAACGAAACCGACGGAAGTGGGACAGCAAATAAATGTTTTGCATGTTAGGAAATGTCACATTTTCACCATTTATGGGTCTTAAAAGCATAAGCTATTTGAACATGTTTTGTTTGTCCTTGTAAGAAGTTGGAAGCCCACGGTTTTAGCCCATTCAGTGTAGAGTGTCATTTTAAAACTCATTAGGGGTTGAGGCCGATAGATGGCTAGCAGGAGAATACATGCCGGGGCCAGCCATTGAAATGGGCCTGGTAGCAAGTCATTGTATCACCTGGTCTCTTGTTTGGAAACTGAAGAACTGAAGGACAGGCCCATTCAAAGCAAATATTTCTCCCTGCCAGCCAGGCTACTAAAGGGAATACATTTCATGTCAAGGAAAAGCCTGTCCAGCCTGTGCGTTGATTCGTTTGCCTCTGAGAGTTCAGGAAGGGTTGGATTTTTTTTTTTTCTCATGTAGAGAGAAAGTGTTTTGTCTAAAGGAGCTTTTAAATGCCCAGTATCTCCCTTTGCCCTCAGCACCACCCCCAGTAGGGAAGGGAGAGCTGAGTTTGAAACTTATTGCCAAGGTATATGTTAAGCTAACCTATTCAAGCAGGGAGGCTGAAGTATTAATGCATGCATTTCTCCTTTAAATATTCCCTTTTTCATAACCTAACAGTTAAGTTCAGGAAGCAGAAAAATTTAAAGAAACTTATTCATCCTAACTCATCGGGCTTAGAACACACAGCAACATGAATGCAATTAAATCACAAATCATGCTTATTTAGTTATTAAATAATACAGTTGAATACTGTGGATTTTCAAAGCACGATATCTCAAAAGTACTTCCTAATATTATTAGAAAGTAAATATATCAATCAGTTTCATCAGTTGCATAATTTTTCATGGATTGTGTATATAATTTATTCAACTCCTTCTCCACTCTCTGGTTCCCAGGTCTCCTTCTGGTGTCAGTAAACAATCCAGTAAGAAACATTTTAAGGAGAAAAAAAATCTGTCCTAAATTATGGATTTTAAACATTTCTTAAATGTAGTGAAGGAGCCAGGCTTTCTGAAACACTTTGAGGATTCTCAGAATATTTTCCCAGATATTTCACACACACACACACACACACACACACACACACACACACACACACATACACACACACACACACGGGGGGTGGGGGGAGAGCATCCTGACCTGGAGAAAGAAAATTATTATATGCCATTTTTTTGCTATATTCCAGTAAAATTGACCAATAAATGAAGTACATATTTATGCTTAGTGTTATTGAAGCTATTAGTAATAATATTCAGTAACATAGCCAATGGAAATGATCATCTGATACCCATTTTCTCTGCTTATTAATGAAGGTACTAGTTTGCTCTTTTGTTTGTTCTTATTTGATGATTCTTTCTCCTTTTGAAATTTCTGGTTTCTTTCTCATTTAGTCCAAGAGGTGGCTCAGACATTTACAGGTAAAGTAGAACACAGCGCTTTCCCAAATCACTCTTTCGCGCCGTTAATTTTGAACTAAAGTGGAAGCTACGGTTAAAATGGTTCCAATCAGCGACACAGGAAATCGCAACAAAACTAGGCTAAGTTGCAGGCAGGAATTATCCACTGAACTTGGGTTTCCAGCAAGCGTTTGCTTTCTCTCCAGGGTGGCACATAAAATGATATTCTCATCTGTGAAATTACCCCCAGAAACTTAAGGTGCGTTACGCAGATCGTATGCTCTTATTAGGAAAGCCAGAATCCTTCATCCTCTCACCAGCTCGCCTTTCAGTCTGAAAATGTGTGTTGTTTTCTTAAGCTGTGAGACTGGTCGTTTAAAAAATGTCTTCCTGTGTTCCAGCCCCTTCCACAAGTGCACCGGTGCCCAGTAAATAAAGTGGCAGCCCATGTCCCTTTTAGCAAAAGCTATATATCTGTTCAGACTTGTAATTTGCTCCGTTTATATCCTTTGCCCTTGAACTCTGGTTATTAACGCAATGTTTCTCCAAATGATGCCATATAACTCTGCTCGGAGCACATTTGCGGTGTCACCACGCAAACATGCTAAGGGCCAGGGCCAGCTGAAGAGGGGAGAAATGACTACTGAATTGTGGGAGTTGTAACATGTGTCTCTAAATGGAACAGCTGTAAACCCGACTGTTAATATTCAAATCGCAAGGCCAGAGTCAGATTCTGATGGCTAATATTGTGAAGTCTGCTCAGAAAGCAATTTTTTAACAAAGTGGCTTTGATTTTAAAAAAAAGAAACAGCCAGGATATTTCTCTCAAATGATGAACCAAGAAACTATCAGAAGAGGGAGAACAAGCCTCTCAAGTGTATATTTTCAAAACTGATTTAATTATTTAATCCAATAGTTATTGGATAACAGGGATGAGGGTGTGTTTTTCCTCCACTACAAAATGAACATTGTATTTGCAATGAACTCCAGACCATATTCCTTTGTACAAGCCAAGGCAAACACCACCTTCTGTTATAAACATGAAGCTTGCTTTGTGTGGTAACTCTTGTGTGTGACAATTGGATGTTGGCTGGGTTTAGTAAGTTTTCATACAAAAATAAAATCTCCCAATTAATGTGTGAAGTGTTGGACAGAGAATAGGACCAGCCTCCCTTTAGATTATGAGGAAGGCAGTGCACTGATTAACCAAATTCATAATTTATGTAAGCGTGCAGAGAGTCCACACAATCTCCTTTGAACTGAAATTGTTCTTAGACCCTTTGCATTACAGAGAAATTCACATGTTTGCAACACTATGCCTCAACGGGAGCCTGTATCTGTTAGCTGAATTCAAAATGTTACATTGGCTTCAAAATAAGAATTTCAAGAAAGCTGAAATCTCCAAAATCTTTATTTTAACAGAAATCTCCTTTAAAGTGACTGGACATAGAAAATCTTTTCTTCACCCCCATCATTCATTCTTGAAAGGCATCTTCAGAGGAATTTGGATTTATGTGGCAATCTCCTTTGTCAATCCCTGGAGGACACACAACACACAGCATGCCAAACGGTTTGTGGAGATGAAGATAATACTCCATCCATTGTGTAATTTCATGTTGAATCCAAGCTAATTTGGAACTTGAGACACATGGCTAGCTGACTCATCTTTTGCCTTGATGCAGAAATAAAGAAACTTCTAGCCTCTACAGTTGACTCTCATAGTACATATTTTTAATACATGTGACATAATCTGGGTCTATTTTCATGACACATGCACGTGAGTATTGTCAATAGAAAATAAATATCCCACATATGTCTGAGAGCACCAAATACACCACACAGTGTGTACTGATTATTATTGCAGAAAAGAAATGAATTCTGGGTTCCAAAGGAGCTATAGGAACATTCAGGAAACACTCTTCTCATGAATATAAGCCTGCTCACTTTTCACTACTCTCCCTCTGGCAACCTATGCCTGAGTCAAAGAAGTACTGCACGTTTAATAAATGTCACCAATCTTGTGACTTTCAGTTTGAGTGTATCGCTTAGCAAAAAATATGAAAATATAGAGAATTAAAACATACATGTCATTTTTAAAGATTGCTAAGCATCTTAAGACATCATTTATGAGCAGGTTCCAGAGACAGACAACTCAACTACATCATTCATCTCAGAAATCCATCCCCTAAGAATACTTGGTGAATGGCCACCCTATGTACTGAATTCAGGTTAGAAATGGGTGCTCCTGAATATTTATCATTTTATGGAATCAAACTTAAATGTAACAGAATTGTGGATTCTAATACTGATTTCAATTAAAATAGATTTTGTGAGTGAACATGTATTTCATTCACAAAATGTTGATGCTGTTATGATAGGAAGACTCAGTTTGATGACCTGGATCCTTGGTAGCCTTCCCTCTTCACTGCTGTATAATTGCTGAAATGTCCAGTAGACTGAAACTATATATGATAGTCGATGTACATTTCCCTATAACTAAGAAGGGGAGTTGTCTTAATTGATAAAGAACATGTGTTTAATTTTTGATAGAATGAGGGCAGAGCTTATTAAAAATTCTGAGTGACTTGGACTTTGCTGATGCTGCAGATTAACTTTGGATTGTCAACGTTAGCCTACTAATTAAATGCATTTACATATATCTAAGTTTATATATAGTATAATTATACCATCTCTAGTTCCAAAATAGGATATCCCGCCCCTGGTTACCCCTCTCTCATTCCCCCTTCTCAGTACAACTACTTGTAAAATCTCCTTTGCCTTCTTTCAGAGTTACCTGGCCTTGTAACAACAAAGCTCCTCCCCTCTCTCCTTTTCCTTCTTAGTATTATTTAGTGTTACAGGTTATTTATTGACTTCCTGGTAAAGGAAATGGACTTTTTTCTCTTTTTACTAATTCTGTTCTTCACTTTCTCCTATCCCTTATTTAAGACAGTTCTATCATAATTTGTATTAAATTCATGCATCAGTCCTCTGGAGGGCTGGTCTTGGGAATCAGTCATTATTGCTTTGGCATTTCCACTGGTGTGGTGTTGTTGGTAATTGTGTTTAAATGTTTTCTCCTTTTACTTAGCTCTCTAGACAGTTATCATCAGGCTTTTACTCAACTTACTGTGAATCTTGGAATCTTAGACTCCCATGGTCTTTGTTATTATGTCATTGCTTTCAAAGACTTATTTCCAATTATGAGCATGTGTTTGTGTGTATCAAAATATGATAGGTGTATCATATTAGCACAGGTGTCTACAGAAGTCAGAGGCTTCAGATTCTCTGAAGGTATAGTTATAGGAGGTTGTGAGATGTTTGGTATGGGGTTTAGGAGCCAAATTCCAGTCCCCTGGAAGAGCAGAACGTCTTTTCACTGCTGAGCCATCTTGCTAGGCCCTAGTTACTGTATTAAGACCACAGTCTTCTGGTTGACCTCCATTTGCACTAATTACCCTTGATTCTCCGGTATAGCTGCCATTCTGGGCTCTCCCTTAACAACCTTTGTCTCAGTTAAGAGACAAAGACTCAGTTAAGTCTCTTCTCCATTCAGGAGCCTGTCTTCCATTGGCTCACTATGAAAATGTGTACGTGGTTTGTGGTGTCACTGTGTGTGTTGGTTTTGAAGAAAATGCCCCCCAAAGTGAGTGGCACGTTTTAGAGGTGTGATCTTATTGAAGTAGATGTGGGCTTTTTGGAGAAGTGTGCCACTAAAGGGGCGGGCTTTGAGGTCTCCTTTGCTCAAACTTCGCTCAGTGTGAGTCCCAGTTCACTTCCTGTTGCCTTCAGATCAAGATGTAGCCATCATCATGTCTGCCCCAAGTTATTTATTGACTTTAAGCACACTGCCATGCTCCCTGCTGTGATGATAACAGACTGAACCTCAGAAACTGTAAGCAAACTACTCCAATTAAAGTTTTCCTTATAGGAGTGGTGTCTCTTCACAGCAATAGAAACCCTAACTAAGACACTGTGTTCTTGTTTTGTAAATAGATTAGCTAACTGGAAGTCTCTACAGTTACATTCTAAGGTAGAACCTCTTCTGTATGTGGCAGACTTTTCTCTTTTGGCTGTTGAGACATCAGGATCTATGTGGAGTCTGCTGCATTTAGTGCTGCCTCTGTTACGTGTTCTTTCTCTAATATGTCTTCTATTGAAAGTTGAGCTTTCTGGTAAAGGAAATGGAAGTGTGTGTGTGTGTGTGTGTGTGTGTGTGTGTGTGTGTGTGTGTGAACTTAGAAAGGTTTTTAATTATGGCAATGCAGGTCCTTAATTTCCAGCCCATTTTCTTGAATTAATTCTTCAACAGCTACACCCGTATTGTTTTCTGGATAGTTTATTGAGTTTTGTGTGTTTTTCCTCTCCTTTCTCCTCCCCTCCTTTCCTCTCCCCTCCCCTCCCCTCTCCTCTCCTTTCTTTTCTCCCCTTCCATTCTATTTTCCTCTGTCTCTCTGTCTCTGTCTCTCTATCTCTCCCCCTCTCTCTCCCCCTCTCTCTGTCTGTCTCTCTCACTTCCTCTTTTTCATCTGTACTTATCATTACAACATCCTGTACACTCTTGTCTTTTCTCCTGAGTATGTGAATGGCAACTGGCAATATTTCTTTTCCTCAGGTGGTTTTCTTTCAAGGATTTTTTTTTTCACTCACTGTTTTGATTCTAGTTTTTATTCTCTTACTTGCTGGTTGAGAGACAGAAGCAGGTAAATTTCTGTGAGTAAAAGTCTACATAGCAAGTTCCAGGCCAGCCAAGGCTACACAAGTCATTGTCTTAAAATACAAAATAAAACAACCAAATAAACAAACAAACCATACAAAACTCACTTTTTGGGAAAACTTTAAAAAGTATAGAAAAGGTGATTGGGAGCTCAGGGAATATGAGAGAGCATTCTCATTCTTACAGATCTCAGTGTTATTTATTTATATTAATTACTTATAGAGCACTGATTTTCAACCTGTGGGTCATGACACCTTCAGGGCATCAAATGATGTTTTCCCAGGGGTCGCATATCAGATATCCTGAATGTGAGATGTTTAGAATTACAGTTACAAAGTAGCAACAAAAATAATTTTATGGTCGGGGTCACCACAACATGAAAAACTGTATTAAAGGGTCACAGCATTAGGAAGGTTGAGAACCACTGCTCTAAGGTGTTGTAGAGCTAAAAGCCCAGTTTCCAGTGTCTTGCTTCTCACTTATAGAGGACCTTTGTATGTCTCAGTATATCAGCATCCATGAACTGATGGCTGTAGTTTCAATGTCTTCAGTGTTACTCTTCACGAAAACAAATTCTTAGCATTCTATTAAGGAGATTCAAGGGCAGATGCCACGGAACTTCAAAGGACAAAAGGAATGTGTAGTTCTAACCTCTTGGACAGTTCCAGTCCTCCCACCCCCATCCTTCTCTTCCTCCTGTTCCCTCTTTTGAGACAGGCTCTTACTATATAGTCCTAGCTGACCGGCTAGGGGCTTGCCTTCCTCCTTCTGAAGCCTTTCAAGGCTTGCATTACAGATGTGGACCACTCCTCCATGCTGTCAACCTTCCTTCTTTATTAAGACCTACTTACAGTCACACTTCCTGAAGTGCTTAGTGCCATTAGATCTTCGAGATATTTCTTCAGCTTAGGACCCAGCAGTTCACAAAATCAGCTACCATTCAGGCTGTATTCCAGTTTCAAGGGTTTTTCTCTGTTTTAGTCTTCTCTTTATTGTTATTTCCTGCCTCTTGGAAATAGTCTAAACTATATCAAACCAAATATAACCCTTTTAGCCTGTTTTATCCATTTTTCTCATGGCAGTTATGTTCTGACACATATACTCAAGCCATCATCCTCATCCAAAAGATGATTTTTTTCCTTTTGATTCATATTATTTTGGTTACACAAAAATGACATTATTGTCCAGCTAGTATGTTAAAAGGGAAAAATTACTATTCTGAAAAGAGCAATTTATTTTAATTTTTTAAAATGTGGTGTATGGTGTGTGTGTGTGTGTGTCCCAACACACATGGAAGTCAGAGGACAACTTGTAGGAGTCGGTGGTTCTCTCCTACCTTCATGTAGGTCATGGGGATTATACTCAAATCATCAGTCTTGGTAGAAAGCACCTTACTCACTGAGTCATTTCCCCAAGGACTGTTTATTTTCTTTGAGATTTAAAGGCCCTTTGAAATAGAGACATATAGTTAAGAATGCTGAAATATTAATATCTATAATTTCCCAATTTCCAAGGAGATGCTAATTTTATACACTAAATGCTTTAGTGCTTTCCAAGGTTATCCCACTATTATATCATTTGAAGTAACATATTATTATGTCAGCAACTGATTAGCCTGAATGTTAGTAGAGAATGGCTGACTATGGAGTGAGACAGGCAGAATGAGGGATGAAGGATTGTGTTTGGCATTAGCCATGATAGGAAATGGTATCACATACTAAAGATTAATTTCTATTATGGGGTTATTAAAGACTCTAAGTTGAAATAAGATAAATAGACCACAGAAGAATTATACTCAATGATGCAAGATTTAATGAAAGCAAGTCATTTCTAATTCAACTTGTGCATACAAACTTCAATGAAAGTGAGTGTAAGGCATTAAACTCACCTATATAAAGCATCCAAATATAATCTGCTGCTCAGCAAGGAAATACCAAGGAAACTATCTTCTGGGTGTATGGCTCTTTGCATTTCTTTTGAACAAGCTCAGCATCTTCACAGAGATTCCTTGAGCTCATCTCTGTAACTTTCAATGAACAAGAACACTGGGACAGACCTAAGGATGCACTGTAAGATCATCGTTTCCAGGAACTGTACAGAGTGGAGCCAAAGCTGATGTAGATATAAAATCAGACTTAAAAAGATGACGAGTTTTACTATCATTCTCCGAAGCTGACCAAGTCCAGTGCAATATATTTCAGGCTTGTGAAGGTCAATACAAAGTGACAGATTGAAATACTGTGAGGGACTTGCAAAAGTCATTTTTGGATAAGCTGCTTCTCAAGATTTAAATTAAATTAAACATAAGTTTGAGCAGGATTTCTTTCTTGATTTTTTTAAAATGCAGAGTTGTGATTTTGTTTTATAGGGAATATCACTTTCATTCCTGGTTGTCAAATAGATTTTACCATCATGACAATAAGCTTGATGACATGCAGCAAATACTGATTAAGTGCTGGCCCTATTTCTTGAAGAAACCATAGATTTTTTTTTAATCATTCAACATTGAATGACAAAGGTTTCTCTCAAAGTTTGGAGCTTCTTCCTGAAGGTGTAATTGAGAGAGAATTTCCTAGTATTTAATGCCCCCCCCCCAAAGAAAAAAATAAAGTAAAGAAAAAGAAAAAGATTGGAGCCAGTTTTATTTAGGTTTGCCCACTTCTGCCATTTGTCAGCAAGCTACTTAATTTGTCTCTGGTAGCTAGCTATCTCCTATGTAAAAGGAGATAACATCTGGTGTCTGTCAGACTCAGTGAGGCAGGGATCCAGTGTCAGATTATGAGAAAGCACACATAGAGTTAACAGGCATTGTGCTGTTGATATTTGTTTAAAATTACATTTATTTATTTCATTGTGTGTATATGGGGAGAGGAGAAGAAAGCAGAGGGCTGTGGCCTGTGCTGGACCATGTGCATCAAGGAAGTGTATGGAGGTCAGAAAATAACTGTCAAAAGAAAGTCGTCTGTTTCAGCTGTTTGGGTCCCAGGAATCCATCCAAGGTGGTCTGCCTTGGTGGCAAATGTCTTTACCTACTAAGCCATCACACATCACCTCCTCCAAACATGCTGTTTAAAACAGGGTTTCACGTAGTCCAGGCTAGTCATAAACTTCAGATCTCTCCACTTCCACCTCCCAAGTGGTGGAGGTTCAGGCTTGTACTACCACATCCAGATAATTCCTGTGGATGATTTTATCATTGGCTTTGTGGGTCTGTTATCACGATTATCAACTTTTCTACCAGCTGACATGTTGTGATATTGATTTACGTGTAACTCTGAGATGAAGATCCTAAAAGGACATATTGTATAAGCAGATTTAACTAGTGTGTTTTTCATCATTCTTTGGTATTTGGCACAATCTAGGAACCTTGTAGCTTGTTGGCAGCAGCTTTCGGATATGGAAATCTATGCTATGAGCTCTCTCTGCATAGACCTGATTCAGAGTCAAGACTTCCTACTTCGTTGATGAATTTTTTTCCCCCTCTTCACCTGTACAGGATCAGGCAGCATGGTGATCTTTTAGCTGGCCCTTGCAGCTGGCTAAGGCAAGCCCCCTAGTACTGTGACGATCCACACAATATATTTCAACATGCAAGGTGTCGCCATGGACTGAGTCAAGTCAAGCAGTCTTGTCTCTTCAGCTTTTTGAGGCTAGGTGTACATATGAATCTTAAAGTGATAGCGATTTGGGTAGCATTCAATTAAATTAATTTTTGCTCCAATATTTTTTTTAGACGAAAGAATTGGTTAATTTAATCTCCAATAGTGGATGGATTTTCTTTTCCTTTCTTTTTTCTTTTCAGCCATTACCAGCAGAAGCATGTGGAAAGTAAAGGATGGACTGCACAGTGGAGAAGCATCTTCTTTACCAGCTGTTGGGCTGACCAAGCTACTACTACCCATTGTGAGCACATACTATCCTTACACGTTTAAATATGTCACCTTTGAGCATTAAGAGAAATGCAGAAAATTTGGGGTGGTTTTCCTGGCTGGACGCCATTAACCCTTTCAATGCCGGCAACATGCTTCTGGAAAAAAAGCACTTTGAATTCTCCTGTCACTCTTCCTCCACAAGCTCTGTGCAACAAGATCATTCCCCACCCCCACCCCCCCACACACATGCACTCACGCACATTTGCACATACATTCATATATACATTAAACACACAATTTTATTGAAAGAATTTTTAGGACACATACAGACAGATGATACTTTGGGTATGACAAACTGTTTTGTCTTTACCTTGTGTAGTCTGCTCAGTCAAATACTAAATTCTTCTACCTCTGTCTTGAAGTCTACTTCATATTGCCTGTATGACATTATTTACACTGCAATTTGGATAAGGTTACTTATATATGGAAAGATTTATTTTTTATCCCAAACTGCATAGCTAACCACAGGATTGAGGAGACACATTTCAGGTGAGGGCTCCCTCCATAGCTTAGAGGTTAGAGCACTGGTCTTGTAAAGAGCCACATTCTTTTTATTTTTTATTTTTTATTTTTTTATTTTTTTTGTTTTTTTGAGACAGGGTTTCTCTGTGTAGCTTTGCACCTTTACTGGAACTCACTCTGTAGACCAGGCTGGCCTCGAACTCACAGAGATCTGCCTGGCTCTGCCTCCTGAGTGCTAGGATTAAAGGCATGTGCCACCACTTCCCGGCAAGCCACATTCTTTTATGCATGAAATATTTGTTCTGCCTCCTCCAATGAAATCCTCTTTGTGCTTGAAAATGTACTGTGAGAAAATATTTTCTATGGATTTAGGGTCTAGCCCTAATATTTTGGTATAAAAAGATAACCAGTTGATAAGAAAACCCACAAGAAATGGACAAAAATGGAACAGGGACTTCAGAGGAAAAGTAGACAATAAATATATGAGACACTAGACGCCAAATAAAGCAATTGGGAAAACCATCATCAATTATTGCTTTCCTAACTGAAATAACTTGTAAAATATTGATTCATGCTGTCAAGGATACATGGCTATGTGAAATTGGTAAGAGTTGAGAAGAGTTTGACATTTTTAAATGCGAACTGGCTGTGTTCTAAAAAACTATGATCAAAAGTCCACAAAGATATGTATTAGATTTTCAAGATAGATTTATTCACAAGTGAAACCCAGGAATTATCTCAACTCTATCAAATGCGCAAATGATTCTTAGACATTGCTGACTACACCACAGAACGCTAATCTTTCCTTAAAATGCGTGGTAGACAAGATAGTTAAGACATGCGAAGGGTTAGGGCACAGCAAGGCACACTTGCATGTTTGTACACAAAACAGAATGGGTATAAAAAAAAAGGATGCAAATTTATCAAAAGGCACTCAGAGGACTGGGCGCCAAATGCTGCAGCATTTGCCTTTCCTGAGAATGTGTGGATAGGAGTACACCGAATCCAGGGGAAAGTGAGTGAAAGGAATTAAGAAAAATGAGAAGAGACTTGGAGATTTGTTATTCTGACTCTTTCAACCATTTAAAAACAGAGTACACTCAGGAATTACATAATTAAGTGTCAAAAATAGAATTCCTTTATTTCATTTTAATATAATGACTCTTCAAATGGTTCTGATATATTGTTAGAGACTTGGAGCAGTTCTTCACACATTCTGGGTAAGAGCAAACGCAGCCATATGTTACATGCTCTTTCTTCCTGTCTTCCCTGGGAGGTGTTCATGCCTTCAGCATGACTGTCTTTGTGGTCTAGCCATATGCACATTATTAAAGAGTACACCAGCTTTTACTTCTTAATTATTGTCTGATATGCCTAACATGTTTGTCTGTGCTCTCTAGTGCTGGTTTGACTTAATCAACCAATTCAAAAATGCATTACATGCATTTCCTTTTCCCACCGAAGTGCACAGATGAATTACCACATACCAAGAGGTGTGTTTCTAGCATTTGTCTTCTTGTAGTCTTTTATCTATTAGTTCTGAGGTGCCAATGAGTCGTACATTTGGAGTATGTGTTTCAGTCCAGTGAAATAAAGTTCCCTTACATTTTGGTGTTATTTTTTTTTCCTTCTGAATTTCTTGACTATATTCGTGTACAGTTCACATATGAGAATGGGTTTGCCATTACCGTCAATAATCTTTCAGCAATGGTGGTTGAAGTTGCACTTAATTTACACTTATCTTTAGACAGACATATCTTTGTAGTGTTGAATTATATTCAATTAATGTGAACCTCTTATATCCCACATAATTTGGTATTCTTTATCATTATCCGGTAAAAATTAACTTAGTTGTTTTGTTCCTATGGGCACCCTTCTTTCTAACTGATGTTATTTTAGGAATAGTGTGATTTTATTATTCTGAACGGCCTTCTTCATTTTCAGTATGCTTTGTAACATATTCTGATTGTTTTAAGAAAGCAGGCTATTTTACCACAAGCTATACAGATATGGGTGGCCTAGGCTGCCATCCAGGGTCATGGGCATCTGGGCCCAGGTTGCTACTGAGGGCCATGTCTGGGTCTGTTGCCCTATAGCAGCCAGGGTCTGGATTGACATACATGTCTCCTGTTGCTACTGAGGGCCATGAGGATGCCCATGGTCATCCACCTCTGTCCAGGTTGTTGTCCAAGGGTCAGGATGCATGCAGATCCGAGTGGCCTGCACTGCTACTCAATGTCATGGTGACGCTGGGCCAGAGCTGCAGCTCAGGGCCCTGTCTGGGTCCACTGCCTTAATACAGCCAGGGTCTGTGCTAATGACTGAGGGTCCTGTTACCATCGAAGGCCATGCAGACATCCAAGATTGAGGGCCATGTTGGTGTCTGAGGGCCATACAGCTGCTGGGGCCTGTGCTGATTTGAGTGGTCTGCAGTGCCACCTAGGCCATGGTTTCATCTAGATCCTGCTGATGATGAGGACCATGTCTGGGTCTGTGGTTCTACCATGGCTGGGGTCTGTGCTGAAGTCAGAGTCCCATATTGCCACTAAAGGTCATATAGAAACCCAGTGTTGGGGCTCAACCTGAGGCCTTAGTGGTGTCAGGGGCCATGAGGATGCCAGAACTATCCCGACCTAAATGGCCATTGCTTTCCCCCTGAGTCAGGATGTCATCTGGGCCCAAGCTGCTACCAAGGGCCATGTCTGGGTCCATAGCTCAGCTGCAGCTGTCTTCTGTGTTGATGTCCGTGGCCCGTGCCATGTCAGAAGGCCTATAGAAATCATGTAAGATGAAATCAGAGAGCCATGCTGAGTCAGCTCCGTCCTTAGCAGGCCTTGGGAAAGGTGGCCTTGCCTCTTGCTGGACACTGCAGCAAGAAAGCTGGCCCCTGCACTCCAAAGGGATGGACCCCACACTCAGAAGAGATGGCCCCACCGCTCATCAAAGGCAAGGGTGAACGAACCCCGAGTGTCTCAGTTTTTCATTGGGAGAGTGAAGGAGTTAATGGAATTTAATCTACTGGATTATTTCACACATTTGAAAGACTGCTGTTAAAGAGCTTAAATAGTGCCCAGTACCAAAAATTATTGCTCTTATTGCCACTAGTGTAGAGATCTTCCTTCAGTGACAACCTTTGTTTAATATAGTGGATCATATGGACAGTTTTCTTGGTGTTACATCCTGGGGGTAGTTTGGGAACACACTCTGTGATCTATTTGATTCACTGCTGGGTAGTGTTAGCTTATGTTATATCTACTTGTAATAGATATATAGATACTGTTTTGATGTTTTCTTAGTTTGAGATCAAGGAAGTTTATCTTGCACTCACTTTTGCCTCCCTGCCTCCTTCTCTTCTTTGCTTCCTCCCCTTTCTCTCTCCTCTCTCCACTCTGTATATAGTCATAATAATTTTGATGACAAGTTCACAGTAAATATATAATGAGCTAAAATGTCTGGTTCTTTTGCTGTCTTGAGGTAATCTACAAAACAATTTCTCATATAAAAATTCTATAGACTTAATTCTCTAAGCTTGGAGTCATTTTTTTGTGACAGATGTATATCAGTGTCTTATCTGTCTTAATAATTATTAGTGCACTCAGGTTTTCTTGTTTTCCACAGAACAGTGACGCTTTGTACTTATCTGTGGTTTCTATTTTGGCCATTGGAAGTATATAGTTTTCTCCTAATTATTTAAGAAAGATTCTACAAATGTATATATTTTTCTAACTTTTGTAATTTTTCTCAATTTTGCTGTTTTATTTTAAAAGTTCTTTTAGAATTTTTGTTTAGATTTGCCAGCTGTTTGTGGGTTTTCTTGATTTTCCCTGAGACTGGCATTTAGATATGTTCCCATTCATATTATTTTAAAATTCAAACTATTTTGTGATTTTGGCATCATTGATTTATTCTGTCCATTTTTATTCATTCTGGGGTCATCATTCATAAGATTTCCATAGTATATTTAGACTGCATTTGTTCAAACTTTCTTGTATATGAGAGCCCATCATTTATTGTTTCTTCTTAAGTGAGTGTGGAACATTCAAGCCATGAATGTGATCTGTGTGTTCACTAATTACAGTGTGAACATTGTAATTGATTTCCAATAATCAAAATAGAAATAGGAAATACACATTTCCATCTTCCAGAAACTCACTGTGTGATGTAGAGGTCACCTTTAGCAAAGAAGAACACATGAAAAAAAGAAGAGAGAGAAGGAAGGGAGAAAGTATAGATGAAGGAACAATAAAAGGAAGAGAAAATTAGAATAAAATAGAGATGCTACATTAGCCATATGAGCAAAGCACTAGGAAATGACAAGATGAAACAGGGGGCCATCAGGATTGTTCTGCTTAGCTCAAGGGATTTCTTTAAGAAACAAATGAATTAATAATGCATGAGAGGCCATTTTGAAAACTGTACCAAAGATTAAGTACAATAGGTCAGGTGGGCGGGATTAATCTTGACTCTCCACATTCAATCAAGAATGTTGCCATTTCTAATGTCAGCTTCATCTCTAATTGTTTCCCACACTTTTAGAATGACATCCATCCAGGAAGTTCTTAATTTGTTCTGGTTCCTCGTGTACATTGCTCTTGTCCGCATTGAAATATGTGCCTCTGTCATACTATGATTACTTCTGTTTATTGCACGAATGCTCGGTTACTCCAATATTCAAATACTTTACTTTATAACTATAGATAGGTAATTGTTGTATTCAGTAATTTTTCTCTTGATGGTTCCACAAAGGCACATGTCATGGTCACATCAGTAACTCATGAATCTTCCTCAAAGGCACATTATCCTTCTTGGTAATTTTTAGAACCTATAACTTCCATCCCCCAAATACTCTACTTCCAACACACATCCAGTGAAAAGCATCCATTTTTTCTCTGCCTCTTTTCTCCAAGTCCTTCTCTCATAATAACACATTTTCTTGTTCTTTCTATTTGGGGGCTATAGCTATAAAAACATAGTATACCACATACTCCAATAAGAAGTTCAAATAAACTACTACTTAAGGTCCCCAAGACAGGAAGGAATTTGTTTTAACCTATGGTACTGTATTCTTTTTGCATCTTTCTTTTGGAGAGGTTTGTTTTCCAACATGGTCTGAAATTGCATTTTGACTTAATTAACAAGCTGCATAGGACAAAATGTTTCCTCTGCCTGGTTTCACCTCCTTCCTTCTTTCTTGAAAAAAGGGGACTTTCATTTTATGGTTTCCCCAAACTCCTTTTTTGGTATGATGTGATTCCAGTAATTGTTGATGGTCAGACAAACTGCCAACTCCCCCCCACCCCCAAGAAATTACCCAAGTTTGGTCCATTGCAATATTTCACTTCTAACTGATTGGATGGCAGAACCGTGGTCTCCTAGAGCTGTTCACAACTAACTTAAACATTTGACTATATTGCTATGTGGCTGATGAAAACTATATGGTAAGGTTATGCCATTGGTTGGTTGACCTTAATGTACAGATGTTGCCCTGGATTGTTGGACAGGGCTTGATGTGGGCAGAAGGATTCTTTGCAACGGAAGACATTCACAGGAGACAGTTAGTGTATATGATGTGCATATCCCAGCCCCTCATCATGGGCCTCCTACATGGAGTCTGGGAACATGTGAAAGTAAGTCATGTCTAGCAGTTGGAAAAGCACAAACACAAAATGCATTCCCCAAAATCTTGGCTAGCATCTTGACTGTGACCCAGGGAGAACTATTATTTCAGACTTCTCACCTCCAGAGCAATAGATAAAACACTTGCATTATTAAGATACTTAATTTGTCATTATATATATTTATGCATCATATATAATATCATTATAAATATATAACACATATTATAAGTGTAAGATATAATGTGTCTTACTTGGAAATTTTCTCGCATGGCTAGTGGTTGAGAAACAAGATTGGGGAGATGTGAGATGACAACTTCAAAGCCTAAGACCCATTTCCAGAAAGCTGGCTTATAATGACAGGCTGAGGAAAGCAGAGATGAAGGGAAATAAAGTCAGCCTTAGCCACTCTCAGAGAGAGAGAGAGAGAGAGAGAGAGAGAGAGAGAGAGAGAGAATCTTAAAAGCAAGAAAGAAACCCAAGGGCTAAATATTCACACCATAGATTCCATCGAGCATGGCCATAGGAAAGTAGGATATGGCACAGCCCTCAGTACTTCCAAGCAGATGTCACTCATCTTTTAAAAGCTAGATGTATGAGTAATTTGCAAATCACCCCTTTCCATTCTCCTTGACTAAGTCAACACTCAACTCATAAATAATTCAGCATCTTTTAAATTCACATCTATATCTGTTAAATTAAACAAGCATGAGGCCATTGGGCTGAAGTTTTCTCTACTTGGGTTCCTCTGTAATGAACTGTCACCTAATAGTATGTTAATAAGCCAAGATATAATGCAGGAATCTGATTTCTGTAACATATAGCTAGGTCTGCTAGGTCTCAGCTAATCACAGCCACCAAAATTCTTAAAGAACTAGCCTATGCTCAGAAGGACACCCTGAGCCATAATCAATCAACTTGGTTTGAACTTTTCATTCTTTTCCCGTCTCTAAGTATCCCCTGTCCAGCTGTGAAGCCTGAAGCTGGCTACTATTCTGGTGCTGGTGTTTCCTCATCCATAGATTACATTTTATACTCAGATACAATGATAATTTTTATGTGTTGAAGTGTTTCATATACAGCATAGGAAGGAACATGCATTTGGTTCAGTTGACAGTTACTCATAAAAGTCAGAGGCTGAATTGATATACTTCAGTTTTGTATTAATTTGTTTCATTTTCTCCCTTTGCTTTACAGATAAGAAAGGGACAGAAGAATGAGAGTAATCTGGTAATTTCAGTTTCACATCTTTATCACCTATTCTTTTAAGCCATCTCGTTGAAGGGCTTTAGAAAGTATATGTTTTAGGTATGTCTCATTTTGAAAAAATATTCTCATTGTGGTTATCTATCTATCTATCTATCTATCTATCTATCTATCTATCTATCTATCTATCTACTTTATTTCTTTCTATATTATTCATTTATTTTAGCCAGGGTTTTGTTTGTTTGTTTGTTTGTTTTTTTCTATCTCAGGGTGGCTGCGAACTCACTGTGTAGTTGAGGATGACCTTGAACTTCTGGATCTCCTGCCTCCACCTCCTGAGTATTGTGATCACAGAATTGCATCAACACATCAGGTTTATGACACACTAAGGATAAAGTCTAGGATTTTTTTTTTTTTTTTTTTTTTTTGGCATGGTAGGCAGACACTCTAACAACTAAGAGATATCTCTAGCCCTTCTTTTCCATTTCCTGTATTTGAGAATGCCATATTAGCAACAGAGATTTTTTTTTTTCTTTTCCTTTTTCTTTTTTTTTTGTCATAGAGGCCCATGAGGAGTTGAAGTTCTGAGTATCCATGGTACATTGAGCCTCTTGGACTAAGTTTCTCTTTTGGGCTTCTTTCTGCTTAGGTGACTGTCATCATGAAAACCCATTCCCTTGTCACTTGTGCCTGTTCTAACCTGTGCACTGCCTTCCTCGGGTCTGTCAGGGAGCACTGGAGTTCTCTCATTAGTGCAGTTATTTTTCACAGTGCAGAGAAATACTTGTTACTTTTAATGTTCTTTGGCTCTAAGTTTGAAGTGTGCTCCCAGTAACTTGGGTGTTGGTTGTTTCTTGATCCTGATGGATGCTTTGGGAGGCTAGCTGTCCCTCATTGAGTTATTGTTTGCATAGAACTCTAGGTAAATGCACACATTTCTCTAAGTGTGGATGCAAGCTAGGTTTAGACAGAAAAGACTGGGGTAAAGTCACTAGTGGTTTCTTTCTAACTCTCCTGCCATTCCAAGTCCACTGTGATGCAGCAGTCTCCAAGATGGGGCTTGAGGACCAACAACTGAGCTGAACCACAATCTCCCAGTTATATTTACTCTTAATTCATCAAATCCCTTGCTTATGATATCAAGAGCATTTTAACTTCTCTCAGGAATTTCCTCCTGTATCCTGCTTCTAGCCTCACAGCTGAATTATAACCTTAGTGTGATGGGAGTGGATGTGGGTAGACATCCCTGGAATTTCTTAAGACTGCTATGTTGATGTCTCATTGTTACAAACTAACTGGGCCTTAACTTGGAGAGGACTTTTGGTTCTGTGGTTAATACAGATAGCAATGGGTGAAGAGGTACATCCTTCTCCAGATAAACAGCCATAAAACACGCCACTTAGCATCCTTGTCACTGTTTCTCTCCTTGTGAATGTGTGACCATGGTGCGATTATAAGGTAGTCACAACAGGGTAATTAAGACTTTGCTACAGTGGCGTTTCCACCAGAGATGCTAATTTCCCTCCTGACTTACAGTGCCATACAGCAGTGGTGGTCGGTTATAGGGAAAGTCTATTTTCTGGAGGAAACTGTTTCCCAAGTGTCATCCAAGCATGATGGAGGAAAGAAGGGCCATTATGAGGGTGGCATTTTCAACACAAATTGAAGAGCAAGAAACTGCACTCTCAGTTCCTTTAGTAAGTTGGGAGGTACTTGGTGGAGCCTGCAAAACTAGGGCTTAGAAATTGATGCGTTAGCTACTCCTGGCTGTGTTGATTAACAAGTAAAGGGAAAGCTACATAGCCATGGGGAACATGTGCCCATGTGATGTGGTTGTACAGGATCCGAGGTGTGTCCTGTGAGCAGTTTACATGACAACAGGGCCTGGGGCTTAGAAGGAAAAAGCAGTTCAAGACCTACCTTAAGATGCAGATGTGGAACAGATGTAAAGGCTGCTCCCATCCCTGCCTGCTCATTTCCCGTCTCACCTTCTCCATTTGGGAGATTCTATGTATAATAGCAATTTGATTTTGGACACAACTCTAGGCAGCTTTTTTTCTTCTTATTTTTATTGTGAACTCTGCTATAGGGTCAATCTTGCTTCACCTTGTCTCCCATAGGACCTTGTGAAATTCCTTAGGGAGTCCTTAATCTGCATCTGAGTTCTCATGCGGTGAGTAGAGTGAGTAGCAGGCTTTGCTTCACAATGTGGACTTTCCCAACAAAGGGCCATGGCCACTTTTGAAGATGCCTTTAACAGTACCATCTCCAATAAGTAGTTCTGTTGAGGCCAGACACTCTAGTACAGCCTGGGCACATGCAGAGGGTGTTCCTCGAGTGTGCAGCCTGCAAAGTGTGAGTTAGTGTGGGGGCCCAAATTATTCAAGGTCAGAGAATCTGCTCTTGCTTTACCCAGCAGGGTTGCATAATAGGATGATTTGTCCATAGGCATGTTTACCAGAGGTTTTGAAGGGTCTACACTTGGCTGTATATTGTGCAGTGATCTTGATAGAGGGAGGTCTTTTGCCTTGCCCCTTGGCATTGTACCAAAAGCCCTTTGGCATAAACCTTGAGGCAACTGGGTATTGACCCAGGGCCCTCCCGAAGGTACCCTGTGTCTCAGTCTTTCTTATTGTCTCCTTCTATATTTCGATCTATCATTTTTTCATTCTTTTTTCTCCCCCCAAGAGCCCTTCGACAGGTCAGAGCTGGACTCTGACAGACTCCCACAAGGTAGAACTTTGAACCAGTTACCAAAAGCATATGATTGATGGGGACTCCACAATACAGAGTCAGAAACCCAGGTCACATGGTAGTCTATACTATAAAATCTGGACATGACTGTGTCCCTGTTCTGCTACTTGACAGCAGTGTTAGCTTGAGCAAGTTACTTGCGTCCTGGGCACCTCAGTTTTCTCCTCTAGTAAATGTGAAGGGTTATCTCCCACTGTCAGAACTGAAAGAGATAATGCATATGGACTTATTATTAGCAGCTCTGACAGTGTCTGTTAGCAATTCTGCTCCTTCTTGCTTGTACTAATATTCCCTTCACCCTCAATTAGGGTTTCCAGTTCTGGAAAATAAAAATCTAAAGTATCAAGCTGATAAGATGGCTCAGTGGCTACAGGGGCTTACCTCCAAGCCAATGACCTGAATTTAGCCCCTAGAACCCCTTGGTAGAAGGAGAGAAGAATGCCCATGAGTTGTCAACTTGTCTCCACAAAGGAGCTGTGGCACATGCGCGTGCGCGTGCACACACACACACACACACACACACACACACATTTATTTTTTAAAACAATTCAATATCCAGGAAAACATGTGTATCATAAAAAACAAATGGTTTTCATGATTAAAAAAAATGTGTTACACAACATTTTGAATAGACTTCTTAAAATGTCTTGTTTTCTGATATTCAAATTTAGTTGGGCATCTTTTATTTCACCTCTGTTCCTTTATGTAGTAAGGGACTATATCATGTTTGCTACAGCTATTGTAGAGGGATGGTGAGAATGCAAGGGCTGCAGATATTCAACAGTGCTTAAAAGCTCTGGTGCATGGGTGGGAAGCCTGGAGTTTAGATCCTCAGAATCCATTCAAAGCCAAGTGAGATAGCACCCATCTGCCATCCCAGTGCTTCTGTGGGAAGATGGGAGGTGGATAGAGGAGAATGCCTGGAGGATCCTGGGCCAACTAGCCTGGCACAGGCAATGGTGATGAATCCCTAAGCAGTTGGAGGGTAAGGACAGAAACCTGAGGTTGTCCTCTGACCTCCACATGGGTGATTGGGTGATGTCACGCATGTGTGCCCACAGTCATACACACATACATACATACAAAACACACACACACACACACACACACACACACACACACACACACACAGCCTAAACACACAGGTAAAACTTAACAAAATTAACACACATGTGAATGTCTGGTAGAATGTACCATGACATGCAGAGATTGGAGAATGAATCCATGGCATTGCTGTGATTGCTGGTGCAGGGTGAGGAATGTACAGTGACAGTCAGAGAGATGCTATTCATTATAAGCCAGTTAGCCAGCTGGCTTGTTGCGTGTGTGTGTGTGTGTGTGTGTGTGTGTGTGTGTGTGTGTGTGTATGTGTAGGCAGGGTCAGCTTCTCAGGATGGCTCCCCACTCTCTGCTTTGTGTCTCTCATATGCATGCTTAGCTGCCTCTGGTAGATGCTTTTTTGGACTTAGAGAGAAGAGGGTAAGTGTGAGGAGGATTGTGAAGCGGACAGCCAACCTTTATACAGGGATGGCTATTTCCTTTTTAATTAAATTTCCAGACATGCAATTTGCCTTTTCTGAAGTGTTAGGGTTTTCATCAGCTTTTTCCTGGTGTAGTGGCAAATCACAGAGGCTTTATTACAAGAGCAATCACAGGCTGTCTGTGCCCACTGATGCCATAGCTATATTTTAAGCATAAATACTCACCTAAGAGAATTGGAGAGAAAACTCAAGGTACAAAGAACAAAGAAAACGATGGAGATTTTTAACTTATATATCCAGGTGCATTCTGGGAAGTATTATGTTCTTTTCATTTTCTAAGAAAAACTCATAAGGGGTTTTTATGTTTTTCATAGCCAAGAAGTAAGAGGATTACTATCTCATCCAGGCAACATTCTGAGATGATAAGAAAGGAGAGATATGAGGCAAGAGAGATGGCCCTGTGGTTAAGGCACTTGCCATTCAAGCATGAGGACAGGAGGCTGTATTCCCAGAACCCATACATTTCAGGTAGACATAGTGGCATGGAGAGATGGGATCCTATCAGCAAGCTGGCTAGTTCCAGGTTTATCAGAGAAACTCTACCTCAATAAATAAGGTCAAGAATGACCAAGGATGATTCCTGATATCAACTTTGGGCCTCTTCATGCACAGACAAGTATGCCCTGATACATGCAAAATTGTGCATACACATACATGGTCATCAAACACACATATGTGAATGTAAGAGGAAAGAAAGAAGAAATGGGCCTTGTGCCTCTACAGTTCCCAGTTTGTTAGCTAATTCCTCTCCTTCAGTAAAATGTCCTTATATCAAAAATGTAGTCTAGTCAGTTATTTGGTCAGATACAGCTAGAGAGGGGGAAGTCTCGGTGGTGAAAGCCAACTTTTGTTTTAAGGTAATTCAACTGGTCTCACAGAAGCACTTTCTCGGGGATGGACCACTCACAGACCTAGAGTGGAGGGAACAAGTTGAACATGTCCTACATCTAAATAAGCACATCACAGTGTCCTCTAGCCTTTGACTTTAATGTGAAAGCCTTGAATGAGGCTGCATCTCTACATCTGCGTCTGGGGAAGGGATGCTGAACAAGTACACTGTCCACCCTCACCACAGGGAGGTGATTTCAGGGCTGGCAGAGGGTTCAGCAGACACAGTGTTTGCCAAATAATCATGAAGATCCAAGTTCAGATCACTAGGAACTGTGTTAAAACCTGGGCATGGCCATATGTATGTGTCTGTAATCCCAGTACTAGGGTGGCAGAGACCAAATGTGAATACCTGGAGCTCACTAGCTGGCCAGCCTAGCCTAATCAATGAGCTCCAGGTTCAGTGAGAAACTCACTACTCCCAGAATAAGGTGGAGAGTTACTAAGGAAGACACCATATGTTTACCTCTATCTTACACAATCATACATACATACATACAAACACACATACATACATACATACCTGCATGCACACATATACTCATATACAAGAACATGTTCAAACATGCACACACATCACACACACACACACACACACACACACACACACACACACACACACACTAGTTCTAGAGTCTGGTTTTCATCTACCAGGCAAGTTCTCTGTATGGGGAGCCACCTCTTTTCATGAACACAAACTGAAGATAAGATCTGGTGATGGAGACTCTGGCTACAGCTTGAAACTGGCCCATCAGTGGCAGGTTCCCTTAAAAACCCCAAGCTTCCACTTTGCAGTACCTCCAGGACAAATGTTACAGCATGTTCCATGTTCTCAGTGAGGTTCAAAGTCTCACTGGCATAAACGAAGAAGATGGGAAGTGAGCTGTGAGATATTCAAGCTAATGTTTAGAGAATGGCAATTCATCTCAAGGATCAAGCCGACTGAACCCGAGCCGAGTTCTCACCAGCCTGTTTACTTGGTCTCCTTCCTTCAAGCTGGGTGTCTGGAGCAAGGAGCAAAGGGAAAGCCGGGACTTCCGGCTGACCTTGGAACCAGGAATGACCAATCCCAATAACAAATAATAGCAAGAATAAACAATCATGAACATTGCAGAGGTGCCAGCTCCAGCACTGAGAAGGATTAATTTCCTATTTGAGTTCCATTCACATAAATACTCGTAATGACGTATTTAAATCCAGACTCTGTTAAAGTCTCAATCTCCAGTACCTAAGCCAGTAGTGTGGGGCTTGTATTTAATCGGTTACTGTAATAAACATATAAAATGTGTTTTTTTTTCTTCCATGAGAGGACAGACCAGTGGCTACATAAAAGGACATCAAATGACACATCCTCCATCTCCCAGCAAATAAAAAAGCCATCAGCGCATAACAAGGCGGTGATAAAAGGTGCTGAGGCCAGTAAGATTAAGACTTTGTAATAAGGTTCGGGCGCCAAAACTGACAGCCATTTTCTTTTATATTTATCATGTCCTCACATTGGGGTGAGAAGCCACGGCTCCGTCCCATTGCTGGCTAGAATTTATAGCAACTCCATTATTAGGAGATTGCACTGAAATGGGGTAGAGGTATGGTTTTCTGAGGACGTTCCGATAGCCTCTTACATTATACACTTGACAGGTTTGTCAGCTCCTAGTAACAAGCCTTGTAAAGTACTTTAATATCATTAGCACTATTTTCTTAATGTGTCTGCTCTCCTCGCAGCCTGGAAATACCATATATCAAAAGCTGGAGGGTTACACGGACTGCTATCTCCTCTTTTTCTGGCTTCTTAAATGTGATTTTATAGTAACATGTAGGTTTGATATTTTAATCAGAATAATGCAGCCATTTTCCTTTATTGATTAGTAAGTAAATATGTATAAATATGCAGTTAGTGGGGGGGGGGAACCTTTTAGAGGATATTGAAAATACATAATGAATGGCTTTGGGGGTTAATTTTGCTGCTGGCCTGCTTCAGTTATCTGCTCAGTGCTCTAGGGTTTCTGTGAGACCTGCCTTACCACAGATCCCAGGCAGACACCTGCAGAAGGGAGAGGCCGAGGTCAGAATCCAAACTCTGCAATAACACTGAAGACAGGCAAGGCCTAAATCAGAAGCCTTTGAAATGTCTGCATCTCCACCTCGATCTTTTTGTAAACTGGCACCAATTATAATCTAGGCGGCAGTTCATGGTGCATTTAAACAGACTCGCATTTATTCTGGGTAAGCCCTGCCCTGCTTTTCCCCTCTTTCCATGATGAACACACTAACTTGAGAATGTCTGTCTATATTGCTTAAGTAAAGCCAGAGGCAAAAACTCTGGGTTCCCTAAGAGTACAAGAGTTTCCTAAGTGTCTGAAATTTCAAAAACATACCTACTCTACTTTGTGTATGTTGTAATAGTATAAACTTGGTTTCCAACTCATTTTTAAGCAGGACATAGACCTTGCTAACATTGTAAATAATCTCATATCTGACTTTGATCATAAAAATTTAATTGTTGCCCAAACAAAAGCATTATATCTACACCAGTAGGGTTATGGATATACATACACATGAGGGTGTGTGCGCACACGCATGCACACACACACATACACACACACACACACACACACACACACACACACACACACACAGGAACTGTATCGCCTTCAGTAAAATTTTAGTCAGATTGTGATGATCTTTAATTGTTAGAATCAGATGCTACAAACTATAGTTGTGTGTTTGATATCAGATTAAACAGCCCTCCCTCACGTGGGCAGTATTATCAGACCAAATTATTTAGCACCCATCACTCTAAGTGTTTATCTTTCTAATTAACTGGAGGTACATCTTACTCTTACTCTCTCATGTCAAGTGGGAGATCGAAAAGAATTATTGCAACACACATAGAGAGAGCCCAGGAAACAGTGGGCAATCAAAAAATATCAGGGACAAGGATGAACAAAAGGGTATACTGTCCCCTTTCTGACATGGAGATAGCTTTCTCATAGCCCATAGCCACCAAATGGGCTACTTGGTGAGAAACACACCTGTACCTGGTAGAAGGACAAAGATGTGAGCCTTGGGTTAATCACAACCCTTCACTTCCTCTGTTGTCCATATAGCTGCAGTTCTATGTTCACAGAATAAATCTGTGTGGAAACCTCAAGACAAAGGCTTTAAGATCTCTGTCGGTAAGAGGCCACCACCCAGCAATCCGAAGTATCTGATGAGAACTTATTTTATTACGTGTAAAATGTTTATCATTAGTCATTTAAAAATATTATTGTAAGTGGCTGGACAGAGTGGGGGCTGCTTTGTTAGTTGAGTACTTGTTAAGCAAACATGAGGGACTGAAATCACCCACATGAAATCATCCACATAAAAACGCTGAGCCTGGACATGCACTTATCTGTAACCCCAGCATTGTGGCTAGAGACCCAGACATCTGATGCTCTCCTTTATCCTCTGTCCACTTGTACCTACCGCTGCCTGCATAATCACAACACACACACACACACACACACACACACCACCTAAACATAGAGAAATGCTTTGTCTTTCTCTCACAGACACAATATTATTAAGGGAATAAGAAGTTAATAACAATGGAGGAAGATTCTAGACATTTTTCTTCTTCATCTCTGCATATGATCTCTTAGGTCCTTGGTGATACAAATATCCCAAGATATATTTCACAAAGTAGAACTGTCAGCTTAGATTTTTCAATTTAATAGTTCTGTCTTGATTTCTTTAGAAATGGCCTAACAAATCCTGTATTCTTATTGCATTTGCCCATTTTGGGCAAAAAGACAATTTGTATTTGGGATCATCTCTCCATCCACCCAAAGTAGAAGACAGGTGGAGATCAAACTCATGTTTTTCTCTATTCTTATGGTCAAGACAACTGGCTATAAAGGATTAGTTATAGAGTAACCAAGGCTGTTCCTATTTTCTTTTTTGCACAAGTGATAAAGCTGTGTACTTTCCACTGGGGTCTGGCCAGCCCCGGAGGAATTCAACCAACCTCCCTTGACCCTTTCACACTGCTTCCTGAAGGGATGAGAATCTGTCCTCTAAACATGTTCCCCTTGCACAATCTAGTTAGCATAGGTAGGTTGGTCCTATCTTTTGATTCCAGACTGTTCTCCACCAGTCCCAGGGTTACTCGTAAAATCATTCCATCTTTATTGCCAGAACTCATTATGAATTTGACTCAATATTATATATTTATGACAATTGTGTTTATGTGAGAAAATATCTCCAACTCTCAAGGTTTTTTGTTGTTGTTGGTTTGTTTTGCATGGAAAACAACTGCCATTGTCTTTGAGGATTTTTCTCTGTACCACTGTATTGACACTTAAAAATATATAGTGCATTACATATATGTATAATATAATGTGTAATGTGTATGTGTGTAAAATGGTATACATACAATATTATATTTATGAAGATGCTTTAATACCTTGAAAAGTTTTTTTCAGAGAATAAATAAATAATACAATGAAAATACTCAGCTATTACTAACCTTCAGGCAGTCACAAGTCAGACTGAAAAGGAACTAACACTTCATCTCAGAATAAAGAAAGTAACAAAAAGTAATGACTGGCCATTATGCTCACAGATCAAGGCATCTCTCCACCCTCATCTGAGAAATTTTTATTTGTCATAGATGGTGATTAACACAGAGACCGATGGCTGGCCATGGTGCAGATACTAAGATAATAAAGAATGCTCATCCCTAAATGGGACACATCTACATCACACACCCTCCTCCAAAGGCTCAGGGATCATTGCAGAAGAAGGAAAAGAAAGAGATTTTAGAGCTGGAGATGCTGGATGATTACAAAGTAGTAGTATACTGGGGACACAGCAGGGCAGCAGCACATAGGAACTCACAGAGCTTGCAATGACATGCACAACACCTGTGCAAAACCAAGTTGGACAAAATCTCAGCATAGAGATGAGAACTGAGCATGAAACCCCACCCTTAGCCATGGTACAGGTGACAATCGTTATCTGGTGGGAGATGAAGAAATAGCATAAAAATTGAGCTCCTGGTATGCTAACCATGCTCTAGGGCAATGTCATGTATCTGAAAATATTTGGGCAGTACATTGCTCTTGATGAATTTTAAAAAAATACAAAGTTGAGTGGCTAAGGAAGGTGGTTGGTAATAATGATGATAGTAATAAACAATGGTTTAAAAACTGTTTTGTGAGGATGCCAACAAATGTTTTGATGTTATAAATGAGTGTAGGTATTATGAAGGAGAACAAGGAAGCTCTGCACTAAGGTAGGCCTAGGATCACCAATTTTCCCACCATTGGTCATATATGCCATGAGAATTAAGGGAATGTATAGAGGCAATTTGTCAGCCCAGCAATGTCTACTGACAATGAATAGCTAAAGAAGACAGTGTAAATGTCTGCAAAAGATGAGTAGCTGGAATGAACCAATGAAAACCTGCCACTGGCAACAGCATGGACTCATAGGAGGGTATTATGCTAAATGCAATAAGCACTATATCTTCCTATGTGGAAGCTAAAAAGAGGAACTCAAAGGAGGAAAAAGCAGAATAGTGGCCTCCAGAGGATGTAGGGGCATGGGAGCAGGACCCAGAACTGTTGGATAACATGAGCAGAAAGACAGTTGCATTGGATGAGGAAATCCTATAGTGCAGCCCAGTAGATGACCATAGTTTACACAAATGATCAACAAGTATACAGAGAACACTCAATCATCAAATTTACTATTCTGAGAGAGTTTGAGGAGGGGCACTCAAAGATTTCCAATACAAAGACATGATTGATGTTTAAGAAAATGAAAATATTAGCTACCCTGTCATGATTACTACAATATATAGCAGACGCTTACATTGTATTATTCACCAATGAAAATTTTAAACAGAATGAAAAGCCTACCAGGCCAAGGGTTAGCATCCCTGCATTAAGGCATCCCAGGCTCTCACTGTTGCTTCTGTTTGGTATTTTAAAAAAAGAGGAGGAAAGCACTATTTTGTCTAGAGAAAGCCTAGCCCAGTAGGTGTTTGGATATATAACTTACCAACAGAACACTCTTCCCAGTAGGCTGCTTCCTTCTGCCTTACTCATCCAAAATCCAGGAAGCTGATAGCTTGGAACCACTCTTGTCTGTCCCTTAGAGGCTAGCAGACTATTTGAGCTAGCTGGTCCTGAACTATTCTCTTTCCCTAGCTTGCCTAGCCATAGAGACCTCTCTAAAGCCTTTGGCCCAAGTTTGCCCCTCACTGCTGTTTTCTGTCCCCTCTGACTGCCCTGCTACTACCCTCCTGGGCAAGTATTGTCAGATTCCTTTCCCCCAAAGCCCAAATGAGCTTTCAGGCAGGAAAGCACTCGTCAGCTCTCAGCTTGCCTTCTGTTTGCTTTAATTTACCTCTGCACTTGCACTGTAAGATTTGAGAGACCGTGGACATTCTCAAAGATGGATGATTCTGGGCAAAATCCAGGCAATGCATTTTGATGCTGATTTTTATGCCTGACCAAAAACATGAGTGTTAACTGAGGAGCACCAGAGGGAAACGTCCTGGTGTCCTGCTGGGTTATTCTCTACTTATTACCTTCAGATAGGTAGCTCACCTGAAACTAGCAGCCAGCAAACCCCAGGAGTTGCCTGTCTCCACATACTGCTCCCCAAAGCATTAGAGTTACAGGCATGTGCATGGCCACACCCTGCTTTTTATGTGGGTGTTGCAAATCTGAATCAAGGTCCTAGTGCTCACACAAGAACATTTACTCACTGAACCATCTCCTTAGAATCAAAATATCCTCTTGATGACTAATTGCCCATAGATTGGATTGTTCTTTTTATTTTCAATGAATAAGCTCATTATTTTGACTTCACAAGGATGGAGGACAAGGGGACTTAAATCGGATGCTGAATAGAGAATGAATTGATGTAATCATCTTGGACAACAGTTTAATATTATCTAACCACTCGTAAATTTGTTTCCCTTCGAATACGTCAATTTGACTTCTCTGGACGGAAACGGCAAAAATTCGGATGTGTCTTCCCAGCACTATTCAAACCTCACTACAGCTGGAACATCTCACTGGTTCACCTAGTGCAGAATGGAAGGGGCAAGAGTAAAATGGAGTGAGAACTGCACACTGGAGGAAAGATGGGGCAGATATGTGTGTCAGCATCTGTTCACGCTGTTGAAGGGGGGAGCCATAGAAGCAATATGCATGTTTCCATTCACATCACACTTAAAACCAGCAAACTGAAACCCCTTACTGATGGCAGATCTACATGAAGGAGAAAAAAATGAAAGAAAGAGAGTTGTCAATTACACTGTTCAAGCCAGTGGTACTGTGAGTGTGAAGAGAAGGAACAGAAAATCATCAGTTAGGGAGAGTTTCCAGAGTGGATTGGTAGCATTAATCTTGCAACATAAGAATAGTGACAGTTTGAAAACACAGATTATTTAAACTGCACATATGTAACTCAAGCATCTTTTAGATTAATTTTTTAAGTGTAAAAAGTAACAATTGGTTTAATAGAAGTAGAGAAGAGGTAGCCATGATGCCAAAGAAAACATTGCTCCATTCTCTTCTTGTTAAGAAATAACAACAGAATTCTGACAATGACCAGTCAGTATTTTTAATACATGCAGAAATGGGCAGTTCTCTAAATTGCACATTTTATTTTGCAAATAAAAATGTGTCCCTGTAGCATGAGATTTAAATCAAAGTTATGCAGATTATAAAGTAAATCTGGAAATTATAAGCAATCCTCATGTGTTTTATATATAATATTTCCATATAAGTTTAATAGTTACCAGTATGTATGAAGATTATGATTTTAAATCAATTATTCAGAACTTTAAATTAGCCAAATGCAGTCCATTAAAATACCTGTTGTTTTATGTCCCTGTCTCCTTGTAAGATGATTCTCAGACTGTATGAGACACATAAAGCACCACTGTCCCATGTCTTCCAGGTGTATTCAAAGTACAACTGGAAGGTCATTGTAGTTGTATGATTTGGGTGGATTTAGAGAAATCTTTTTCTTTCTTTCTGCATCTTGGAGTAGTTGATAGTATTTGTATGGTTTGTGTCTTTGTCTTGTTTCCCAACAAGAATTGGAAGAAGGTGGCAGCACTCTGTGTCCCTTGCTAAGCTGAGCTAGCCATTAAAAAACAATGGTAGGCACTAAACTCATAATATCCCATCATTTCCTCTCTTTGCAAAACTGAAGGCTCACATCATCATTATACAGAGGAGAGGACTGCTTGGGACAAACAGAACTTACTCAAAGTGATGGCTGCGGAGAGAATTGCGGCCTGTCTTTATGAATCCTCTGTTGTACTATCTTTACCCCACAATGCTAAGAATGGGCGAAGGTTTGGTATTGTAACGATGCACATATGTCAAATGTGTATCTGGGTACAAGTCTATATTCACATTGGTCAGTCTGGTTCATTCCCATTATTAAACTGTGTTGTAAATTTTCATTTTGGGTACCATTTCTGATAGTGAATGATGCCCACACATCAACCAAATCAGGTTGTCATCTCTTTAAGAGAGTAAGAATTTTTAGTAGAAGCTATAAAATACTACCTTCGACGTATTTTGAAGTTCTGGACTGCAGGATGTTTGTGACACTTCTCTCGGGATGATTGTCATGTGCTTATTTTCATTTTCCAGGGTCCTTCATCATCACACGGGGCGGGTAATTAGCGAAGCTAACAACTAGTATCTGAGAAAGCAACATCTCAGCTGTCATCCTGCTGGAGTGTGGTGGAGGGGGGGGGGGAGAAAAAGTTATTTTGTAAAATGAGAGCCCAGTGGTGCCTTCATATTGACTTTTCTGTCATGTTTGTTTCGGTTTCCTAGTCAAAACAAGTTTCCCAGCTCCGCCTGGCCCAGAAGGTTCCGTTGGCTTTATGAAAATGAAGCTGTCTTGTTTGTCTGGTTCATAAATCATTGTCAAGTGGAGCCAGATAACAGAAACAAGTTCAGATTCCAGGATGATTATCCTTAGAGATGATGTATTAAATATACAGAATACAACTTGATTTCTAGAAGCTGTGTTGACTTCACAGAACAAAGGCTGCAGGGGGAAATTACCTCATAAGAGGCGTTGTGAGAGCTTGCTACAGCTGGTCAGGTGGGAACGGGAGGGAAGGAAAGGAGGCAGGGCATCGGCACACAGGAGGATGTGTGTGTTTTCTTCACTTTCCTCTTCACTATTTCCCTGCGGTTCTGCCTCCAGACACCCCATGCCTCTTATGTGTTTGTGGTTTTGACTCATCAAGGAAACATGTTCAGAAAGGATATCCTTCCTTCCTCCTCTGTGTTCTCGAACTTCCCTTCCATCCTTTCCCCTGATGATCATGCTTTTAGGTCAGGACTCCCAGCCATTCACTCACAGCTCAGTGCCGTTTCTCTGGAATTAGCCTGGTGGGAAATGTCCCTTTGTGGTACCATAGCTCATGCCTGGGAGGTTGCTCAGGACCTTTGCAGAGCTGTCTCGTGGGCTGTGGGAGAAAAACCACAGTGGAGGACTGGACTCGGTCTAAGGGACTAAGAGCACTTGCTCCTGAAGAGGACCTGGGCCAGCTCTCATCACCCACATGGTGGCTTACAGACACCTGGAGCTCCAGTTCTGACTTCTGAGGGCACCAGGCACACGTGTGGTGTGCACATATACATGCAGGAAAAACAATCATACACATAAAATAAATAATTTTTACAAATGGAAAAAAAATCACAGTGGAGTCATAAAGAGTCAAGGGAGGGACACTGCCAGATCAGAAATATCCATGTGATAACTCAGGGAACAGATTTACTTTTCCCCATTTTTAATTTTTTTATTTTTTTGAGACAGGATCTCTCACATAGCTCTGACTGTCCTGGAACTCACTAGGTAGATAGGCTGGCCTTAAACTCACAGAGATCTGCCCTCCTCTGTTTCTTGAGTCCTGGGATTAACGGTGTGTACCACAATGCTCAGATTTCCTCCACTGCTTTAAATTTAAATTTAAATTTTATTTTACTTTGTGACAAAGTCACTGTGTTGCCCTCAGTGTCCTGGAACTGTTGCATAGACCAGGCTGGCTTTCCCTCTCAGAGATCTGCCTGCCTCAATAGGGAATAAAGGCCCAGGGAACCAGGACTCTTCTACATTTCATGATCTTACTGTCTTACTGTTCATTAAATGGAGACTTTAGACATTTGAACCGGTTCAAATGCATGCCACTAACCAACAGAGGGTTATCTGCTATATGAGATGCCTTCTGCATGAACAGATTGTTCAGTGCCTATAAAGACCCCAAAGCCATTTCAGAGTCCCCCTTAGGAACTTCCATCTCCCTCCCATCCCTTGCCCAGAGCCTTGTCTTCTGGGTTTGGTCTTAGAGCTTATTCCCATTCTTCCCTGTTCATGTTTCTTTGAGGTACAGTCAAGGACTAATTGCATTTTTATTTTTAAAATATTGATCCAATCTAATACTATGGAGCTTAGCAAGTGCGTAGAATTTATATTTGTGCAAAGAGTTGTGCCTGTGGGCACAGCACTGAGTAGGTTTGCATTAATTAGTGAGAGAACAAATAGAAAGGACAATATGGAAATATGCCCAAAGCCACCAGAACTTCTGGGTTAGACTCTTTTGTCAGAGCAACTAGAGGGAGATCCATAATATTATTAAGGTTGATTTTAGTATCAGTTAGGATTCCACTCAATGGGAGTGAAAAATTTCCTAAGGCCCAAATGGCATGAAGCAGAGACATAGTGCCATGGGTTGCTGGAATTATCAAAAGGAATGTTCTTTGTCTCCCAGGAAAGCTCTTCCATATTAAGACACTACTAAAGGTAATGCTTTATACACACAAGATCATACATACTACAAGCCTTTATTTATGCAATTCAGAAAGTGAATGCCCCAGGAAATTATTACCTTGTCTTACCTGGAATATTTGACTGATTTATCATTAATGGACATATCTGTTATGTCTACTCATTTGTTCAGCAGGAAGAAAAAATGGAAAATTGCTCTTTTCTTTTTAACTATGACAAACATAGATGACAGGTTAGGGCTTTCATCCCATATGTAATCTTCCAGATGCATGTCCATCATTTATATCATTTGAGTCTTTGTCTGACCTCATTTCTTACGTATGCAATGTAACCAGTTTTCATATTTATAATCAATGGGTTGAAATGTTTTCTTGAGATTCATATGTTCTAAACCATGGAATTCCAGAGCAGTAAACCAAGTGCTTGTATAGTATTTAGATTTTGGAAAGTATGACCTGATTTTCTATCCCAGTGATGTAAAAAGTTGGAGACCCACACTTTAAGATGAGCGAGTTTTCCATGAGGCAATCAATAGAGATCGCCTACACAGTTTATTTTCTATCACGTATACCTTACAGAATCTTGAGTCAAGTACTGTGGCAGCGTTTCTAGAAGGCTGCTGCTTTTGAGGAAAGATCATCAATAACATATGTAGCCAAGCAAGCTAAAATAATTACAATCAAATTTCATGCTTCAGGGCATAAACTGATTTCCAGCAAGGGTCAGGAAGGAATTATGTTGCCTTCACATGGGTGTGCTGTTCCTTGTTTTGTTTCTTTTCAGCCCTTTTCCCATCTTCAAATACTGGTCAGTGTTCCCAAGAAATCAGGTCATCTGAGCCTACACCTTTCTTGGTTGCCTCATGTCCAGGTTCTGTTTCCTCATGATGCCTAAGAATTTAGTCTCTGGAGCAAACCACGGATTTAGAAATGTTGTTTATTGTGAATCTTGTTTCTTGTGGAATTAGTTTGGAAAGTTGTGAGTCTGAAAGAAAGAAGTAAACAACTAATCAGAGGCCAGTATCCCACCATCAGATTTAAAAGATAGCTGAGGATCACACCCTCTCTCAAAGGGCCTCTCAACTCACCCATTTTTCAGTCCTAGGTTTTCTACTGTCTTTTTCCCTCAGCTCAGTGACTGGCTCTCTCTCATTCAAAACTCTATCAAAACATAGGGCTGCTCTATTCAGAATAGCTTTGAAATCTATAAACAGTAGGTCTTACTCTTTGTCACTAGTTCTTTGGGGACAGTGGGTAGACAGGAGAGAGAGGGCCAATGGTTGTACTCAGTCATATGATGCTTCTGCACACTAAGCATGAAGACCTTTGAGATAATTATATTCTGTGTATCAGAGCCAACTAGGGAAGCTTCAGGCTGACATGAGGATACATCTGGGCCTGATAACAATTGCAGATACTCAGGGCCCACTTTTACGAAGAGCTTGTGTTACTATGTGAAACAGCATGTTTTTACAGCACTCACAACAGTCAGATAAATAAAACTACTCTCTGTGCAATGCTTGGTGGGGGGAAAATGTAACATTTCATTTAGAGCAGAAAAATTTCCCCACTGAGAAGGGAACATTTGACCCTGAGAAAATGTTAAGTTCTTTGCAGAGCTGCTGGAAGTAATGACAGTGCAATACTCTGGGTTGCCATTAATGATGTTTCATGGAAAATGACATTACCTCTCATTCAGAGGGACAGTTTTGGAGACTGGGGTCCGATTTGGAAGAGTAGAGAAAACCTGGTATAAAGCCAGTCTGTTTACACACATGCAAGCCGAGAGAGTTAGAATGAAGTGTCTGTACCCTTTTGTCTGCACCCAGGCTAAATGCATGGTTTTGTTTGTTTGGAAACTGCTTTGGAGGGCAGGCTTAATGTCTGGAGCATAGCTGAAGTGAATTGCAAGATTATCATCCACACCTTGGCGCAAAGTCAGGTAGGAGGAGGAGATACAGGCAAACAGCTCACATTCAGAGTTTTGTGTGAGATGCCAAGCATTGTCAGGAAGGTCCCAAGCAAGCCCCCTTGCTCACATGTCCAGTCATCCTCAGGCCTCTTTCATCCCATGGAGAACTGCAGGGACTCACTGACTGGTATCTGTCATTCTGTCCCCTTCTTCCTGTTGGATCTTTTGAAGATACAGTTTGGTACAGAGGTGGTTCATGTCCTTGCCTCTTCATCCTGTGCACAGTCTTAGGACACTTTGTAATTCTCACACATCTACCACTTCTGAACATTCTTCCTCCAGACTTGTCTGTCAGGATCATTACTTTATCATAAAGGAGAAAAGAAATACCATGCCATTCCCATCTGTAAGGAGTCTTGGAGCCTTTCACTTTTTAGTGAATGTTTTCTTTCTAATTTTCAATGAAATATGAAAGGAAGGGGTTTAGTTTCTGTTTCGCAGATGTGGCTGACTGAGGCTTAGCTTATGATGATGTTACTTACCCCAGACCCTACATCAGTAAGTTGCAGAGCCGAAGCTCAGGCCCATTGTCTCTAATTAAATAAAGACTCTTTATTGATGAGACTACCTTAAAATGAATAGTAATTTCAATTTCAAAAATATATTTCTTTCTTTTCTATACAGAGTAAAGTCTGTAGATCCCCAAAACATGTTTTACACTCCCCTGAACTTAGATGTACAGAAAATGATTAAATGAACAGATAAAGAATAGAGAGGAATAATGTATGACATCCTGTATAGACATAAGCCTCCTCCGTAGATGGATGCTGAATATACCTCTAAACACGTGTTATTTTAACAATCACATGCTGTAGCTTTCAATTTATTCTCATGTGGAGGGAAATCAACATGGATTTTCTTGACCATAATTAATGTGTTTAGGGACCACACTCCACGTTTTACTAAGTCCCCCATGTGCTGGGCTCCTCCGGTCATCTCTCTTGAAGACAAAACGCGCCTTTTTCTTAAGTAGTCCTGAGGTTTGGTTTGTTTGTTATTGGGCGGGGGGGGGGGGGGGGGGGGGGGGCGGTTGCGAAAGAACATGGTTTTTCTGGAAAGCTGGCTCCTGTGTTCTCAGGGGTTATAAAAATGGGAATCATTTTTATTGGCAATCCCCGGGAATAGTGCTGAGACAAATGGAAAGCCGAAGATAAGGATCCTCTGAGGTGCGAACATACAGCTGTTGGGAATTGCCAGAGTATCGGACCAATAAAGGAAGTCACTATTTTTCCAGGCCTGAAGTGAGTTATAGGGCGAGACGGGTGTTGTATATTTATGTAAGGCAACAGCAGGGAGTTTAAGTGGCTGGATATTGCTGAAAGAGCATCATTCACATTCAGGCCGAGACAAAAGGTGGAAATGAAGCAACATCCTGGCCAAAGAAGGCCTCACGACAGAATAATAACGTTTCGGGGAGGGGGCTGTGTGCATGGCCGAGGGTTGGCCTCAAAAGCAGGAAATGATCAAGATGCCTTGTCAGTCCTTCAGAAAACAGTCACACACATGCACACGTGCAGGCGCGCACACACACTCACACCCAGGATTAAGGCCTGGCCCAAGTGTCCTTGGGAAGGAGGTCATTTATCTTCCACATAACTGCATAGACAATTACCCGCAACCTTCGTCAGTGTAGTCAGCAAGATAGGTTTGCCAAAAGTGCTGGAAAAAATATGTATCACTGTCCACACGTGTTGGTGGGCCTCCTGTTTGGTATCTATTATCACCCACACTCCAGCCTCAGTAAGCTTACAGATACGAATTCAGGACAATATATGAAGAACTAGTGTTCTGGCTGCCCCAGTCTGAGGAAGAGGATGGGCAGGCAGAGAGACTGACTTATCTCCTCGTTTATTTATTGTCCTTTTGTTTAGAGGAAGTTGCAAGCTGAAAAAATGGTTTATGAAATCACACACTCCTCTCATGACAAATGCTGAGAGGAAAAGAGAGAAAATCAGTTTTAAGGGGGGAGAAAACTCCCCAAACAGGAAATAAAGGGTTTTTAGCATTCCCAAAATATTCATAGCTTGTCTGTAGAAGTCTTGAAAAAAATCTTGCTTTTCTCCTCTTTAGAAGAGAGAGGTAAGGAAGGAGGGAGGCAGAGAGAGAAAGTTGGGTGGGTAGAGAGGTGATAAAGAGTTGGGGGGCATCAGTATCAAAATAAATTATTTGGAAAAATACTTTTTTAATAAAAAGAAAAGAATGGCCAAATGCTAAGTGCTATTGAATTTTCAAATGGTGGGTTGTAGGTGTCTTTGCAACTATGCCTTCTATTGAAAACAAACAAGCAAACAAAGCACAATTAAATTAAAGAAATTCGACATCTCCTGTCCCATAGGCCACTTTCTTTAACACTCAACTTGAGTGGTTATTAAAACAAGGAATAGCACACAGGTGTAAACATAGTGAAAGCTTCTCAAAAGTTGACCAGAAGAGCTGATACAATGATTATGGGAAATTCAAGAAAAATTAAAATGCTTGTTAATAAGATGAGTATTGTGTGTGCCACAAAGTAAGTTTGTGAGTTTTCCTTGTTAATGGTAAGAAAAATCTGCTATCAAAGTAGCCTCTCTTTCAAGGAAAACATACTTATATCCTTTTGGGTATTTTGCTCAAATTTAAAGGGAACAGTGCAATTTAAAAAATACACAGAATTGTTTTGATTTTTCTTTCTTTTTTTTCTCTTTGCACTGAAAAACAACAACAACAATAAAAATTAAACTAGATGAGAACAATAGAGTGGGCCAACTTAACTTCCTTCATGGACTCATAGACTCCTCACACCAGTTTGCTGCTTCAGCCCCAATATCACCAAAACATGGCATTCAGCAACTGCCCCAATAGCCAAAGGCAAGGAGGAGTAAGAAGACACAGTGAGACCTCTCGCCTAGTGTCCCCAGAGTGAGCAACTTGCATATAGGGACAGTTCTTGCTGCAACTGCTGGTAAGTTTACCAGAGTAGAGAAGTCAAAGGCCTCTGGAACCCACAGCCTCAGCACATGAGCAAAATGATTCTACCTGCCAATTCCCCATTTTTACACAGGGGGATGTCTTATGGGTTAGGGTCATGCAAATTCATCCCGGGCTTCTGAAGCATCAAGTAATAGGCTTGGCCACAGGCAGGATTTCAAAACCATTTTCCAAGCTGTCAAATCCTATATGGAAAACCTATATTTTGACCACCCCTCCCATCTCATGGCATGCTTGCCTGGCACTAAGAAATGCACTAATGGAGAACATAGAGTAAAATGTCACTTACTGGAGCATAGCCTTGAAGTACTTGAAGAAAAATGCCATTTCCATGGAATTTGAGAACCATCTAGGAAGGAAAGACCTTAAACAAATATTGTTCAGTCTCCATTGGTGTATTTATGATGTACAGGCAGACAGACAGATGGATGGTAAATGACACACACACACACACACACACACACACCTCTTATGGTAGAGGTGGGGGAAGAAAGAACTCTTCCTGCCTTTGGCTTCTCCTTTAAATATTTGACAGAGAAATCAATAGTTCCACTGCAACACCCATGGGTTGTGGTATGCGAAGGAGAAAGAGAAAAAGAAAAAAAAAAAAAGCCTTGTATTTAAACAGGGATTTTAACCTTTTCACCTTAGCCTCTTCTATTTCCTTTCCTTCTACTCAAAGCATTTAGGTAAATTAGGACGAGATTCCTTCCTAAACATGCAAGGGGATCTGTTAAACTTTCATCTCTAATTTATTCATGAAGGAGCCACATCTTCCCTGGCCTGGCTGTGCATCACACTGTCAGGATGACTTTCTCTCTTGTTGAGAAAGGCAACAGGAGGAGACAGAGCACAAGCCTGGGCTTTGGAGGCAATTGCAGCAAGAAGAAAACAAAACAACAATCCTTCCCCAAACGTAAGAACAAAACCCACTTGCTTAACTAAATGAATGTGAGTAAAACTTTGTGATTGCTGGAATGAGTACTATGCATACATGCATGAGAAAATGTAGAATAAAAATGTAATATAAGTTGCATACTATAAACATGTGATATATAATATGAATATATGTTCTATATGCCCGAGATTGTTTATACAGCAACATTGTATATAGGTACTATACTGCTAGTTCAGTGCATAGTTGGATATAGTGTCCTGACCAATGCAAGACACATCTGAAATTAAACTTCTAAATCAAGTTGTTTTCAGATCTGCTATGTTGCTGTAGTTTCAAGGGCATGGAAGCTTCAGACTGGGGACTGTCCACCCTGACAGTTCTTGTCTGCATGCAAAGATGCAGATCTCTATTGAACTCTGTGGAGGAGAGAGGCCATGTGTGTTCACCCTAGGCACATGGAACATGTGTATGCTCAGAATCCTTAAAATTCTAAGTATTCCTTCATTTTTGCTTTCAAACTGGACTGTTGTTTAATATACTGGGTACTTTCTATCAAAAGTTTCTCCTCTTTGAAGTTTTCTTTTGCATTGAAACCATTTCCCAGTCTGTTAGTTTCTTTTTTGTCTACTTTCAAACAGCCATTGCCTTTGGAGGCTCGTGAAACAGGAAATAGTCTTGCAATGTGAAAGCCCTTATGTGAGTTGATAAATAGGTTGCTAGGTTTTGCCATCCCCACCCTAGCATTCAAAAATTATCATCTTTTATACATGGGAAAAAGGGAGGGCGTGTGATCTGGCATTAGTTCTTTTAGTCGTCAGGAAATTACAAAATGTACACTTGCGAAGTAAGCAATTTTTGCAGTCGGCCTGCACATCCATCTTTTTAATGAGCCTTGTTTATAACTCGACGCCATGCTTCTAGTCACCTACCCTGTTTACGTCTTTGGCCCCTTTAATTAAGAGAAGAACCAGTTAAAAGAAAGTGGGAAGAAATATTAATATGATCTGATTAATTCAGCTAGCAGGAGGTTATGGGGTAGCAAGGTTATTATAACCTATAAAGGCAATATGAATAAAGCTGTATCCATTTGTAATTTTATTAGGCGGAGCAAATTAGTGAGACTGCATAACAGTGACAAAAGACCTGTTCCTATTCTCTCTTACCCCCTACTGCAAGGGCCAGGTGCCCAAAGTTAGGCTCCATATTAGGCAAATGAGGTCTGATAAATCTCAGCTGCTCAGCTAATGAGAACCTCCTGAGCGGTTGCTATGCTAATTTGGAAAGATTAGCTGGGACGTGTGTGTGTGGCTAGTTAAAGTCCAATGAGATAAAAGTGAAGCCCCGGCAAGGGGAACCAATACCCACAAAGGGTTAAAGGCGGAAAGCCTCTCTTGGGACAGGTAAGGAAAAGCTGATTGATGCAGAGTAGCAGTTATCAAGAAGTAAACTATCAAGAGTAGTTGGAGGAATGGCATACAATTGGAAAAACTGAACTTTAAAACAGATATGGCTGTAGCTGGCCCCTTTTAATGATGAAAGCCATAAAGCCCACCTAAAGGCCCTCTCTTCAGCTTCTGAAGTCCTCCCATTGTGGACCCCATCATACCACAACACAACTTGTCTCCAATTTGATAGAATGAGCAAAAATTGTAGTGTTTATTTCTGGCAAAAAAAAAAAAAAATGTAGTGAATCTTGAAAAGGAGGATTGAAAGTAAAATAACACAGGCATGTTGACAGCTTTTAATACCAAGACCTTACATATCTGCCATAACACAATTCCTCATAGACTTGTTTAGAAATAGCTTGTTTTTAGGGTTGCAGTAGACAGTATGTCATTTCCATGTCTTGCTTCCACTGACCCATCCTTCACAACTCTAAGTTCTAACTTTCTGTGTGTCTGGTCATTGTTCCATCTGTACGGTGTATCTCCCACTTTGTGGCCTATCCTTATCTGGTCTCAGCCTGCCTCCACCACCATGAGAGGCCCCCCACTCTGCTGTGGCTCAGGACTGGGTTTCAGCTTAGCCACTTTCAAGCATTATTCTGTTCTAATACTTGAATACTGTAGTGGTTCTTAGTCAAAGAGTACAACTGTAATGAAAATCTGTAATGGCTCATCTGAGTTGTTAGCCAAGTGATAAAAGTAGCTGTCTATCATCAGTAGCACATATCTTCTTTCAAATAAGGACGTCTATACATTGACTAAAAGCCCCAGATGATCTCAGAAATCCAATGAAAAGACTAAAGGC
Organism: Onychomys torridus; assembly: GCF_903995425.1. Taxonomy (NCBI): domain Eukaryota; kingdom Metazoa; phylum Chordata; class Mammalia; order Rodentia; family Cricetidae; genus Onychomys; species Onychomys torridus. The sequence goes on along the minus strand of NC_050443.1, from coordinate 51,761,125 downwards.
ATTTTAAACAGGTATTCTTAAGTTTTGAAAATCATTTAAATATTTTAATTTATAATTTTTAAATAAAAATAAAATTGTTCAAAAATGTAAGACGTAAAATAAATTCTATCTGTTTAAGCAATGTCTTTTGTTATGATTATTTGTATCCCCTCCCAGAAATTCATCTGCTAAAAAGCATATGAAATCCAAGATTCAATAGTACTAAGTGGTTGGGCCTTTGGGGAAATAATTAGACCAGGAGGGTGGGGCCTTTCATGAACATGAATTGTTCACTCAAGAAAGAGGAGGCTTTGGGGCACACAAAATGGTGTATGAGGTAAAGCGGCAAAAATGACCATCTTGGAACCCATATTTCAGGATGAAAGAACAAGTTGTCCTTTGATCTCCATGTGCACACCATGGATGGCATCTACACACACACACACACACACACACACACACACACACACACCACAAATAAATATTTAGGAAAAAGAAAGAGAAGACTAAGAGAAAGCTCAGCAAATGCAAAGTACCAGAAACTTTTCCAGGGGATTTGAGTTTGGTTCCCAGCACCCACATGGAGGTTCACAACCATGTCTAACTCCAGTTCTGGGAAATATTGGTTCTTTCTTTTGGCCTCACTAGGTACCAGGGATAAAAGTGGTACACAGATATTCATGCAGGCAAAACACCCATACACTAAGAATAAAAATTTTAAGAGGAAGAAAGAGGCTTGAAGGAGCCTGTTGGTCTCTTCTGCCTTACCAACAAGTAGATGATTCCAGTTGTTAAATCAGGAAGGGATCCTCACCAGATAGAGTTTTCTCCATCTTTATCTTGGATTTCTCATCCCCTAAGACCGGAAGATAGGAATTTCTCTTATTTACTCATTTGTGATAGCTATTCTTGGTTGTTAACTTGACTACATCTAGACTTAACTCAAACCAATAATAGAGAGCTTACCTGTGAGCAGTTTTTGCTTAATTTGAAGTAAGAAGATGCACTTCTAATCCAGATCTTGAGGCTGGAAGATATACCTGCTGCTGAAACCTATATTAAGAACATGAAAGAAGGAAGCTTTTGGTCTTTGACTTATTGCTCAAGCCTTATTAGCAAGTCCATTCCTTTACTGCATTGGAGTCTACTTCTCCAGGATTCAGGTGTCTGCTGAAGACCAGCTGAGATATCCAGCCTCATGGACTGAGCAACTACAGGATTCTTAGACTTTCCATTCATAGCTAACCATTGTTGGATTAGCTGGACCATAGCCTATAAGCCATTCTAATAAATCCCATTTATGTATATTCATTCTATAAGTTCTGCTACTCTAAAAAAACTAAGTAATACATTGTGTATTATATTTTTGTTACAAGAACACAGACTAAGACAAGTTCCCAAGAAAAAATAATCAGTTATTGAAAAACCAATAATAAAAAAGTATTATTTTAAATACATACACCCTCCTGGCCACTGAATGCAGTATAATATCAATGAAATTCACCTATATCATGGAAAATATGTAGAACAAAATTCACCTGAATAGGCAAAAATTGGTCAATCATTAAATCAAGTCATATCCTCATTTTTATCCCAAATGAACCTCTTGAGTTTAAGGAAACTAAAAAAAAAACAAACAAACAAACAAACAAAAAACACTAATACACAATCCCAGACATGAGAATGTTTTGGTTAACAATGGTGATATATACAAACAATGTCTCATTAGCTTGATATCCATAGTGACATCATAGCTTTCTGTTGGTGTAAGCATATTCCATGATGTTCACAGAGTGCTGAAATTACATGGCAACATATTATCAGAATCAGGCAACACATGGCTCTACAGAAACACAGACATGGGTTCAACAACAGACACCGAAATACTTCCCAAGCTCACTGGGGACTTCTGCTCCTGGGTTATGATGCTTTCATTATTTAAAAAGAAAATGGCTTTGACCACTATGGCCACTTTTTCAGTAGAAAATATTCATGGAAATTTTAATACTTATATAAAAGCCAAACGGTCCCTGATCCTTCTCACTGGCTCTTTGCTTCCACGGCTCAGCTGATAAGTGGTTAAAAAGAGTGCCTTAAATGCAGAATGATGCATCACTCAGAACAGCTAATGCCATGGTAATAGAGACATGTTTGTGCAATCCGATGTGCCTTCAAATACATCTCCTCCACCATCAGGGAAAGTGGCCTGTGGTTTCCATCGGTCTTTCATCACTGCAGCCATGGCCTCAGAGGAGAACAGTAAGAAGACTCATTTAGTTAATTGTCACCATGGCTTGCTACACTTCCTTACCCGGAGTCTCAGCTATGCTACCACTGCTGTGTGTCTTTAGACAATGTACTTAAACTCTCTCTGCCTTTGTCACCTACTTGTACAGTGGCCAAATAAAATAAAATAAATGACAATGTTAAAAAATTTTAAATTAGAGTTGGGGATTTAGCTCAATGGTAGAGTGCTTGCCTAGCAAGCATAAGGCCCTGGATTCAATCCTCAGATCCACCAAAAAAAAAAAAAAAAAAAAAAAAAAGTTAAATTAGCTGGGTGGTGCTCGTGCACACCTTTAATCCCAGCACTCAGGAGGCAGAGCCAGGTAGATCTCTGTGAGTTTGAGGCCAGCCTGGTCTACAGAGCGAGATCTAGGACAGATACCAAAACAAGGCAGAGAAACCCTGTCTGGAAACAAACAAATAAACAAACAAATTAAAAATCAAAAGCATGCAAATCACTTAGAAAAACATACAACAGATAGATAAAATGAGTTATAATGATTATTTTTCCTTTTATTTGGGGAAATAATTTTGACAACAGCATCTCCCTCACACACAACAGTGGATGCTTTGGAGCAAGAATAGTCTCAGCTACCTTCCTTTCATCTCAGGCTAACAGCACAAAAACTCTGCCTAAAACAGGGTCTCAAGCGTGTCTATGCCATCTCATTGGTGAGAGCTGGCAGTATGTGAAAAAAAAATCCCGACTAGAACATTCCTTTTGCTTTCAACATAATGCCTTGGCTTTGCCTTTTAATCTTGTTTTCATTTTGAACAGCAGCAATAAACCATCAGATAAGTACACATGAAGCCACATGGAGATTTTAATGTGAAGTGCCACACAGAACAACAGCAAGACGTTCATGTTTATATCTGCTAGCAACGATGGGGATCCATGAACATATGTGACCTCATTATTTCTTAGTCCGACAAAATGCAATTGTTGATGTTACTGAATGGGAAGAAGCAGTGAGTTTGGAAACCTAGCTCTACCACCTTCTAAGCTGGTCTCTGCTATTCCAAGTAGCGGTTAACACCCAGCTCAGGGGATGGGGGAGGAATCTCAGTGATAAAACATATGCAGAGAACCTGGCACTCTGTAAGCCATAGTTATCGTTATGATCACTATTGACAGAAGCTTCACCCTGGGGGCTCTGCCAAGCAGGGCAGACTTAGAGTGAGCATCAGTTGGTCTGTTGCTCAGCTATCCTATACTGTGAGAAATACTTGAAAGACATCAATTTATAGGGAGGAAGCCTATCTGGTTCATGGTTTCTCAAGTGTCAAAAATGTGGTTGCTCCTGGGCCTGTGTAGCACAGCACATTATGGTAGAAGTCTGTGGCAGAGAATTGCTCCCCTCAGGGTAGCCAGGAAGCAAAACAAACTAACTAAAAGAAAACCAAACTGGGGGAGGTTGTGATATCAAGATCCCTCTGAAAAGTACTCCATTAATAATCTTACCTTTCTTCCACTGATGCCTACCTCTTGAAAGTCTTAACCTCTGGAGTACCAAGGGCCAGGGAACCAAGACTTTAAGCTTAGGCTGTGGGGGAGCATCTTAGTAATAGTTGTCTTAACAGTTGGTAATAGTGTGCTCCTATGAAAGACTGAATCTGTGCTCGCTCTTGAGAGGTAAGGCTGTGACACATGAGCAGTGTCTGCACTATGCACCAAGCAAGAAGGGCAGTGCACCTTTCTTAGCAGATCTAATATGCAGGTTCTTCCAGTTCATTTGTCCAGGAACTCTTGTGGAAACCCAAGAAAGACTACGAACCTATCACAGGAGAATAATTTAAGATGACAAATATAATAATATGCTAAAGTACAATCATTAGAATATACAAATATACACTAATACATCTCTCTTTATTAATTCAATAAAAAGTAGGATCTTGAGGTATATCTGGGGCTGTCAACCCTTCAAAGACATGTGGAAAATCATGCAGTTTTGAGATGTGTGGCTATGGAAAGCTGCAGGAACACATCAGTGATGGCTTTTGGTGACAGATTGCAGGAACTGGTGAGGCTGTTGTTTTGTGCCATCCTCATTCATATGGAAATGAAACCAAAATTTCTCTTATAATTCAGTGAAAATGAAATATGTACCTACCCAATTTCATGCTCTCTTTGCTCTGGAATTCTAGAAACAGAGTCTCTTGGGTGATGCCAGGCTAAGAAGCTCCTGTTGAATGCTGACAAACACTTAGTACTTATTATTGCACCTTCATAGTTACCTTGAAAGGAAACCCAGTGCTGTACAACTGTGTGTGAGAGCCCAGTATTACTCCCGCCCAGACTTGGGCTCTTACCATCATTGTTATAGGTTTTACGTTTTTAGAAACATTCAGGATCTTGGTATAAAGTTAAAATGTAGATTATAGACAAGTTTAAAAGTAGCTAGATATAAGAGAGATCATACTAACCTATGAAGGTCTTTTTAGAAATGAAATACTTTGTGAAGCAGGAAATGACTTCAGTCTTGGGAAACCTCATATCCTATTGTGCAGGGTGGGAAGATGAAAATCCACTTTGGGGAAGGTTGCAGACAGAAAGATACTTCATTCAACTTGTACTTTGAGCATTTTTGAGATTGCCCCATGCTCTTTGACAAATATCATAATACATTCTTCAAGATGAGAACTGATTTTTCATATTATTTAATTAAAAGCTCAGGGTATATTTTTTTGTATGTAGCTGGTTGTGTCAAGCACCATTTGAAAGAGACAGATGTGTGTTATCCAATAAGGAAACACAATTGAGTATTCCATTGCACAGACAGGCCACAGGTCTAACTGGGTGTTTCCATGTCTACAAATGTTTTATTTATTTAGTATTTATTCCCTGCAGGAAGACCATGTCCAAAAGCATGCATTAAAACTTGTACATCATCTAGGCTTATTGAGAAAGAACTCAAAATGACAGTCTGCTCAACTTGATCTTTCATAAACCTACACACTTGTGGTGCTTGGTTGCTTTTTTATATTTGCAGTACTGAAAGAATTAATTGACTGTTCAATAAAGTATCACTTTACAGATCTGGATAGTCTGTTAGGCAAACTAACAACCACCTTGTTTAACATGTAGATACAAATGGATTGTTTTCAGTTGGATCCCACCATCCTCTACCTAGGTGTGGCAATTAGGTTATTGATTTTAGGTAAATGTCTAGTTAATTATGCAGTAGGCTTTATTTCTTCTGTTAATTAAGCTGCTGCTCCTTTAAGTTGATAAACAATAGTCTCAAGAGAAATGGGGAGAGTCCCATTAGAGTTGTCCAAGTGCTCTCTCAAAAGGAGGCAGAATGTAAGACTCATATGAGGATTGTAAGAGTGAGTGACATGTCCGGTTCAACTGTAGTTCATGTCTAGAATTGGGATCGAAATCTGAGTAGGAGTATTTTCTTAAAAATGAATTCTTCATTTCCTATTTAATGAAACTGTCTGAGAAAATCTTCAGCCATTCCTGTCCTGTGTGATTTCACAGAAACAGCATTTAAGGTGCCTTTACCCATCTGCATCCTTGAGTCCATGAAAACAGTATCACTGCCATTTAAGTGTTAACTATGAATGCGACATGACAGGAAGAAAGGGAGCAGGGTTGTTTTCAAAAATCATTGTGGAAAGAGAGCTTTGGTACATGTCGGCCATGCTGGCTGGCTGTCCATCCTGCCTCATCCTGTTTCGCAGCTTTACAGCCAACATGGATTCATAAGTTATGACTCACACCAGTTCCTCTTTGTGATTGTTTTTTGTTTGGTGATCTAGGTTTCTTTTCTGCCCCCTTCCTTTCTCCCCACTTCTTTTCTTCCCTCTTTTGTGGTATTAGTAAAAAGCAATGGAGGTGTAGAATTACTATCCCTGGGCACCTATGAGACTTAGGACAGGCCCCTTACTCTAGCTTCCTAATTTGACGAGGTCCCAATATGTTGACTCAGTTAAGATTTTGCGTTGTCTATTCTGACTTCAGTTCCCAGGTCTTGCTTTGTTGCAAAGCTGATAACGTTTTGCCAGTAAAAGATGAATACTATTTATTGAAGCAATAACTGCAAGGTTGGGGCTGAATTGTATGTTTGTAAAGGTTTGGAGAGAATTGAAGCAGCCAAGTGCCAGCTCCCAAACATCCTGAGAGTGATTGTTATCTTCTCTTGAGTAGAGAGATAACAATCTCTTGAATTTCTCTTGAAGAGAAATCGTTTTGGCAGTGACAATAGCTAATGATTGTCTACTCCTTAGTTTGTTTCACATAGCACTGTACACAAATGGTACACATTATATCATTGAATCCCCACAAAACATTCCTGAATAAAACTTTATATCTCCATTTGACAGATGGAGAAACTAAGGGAGAAAACCCAATGTCACATAGTAACTAAATGATGGAACTAAGGATTTAAGCCCAGAACACAACAGGATCAGTGGTTTTGACCACTGTCCTATGCACATGACTCCTAGGAGAGAAAAATAACCTTGTGTCCCCAGAAGCCAGAAACAAAATGTTAGACGTCTACCTACCTGCTCCATGTGCCTAAGAATCCCTTTGCTTAAGTATTAGTTGAATTAAGCAAGGACATTTCATTTGCCTCATTGTGAAAGGAGCATGGGAAATGCCATTTTGTGAATCACAGATGGACCATTCAGGAAGGAGCTGGTGTTCTATGAAGCAGACTGGGTACTGGCCATAGAGACATGTTATAAATCTAGTATCAACCTTCCTAGACACATGAATGATGCATAAATAAGAACTCCCTTCCCCTGGCTCTGTTGCTTATTCACAGGATAATAGCTAAGCAGCAAGTGCATGCCTTGCCTTTATTTATATCCCCTAATCACTTTATAGTATAGTTGGTCATAGTGCTACTGGCCATGTGGTGGCTATTGCTGTTTCCCCAGAACAAGACTATTTTCTTTTCTGACAATAGCTAGAATTATCTAGAGATCCTGAAACTGGACTTATCTGAAACACTCCCCACAGAAGAAACCTGGTTTAAAAAAAAGTGAGTGCTGGTGTTTGTATGAAGCCTGCTGTACATAATTTTCTGAGCTGTTTTCAATCATGCAAATGATTTTTTCCTTTGCAATATGCTAATGCAATCTGATTTATTTCAGTTGTAAAAGTTAATTACAATGTGTTTGTGAGTCCCTAAAGATGATGTATTAAATGTTTATAACCAGGATTATTAAAATGTCCTGTCTCGATTACAGAGTTTCTCTTTCAAACACTAGAACTAATTGTAGCCTTAAATCACAACAACCTCACCGTTAAAATTAACACAAGGGCAACATTGCATAATTTTAATTAATTTTAATTTGGCCAAAGCAAATTAATTTTTGTTTTCTAGAAGGATGGCTAAACTCTGTTGGAGCTTCTGCAATAGAGGATTCATAAATGTCCTCTCTTCTTGGCAGGTTGCAGTCTCTTAAGTACAAGGTATAGCATTGACTCCTTGTTCATAGTTTTATTCCAGTTTTCATATCTGAGTCTCTCTTCTCTTCAAATTGTAGGGTGGAAATGAAATCAGTGTGGTCTGTACCTATGGCCTATGGTCAGTGAGACACATTTATCATTTTAAGTTCTATAATTTTCTTAGCCTAAGTCTCTGGACACAATGTTCATAGGCAGAGAGAGAGAGAGAGGCTGTGATCATCTTTGATTATTAGCATCCATCAGAAGCTTCTGACTCCTCTTTCAAAGTCTGCTGAACAGTTTTCTAAAGAACATCCACTTAGAAAAATGGTTCTCAACCTTCCTAATGCTGCAAATCTTTAATAAAGTTCTTCATGTTGTCCTTATCCCCAACCATAAAATTATTTTGTTGCTACTACTTCATAACTGTCATTCTGCTACTGTTATGAATTGTAATGCACATATCTGATAGGCATTCCCCAAAGGGGTCATGACCCACAGGTTGAGAACCTCTGACTTAGATGAAATTGGATCTGTATTCTTTCCTCTTTCTCCTTGAACTTCATGTATGTGCCAGTTTTGTATTGACTGCTATCACTAAACCTTGTCATGCTGTATCAGGGTACTTGAAAAATAAAAGTTTTATTCTTAAAACTGAAGCTTCCTCACCATGGCAGTTGGATCTCTAATCCTTGCCTGTATATGTATTCAAGTGATATTTGCTGTGTAAATAGGAAGAGATATTATGAAGACCCTTAACAGCCCATATCAAAACTCAACCTGCTCACCTAGAGACAGAGAATGGGGACAAATATCACACAGAATTTCTGTGTTGTATATTTTTATTATGAAATCTAGTTGTTTTTAACTACTAGGTAACTACTCATTTCAATTTATATGTAGATAAGCCGATTCTTTGGGATGACAAGGTTTATATTTTTGCTTATCATCTAACATTTTTTGTTGTTGTTGTTGTTAGTCAAGGTCTTACTTTGTAGTCTACGCTGGCCTACAGCTCAAGTGTTTATTAGATGGCCTCCAAGTTCTGGCAATTCTCCTGCCTCAGCTTCTTGACTTTTAGGATTTCAGGTAGTGCTGCGAATCAAACCCAGGTTATTTACTGTACTAGTCACATGTTCTATCACTGAGCTCCACACCCAATCCCTGATTCTCTGAGACAGTGACTCATTATGTAGCATAGAGTGGCCTCTAATCAGAAAGCCTCCTGAGGATTGTGGTCAGAGGCATGTGTCACCACATCATCTACATTCTTAACATGTCCACACATACCCAGGTATTTGATACTCCCAATCTTAAGAAACAATCTAATTTTATGACCACGTAATAATAATAAATCAGAGTCAATATGATCCATGATTATAAAGACTACTATAACTGTACATGAAGTAAGTAAAGTCTGAACATAGCTATAATTCTATAGACACCAGATGTGAGGACACTGATATGTAAATCCAGAACTTGAGAGGAGTATGGCATGGAGTTTTAGTCTAGCCTGGACTACACAATGACTCTAAATTGGCAAATTTCTCTCTCTAAACTCTCAAATGCACTCTAAAATTAGAAAATAGAGCTGTTAACAATTCCATGAGAACACTGAACATAAACTGAAGTCTCGCAGGAGAACCAGAAGACTTAGCCCCCATCTACATGGGAACAGAGCAAGGAGCTCTTGAGCTGTGGAATATCTCAGTATACGTTCTCATTTTTTCTGCTGTTCTGTAGAGTGAGTGTTCTCTGGTGACTAAAGGAAGCAAATGACACTATTCTGAAGTACTATTCTGAAGTATGAGTATTATTCTGACTCCTCTGGGTGAAGATGATCGATCAAATCAGATCCATAAAGATTTGCCCCCAAATTCTCAGTTAAGCATAAGGGCAGCTGAATGAAGCTTTGGACCTGGATACATCTGTACTAAGCAAGGCAAGTGAAGAGAACTACTTTAGCCCATGTCATGAATATATTCATCATTAATGAAGATGTGTGTTTTTGTCAAGGATCTGAGTGTGATGGTTGCTGATTGATTTTCTTAAGGTGATTAACCTATAGGTAAAATATTGCTTGTATGCAAACAGTTACTTTTATGTAAAACTTAAACTGGGCTGGAAAGATAGCTCAGTAAATAAGGTGCATGGAGACCTGAGTTCAGATCTCTAGAACCCAGATAAAAAGCTAGGCACAGTGGGGAGGGTCCTGGGCCCTAGAGGAACATGGAGGGGACAGATGACTCCCTAAAGCTCATTAACCAACCAGACTATCTCTATCAATGACTTCAGGTTCTGTGAGAAGCCCTGTCTCAAAAAATAATGGTGGGGAATGATCCAAGAAATACACTCAACATTTCTGCCTTTGGTATCTATGTACATTTGAACAAATGTGCAAGTATGTACATACGCATATAACTATACTATCAAATACTTATGTCATGTATACAATATAATACATATCCCTACATACACTTTTATTATTTTCATAAAATCATGAAAACATCATTACAGTTCCAATTTGATACTAATACTTGGTGACTATGAGTATCTTATTAGAATTGACAACCAATGCAAAATGTTTTCAATTTCAATGAATGACCTCTCTCTCTCTCTTTCTCTCTCTCTCTCTCTCTCTCTCTCTCTCTCTCTCTCTCTCTCTCTCTCTCTCTCTCTCTCTCTCTCTCTCTCTCTCTCTCTCCCTCTTCCTTCCTTCCTTTCTTTCTTTCTTTGAGACGTGGTTTCTCTGTGTTGTCCTGGCTGTGCTGGAACTCTCTCTGTGGACCAGGCTGGTCTTGAACTCAGAGATTTGCCTGCCTCTGCCTCTCTACTGGGATTAAAGGCGCCACTGCTCGACTTCCAGTGACTTTTAAAACAACTCAGCATGAAAAGAAACAACCCTGTAAAACACAGAGTGCTTTGAAAATTCTTTGTGTAGCAGCTGGAAAACTTTGTTTTTATTTGAGTTAAAGATGAATCCTACCCAGCAGTGGTGGCGCATGCCTTTAATCCCAGCACTCTGGAGGCAGAGCCAGGTGGATCTCTGTGAGTTCAAGGCCAGCCTGGGCTACCAAGTGAGTTCTAGGAAAGGCGCAAAGCTACACAGAGAAATCCTGTCTCGAAAAACAAACAAACAAACAAAAAGATGAATCTCAAGAGGAAAAATAACACAATTTTGAAGTAGGTTTTGAGGGAATGTTCTTTATAAATGAATGTTTGCCAGAAAATGTTAACCCATTTCAGAAGCCCCCACTCTAAAACATACTGAGAAGTATAAGAAAAGGAGAATCATGTGTTGTCATGTTTATGAACATTTTGAGAGGGAAGGACAGTGTTTTACCACTCAAATGCCTCCTATCAATGTGTTTACTATAATTCCAAGCATGACCAGCCTTCTATATCCATGGTTTCAACCAAACAAAGACTAAAAATGCTTGTTAATAAGGCATCAGGAGGTTGGAGAGCTCTTGTGATGTGAGTATGCAGAATATTAATTTCTAGGTCCCACATAAAAGCAAAAAAATGGGTAATATCCCAGCACTTGGGAGGAAGACATATGGAACAGCCCAGAAAAACTGGTTAGCTAGACTAACTACAATTGGTAAACTGGGTTCAAGCAGGAAAGCCTAAATAATATTGAGAAAAACTGAGAAAGACACCAGATATCAACCTCAGACCTACATATATACACCCACCCACCCATAAGCTCACCTCTACTCCCCATCATAAGCAAACATGCATACATACAGACACCATACATACATACGCATTTCAAAAGAATGGATTAGCAGTGAGCACATCTTTGTGTCCATTCAGCACTAAGCAACACAGAGTAACAGCTCTTTCCACAGAACTTATCTTGCGTTAGGCATTCTATGTTATCTCAAGACAACTGAAAGTATATAACAAGATATGAGTCTTGCACACAAAAACTACATCATTCTATATAATATCCTTGAACATCTTCAGATGTTGGTCCCTGCTGGGTCTCTGAATTTGCCAGAGTTCTTTGGATAATCATAGAGAAAATGATTCTGTCTATATAGAAATTGGATTTATGAGAGTGGCTTACAGACTGAAGGTCAGAGAGTTCAAAAATGGCTGCCTACCAAGGAAAAGGCCAACAATCCTGTAGTTATTCAGTCCATGTGGCTGGATGTTCCAGCTGGTCTTCTTCATATGATGGATTCCCAAAGAAGTGGGTTCTAGCAGCAGTGAGGGGATAGGCTTGCTACCATGGTGAGAGCAAGCAGGCAAATAGCAAATGCTTCCTTCTCTTTTGTCCTTTATATCAGCTGCCATGAGAAGGTGTGGTCCAGATTTAAGGTGGGTCTTCAGATCTCAAAGGATCCAATTAACTAAAATTCCCTTGCAGGTGTGCCCAGCATCTTGGGTTTAATTAATCCCAGATGTAGTCAAGTTGACAAGCAAGGCTAACCACCACAGTCTCAAGAATCGAACTGCTGTGGATATCGCTCTGTGTAAATAAAATTCTGATTGGCCAGTGGCCAGGCAGGAAGTATAGGTGGGACAAGAGAAAAGAGAATTCTGGGAGGTGAAAGGCTGGAGAGAGACACCGCCAGCCGCCACCATGAAAAGCAACATGTAAAGACACTGGTAAGCCACGAGCCATGTGGCAAAGTATAGACTAACAGAAATGGGTTAATTTAAGATAGAAGAAGTAGATAACAAGAAGCCTGCCACGGCCATACAGTTTGTAAACAATGTAAATTTCTGTGTGCTTTCTTGGTTGGGTCTGAGCAACTGTGGGACTGGCGGTTGAAAGAGATTTGTCCTGACTGAGCCAGGCAGGAAAACTCTAACTACATCGAACTCTTTTGGATGTCAAGAGAAACCTGTACACATTAGATCAGAAATGACCGACAGGGTTTGATGAAGGGTGCAGATAATGAGATGAATGTGTTTAACATTTCCAAGTTTAATCTTTTCTTTTTTTCCCTGAGACAGGGTTTCTCCATGTAGTCTTGGTGCCTGTCCTAGATCTTGCTCTGTAGACCAGGCTGGACTTGAACTCACAGCGATCTGCCTGGCTCTGCTTCCTGAGAGCTGGTATTAAAGGTGTGTGCCACTGCCTCCGGGCCCAAGTTTAATCTTATAAAGTCCAACAAAACTTCAAAGTTTAATCAAATCACAAGAAGCAGTGGATATACATATAAATTTGGAGGTCTCCCCAAGACTTCAGAATATAAAGAAGTATCTACAATGGGTCTCCCCAAGACTTCTGAATATAAAGAAGTATCTACAGTGGGATTCAGGTAAGAATGAAACTCCCTTAAGATGTGCAGGCCATCATAAATCCCAGGAGGAAACTCCATTATCTTGTGTTTGACAACATAGATCTTCCCATTCATCTTGATGGTGTATGAAGAAGCACATGCACAAAGAAGTTTGGAAAACTTCGTCAACTTCTCTTTTTCACAGTACACCTGTCTGGAAGAGCTGGCTGCATTGTAGTGTATGCCTCTTAAAGTAACCTTCCACCATGTCCCTGTGATGCCACAGAGGGACTCACGTTGCCAAGCATTGGGGAGACTCTGCTCCCTAACTTTACAGATGACACTGGCTGGCATCTATGTGCCAAAGGCTTAATAGTTGCCATTTATAAAGGAGCTGCCTCTACCCACTGTTGAAGGAGTCTTTTCTGCTCCTGCTGCTCAAAGGACACTGGTAAGAAGAATGAGCATACTGCTGGATGAGACTTCCACAGGTTGGAGAGATAAATCTCAGTTTGGCTAAATATGCCAATGACGACACTGCATTCTTCAAATGCTGTCAGTCTATTGACTTCAGTTCCAAGGCCTGAGACTGAGTGCTGGTTCACACAAGTACCCTTTTAACCATGATTTCACAGGTCCAGCTTATGCCAGTGAAAGTCTTCCTGAATCACAAAAGTGGTGTTTCTTCAGGAACTATTCTATTTAATATGATGAAGCAAACATTTCCCTGATGGCTTCTAAAAGCTATTACTAAACATTTAAAATAGGGAACATTTAAATGCAAGGTGTAGCATGGTGGCTCCTTCCTATAATCCCAGCACTAATGAGGCTGAGAAGAATTGCCACAAGGTAAGGTCATCTGAGTTCCAGGCCAGCCTGGGCTGCAGAATTAGACCTCACTTCAAAAAGACAAGGAATAGTCATACTGAAGAGATGTATAATGTTTCACCCCCATGGTCAGTGGACATGATGCTAGAAATCATTAATTTTAGTCTTAAAAATTCTGCTGGCACTCTTGAGAGTTATAAATGATAATTCCCATTTTCCAACTAGCCCTTTAGATGTGCTTCAGGTAGATAGTTATAAAATAAATATCAAAAAGTCTGTTGTTTTCCTATACAAATAAAACTGAAAATTGAAAACATGAACCCACTCCCATTTTATGATTAAAAAAATGAGACACCTACAAATAGAGCAAACTATGTACAGATCTGGACAGGAAGGCTTATCCTCTGATGAAAGAACTCAAAGATGGAAGAAGTGATAAGAGAGAGACTTCATGTGTGTGGACAGAAGACACAAGGCAGGTGAGATTTGACCGCACTTCCAAGGGAATCTGATCCAACAGGTTCAGAATCCCATTAGTTTTCTTTCTTTGGTTTGTGTAACAGGCAAACTGGCTCTGAGGTTAAATGGAGACACAGAGGATTCTGAACACCAAAAAGAACACTAAAGAGGAACCAAGTTGAACTGACACGGTAGATCCAAGCCTCACCAGAAACCTGCGGTAGACAAGGCCTTAAGGTGCTAGCAAAGGAATATGTAGAAATTCAGTGGAACACAGCAGAAAATCCAGAAATAGATCCATGCTGACATGCTCACTGACCTTATGTAGAAAGGCAAGGGGTGGTGGCGGGAGGCAGCACTCATTCCAATGAACTATGCTGTAACAACCAGAAATTCACATTAAGAAGAAAAGTGAGTTTCTATAGAAACCTCACAATTTCACAAAAAATAGAGCCAAATATAAATACAAAGCTATACAGTTCCCTAACATCAAAGACAACCTAATGACACTGAATTTGGTCATGCTTTTTTTTTTTTTTTTTTGATATATCACTTTAAGCACAATCATAGAAAAAGATCAGCAAGTTGGATTCCATTAAATTTATAACTTCTCCTTTATAAAAGACACTGTTCAGAGAATAATATTGCTTTTTGTTTGTTTTTGTTTTTTCAAGACAGAGTTTCTTTGTGTAGCTTTGGAGCCTGTCCTGGAACTCACTCTGGAGACCAGGCTGGCCTAGAACTCACAGAGATCCACCTGGCTCTACCTCCTGAGTGCTGGGATTAAAGGCATGCACCACCACTGCCCAGCTTGAGAAAGATATTGCAAACTCCAGATTGGGAGACAATTATTTTTTAAAAAAATCTTAAAATGGATTGTTATGTAAAATATAAAAAGAACACTTCAAACTCCACAACAAGAAAATAGGTGGCTTGATTTAAAACATGATTAAAATAGCTCAACATCATCTTACCAAGACATAGATGTATATACTTATAAAGATGATAAATAAGCATAAGAAATAATGTTCAATGTTGTATGTTGTCAGGGAATTGCATCTTAAAAGAGTGTTAAGCTGCCACTGCCATACCTATTAGAATGGATAAAATCTATAGGGTCAACAGCACCAAATGCCAAATAGCACTTGAAGCCATGGCATCTCCCATTTCTTGCTGCTGAGGATGCAAACTGATACAGTTACTTTACAAGGCAGATTACTAACCTCTTAAAAAGTTAAAAATGTTACCATATGGTCTAGCATGAATCTTAAAGGTACTTGTTAATAAAAACAAACTTGAGGCCAGTTATTGGGGTGATTGCTGGAAGATCAGAGACACAGAACAAGCCACAGCTATCTCACCTTGCTAGTTCCTCAGGTGATCCTTTTTCCTCAGGCTGGAAGCTTCTGAGTCCTCATCCCAATGGTTCTCAGCTGAACTGTGTTGCTCCAAAGCCTGAACGCTTCACCAGCCAAATGTTTAACTAAATGCTTAACTAACTACATGCTTTACTCCTTTAGTTCCTGGTCCTCATGCCTTATATACCTTTCTCTTTCTGCCCCCACTCCCTGGGATTAAAGGTTGGGTTTCTGGGATTAAAGGCGTGCATCACCAGGTTCAGCTGTTTCTAAAGTGGCCTTGAACTCAGAAATCCACTAGCTCTGCCTCCCAAGTGCTGGGATTGAGGGTGTGCACCACCACTGCCCAACTTCTGTTATGGCTTACTCTTCCCATTTTCTAGCCACCATTTTTGGCTTTGTTCTAGTGACTGTCTGTTCTCTGACACCAGATATGTTTATTTCGGGGAATACACAATATTTCAGGGAACACAATACCCACCACAATATGGTGCATAGCCATGTTCTGCTGTGACATTTACTCAGATGAATTTACTTCTGTCCTTGTCAAAATCACCAGGGGAGTGTTTAGATGAACTGTAGATAGAATAGCCAAACATGCCTGCCACCATGATTCCTTTTAGTAGATGAATGCTTAAATCAGTTGTGGTATACTCATGCAGTGGGATATGTATTCAGTGGTAAAAGAACATGAGCTATAAAACTAGGACAAGATAAAGAGAAATATGCAAATGCAGAGCACAGTGAAAGGCTAATCTCAGAAAACTACACAGTAGATATTGCAAATATGCAATATATGGAAAAGGCAAAGCCATGATCACAGCAATTAAAATTACTAGTCACAGGTAATGCTGCAGAGGATGTGGCAGATAGGTGGAGACCAGAGAGTAACGAGGGCAGTGAGACCATTGTGTATGGTATGCTGATGCTGGATACTTGCCAGCATTTGTGAAAGTCCATGGGCTATAAAGTACAGAGTGAGCCCAAATGGAAACAGTCACTTTAAAGAATCACAAAATTTATCAATATTGGTTCATCAGGTAGCACACGAATAAAAGGCACAGAGGAGGGGGATGTATGGACATTCCTTGTTCTTGCAAACAATTTATCTATAAACCTGAAATAATCTCAAATTACTTAGTAATTAAATACCATCTTCTGAAAGGCTGTTTTATAGGCTCTTCGGGACAGCATAGAGATTTTCTTTTATCTGCTTAAAAGGAGCTTTGTGGAGTTGGGATGGATGACTATCCATTAGAGAGCAACTTTGTAACTTAGAGTTGGTGGAAGGGTTCTACTGAGCATAATTTTGATGGAGTCCACTCCTTTCCATCTTAGGTTGCATAATGGTGCATAGATATCAAATATTACTTGCTATGCTCTTTCAATAAATATAATTTCTAAATCTGAGGTTCCATAGTGTCTGTGTCATTTCTGGCATTTATATACTGGACATGCTTTCCTGATACATATTCACTTCAACTCACACTACTTAACCCCTGTGGACATTTCATGTATGTGAACAATTAGACCTTACCTTTATTGTTTTATCTGCATGGATAAATGTGTGTATTTCCCCAAGCTAGTATTTGAGACAAATCCATTTGTCTTAATCTTTGTAGGCTATGGCATAAGTATGGTTTGCATTGTTCTACAGAAATTCTTACAGTTAAAAAAATATGTAATCAGCTGCTTTCCTCTCTAGTGTAAGGTACATGTGACTGGGAAGACCTTTGGAAACTAAGGCGGCAAGAGTCTTAGACAATAGATAAGGCTATTCTGCCAAGCTGAAATCTGTGCAAGGAGGCTATGATAGATATCTTGCTAGAGCCCTGTGTTTGAAGATAAACATTTCTGGTCGTGGATGGCTTTCTAACACATATCTGCTTTCCGGTGTTTCTTCTATTCACTGTTATTGTTATATCAAACCCTAAAATTGGAATCTGTGACAGAGGAGCCACTTGTTTTCTGTGCAGGGTTATCAAGGCCATAATAAGCCATTTTTCCTCTTTCCAGGCCCTTAATTGTATTAGTAATCTCAGGATTTACTTTGAATTGTGAGAAATGGGGGAAAAATCCAAGAAGCACAAATTGGATTGTGAAATGGAACTCTTATGTCATAAGTGCAGTGTTTCTCATCGGAAAAATCTCATCCTTAACTATGGGAAAAAATGAAGATTGCTTAGAAAACCCACAAGGAATGAGGCCCTTCTCCCTTCATCTTCTCACATTTTTGCAGAGTAAAAGAAGCTAAGAACTCCCATGTCAGGATGACTCAGGCAACTGGAATTCACACATAGAGGAAGATGGGGGCCACAAACTAGAAAAAGCCAGATGCAAACACTGAAATTACAGCAGTTCCTAAAGGGCACATCTGTCGGAGTCAACCCTGTCCTGGCCACTCTTTACCCACCCTGGGGTGTGTCCTATCACCTCTACTATAAGCATAGTGGTAGATAAATAGGAAGAGGTGGAGTCAGAGACAAGCCTATTGCTGAGAAAAGGAAAGTCAGGAAAATCATGTGAGCCTGAAACCAAGAATGAGGGGGAAAAGAACTTCCCATTAATGCGCCCTGAGATATGGGAAGATTCCTTGAATCTTGTTAAAAAGAGTTCAAACGTATTTCTATCAGCACGGCTTCAGAGGGACTTTGGAAGTCATCTGGTGGATTCTACCCCCTGCTTCCTGGATGGCTGTGCTCTTCAGGCTGGAGGGGAAATCTAAAAGTTACATCTGGAAAGAGTAAGCAAACCCGCAGGAGGGCTGTGCCAAGGAACCCATTCAGCTGGCAGGTGTTCCCATATCAGCATCTACTGCCACTTACCTCCAAGGGTTTTATGTGAACAGAACATGTGTGTGAATTCCAACATCCATTACAAGTTGTTGGTTGCTTGACATGTTTTTCTCTTCTTATTTCTCTTAGTACAGTGTGATGAATGTACGGGATAAACCATTTAGAAGAAGTGAAGAAACAGAAACATAGGAAAACAAGAAAGCCACTACATGACATTAGTGGCTGCGGTTTTTCAGGGGTGGGGGTGGGGATTTTACTTTCCAAAATGTGAATTGATGTGTGATTTTACTGTAAAAAATTAAATCATCTAGTGGGATGTTTTAGATCATATGGTGGAAAATAATGAATAATAAATGTAAATAAATCTCTAAAAAGTGGAAGGAAAAGAAGACGTGTTTCAATAAAAATCATTCACAAAATGGCTGAAAGGTAATAAAAAGAATGTAAGAATCCACAACAATCTTGGCGTTCTCTGAATCAATGATTTAGAGTCTTAAGAGAATTTTAATGTGTGTTCTCCTTTTACTTCAGCTAATTTTTGTCCTAGTAAAAGCCTCTGGTGAGCGTCTGCCTGGCAGGAAAAAAACAGGAATTGGATTGATCATTTGAACCAGCCATTGGGTGGAGTTCGGTTTGGCCCCATCATCCTGTGCTATGAGGATTTCAGGTCGGGGAAGTAGGGAATACTCTGGAACCCAGGACACCCTTGTCAATCAGGCACAGTATGGATATCACACTGAGCTTCAGCGGACACTCAAAGAAAGGCCTTGGCTAGGCTAGTCTGTTTATTTGTTTGCTGACTTAGAGGTCTCACAGAGAAGGCTCTTTTGTTAGCTTTAGACAGTGTCTCACGCATCCCAGGGTGACCTCACTCTTAGAATAGCTGAGGCTGGCCTTCTACTCCTGTTGCTTCCCAGTGCTGGGGTTACAGGTAATGGCACTCCTGCTCTAACATCTCTCTTTCGTGCTCTCTGGTATGTTGGATGTAGGTAAATGTAACACAGAAACTGAAATGTCTCCAGTGAACTGAGGAAGAAGCCTTGAAACTCAGGTGAGCTCTAGCCATTTCAATCAGATGCACATGGCTGGTGATGCCTGTACCAACACAGGCAGAAGCATACCCCTCCAGCTCACAGGCAGGGAGGTGTGGAGTGAGGTAAGGCATGTTATGGAAGCTTGGTTTCCTCCACCCAGTGATCGGGATTGCTTCCAAGGTACCCCCTAACCCGTATGAGTACATTGTGCAGGAAGAACCAAAGTATAAACAGAACGCTTTCAGAACTAGGCTGAAGTGGCTAGTCAAAGTGAAAGAGGCTGGCATTGGTTATTTATTTTTATTGTTGTGACTAAATATTGGCCAGAATCAGCTTTTAAAGAGATGGTTATTTCAGCTTAGAGTTTATAAAGGGAAGAAGCAGCCTGTCCCGTCAGAGAGAGCAGAACTGTGGGAGCATGGTGTAGTTAGATTTTTCCTGCCTGGCCCACAGTCAGGACAAATCTCTCTTACCCACCAGTCCCACAGTTGCTCAGATCCAACCAAGAAAGCACATAGAAACTTATATTGCTTACAAACTGTATGGTCATGGCAGGCTTCTTGTTATCTACTTCTTCTATCTTAAATTAACCCATTTCTGTTAGTCTATACTTTGTCACATGGCTTGTGGCTTACCGGTGTCTTTACATGTTGCTTCTAAAGGCAGCAGCTGGTAGTGTCTCCTCCAAGCCTTCCTGTTCCCAGCCTTCTCCTCTTCCTTGTCCCGCCTACCCTATCCTTCCTGCCTGGCTACTGGCCAATCAGCACTTTATTTATACAGAGTGATATCCACAGCAGATGGGGTCATAGGAATGAGGGGTTGCAGGAGCGTGGGGTCGCAGGAACATGGGGTTGCAGGAATATGGGGTGGCAGGAGCATGGGGTTACAGGAGCATGGGGTTACAGGAACATGGGATTGCAGGAGCATGTGGTTGCAGGGGCATGAGGTCATAGGAGAGTGGGGTTGTAGAGCATGGGGTTACAGGAGCATGGAGTTGTAGAGCATGGGGTTACAGGAGCATGGGGTTACAGGAGCATGGAGTCACAGGAGCATGGGATTGCAGGAACATGGAGTTGCAGGAACATGAGTTTGCAGAGCTTGGGTTTGCAGGAGCATGGCACTGCATCCCCTACTCACTGGACAGAAGGAAGAGGGAGTGGACAGGAGGTGGGATTAAGCTATACAATTTCAAAAACCTCCTAAACTGTCTTCAGTGACCTGTGAAGTTCTGCCCTCAAAGGCTCATCACATTTCCAAAATAGCTAGCAGCAGGGAAGTATGTGTTCAAACACAAGAGGCTTCCAGAGACCCAAGATCAAGGTAGTGGTTTGGATCACAAGTCATGAACTGGAGATGTTGAAACTGTTCCTACCATGTGCAGATTTAACAATAATGGGAGAAGAAAAAGGGACATGGTAACTAGGGCTTACAGTCAGAGAACAAAGTAGTTAAGTTTCAATGGCCACCACCAATCTCAAGAGTACTGAAGGCATTGTTATGGTCACCATTTGACCTGCTAGAAGAGGCATGGATTCCATTGATGTCAAGGTCAAGACCCAAAACAGAGTCAGGATATTGACTGTGTAGTCCAGACAGACATAGAGGTCTAGAGAGTGATCCAGAGCTCCCTGGGAGTAGGAAGAAATGACATAAAGGGCAATAACTGATGTAACTTAGCCTGCTTCTCAGAAAGAGGGTTTGGGGACCCTGTGCAATAAACATGATCATGAATTAAGACAGTTCTTGCCCGATTGAATGCTGATTTTGATCAACTAACTCAAACAGCATAACTGTCAGGTCATATGGCAATATCTATCATTTAAAAATTGGGCCTGGAGATGGAGAGATAGCTCAGTGGTTAAGAGCACATGATGCTCTTGCTTTGTGGTTCACTACAACCTCTAATTCTCGCTCCTGGGGATCCAACAATCCTTTTTGAACTTCTCAGTCACTTGCCCTCACGTGCCTACATCTACAGACAGATTCATACAATCCACATAATGAAAAATAATATTAATCTTCTGTTAACAAATAAATAAAAAACAGACAAGATACAACCTAACATTGTGAAGAATGTGCATCGTTTCAAATCCAACCCGTCATTCTGAGATGCCTGACCTAGGAAAGACAAGGGTTAAACCTTGACTCTCTGAGGCCTTGTCTGGAAAAGAAACACATTAGTCTTTTCTATTTCATGCAAAAGATTTTGAAGACAAAGAGAGAAAAATCCAACTGGAGAACACAGGTCAGCAGCTCCTTTCTAGTAAGCTCAAGGCTCATTTTAGCCTTCATTATTTAAAAGCCTTCTCCATATTCTGACCCCCACATTTTCCTCTTACACACCAAATGGCTCATCTGAATCCCCCCTTTTTAAGCTGTGAGCAAGCTTTGGCAACTGGGCCCTTCATCTCAGGAAAGCAAGTATCTACTGCACAGCAGGCCTAGAAGGAAGTTGCGGAATAAATCAATGAGCAAATGAGATGGTTTTCCAGTATTTGGTTGAACCACTTACCAGTGTCCCAGTAAGTGCTTCTTAAACATCTCTATCTACCTCCTCAGCCCAAAGTCTCATTTTCTAAGCCTTGTTTAATTTCTCCAGAAGAATAATGGCATGTATCCCAGGATTTGTTAATTTAAAAAAAAAAAAAAAAACTTTCATTTGTAAACATTAGACTTTGCTGCAGTTACACATTTTTATGGCAATATTTCTTTATCATCAAAAATTCATTTCACAGCAGTATCAATCACATATTTTGCAGAATAACCATTCCTCTAATTGTGAGGATTCAACAGCAATTTCTTCCTTTGATTCTGGTGGGGTCTACAGTTCTTTCTCGGTTGCTGGGCTCATCCCGGCTGCCCTGTCTCAAACAGTGGCTTCAGCCAGGTTAAGTTTCCCTGTTATTGAAAGGCTTATCCCTGGCCTGCTGTTTACATTATCCTGCAGGAAGCGTGTGTGTGTGTGTGTGTGTGTGTGTGTGTGTGTGTGTGTGTGTGTGTGTGTTGTGCAGTCATGCATAGGAACATGTGCTCTGCTACTGGGGGTGTGGATTCAGAGGACAACTCTAGGTGTCGGCTCTCACCTTTCACTTTGTTTGGGATAGGACCTCTTTGTTTTTCTTGTTACCCCTATGAACCAAGCCAGCTGGCCCACAGCGTTCCATGATTCTCCTGCTCCTGTATCCCTATAGGAGCCCTGGGATTACAGATGTGTGTGCCCAAGTTTTGTGTGGACTCCAGGGATTTGCACTTAGGTCCTTGTGCTTGCAAGGCAAATAATTTCACCCACAAGGCAAAGAAAAAAAATGTTCACCCATCGCTCCAGAGACAGAGAGATAAGTGTATAAGCTGACCACACAAATACATTTCAGCCATGGCTTTTGTCAGACATCTTAACTTTCAAGTAAGTAAAACTGCAGGAGCCAGTCCACCATGTCCAGATTCAGCATATGGAGAAGGATGCTTTACTTCCAGGAGTGAAGTGAATCATAAATCTATGTCATCTGTAAAGTAGTTAAGGAGATTAAGAACCTTTAGTCTATCCCAGGTTCCTAAGTATCCCAGTATCCTAACATACTCTGCTAAAAGGGGACCAGAGAAATATTAGATAACAGTAATTCTGACACAAGAGAATAAAACAATGCATCTATCTTGATGTTAACCATGATTGAAGAAACATAGAATTTTGAAGTCAGAAAATAATCCAAGGTGAAATGAAGTGGCCGTCTAGAACCTCTAAGCCCCATCCAATCCTAAAATGTCATACTGGTGGTCTCATAAATCCAGTGTGAGCCCCACATTATTTCCCCTGGATATCCTACTAACATCTTTCTGCAAAGCATACCAAGAATGTTCAGATACTGATACAACCAACCAAATTTATAACAACCATATTTGTTTTGCATCTTTCATGTTTTCTGAATTACAGAGATAGAAACACTTGAACAGGCTAGATGTTCACTGATAAGTACTGCACAGCGGAAAGATGGGATTCAGACTTCAAAAGGGCTGTCAGTAATATTTACTGCTGTGTGACCCTGGGTATTCATTCTCCATCTCACAGACCAAGGTGCTGGGCTTCTGTCTGTTCTCTCACACTTAAAATTAGGGAGAGCTGGACCAACTGTTCTGATATTAAAATCAAAATTGTAACTAAATACAAAAGCGTTCACTTACAGGTAGAATTATTACCCATAAAATATGAGGAAAATATTAAATTATTGTTATCACATGGAAATGGCAGGAATACTTTGCATACAAGGTGTTGTGTGAGACCATGCATAACAGTCAGCAAGAACACCTGCATATAGCAAGTTCACCAAAAGAATGGTTTCTTTTGGCAGATTTTCCTTACATATACAATTGAAAAACTGAAGCAGATGTGTCCTTACAAAAGCTACATGTTTTACTTTAAGTTATTAAAGAACAGGAAAGTCCCTTTTAAATGTTTATGCTTTCCTAACTATAAATTGGCAAAAAAAAAGTATTTATAAAAAATAAAATATTCTTTTTTTCCTCCTTAAAAACCTTCAAATGGACACTTTGCTTGCTCCTTCAGAGGACACAAACATGAATAATATCTGTCACTCTTTGCCAACAATGGGAAGATGCATAGAGAAGCAGTGAGGACGGTTCTCATGAACTGAGACACTAAGGGGTAGAGATGCTTCCCACACTTGCTAGACCAGTCACACGTATGACTTCTGACCTTTGTACTGGGGCAAATTCAGAGCACTGGTGTGGTGATCCTGTTGAGAATGTCCCCCATAGGCTCAGATGTTTGAATACCTGGTCCTCAGTTGGTGGCACTCTTTGGGTAGTTTTAGAAGGTAGGGCCGTCCTGGAGAAAGTCTGTCACTGGGGTTAGGCTCTGGTATTTCAAAGCTTCCTGGTATTCCCAACATGCTGCCTCAGCTGAGTGCTTGCCATTACAGATGTGTGGGCTCTCAGTTTCTGTTCCAGCATCATTCCTTCTACTTGCTCCCATGGCTCCTTGGAATAACAGACCCTTATCCCCTGGGAACCATAAGTCAAATATATCCTTCCTTTTCATAAGTTGCTGTAGTCATGGTGTTTTATCTCAACAAATGAAAAGTAACTAACATAGCTGGGTGGGTTGATTTAGAGACAAGCTTATCCAAAGATACCATATAAATAAAATGTGGCTACTATTTTTAAGCAGGTCATTTTTAAAAAGCAATAATAAGGATGAGTTTAGTGCGCAAAAATTCTCAGGATGGTCAATGAGCATTTGTTTTCTTAAAGATAGCCAGGTCACACTCAAAGGATGGAAACTGAACTGGAAAGGAACAAAGTGGGAGTATATCAAAACTGATTGGTTGGACACTGGCCTTGCATTAAGCACTGTTTATTCGAGCAAAAGGGTGATCATTTTTTCGCCTTTGAGTGGGAGACATAAAAGTCAGACACATCAGGCAGCTATATGCTCAAAATCAACTTGGAGACATGTAATAGACAGAGTGAGGAGTTATACCTGCTTCATTATATTCTAAGAGGTCCTTCTTCACTTTTCACAGTGGCTGTAAGTAGAAGGCATTTCATAAACATCTACGAAACAATTGATAAACTGAAGCAGTCTCAATTTGCATGAACAGGACAACATCCTCTCCAACTTACGACAGCCTCTTAAATACAAAGAAGAGCTTGGTGAATGGGATTCTTTGAGGTTTTAGTGGTGTTTCTTAGAGATCTAATTCATGTGATGTAGAGAAAATCCAAGCACTAGCAGAGAGCTCACAAGGACAGTGATAACAGTAGTTATATTTAGATGTCAACTTGACTGGCAAAAGGATACCATTACAAGTGACGAACCATTTCTGCCTGTGTCTGTAAGTTTCCAGGAAAGATTTGCTCTCTATTCAGAAGAGGGAAGAATGTCTGCCATCAGTCAGGAACCTGGAAAAAACAGAAAGGCTGAGCAAAGGCAAGCTTGATGTCTCCTTCATAACCAATATTCTCGTCTTATCCTTCCTTTGGACACTGGAGCTCCCAGAGAGCCCAGACTCTGGGATACCAGTTGCCTTCCCTGGTTTTCAACCTCAGACTGGAGACTGTACCTGGATGACTTTGGAATAAAGACTCAATTCTATCACTGATTATACCAGTTCTCCAGTTTGCAATTACTCCTCACAGGCTTCGTTACCTCTGTAATCACAGGACTCAATGCTCATACTAATTATTTATTTGTCTAGATCTCTCTCCTTTTAATCTATTATCTATCTTTCATCTATCTTCTATCATATGTAATTTAACAGCTATCATACAGCCATCAGCCTGTCCAAGTACATATGCCATTTGGTCTCTGAAGAGCTCTAATTGATGAAATGACATTGTTGTCATTGATGGTGATTATAGTACAGGCATGTATTTGCACAAAAGTGTCTTTTGTAGTTCTTACCTGGAATCACCCTTAACTTTTTGACAGGCTTTATGTAAATAAATTAACAAATTAAAACTGAGTCATGAAGGAGTCACAGTTTTCACTACTTTTTTGTTGAATTATTTAAAGTATCATTTTTATTCTCTACTTTACAAAAATCATGTGTATTACGGTTCAAGAGTCTAGACCAATTATTTAACAAACACATGGAGAAATTCGGCTGAGTGTCTCAGCTCTGCAACTGTGCTAGGTGCCAGTTAGATTGCCCATGGTTTCTATCCTTAGAGCTGATAAGGCTAGACACAAAGGTAACCTGGATCTCCCAGGGGCCTTATAAAATTCTTGCTTCAGGTGTCACCTGGCTGTTTTAACTTTAGTTCTCTTGAATAAATAATATACAGGCATCTACAAATCCATGTTATAATTTATTTTAGGTAATGATTTGAAAAGGAGAAAAGACACATAGCTTAAATCATATTTTATAGTTCTTGTATTAGCATGTGGAAATATGCACATAGTCCCACACGGGTACCTGAACAACTAAACTGTATACTTACAAAAGAAGATACTGGCCCAGGTACTGTGCTTATGTGCTGGCTTGAAGCATCTTATTACTGTGGTGTAGACATTCTTTCTGGAACTTATACTTTAGTATTTGATTAGCTCATTAAGGAGTGAAAAATTGCTTGCCAGAAATTAAATGTATGAGATTATAGGTTTCTATTTTTCTCAGAGAAATTAGGTAACATTTTCTTGTTATATCAAAATAATTTGTCACCTTGAGTAATTGCTGAAATGAAAGAATATGTTGCACATTTTCTTTGTGGATGTTTTTACTTCTGTGTTAAGGTATCCATAAGGGTCAACTTTTCTTAACAGCTACAATTTAAAATTATATTTTACTTTTTATTGTGTGTATGTGTGTCCATGTGGGCATATATGCACCATGACACAAATATGGAGGTCAGAGGACAACTTGCCAGATTTGGTTCTCTCTTTCCACCATGTGGATCCCAGGGAGTCAAACCCAGGTGTTTTGGCTTGGTGGTGGCAGAAATTTCACCAGGTGGACCACCACACTGGCTCTAATAGCTCACTTTATCTATCTATCTATCTATCTATCTATCTATCTATCTATCTATCTATCTATCTATCTATCTATCTATCTATCTATCTTATATATAATATATGATAGATTTATATATATATATATATATATATATATATATATATATATATATATATAATAAATGTTTGTGCTATGGAAATTGTGAATGTCCATACACTAAGATAGTTTTTGCATTTATTTCAAAACTTATTTGATATAGAATGAAAGCTTAAACAGAACTACTTTCTGAGACAGTATTGCTTCAGAGATTTTTCCCAGAATCCCACATTGACCTTCATACTCATGATATGAAATAAAGACTGGGGGTCTCTGAACAGCTAAAAGATAAATATGACTTGAACAAAAAGAACAAATCTGGAAAACGTTATACTCCCTAACGCCAGCATATGAAATGAAACCATAGTAATTCAAACAGCATGGTATTGTAATGGAAGTAGCTCTGCAAGTGGATAAAATGACAATTGATGCTCAGAAATAACATCATATCATGAGTATACAGTCAGCCGAGTTTTGACAAGGGTGTTCAGAACATATACTAGAGAAAGAAAAGCTTTTCAGTAATGCTACAGGGACAATTAGGAATTGACATGTAGCAAAACAAAACTGGACATTTCTCTCACAACTTAGAAAAATAATTGAAAATATCTTATGGATATAAGCTTACGATGCAAGACTATGAAATTACTATGATTTCATTTAGAGAAATCTGGGGATACTGGAGTGAAAAATTTTTAAAATGGCATACATATGTGTGCCAGAGTGGCAGAGCTGTGGGAACATATGAGTGTCATGCCCACAGAGGCCAAAAGAGTGTGTTGGGTCCCCTGGAGCTGGAGTAATAGGTGGTTTCTCAACATGGGTGTGTTGCACAAATTCTAAATGCTCTTCTTATAACAATCTGGAGCCAGATATTGGGGTAAATACCAAAAGATCAGAGAGACAAAGGAACAAGCCACAGCCATGTCTCACCTCGCCAACTCCATGAATCCTCTGATTGAATGCCCTTGAGTCCTCAGCTGAAAGCTCTCTAGTTCTTGTCTCCTCACACCTTATATGCCTTTCTCTGCCCAGCAATTTCACTTCCTATCTCAATCTTCCTAGTGCTGGGATTAATGGCATGTGTGCTTCCCAAATACTGGGGTTAAAGTTGTGTGCCACTACTGCATGGCTCTGTTTCTTTCCTAGACTGGATCAACCTCATGTAGCCCAATGAGCCCTTGAACTCACAGAGATCCAGATGGATCTCTGCCTTCAGAGTGCTAGGATTAAAAGTGTGTGCCACCACTGCCTGACCTCTGTGTTTAATCTAGTGGCTTATTCTGTTCTCTGATCTTCAGGTAAGCTTATTTCTTAGATCACAAATATCACTATGTTGGTGCTAGAAACTCAACTCTGGTTCCCTGAAATAACTGCTCAGCCATCTCTCTCTACAGATCCCTAATATGTTGAGGAGATCCTCAAAGCGTAGTAAAAAACAAGCCACAAAAATAGACAAAGGGGATTTCATCAGACTTGAAAGCTTCCACAACACTAGGGAAATAATCCTGAAAGAGAGGAAAAATCCTGAAGAACACAGAGAACGCTTGAAACCAGGTGTCTGGCAATGGCTTATATCCCAAATGGGAGGAACCCCAAAACTCAAAAAGAAAAAAGGAAAAAAGAGGATTTAAAAATGGAATTCACCAAACTCAATGGCAAAACAATAAAAGGAAACAAAATACCATATTTTAAAAATGATCAATATACCTAAATGTACATTTTTTGAGAAGACATACAAATAGCAACATACATACACACCGCTGCACATGCGCACATGCGTGAGCACACACACATGCATGCAGTTATCAGGGAAAGGTAAACTCAGACTGACTTAATGAGCTGTCAGCAAGAGTACCTCAGTAAGAATAATCAATATGAAGATGAAGAAAGAGAAGTGTGCTGGAAGAAAAGGTGTTCTTGGGAGTATTGGTGGGAATATGTTCAGTACATGAGATCACTACAGCAAAGAGATCTATGAATGCCAGTGTTCTGAGCAGCATGGCTCACAATTACTAGGTTATAAAATTAACTGCAGCATGCAACAACTGATGGCCAAGCAAAGAACCTGTCATCATTTAAAGGAATACACACCCGTCATTTGTGACAGTTTCGGTGGGACTGGACACCATTACCTCATGTGAAATAGACTCAGCACAGAAAGATAAGTACCCTGTGATTTCACTCACTGATGTAATAGGAAGAAGTGCTCCTGTGGAAATTGATAGTTTCAAGGTGATGACCAGAGACTGAGAAGAGTGGAGAAGCTGGATGCAGAAAGGATAATCAATGACTACTAAGTTAGAAGTAGGTAAGAATAATGAGATCTGTTGTACCATTGGGTCAATGGCAATCATGCACACTGTATGCAATCCAAAAGGCAGAAGAAAGTATTTTAAATGGTTCCCTCATGAAGAAAAAATGAGAAGCATTTGAGGAGAAAGATGTTTAACCATTAAATAGTATATACAACAAGGAAATATGACTCAGTACCCCAATATTATATATCATTTTATGTTTTCATGTATCCGTTTAAAAATAAAATCAAACACTAAAAAGGTGAAAGCTGATGGGTAACTAAGATCGTTGGGAAAACTAAGCTGTGTTACCTTCACTTGGAACCATTACGTCAGCTCTTATGTACTTCAGACAATAATGTATGATAGGTATGTATGAAAACAAGAAAAATTATAATCTTATTCACAGTATTGAGTGGGATCACTATCATTTCTTTAGTTAATACTATATTATGGGCTTCACAATAAATATCCCATGTATTCTTATTCACTGAAGATCTGAAAAATTTATGAGAGGAATCTTACTATCTCCCTTTTGTAGTGATTCTGTATAGTACCTGGGAGCATAAGCAAATCACCCATGAGCATTACTTAGCCAGGATTCAAACCTTGGATGAGTCAACCACTTACTCTGTTATTCCATCTAATGGAAATAATCAAACAACAGAAAGTACATTCATGCAGGAAAACAAAGATGGTCCTCTTACTTCCTTTTCAAGGCATCAAATATCACACAGTTTGGCTAATCAAAATATCAATCCAACACTTTGTGACATCTGCCCACTTCCTAGGATTGATTCTGGGTGGGGGTGAAATATGGGTGTCAATAATCCTTCCAGAAAGAAGAACATTGTTTATTAGGAAGACACACAGCTAGTTTAGTGAATTCACGGTGAGATGGGCATCTAAACTGAACTTGGGACCCCATGTTGGATCATCACTCATATCCTCAGTCTCCTGGTGTAGCTGACGATTGATGTGGCCCTTGCATTCTACTGCTGGCTGCCTCAGAAATGGACTTGTAGATTATCTTTGGTACTAAGATGGGGGCGGGTACCAAGATGCAGATGTCATACAGGGAAGCAAACCATAGGAAGAGATAAGAACTGAAAGCTGGTGCAGGTTGACTTTGTCAACCTGAATCAGACTTCGGGGAGTCTAATACCAGGCAGTTCATTGTCAGCATATTTAAAACACAGTACATTTTAGGGAAAGGTTTCCAGGCAACAATCAGTCCAATTCCAGGTGTACAATAAAGGTTAAAGTGTGACCATGTAGAAACTCTCCTTTGACAAAGAACTGTGATGATGAGGATGGCTTCTATATTTAAGAGGCCTAGGGTCTGGTGTGGTCTCTGACTGATAGCATAGAGGTCAGGAAGACAAAGTACTTGTGACATCATCTCCCCTAAGGATGAGTAATGGTCTAGGGAGGGAAGAGTTCAGGATAATTGTTCTGTGGAATTTGGGTGATGCCCACCTCTACAAATAGCAAAAAGCTCACCAGCTTGGTTGTTAACAACCTCCACTCTCAGCTTTCTGGGTGGAACATAGGTATTTAGTTTATATCTCTTCTGTTGAGGAGATACCCTGTGTGACTAACATTCCTGGTTCTCTTAGTGCTTCTCTTTGAGTACAAAGACCTCTGTGCCCCCAACACTAGGACTGTCAGATTGACACAGCACAAATGAGAAAAAGTGACCATGTAAGGAAATCCAGCTCTTTCTCACACCTGACAGATAACTAGAAGATACAAAGAAAAGAGAGCCTCCTAAGCTTCTGATGACAGGTTGGGCTTCCCATCCTGACTTCAAACCCTTGAATTTCCCCGACTTTAGTTCTGAGTTTTAGTATATCCCTCTGCAACCTGATTTCCTGGCCCCCAGTGCAGCCTTCTCTGGAAACATATAATACTGGGAAAAAAAAAAAAAAAAAAAAAAAGTGCAGAGCTATCAGCATGCATAGAGACATTCCCTCCATGTGTGTCAACCCTTACTTTTCCAGTGGATCTAGGAGCAATAACCTGATGTCAGCCTTCCATTTGACTCCCGTGGGATCACTGAAGCTTGGGAGAACAACTGCATGATAGGATGCCTAACAGGTGATGGCCTGTGATGCCATGCGTCCCGTTGGTTGTCTGCATATGTACAGACGCACTGGCTTCAGGCAGATGAACTTCTGACAGTTTGTGATACTGTGCTGCTGTGTCGCCAGATTGCTAGTGAGGATATGCAAATGACCTCATCAAAACTGGGGCCTAGTTACATCTCTCTTTCATGTGTTTTTCCAATGAGTGGGCCTGAGGGGATTACAAAGAAAGTATTCAATTTACTTCAAGACCTGAACTGATTGTAGACATCACACACTCTAAAATTAAGCCAGATGATTACTGTCAGTCTCAGAACTGGAGGGTCAAAATTTACAGTGCAGAGGGAAAGCTCTCCATGAGAACACTGTTCACATTTTCCAGTGTTAATTCGATAAACATACCAACACCAATGTCCACACTCCGATACTCCCTAAATATGCAAATACCACTATTTAGATCTTAAAGGTGGATATTCTATAGTAAATCTCCAGTCTACAGAAAACACATTATTTAATTAATTAACTTGACCACTTAACTGAACTGTCCCAAACATAAAGGTGCTTTGTTGTTGTTGTTGTATGTTTGTTTCTCTTCTTCTCTTTGCAGGGAGAAGGGGAAGAAAGGAGCCTTCTGGATGCACAGAGTCTAGACGCACAGCACCTCTCCCTGTTTTCTGCTTACTGTCTGACACAGCAGTGGCTTCTCACTCCCCTGCACTGGGGCTTTACTTTCTGTGATTGGCCTAAAAGAATAAGTAGCAAATGAGAGATCAAAACTATAATTATCACGCTGGCCTGGCTACCCACACTGATAAGTAGAGCTACATCATTCAACAACAGTGTGCTTTATCTCCAGATATAAACTCAAGTGGTGGTGAGGCTGGAAATCTGAGGCATTTTACTGAAATATTTTACTTGGAACCTTAACAAAGGATCCATAGGGCCCCTTGAAACCACCTGTCTAACCTAGACATGCTGTACTTTATGGTATCTAATTGTTTCTGATTAATTTTCTTCCTTAGAGAAAGATTGTTCCCTTTTGTCAAGTTCTTGGAGTGACCTGTGCCCCTGGAAAATGTGCAGGCCCTTTAGATTCATTGTTTCTACAGTTTTCCCCAATGGTAGAGTTTGATGACTCAGTACGTTTAGTAAGAATATCTTCAGATACAACTTAAACGTTCCTGGCATCTGTTTCTGATTGAAAATATTGAAGAAGAGTCAATCATATTTTCGAGATCAGTAATTCTTAACCCAAAAGGTGTAAAAAAAGGAGCTCTGTTATAGTCAAAGAAATGTGGTAGGAATGATGGAGGAGCACAGCTTGCTGACTCACACAGCTCATGCTTACCCGGCTCTCTTCTGTAAAGACCAGGAGCATCTGCATCCCTCAAAGCTCCTTAGATGCAGGTAATGCTGTATGGAGAAGCAAGTAGACCTATGTTCTGGTTCCTACAGTCAACTCTTGCCTTGATTTTCCTAAATGATAGGCTGTAACCTGGAATTGTAAGCTGAAACAAATCCATTCCTCCACCAATGGGATCTCCCACAGTGTGCAGGGCCATTCTAGATCAATTGACAATCACGACAATCCCTGATAGACACTGTCACAGCACAATCTGTAATCCCTTACCTGAGACTTCCTTCTCAGGTGACTCTGGACTGTGTCAAGTTGACAGGTAAAGCTGATTAGGACACTGGGTAATGTTATCAAATCATTTTGATATTGTTCCTCAACTGAGTATTTTAACTGGCCAACAACTATGCTGGTCCTTAAACAGGGGACTTCAGTGAAATGTGAGTTGATAGGTAGGCAAACACTTTCAGACTCTCATTTTTAAAATTTATTTTTGTGTGTGTGTGTGTGTGTGTGTGTGTGTGTGTGTGTGTGTGTGTGTGCCAGCTTTGTGTGTCCAGGTACTGCAGAGGGTGAAGAAAATGTTGGATGCCCTAGAGCTAGAGTTGCAGGTGGTTGTGAGCTATCTGACATTGCTTCTGGAAACTGAACTCTTGTGGAAGATCTGCAGGTGTACTTGACCACTGAGCCCTCAATCCAGCATCTTATTCCTTCCTCTCCTCGCAATCCTCTGTCTTCAGGG
This sequence comes from Onychomys torridus, assembly GCF_903995425.1. Lineage (NCBI taxonomy): Eukaryota > Metazoa > Chordata > Mammalia > Rodentia > Cricetidae > Onychomys > Onychomys torridus. The sequence continues at coordinate 51,727,697 of NC_050443.1, read as the reverse complement.
GTCCCTGTTTTGTAGCAGAAGCTTAATGTTAAGTATTTTTTAAAATATTTTTGTTACAGTGTCTCCATATCAAGCAAGTATTTTGTATATAAACTTATGTTTCTATTATAAACAATTTACCATTATCAATCAAAAGTCCTCATAATTTTTGGCAAAGCTATTGCATCCTTGGTGTCTTTCATAAGAAACATCTACACTATAGACAGAAGATACGTTTGAAAAATAATTTCTGGGCCTATAAAATGACTCTATCAGAAAAGGCCACTACCAAGGTGGATGCTCTGTATTCAACCCCAGGAACCAGCATGGTAGAAGGAGACACTGAATCCAGCAAGATGCTGTCTGATTTCCATATGTCTGCCTTGGCACCTGGGTGCCCACACAGAAATAAAATAAATATGTAAAGACTTCTGGGAAAATGTGAAATAAAATAATGAAAATGCACACTGTCAGATATGGACCAAATTAAACTATGTCACATCTACAAGATGTTGCATTATAAATTGATTAACATCAAGTTCGAGAGTCTTACCCTGTGGTAGTGAGGTGAAAACTGATAAACATAACTTTACTGCCTGAGTCAAAAAGCAAATGAGAGTGGGTGTTTGAAAGCAGTGTGGTAAAGTATAATTTTTATCTTCCTTATAATTTCTCTGTCTTTAGATTCTTAAATAATAATATGTTACTATGAAAACATAACTTATTTTTTACAATTTTGACAACACACAATTCTTGAATGAAGGATGATATTACATAGACTATGACATGTAAATATAGATGTGTGTATACAATTTTACATCTCAATGGCTGATAGTCAAAGGTCCTGTACATTGAAGAAAACAGTAAGTGTGATGTAAAAAGGGCACATACCTTTTTGGAGAGTTTTCAGTGTGTACTATATTTGTTTGGGCCCTTGAGTGTTCGGGTATATGCATAAGTGTGTGTAGGTACAGATGGAGACCATGAGTGGACACCAGATGTCTTCCTTTGTCACACTATACCTTATTTTGGCAAGTTCAGTGTCTCTTACTGAAACTGCATGCCATTGATTGGCTAGACAGCCTGGCCTGTGGGCTTTGGAGGTCTGTCTGTCTCTATTGTCCCAGCACTAGGGTGACAGAAACAGACACCATGTCTTTCTGACGTGTGTACTGAGGGTTTAAACTCAGGCACTCAGGCACATTAATTATTGAACCATCATCTTAACACCTTAATTACATTTGTAGATGGCTGTCTCATTCTAAGTTCTAAGCTTACTTGATGACAGTATTCTTCCTTCCTAGTGTTTTGACAAAATAAATAGTCAAACTATTCAATGCCATTTAAAAACGTACATCTTGGGATGGTACAGATGCATGTGTTTAGCCTCCCTGTGACAGCAGGAAGGGAAAAACAGTTTATGCTTTACCAGCTTCCACAGTTATGTTCTGCTGAGTAGAAAGTGTTCTTGAATATATATATATAATTTTGTTTGTTTGCTTGTTTGTTTATTTCTTTTGCAACATGACCACTGTTATCTCTTCTCCATCTCCACCCAGTTCCTTCCCCTATCTCCCCTCCTCCACACTCACATCTACTACTCCATTCCTATTCAGAGGAGGGATGGCCTCCCATGGATATCAACCAAACATGGCATATCAAGTTGAGAATTGAAGAAGGCAGCCCAGTATGAGAAACAGGGTCCCAAAAGTTGGCAAAAGAGTCAGAGCAACACCTGCTTCTGCCCTTAAGAATCACACAAGAAGACCTAGCTACATAACTGTAACATAGATGCAGAGGGCCTAGATCAATAGCACACAGGCTCCCTGGTTGTCAGTTCAGTCTCTGCAAACCCCTTGGATCCCAGGTGAGTTGATTTTTGTGGATCTTCTCGTGGCATCCTAGATTCCTCTGGTTCCTGCAATCCTTCCTCCCCATCTTCTGCCAGATTTCCCAAGTCCTGCCTAGTGTTTGGCTGTTGGTCTCTACATCTGCTCCCATCGGTTGCTGGGTGAAGCCTCTCTGATGATGATTGGGCTAGGCACAAATCTATGAGTATAGTAGACTATCATTAAGAACTATTTCATTGATTTTTTCCCCAGATGTATTTAGAAAATGTTCTTTAAAATTTGTGTGCGTGTGCATGCCTGGAGAGATATCTCAATGGTTCAGAACATTGGTTGCTCTTCCAGAGGAACTGGGTTCAACTCCCAGCACCCAAATAGCAGCTAATAATCACATTAATTCCAGTCCCAGTGGACCTGATGCCTTCTTCTGGCCACTGCATGCATTTGATGCACAGGCATACATGCCGATAAACAACTTTGCTTGGACCAGTGAGATGGCTTAGTAGGTTAAAGTGCTTGCTGTGAAGTTTGATGACTAGAGTTTGATTCTGGAAAGTTTATGTTCTAACTCCAGAAAGTTATTCTCTGAACCCCACGTGCATGCTACAGCATGTGCAGACACACATATGAATAAATAAACAAATAAATGTAAAAAAAAAGTATCTTCTTTAAGACATCTGAAACCCTGTGTGATGACTGTGATATGGAGGACAGAAGAAGGCCCACTTAACCTTGGGGCCTTAATGGACACATACTCAAATACTAAAGTGTTTAATGTTTCTTTTAATAAACTCCAGGACTCTTGATTGACCTACAATACCTAACTTATCTTTGAATAGCTGAGACTCATGCTGTGAGATTCTGAAGGCTGTTACCGGATGCGTGGTATGGAGCAGGAAATGAAATCCCACTTTTGTGATTGTCTGCTGAAGGGCGATGCAGCCCAGTGAAGCTCACACTTTGTGGGTCTAGTGTTTTCCTCTTCTGCAGTCACTACCTCAGAGAGGACACTCTGTCCTTGTGTTGTCAAGGTGGTATTTCCATTTCTCACTGGCTATTTCATGCCATCCTGAGCATTTAGTCTAACACTAGAACCAGAATGTCGGATAGGAATGGCTTCCTCTCGCTGCTCTTAACTGTTTGAGATTTGTTTGGCTTTAGGACAGGGGCAGCGGGGAGGCAGTTTTGCTCAAGGAGAAAAATGACACTTCAGAACTGGTATGATGGACCAGATCTTTGTTCATGGATCCCTCTTGGGAGGGAACATATAGAAATACCGACTCATTTTCACAGCTAATTAAAAAAGAAACTGATGGGTGATAATTCCAGTTCACTGTAAACATGCTTTCAAACTCCAGTTTTTCTTTTCAGAAGCCTAGCAGAAACTGAGTTTTGAATACCACAAGCTTTCCGATATATAAGTACCAAATAAGACTGTCACAATAAAATTTTTGCATGAGGTTAACTACACAATTTTCTAATAACATTGGCTGACACAACCATGAAAATCACTGGTAGGTTGAATTTTGGAGGGTATACAAAGGTTTTATTGAACACTTGTTGCCTGTGAAGTGTGCCTTGCTTATTCATGAGCAGCCAGCCATGTCCACTGTGTGCAAGCAGGTACATGTACGCTGTTATGCATGTATGCGTGTGTGTTTATACAGAAAAAAAAAGTTATCAGATACCTCCTGTGACTACCAGTCTTTGCACAGCGTCTCTTTCATTCTTCAAGCAACCCTTTGCTTGGGTATCTCCACCTGTCCAATGAGAACAATATCAGAGCTTCCTTCATTTGTGTACTGTTAAAACTATTTATCTACAGAGCTGTCAGCTTCTGTAAATCCCTCTGTAATCTCACAGACAGGTTCGTTGGGGCCATCACCTGGCTAGGAGTTCAGGAGCTGCAGTGTGTTGTGATTGTACGCAGTGGCTTCCAGAAGCAACAACACGAAGGCACCTTGACCTTTGCTGTGTCTGTACATTACATGCCTCTGACTGTGAAACCATGGAGGATGGTTGGCTCAGTGCTGAGGGTGCACACAAGTCTGTGAAGTGACAGGCTGCTGTGCAAATTTCTTTTTCCTATTCATTGTTATCACATCCTTTAGACATATATACAAATGTATTTAACTGGTTTTTTGTTTTTTGTTTTTTGTTTTTTTCTTTTTGTTTTTTACAATGAACATATCTGTAAGAAACAAGCAATCTCATGTCATGGATACTGTTTTAAAAACTTGTAAGAATGGAGGGGACTGGACCTGCCTGTACTGAATCCACCAGGTTTAAATGAATCCCCAGGGGAGTCTTGGCCCTGGAGGAGATGGGGGGAAAATGGAGGTGGAGGTGGGAGGGGGAGGACAGGGGAACCCATGGCTGATGTGTAAAATTAAAACACAAATATAATGATAAAAAAAATGAAAAAAAAAAGTCTCTCAACGCCCCCGCCCCCCCAAAAAAACCCAAACAAACAAACTTGTAAGAATGTTTCCTTAAGACCTGGTTAGAGAATATTGACATTGAGCTTTTCACAGTTTTATTTTCAAATCTACATTAGTATTTTGGTTACTTAATGTAGCAAAAATCTTAACAGGTCTTATTAATAAAATCAAATCTGAGGCCAGGTATTGGGGTGAAATCTGGGAGATCAGAGAAGCAGAACAAGCCACAGCTACCTCACCTCACCAGTTCCTCAGCTGATCCTGTTTCCTCAGACTGGAAGCCTCTGAGTCCTTATCCCAATGTCTCTCAGCTGAACTGCTGCTAGAAGCCTAAAAGCTTAACCAGCCAAATGCTTAACCAGCCAAATGCTTCTAGTTTCTGGTTCTAATACCTTATATACCTTTCTGCTTTCTACCATCACTCCCTGGGATTAAAGCCTAGCTTTCTGGGATTAAAGGCGTGAGTCACTATGCTTGGCTGTATCCTTGAACAGATGGATTTCTGCCTCTGAATGCTAGGATTAAAGGTGTGTGCTACCACTGCCTATCCTCTATGTTTAATATTGTGGCTGTTCTGTCTCTGACCCCACATAAGTTTATTTGGGTGCACAATATTTCAGGGAACACAATATCACCACAACTTAATATCAAGAAATTGTATATATATATATTTGCAACAGAATTACTTCAAATGAGACTTGTCTTTGCCATTCTGGAGGGCAGAAGGTGAATAGTCACTATGACTGCAGGGGAGACAGACAGCGCATGGAGGCCCAAGGAAGCTGGTTTACAAACTTGGAGTCTGCATTGTGGGCAGTGGGGCTCCATCCACAAAACAGCACTTTTCCACATGTCAGGCAAGAAGTGAATTCAGGTCTTTCAGCTAGCAAAGAGCTGGACTCTGGAAGCCGAGACAGAGGTGAAAAATAGAAACTCAGATGAAGGTTGGATGCTGGCAAAATGCTGATTCTTACCTCTAACTTTCTTCTTAGCCCTTCATAGTTCAAGCACCAAACTAGATATGCATATAGGAGGGCACACAAGAATACATATTCCTTCCACCTCAGACTTTGATTCTTAGAGGGAGGTCTGGAGTCCATCAGACCACTCTGCTAATAAACTGAGAACAAAGTGACCCAATTGTTTAAGAATACACACTAGAGGAAACAGGCTCCTAACTTTGTGCTGGGTGCTGAGATGCCTCCTAACATTCTCATTTTAAGGGTCATGGAATTTGCAAAATAACAGGACAGCAGCTGTACTGTACAAACTTGTGACCCTAAGTCATGGCCCCATGTACTCTGTGATTACATAATAATCATGTTTATTTTCTGTGAGTAAAAATAGACCCAAAAACAAGAAAGGGCACAAGAGCCATTTTATTGACTGGTGTGGTATTTATCACTTAGTCCACAAACTGAGTGCTCTTTTCACATTTACAAACTAGGTGTGCCTCTTCTTTCCTGGGAGTCTACCTTGTAGTGAAATTGACAAAAGGCACACAGTGGAAATGTGATTCTAAGTTGTGATGGAATCCCAGAATAACATGAGACAGGATGTGTTGGTAAACAGACCTGGAGACCTGGCGCTTTTTTAGATTAGGTGATCAGCTCAAGCTTCTCAGCACAAGTCACACTTGACCCAAGACCCAAGAGGTGAGAGGTAATAGGTGCCAAGCAGAGCAGGAGTAAGTGAATACAAGATCCCTAAGGCAGGAGCAATTGTGGATTGAAGAACAGGGATTGAAATGATCTATACTTGTCTATGTGTCACTTTCCTTTCTTATTATCCCCCCTTTCTTTTTCTACATCTGGGCATGAGGCAAAAGGTCTGTGAGATGCTCTATTGCAGCTGGCACCTGGGGCTCTCTGAGTTCCTAGCAACCAGGGCATGGCTGATTTGTAACTAAAACTGAACTTGTAAGTAGAAGATTGGCTTGTTACAAACATTGCAGAGACAGAGAACCCACCAACATCCCAAACTGAAGCTGTCAGTGTGGTGGAAATAGCCATCCCCAGAGACCTTTTCTCAAGCTTGGACATTGTTTCTGGTATGAATGGGTGGAAGTTATAAAGGCATGGTTCAGAAGCTCACTGTTTCTACAGACAGCCACCCAATTTAACACACTGTCAATCTCAGGGAAGAATAATGAAGTGGGTGGCAGTGAACAAGAGTACCAAGAAACCTGTTTGAGAAAGGGAAACCCTCGGAAGTGCACTTTCAATGCACCAACCTCTTGATTTTCAAAAGCTCAAGTTTTACCAGTATTTTCTATCTTCAGTGGGATCCTTTCGAAGGATGTTTCATCTGTCACTAAAATAAATGCTGAGTTTTGATAATTGGAGAATGGTTGCTGGTCTCTTAAAGTGGAAAGCTGTGAGATCTCAAGGTTTGTATTTGTCGCTTTCATATCTCCATTGACAGGTAGCATGGGGCATGGAGAAAAATGGTTAATATGATTGTGGAATCATCATCCCTGAACTATACATACCTCATTCATAAATTCATGGGAGGCTATGTGAATGTCTTCTTTCCCTCAACCCCCTACTAAGTAGCCATGACAATCATTTGCATTGTTTCCATTCCCAGCTTTCTTTTATCCTTCCTTCCTCCTTGAGATTGAAGGGAGGGGTCCTCATGCTCTGAGTATCCTGGCTCTGTGTTTACACAGACTGTCTTCTTTTCTTTTTCCACTGTTGTGATACAAAACCCCGACAAAAGCAACATAAGGGAGAAAGGACTTGTTTTTGCCCACAGTTCGATGTGAAGGCAATTGTGGAAGTCAAGGCAGCAGGAGGTTCAGGCAGCTGATCACATTCTATTCACAATCAGCAAACCGAGAGGGGAGATGGGAAGCTAGCATTCAGTTCACTTTCTGCATGTTGAACACTCCAGCACCCTTTGCCCTTGGGAATGGTCCCACTGGCAATTAAGATGGGTCTTTCTACAACATGTGATGTAATCTAGAGAATCCCCTGCATCCAGGTGATTCTAGGTCTTGTCACATTGACAATTAACACTAAGCACCACCCAGGCATTGGAGTTAGGATGGAAGCTTTTCAGAGCTGGACTCAGCTGTGTAACTGTGGGAACCCTGGTTATGACTGAACCTTTCTGATTCCCAGTTATCTGTCAAGCGATGAAAAATAAACTCTTCCCAAGGCATTTTTAGAGTGCTGAGAAAATATCTAGGCAAAGGCGTGAACATTGGCTAAAATAAAACTACACTAAACTGAGGCTTTGACCGAACTTTCTGAGGATTATAAGAGAATTCTGATTTAAGACTCCGTGAAATTTTGAGTGTTATATTCTTTATCGCTCTCTTTTGATACAAGTCTAATGTCCACACTGAAGTCAAGACATTTTAGCCTCACAATGCATGGAAGCTAGAAGTTGTCCTAAAAGTGTCTGTCCCTAGAACATTCTATTTGTAGACAAATGAGTCTTCTCTAAGGGAAACAAAAGCTGTGATTCCAGAAATTATACAGAAATAGAACATTCTGTGGCATTAGCAGACTGTTACTTCTTAGCTATTCAGTTTCCACATCAATTCCCAGTGGTTCTAGAACAGCAGGGTAAAATTACATTAGAGATGTACTCTGGTGGACACTTGTGGAACCACAGATATACTATGTAAAATTTCCTTTCTCCAAAGAGTAGAGACAGACCTTTCTATTCAGGCAGAGAATTATCCTCTGATCCGAAATCTGTCCTCAGAGAGGGCTGCGGTTGAAGGACGAAGAAGGATTTTACAAAAGGGACTGTGAAAAGAAACAAGAACTTGCTGGGTTAAGTCTAGCGTTGCCCATCTTGCTCACGTCAACTTGCTTTGATGAGCTATACAACTTGAATGCTGTCTGTATAACATTACTTTGTTTTCTATACTTCTATTCCCCAAATTTACTTCCCTTCAAAAATGCGTCCATTATTAGCAAAACTCTTCCAATCCCGATAAGCTTGAAGTGGGGAAATTGTTCTAAGCAGGAATACTTGTGAGTTTCTTTTAAATTCCTCCTACAGAGAGAATATATTTAGTTCTTTGGTAAATATGATGACAGAACAGAATCATGAAATTAAAGGCATAGGCCACATATTTAGGGATAACAGAAAGAATCAGGAATTATACTTTTTAGTTCTCTGTCCAAACCACCAGTAAGCTACTTTGCCACCTGCTTGCTGGCTATGCCATTTTCTCTCTTTGTCGAAGTTTTCAAAATGAATGATTAGGAGTCTGAAGAGATTGCCCAATCAGAAAGTACCTTCTCTGCAAGCATGAGTATCTGAGTTTGATTCCCAGCACCCACCTGAGTGTTGTAGTGCACACTTACAATCCCAGCACTGGTGACCAGGGTAGATCCCTGGTTTTGCTGGCCTGCTCATCTAGTCTAGGAAATCTGTGATCTACATGAAAGACCTGTCTCAAAACATAAGGTGGATAGAGACAGAGAAAGAACCTGATGTTGGCTTTGTGTCTGTTGTGCATATGACATGCACGTATCAGAACACACAATGGCAGAATGGATAGGAGATGCCAGCACTATTGAGGGCAGCTTGTAAACCCTTTGTGAAAGTTTCTATCATTGGGTATGAAGCACATGATTGCAGCTCCTCCAAAGAAATACCAAGTGATATCTATTTATATGGTAAAGATTATGATTTATAGTTACCAAAAGAAAAAGAGCAGAGCCACCACCCACTTCACATTTCTTGATTCTCTGCTGAAACTGAACAATTTATATTTATTAGCAAAAGAAAACATGATTACATGTCCTGGGGCAAATGGCCTTTTCTGATGATGGTCTTTGAGCACCTAAAGGGCTGAGTTTTAAAGACTGAAGGGGCAACAATTCTTAGAGCTCTGTGTGGCACCACACTATCCACCACATTCCTCTGTCCCACTTACAAATATCAAAGGCAGCCTCCGCTTCACTGCCTGGTTGACTGATCCCCTGTATGAGCGTCTTTCTAGGTTTTTGAGTAAAGGTTTCCCTTATTAATTTCACCAGCCAGCATTCACTTAGCATTTGCTTTGAGGCATAATTGACAGGCAAGGTGACACCAGCTTGAGAGAGAGCCATAAATCAGAAATAATTTCCAAAATTGGCTGAGGGGCTGAAGTGTTGAATAGGCAAATACAGGTAAAAATCTCTTTATTAGGGCTGACAGGGACAGTACGTGTCAGCGAAGTGTTCCCTAATGTACTGGGGGAGATTAATTTCAGGGCCCTTCTATGCTGTGTGTTCCTTAACAAGTTCACCACACAGGCCCCTAGGAGGGCAGAGGAGGGGCTGGAGATGAAGTCTCCGAGGCAGGGAGCTGCTTTGTGGCCAATTCCTCTGCTCTTGCAATTACTCCGCTGTTTTAGACTTTATTTGCATTTTGCATCATCTGTGGAAAAGAGCCATAAGTCAAGAACCAAAGGACATAGCAGGATAATGAAGATAAAGAAAAAAGGGGAGGGGGTTCAAAAGTAAGAAAACGGTTTGTGCTGCATAGAAATTAAAGAAAACTTCTATCCCAAATAAGATAAGGAACAGCTGAAATAAAAGTGGGTAGGGTGGTGGATGCAGGTGAGACAACGCCCTGGATTTGACCCCCAGCCCCGCATAAAGTGCATGTGGTGTTGCCTGTCTCTGATGCTGGTACTCAGGAGGTAGAGGCAGGAGGTCCAGAAGTTCAAGGTGACTCTTGTCCAATAGTAAGCTCCAGGCAAGCCTAGGCTGCGTGAGATTCTGTCTCAAATGAGAGAATGAAAGAATGAATGGTTAAATAAATAGATAATTGAAAATACATATAATAATAATATCCTTTAAAGGACTAAAATAACATTTTCCCTACTGGCTCAGATATATTCAGGTATAGGCCATCTATACTTCTCATTTTGTCCAGTTTGATTAAAAAAAGAAAAATTTGATCATCTCATAAACTGTGTTATAGAGATGCTGTGCCATGATTTTTAAGGACATGGCCTTTTATTTCTCTAAGTATCTAGTGAACTATATTTTCTAATTTACAACGAAAATAGCAAACAAAATGAAAAGAGTGCTCTGGGGGATATAGTTAAGTATATTCAGAAGAGTCTGTAGAAAAAGTTAACCCCAGCCATCATGAAAGTTTGAAAAGACAGTAGTCTAGAGAATTTAATGCATAAATGTCATAAATAAGCCTCATTTTTAAAATACAGAATGAAGATATTTTCTAACTAGCACTGGGAATATGACAATATTGCTGAAGGAGATTCATTGGGTAAGTCAAAATTTGAGAAAAGAAATACTGGACCACTTGTATTTGGTAGAGTTGCTGCAGCAGATACTATACTAGGCAACTATCTTATCTAGTTATTAGAAAACTCATCAGTTTCCCATTATAGCTAGTAGATTTAGGACAATAGGAGAAACTAAAAAGGAAAGAGGTATAAATAGATGTGACCAAAGTGCCCACACTATGTTTTTATTCTTTAACGTCTCACTAAATCAGAATTCTTTGGCTCACTTGTTCTAGGCACTGTAGAATGATAGATGGCAAGTTAAGCCCCAGCATCTCATGTGGATTCACGGCAAGACACAGTGTGTGGGAGTTAGCAGTGCATGCTTTTGCAGCTCAGTCATCTTATTTACCTCCATTCACTCTGGGCAGCCATGTACCAAGCTACAATCAGAGACTTTTTTTTAAACTGAAAATAAGCAAGAGCTAGAGATACCTCAGCAGTAAAGAATGAGCATTGTTCTTCCAGATGACTTAGGTTGAGTTCCCAGAACTTAGGCCAGCCTTCTTGCCTGCAGCTGCATGTTAGTCTAGCTCCTTGGGCCAGATGCCTTTGGTCTCCATGGGCACTTGTTCTCATGTGCACATACTTACTCACACATAAGTCTACATGATTAAAAAATAAACATAAAATCTAAATGAAAAAATACAGCGGCAACAATGAACATTCTTTAATATTCAGTCAGAAGTCTCCGAGAGCATCATTTGTTTGCTTTGCAGATTAGAATACAATGTCAGGATATTAACTTTCTGTAGATTAAGAAAACAAAAACTAGTGAGTAGTTCTGAAGCCCATGGCATTCTTCTTGTTTTGCCACAAGGAATAAAACATATAGGAACCAACCCAATTAAATTTTTTATACTCCACTGGTTCAGTCCAATGTAACAAACTTGAAAAGCTAGTATCTTAGTTTTCCATAAGTCAGAAACTATTCTGGGTAAAAGATACCATACTGGTTATGAAAGGATTTATGGAGAATAAATATGGATGAAATCTATATGCATTTTTAGATGTGTTGTGATAACAATGTAGAAGAAAATAGATACAGGCAAAATCAGAGGCTGATTGGAGGAAAAGCGGTTCTGAGTCCTAAGCCATGGGATCTCTCATTGGTAAGCTTTGCAGAGGCCCCAGCTTGGCGTTCACATGGCTGTCTGACTTGGACTGGTTCACAAAACGTATGTGAAATGTAATGGACTCAAACCTCTGTCACTTTCCTCTTGGACTCCTGTGCATTTTCCCTTAATGTCAGGTAGCATACTCGAGCATCTCCATCGTCCTGTGGTCATATCTGATGAATCCACTTATTCAGTCAGGCGTTATGGGAATAAATTTGAATGGCTTCTTGTGAATTTTATGAATAACGTATTGTCAGCAATTCAGGTGTAAGAGCAGTTTTTACTTTCAATCTGTACTTAAAGCATATTTTTATAATGAGCATATCTTTGGGTCTTCTCATAATGTAACCTTATTGTTTTTTAACATGCAATACATTTTACTCACCTGCATGATTTGCTCTTCTAATATTTTGTCGTTGGTTTCCCATTTGTTCCCAAATTTTTGCAGTCCATTTTCCTTTCTTTGGCTGTTTTCTTCCCAGGTTAATAGAGTCAGTCTTCAGTGCTGTTGATTGGTAGTTGCTCTAGACTGTAGCATTCATTGCTTGTTTATCCATATCTGCTTGTCTTAGTTTCACATTCTCTGCCGTACCATGACATACACCTTTAACCGCAGACTTCATTTACACTTCCACCTTACGTGCTAGCTTTACTCTAAAATTCAATTTGCATGTTATAAACCACATATATATTGGTGAAGATAGAGCCCAGGACTTGCACAGGCTAGACTAATACTCTGCCTCTGAGCTCCAGGCCAAGCTTCTGCTATGTACCCGGCAGCAGAGTTTCCCTAAGCTACCCAAGCTGGCTTTCACCTCATTCTAGCCTAGGCAGGCTTTGAAATTGGAACTTGTGATCCCTCTGCCTCAGCCTCTAAAGTAAATGAAATTATAGATCCTCCATCACCAGGAGGAGTTGGTGGACCAGCACCATTCCTGTTGTTTTGTTTGTTTGTTTGTCTCCTGAATATTTTTTTTTTAGTTCTACAGAACTTCAGAAAAAAAAAAAATACAGCCTATGTACTGGTCCCTCTATAATCACCTCCACATACACAGATTCATCTGTCCAGTAAATAATTACATCTTTGTTTAAGTTGCATCTAAATTGATGAAAGACAGAAATATTTTTGTTGTTAGTAGTACCTCAAGGATACCACATACCAACTGTCCCCATGATGTTTAGTAGATTTGATGAACTGGCTAGGACTGGGTTAATGTGTAAAGACTGAAGTGTGTACACGGTGTGAAAACTGGGCCTTTTTATACTGGGGATTTCAGCATTTACAGGTTTTGAATATCTGAAGAGATCCTGGAAATAATTCTCTGTGGATATTCAGGAACAACGCTGTTTACCACTCCTCTGATGCCCAGAGAGCTATGAGACTATGGACCAAGGTGCTCTATGACGGGGCATCCAGGTAGGTACCAAGACTCTGAGATTCTGGCAGCTGTGCAAGAAGTGATGGTAGAAAAATCTCCTAGTCCACTTCCGCTTGCTCAGTAACCTAAGTCACAGCCTGCCTGAGAGGTCATTTGCACCTTTAGGATGCCTCTAAATCTTCTGTTTTACACAACCACTAACAATAATCACATGCCTAGCTATTTCTTCCAGTCTAAGAAAACACAATGTTTTTTGAAAAGCCTTGCCCATCAGATGATTTGTCCAAGTTCACAGTAAATCACTACATTAGAACATACTCTATTCATCTTTCTTAGAAAATACATCCATGTACAGTTCTGCTTCTGCTTGTTTTTCTGTGGCTATATCTCCTTGTTATAGAGAGGAAGGTATGAAAATATGATTTTGTGGATGTTTCTCAGCTTTTCTTTGAAGGTAGTTATGCTCTGCTTCCTTACTTCATCTCTCCTCTGTGCCCAGCTCTATCACTTCCTGCCTGTCTGTACAGACCTCCAGATCACTAAGGTTAACTAATGCTAGGGCTAAAGGCGTGTGCCACCACACCTGGCTCTGTTCCCAGTGTGGCCTTGAACTCACAGAGATCCAGATGAATCTCTGCCTCCAGAATGCTAGAATTAAAGGTGAGTGCTACCATTGCCTGACATCTATGTTTAATATAATGGCTGGCTTTTTCCTCTGATCTTCATGCAAGCTTTGAGCACAAATAAAAATATCATCACAGGTAGTTGTTTTAGTTGCATTTCAATTGCTATGATAAATACCAAGTAACTTAAAGGAAAATGGTCCTTATTGGGCTTTTACTTCCAAGTTTTAGTCCATCACTGGTAACACTAGGAAGGACCTCATATCACACCCACAGTCATGAGGAGAGTAATGGAAAACACTCATGTTACCTGCTTGTGTACTGTTCCATATTTTCCTAGATTTCTCTGGTCTTAGATATTTGAGGGTATACTTCCTAGGATATGACGCTGCCTACAGTGAACTATGTCAATTAACAATCAAGACAATCCCCCACATACATGCCCACAGACCAGTCATGATCCCTGAATCGAGACTCTCTTCTGGGGTGATTCAAGGTTGTGTCACATTGACAATTAAGCCTAGCCAGAACAGGATTCTTCTATTTTTTTCTGTAGCCTACCAAATAGAAACATCTATATCTAGTTCCTGTCTGTGTTCCTATGTCTCTCTTTCTCTGTCTCTCTCTCTGTTCAATCTCTTTCTCTTATTTCAATGTATACGAATGTATATTCATGTACACATGTGGGCATGTGGAGGTCCTCAGGCACTTGAGATTACAAGTGTACATTACCATTCTTGATTTTTTTTAAACCAGAGTTCTTGGCTTGATCTCAGGTACTCATGTTTGCAAGGCATCTTCCTAGACCTTGTCTCTTTTTTCTCTCTAGAGATTTCTTCCTTACTCCACAACCAGACATCTATCATTCCTTAAAATCAAATTCAATGTTGTATCCTCTATGAAACTCCTCAAACAACAAATGCACAGAAAATGTAGAAGTCTCCTCTTGCTTCTAACATGTTTCCTCCTCACCAGCCCTAACACCCTTTTGCTATTCACACACTCTCCATATGGCTAATTTTTCTTAATTTTTTTGCACACACACAGACTACATGCACATTAAGAGCCCTTCTTCAAGAAATGTTTGCTTTTTTTTCTTTCTTGGACATAGAAATTATTTTTTAATTGTTTTACTTTAAAAAAAAAATCCTTCACTCAAAAGCTTGTAGAGTCCTCATGAGTAAATTTGTTTGAAGATACTAGTGAATATAATGATGACAATTTTCTTGTTTGAAATGGTAGAAAGTAAGTGATAGGAAGTTGTCCCTTTCACATAATAAATCTTCCCATGTACAATAAAAGACGTAATGAAGCACTCTCCATATACACATACACTTACTGTGTATACATTATTTTAACATAAACATGAGTATCTATAAACATGCAGTCAGGATGTCTGACTCTGCCAAACATAAATATACTCAACTGTATTGATAACCCCATGTGCTGTGACCATTTGTCTTATTCTGTGTTGGGTACAAGTGTTTAATGTAGGCTTTAAGAATTTATAGACTATAATAAACAAAAGCATCAAATTATGGCGAAAGAGCTGAATTCAATTCAGGAAACTTCACTGTCATTCTAAAACACACTAACGGAAATTTTAGTGATGGAAAGTTTTTAAAAAGTATTGTAAACAATTCAATGTATGTTTTTCTAAAAGCAAAGCTCTTCTCCATTGCCTACTTCAGAATCTACCATACTGTTCTCAAAGATCAGTACTGTGAAAAATATCTTTTGAGTGAATAGAGGTTGATGAGTGATCAAAATGTCGGACAAAACCTACAATTTTAAATTATGTAAGTGCACAAGAATCATCTAACAAACGTAAAGCATACTTTGAAGAGGAATGTAATATCTGTAAAATAGCACTATACACCTTATAAGTGATAAAACATATATATCAGAATACAGTGGGCAGAAAACAGAGACCGTGGCAAAGTCAGAGTTGAGCATTGCCCCCGACAATGTCTAAGACAGGGTTAACGAGCCACATTTCTGGTAACTGTCCACACCACCAGTTCGTTTTGTAGGAACTAAAGCAGCTCAGCAGTTCACATTGATTCCAGCACCACTGGGATCTGTTGTTCACCCCTGGCCCAGGTTCCTTTTGGTTCCCAGCAAAGGCTCCCTTCCATCCTCATTCTCTCTACCCCACCGTTCTCACTTCGGTTTACCAGGTCAGAAGGGCATTGGGAGGAACAGCTGATATGTATCCTAAAGAAGCTAATGGTCATGGTGCAATCCAGGTGAAAGGCCTTCACTTCTGTAGGTTACAGTCTTTTAACCCAACTTTTAAAGATGGGACCTAAGAGATGAGCGTGTTGTGGTTTACCTGTGCAATTCAGGCTTGGCTCTTTATCACAGAGTGCAATATTGATGAGGACAAGGGGAGCACCTTTGTTCTCTGTCACCAGCACCTCATGGAAGCCATAGCTAAATGTGGGTTATGGTAACTGAAGAAGGAGGGGCTTGAAAATACTTTCCTTAAGTCCAATAATAAATTGGCCAACTTGGACTTAAAATCAGTTTAAATTGAATCCTAGAACCAAAATACCACATTTTCAAAAAAATTTGTGACAAGGTTTTTCTGTGTAGTCCTAGCAGACCTGGAACTCACTTTGTACACCATTCTGGCCTTGAAATCACAGAGATCTGCCTGCCTCTGCCTCCCAAGTTCTGGGATTCAAGGTGTGCACCAAAGACACCACATTTTATTTCTTAATGTCTCTAGTGGCACATGACTCAAGTTTCTACACCTCATTTTGGAACTTGTTAGATCACTCACTGATTTGGCTTAACTTGCCTCTGAATTATTATGTAATTATTGGCTGCTCATACGCAGGGATTCTGTGGGTTGCAAGGCAAGCCTTTATTGGTACTTTGTGTGCTATTGTCTCTGGAAATTTTCTTCTTGAAGATTGCCAGTTATTTATCACACCATATATTCCCTCCCCATCATCCTTGTACTCTGTCAGAGAAATTAGCCTAGTCATCCATGTCTACTCTAGGAAAGAGAAAATCCAATTCAAAAGATTGAATGTCCATAGAAAGATTTAGAGGTAGAAAAGTTTTCAAAATTATATCGAATTATTAGCTAAAGACCTGATTCCTTACAAATTTTGTGATCTGACTTACATAGAATCTGCATTATCTATGACTTCAAAATCCAACAATCCAGTCAGCAACAATACAAGACAAGCACACACACACACACCCGGGGGGGGGGGGAGGGGTTGGGAAAGGCAGAAGAGAGAAATAGAGATCAAGATGAATTTTCAAAGTGATAGGCTAGGATGTACAAACAGTGATTTATGAGAAAATATTTTCAAGAGTTTCTTCTGAAGGTAGCAGAAAACTATGGCACTGGCTGGATTATAAGAGACTGATGATGATGGTGATAACAATGATGAGCAGGAGGAGGATGACGAGATGATAGTGATGACGATGATAATGATGACAATGACGGTGATTCCAGTGGATTGACACATAAACAACTTGTTGAACGAGTTTTCTCTTATTCTTTCACCATTTATGCCTCTCCTTGTGCTGCCTAGTTTTGGCCAGTTTTAGTGGACTTGTTTGCTGCCATTCATTCTTGAGTCTCAATTTATTTTCCTATTATGTATATTTCAAGTAAGTTTTCCAAATTGTCTTTAGTTTTTAAATTGATTGCTTATTGCCTAAGAGGTTAAGAACAAAATCAAGCGCTTAGTCTCACAGAGGATTCCAACTTGGTCTTAGCTCAATAGTCTTTCAAAACTCTTCTGGCCAAAGTGCAGAGGAGTGTGGTATGTAGTTCAGGATGCTACTTGAGTAATATTTTATGACTCAGGACATTAAAGTGGTAGCTACCCCCTGTTAACGACATAAGCAGTGCTATGTGTCATGCTTAAGACACTGCATACATTACCTTATTTAATCCTCAAAATGCCATAAATTAAACACTGTGACCCCAATTCCACAAAGGAAGAAAATGAACTTCAGAGAGAATAAATATATCACCTAAGGGTCTGCATTAGTAACTAGGAAAGAATACAGATTTGAACCCTGGTCACATTTCAAACAACTATTCTAACCCCATGAAGTGTAACATCCAGGATCAATGCTCATTAGAATGTGACCTGACCTTGGAGGTCTCTTACTGAGGCTAAGGTAAGATGCAGTAGAGAGTGGTCATTAAAAGTAAAGGGCTAAATGAATCCTGGCCACGGCATTGGCTTGCAGGTTTTTTTTTTTTTTTTTTTAAGCTTTGTAGCTGTACAGGCAGGCGTTAGGTTATTTGAGACAGCCCATGAGATAGATGAAGCAGTACCTGGTACCTAGTAACTTCTCAATAACTATCTGCTACTGTTATTGTTTTTACAAACCCGATATTCAAAACTCACTCCGAGAATGTAATGTATGATTGCCTTTACCTAGAGCTGAGGTTAATGACTCCTGATGCAGGGAACTCCTCCCTCCTAGAGAGAATCATTTTCTCTTTGGTAGCTTCCAGTCATTAGAATGCTTTTCCTAATAGTCAGCTAAAGCTGTCACAACTGTCCCTAGCAATGCTGTCCAGTGTGGCACACAGCAAGCAAGTGACAATTAGTAGATGATTATTGTATCTGTGCCAGTGGCGTTCCTGCCAAGCAACACTCATGATGCTGGCCTTCTGTGTTTCAGTTCCTTGATGGTCCTCTGAAAGGTCTGAGTAGAGCTCTTTCCTGCAGGTGGACAGAAGACAGTTCACAAGGAAACAGGACTCTGCTCCCCTCTGCTCTGAGGTGAGTTATATCTTAAGTAGCTAAGTTCAAGTTTATGCTTTCATTTACATAGTCACATGATGCCCCTGAGTTCCATTCATCCACATCATGCTGTCCTGGTGCAACTGAGTGAGGCCTTAGATCTAAATGTGTCATTTATAATGGGCTAGCAAACATAAGTACTTGGGCATTATAATAGTCTTATTAATTGAGTACAATATAATAAAGACAAATATGTGAATTGGGATTTACTGAATACAACAGAACAATTCCTCAATAGTTTATTCACAAAAGGACTCTAACTATTCTCATCTATCTCTTTAGATTGATTAATTGTTAGCATATTACCTGTGAAACCATAACATCCTTTGAGCCTACCCATACTCTGCCAGGATTCAGAAAAGAGCCTATAACTTTGTTTGTTCCTTTGGTTAATTCAGCATCCTTTATCTTATCTCACGAAACCCCAATCTAAAGCTCCTCCTCCACTGCTACACTACCTTCCATTTACAACATGGGTCTAATTTCATTGTCTGGCAGTTGCCCTTCTGTGGCCTATCCAGCAGAATACCCTCTCCTGTAAGGAGCATAGGAAGCATTTGCAGAGCTTGTTTCTAATAAATTTTAACAACTATGTCTTCATTCACTGAATATGATTTCCTTTCGCATTTTCATTATGCTTATATGTGTGATAGACTCTATAGGGCGGGCGCTGCATGATTTTAATTCAACGCATCATGATCAAAGTTCACTAATCAGTCAGACTTCCTTGTACATGGCTTCAATATCTGTGGATCCATCCAAGCCTGAATTAAAAGTATTTGGGAAAAAATGAATCAATATGGAAAATATAAAGTCTTTTGCCCTCACTGTTTCTTAAACAATATTTACATTGAATTAAGTATTAAAATAATTAGAGATGACTTAAACTGTGGGATAGAGTATGCATATAAGTTCTATGTGAAACTATGCCATTTTTATAAAGATTTTAGTTATGTACATATTTGCACATCTGTGATGAGCCTTGAAAGCAATTCCCCAAATAGATGTTGACATATGTATGAGCACATATGTCCATGGATAAGTGCTGTAAGCTACCTGACTTTGAGAAATACCCTCAGCTGTATAAATGAAATAGTAGAAATCCTTCTGTGAGGGACTCATGAACAATAGCCATCTACAGTTCTACCTGTGCTTACATGTAGTTAGGTGTGTTCAGGGTGCTATGGCTAGATGGTCTTTATATATGGATCTGCTTATCTACACACATACATATCTAAAAATATCTGCAGAAGACACATACCTGTGACTGGAGTTTACAAAAAAAAGGAGCAGCTGCTATAAATTTAGTTGTGGAGATGGTTGCTTCCATTATTATTGTTACAATCATCATTACTTGAATTGTTTTTTTTCTGTGAGGCTGTCTGGTTATGCTCAACAATTTATCAACAGCAATGACAGTATTTTGCCCCTTGGTTGTCACTGTTGTCCTGCTAAACTGTGACAATCCTGAGGGAACATCCTATCTGTTATTCCTCAGATGTCTAGGAAAACAGAAATTGCCTACATCAGAAGTTGGGGGGCCCCTTTCCACAAGCCTAAATTTCACTAGAACTCAAGATGTGATTTTTTTTTTCTGGGAATTTTCAATGTCTTTATTTCTCACGCGAACACCTTCTTTGCTGTTTTCTTCTACATCCTGCCTTCTGTTTCCCTCACCCCAACTCCCCTTCACCCATGCTTTCTATGCTAATTCCACCTGTCAAGCTCCCCTTCGGCCCAGCTGCAGAGGCAGCAGGCTACCCATTGCGTCTTGCTGACAGATTCTTCCTAATAACAGTCCAGTGACAAAGACCTGGTTGGGAAATCCACACTTTAGAATAAAGCTGGTGAAAAAAAAATAGGTGTTTTCCCCCAAGGTGTTATAATCTCAACAAGTTATTTTTGTTAATGAGCTTCTAGAAGAAAGACATTAGGTTGGAGCTCAAGAAAGTTAGACCCTGGTTGTGAGAAGCCAGAGCTTGCAAGGTGACCAGAGAAGGCTTTATCAGGTCACACAGCCAGACACACAAAAGGGCAATTTCTCTCTTGTAGCATTAACCCTCAACTGGGAATGCACGTAGGAAGGCCCCGCTCTTCACAGACACTCCAGGACAAGGTGATAAGAAGATTACAAGTAAAGCTCCTCTTTAGCTATTCCACATCTCCTGTCAGACAGAGTAAGTTAAATTACAGTGCTGGCCACAAGTGCATTGATCATCCACTCAGCTTGCACTACCCCAGGCTCTCCTAGATCTATGCTTAAGATCAGCAAAATCATCTCAGCTAAGTTCATTTTAGCGAGGGGGGCTAATTCAGGGAGGTGAGGTCAGGGCCCCGGCCCTTACTGCCCAGTGTTGAACTCGAGTGATGTACGATCGTCATCAGTGAGGATTTCCTTTCAGTCCACAAGAGGTGTTGAAAAGACCGAAAACACAGATGGCTGAGCCCATGCTCTGAAAGGACTCATATATATCTCTATCAGCCTCTGGCTCCTCCCTCTTCTAGTAAATTACCAGATTCAAATTGCAGAAGACATTGATAAGAATGTCATTTTCCTGTTCAGAATTCCTATGTGAGTATTCAGGATGACACGTTGAATAAGTCCTGTTACACTTTAGATTCCTTTCCCTTATTTATTAATATGATTTTCTGTTTGGACACAGTGTTCTCTTAGCCCTTAGCTACCCTCTTTTGACCTATAAAATATACCACGCTCTCTAAAAAAGATATAAATTCTTTAAATGGTTTTGATAGCCCAGTCTTCTTACGAATAAGATAAGCCTTTCTGAGGCTATAACAGAAAGAAAGAAAAGATAAATCATTAGAAACCCTTTAAAATTCTGTACATGACACCCTTCTTTATTAAAAAGGCCCATTGTAAATTGGAAAGTTCCAAAGTCTTTGTGGTGAGGGAGAATGAATTATAATGACATCACTGGGTCGTGAACTAGGCCCACTGGCTACTTTCCAGGATGAAATTGACTGGGAGAGATCAGATGAGCCCATTCGTAGTTGAAGACGTCTGGGAGGCAGCCAGGGAATCGAGGTTCAAGCCCCCTATTTAAGACACACTTCCTCTTCCTCTCCATCATCAACTTGGATTGGTGATTTCCCAGGCTAGGCATGGTGCCTAACAATGCATTTCAATCCATATTCTAAAGAACACCCAAAAAGTTCTTGGTACTCATTCCCCTGTGAAAGACCTCATGAAAAATATTAACATGTCAACATCTGGCTGACACCTTGGGTATATTTTCATCATGCTGCTGATGGGAAGCAGTTTGCCTTCAAATAAGCATAATTTGCCATTTTTCCATTCTCCTTTTTGTCTCTCTCCCAGCATAATAAATGGTGTCTGAAGCCCAAGAGAAACTCATTTCTGTTAACAGATCATTTGTAAACCTTTAAGGGCAGCTGGTGTGAAAGGGGCATTTTTTCCTTCTGTCTTAACTTTCCTCATTGTCTCTCTAAATGCAAAATGACACCTCATTCAAAGCTCTCTGGTGTCATCTTAATCCCCTTTACGCTACACAGTCTACCATTTTGATATTGCTGGAGACTGCATGGAGGCTTTTACCTAATACTGTAATACCTATTATCTGAAGCATTTAGATACATAGACTCTAGCCAGCTAAGAATAATGCAGATCAATTGGATGGCAGCAGCCCAGTAAAGTCAGCTAGGAGATTTTTTTTTTTTTTGAGAAAGGGGAAAAAAGGGGTATCTACCCACCTGACCTTACAGCCAGCACATTTCAATATTAATATACTTTATGCATGCCTATGATAACATTTTACTTTCTTTATGGTTCTATGGGAAGTCCCACTTCTCTCGGTAAAGATTATTGCCTATTCTGAGGAGGGTTATGATTATAGATACTAACTAAGAGAAGAATAATTGACCATAAAAATCCTTTTATATTCCCACAATTATTTTTGCATTGACTAAAAGTGTCAAGAAAATTTTGATTTTATTAGCAGACCTGTAATTTTGCTTTCATTTCATTTTTTATCTGGACTTCCCCCCACCCAATATGTTTTGAGTCTGAGTTATTTGGCAGTCGTACAAAAGAACAATTTGTTACAGAACCTTCACCAAATGGAAGCCCTATAATCCAAGCATAACATCAAGTATCAAATAAAATAAAAATGTATGAGATCAGCGAAGGGGACATGCTCAAAGGTAAGGAAAAGATCTAAGGCTTAGAAACAGAGAAGTTTAAATCAAAATTTGACTGCTCAGCTATAAAGTAAGTCTACAGAACAAAGGGTCAAATGCAGTGTTGACCCGTCATTCCCCTCCACCCACCAATAGGTCAGATCCCATCAGCACTGATCCTATTTCCAGTAAGGCACAAAAAACAGAGTTGTGCTGCCTAAGACATATTGTGGACAGTCCCAAAGGACACTTGAGAGGAAGCAGGAAGAAAGGCATTGGCTCCTGAAGAAGAGGATGCAGTTGACAGAAGCTGAGGATGTGGCTAGTGGACCCTTGCAAACAGACCCCTCTCTTCTGAATCATAGTTGCCCCTATCATTGCCTGAGAAACCCAAGCACAAGGAGCAAGAACAAACCAAAGGTCATACGTAGATGCTGTGGTGAAAGCATGACCACATCTGAAAAAATCTCAGTGAAAACAAGGAGGGAAGCATGGCAACATCTCTGTTAATGGGGCATTTTGATCTGCGAGATTCTAAATGCATTGTCTTTTGGTATGTGACATGATGTTGAACAAAGCAGGAATAGAAGAGACTCAAGGCTTTGTTTTACTCTCACAAACCAAACCCATTCTGGGTAGCTCATGTCTCTACACCATGTGAGTTATATTTCCCTTAAATAAATAGTGAAAACTTATATGAAGACACAAATTCTAGATTCTCCATAATCTTAAGCCATCAATGAACTATCAAGAGGTGGGATCAGATACATTCCTCAAGTGATGTGAATGGAAACCTGCTTCCAGTGGCCACTGCCCTCATTCCCTTTCTATGAACAGTAGGGGCTTAGCAAAGACAAACTCTTGGCTCTGAAGACTGCAGATGCAAGGCAAGAAGGCAGCTCTCTCCTCCAAAGTTAATTGGAGTTTCCAGACAGAATGGAGACTTTCAAGGATCAAATTTTATATACTAGGGATAATGCTAAGAAACCAAAACTGGCTGGGTGGTGGTGGCACACGCCTTTAATCCCAGCATTCAGGAGGCAGAGCCAGGCGGATCTCTGTGAGTTTGGGGCCAGCCTCGGCTACCAAGTGAGTTCCAGGAAAAGGTGCAAAGCTACACAGGGAAACCCTGTCTCCAAAACAAAACAAAACAAAACAAATAAACAAAAAAGAAACCAAAACTGACTCATTATTTTTCAGCTAAGTGCTCGCTGGATCTGAGAAAATATCATGTATTCTAAGCCTATAAAGACAGAGGTAAGGGACATAGAGAGATTTTTGAGTGACATTGGCACATGTTTATTTGAATTTTGAGTGCCTATTAGAATTCTACACAGGACTAGTACCCAAAGTCATCCTGGAGACTGGGATGTGTAGTAGGAAGTTGACTGCAGTAGCTCATGAATGTGAGACTGGTCTGGGATATATCCTGTTGCAAGGAAGAAGCTGTAACCACTGCCTCCCAACATAGTCCATCTGGCCCTCAGAGAGTGCAAGGACACAGAAGCTTCTAAATCTTTATGTCAGGATGTCTGGAGACTAGAGAGCTGTCATGAGGCTGCCCGGTCAATTCAGAAAGAGAAGAGATAAGACTCTCTGGAGATATTAAAGGAGTAGGTAGGCCCTTCCAAACCACTGCTTGAGGATAAATTATATTGTCTTATGGAAAATAAGAACAAAATGAATACTGGTGAAGGACACTGAACCTACACACTAGTTGGACAAGTGGCTCACCATTGACCTATAGTAATCAAATAGCTAACAAACAATTGATGATGTGAAAGACTATGCAGATGAAAGTGCTAACAGTTCAGTTAATTCTTTCTTTTTGTCTTCTTGCCCATGTCCTTCTCCCAACACTGGAAGGCCAGTCAAAATGGAGAATTGAAAGGGGCTTTTGGTTCTTCCTGGCCGGAATCAAGCAATGTCATAGTTAGTTGTGCCAACCTGACACAAACTTAGACATACCTGGGAAGAGGGAATTTCACAAGGGGAATTGACTCCATCAGAATGGTCTATGTGCATGACAGTGAGGCATTTTCCTGGTTGTTTATTCATGTGGGCCTCGGGTGTATACAAAAGGTAGCTGAGCAACCTAGGGGAAGCAAGCCAGTAAACAGCAATCCTCCATGGTCTCTCCTTTAGTTCTTGCCTCCAGGTTCTTGCCTTGAGTTTGCCATGGCTTCCTTCATGATGGACTGTCATCAGGAAGTATAATCCAAAGAAACCTTTTCCTCACAAAGTTGCTTTAGGGTATACACTGTTTTATTGTGGCAATAGATAGCAAACTAAACACCTCCCTAACCTCAGTGACAGATGTTACCTAGAAGGATAAATTGAAACAAAACCTTTTCCTCCCCAAGTTAGTTTTGGTCAGTATTTTGTCTCAGCAGTGGAAACCAAACTAGGACAGTCAGGGAAACTAGAAAAGCTTGACCAAAGAGGGGAAAAGAATGAGGGTAAAAGGGAGATTTTTGCCTCTCTTTAATAACCCAAGCACACAGGGTCTTATCTGTTCTCGTGGCAGTGGAAGAGAGGAAGAAAAGGGCAAAATCAACATGAAACTCTCTAGTTTTAAAATATGATAAACTGGCAAAACATTAATTTTGATTTGCTGTTAGAGAATGCCTCACACTGGGTAATTTATAAACAAAAGAAATGAATGTCTTCTATGCTGGATGTTGAGAAACCCAAGGTCCAGGGCTCCATATATAGCAAGAGACAACACAAAATTCCAGAGAGATAGAGAGAGACAAAGTGAGAGATCCAAACTCTTTGTCTTAGGAACCCACTCCTGTGATGACTAACCAGTCTTGTGATAACTAGCCCACTCCTGTGATAAATAACCCACTCCTGTGGTAACTAGCCCACTCCAGTGATAACTAAACCACTCCAGTGATAACTAGACCACTCCAGTGATAACCAACCTACTCCAGTGATAACTAACAACTCCTGTAATAACTAGACCACTCCAGTGATAACTAACCCATTCCTGTGATAACTAGACTACTCCTGTGAAAACTAACCCACTCCAGTGATAACTAAGCCACTCTTGTCAAAACTAACCCACTCCTGTGATAACTAGCCCAGTGCAGTGATACCTAATCCACCTCTGTGATAATTAACCCACTCCTGTGATAACTAACCCATTCCTGTGGTAATTAATCCACCCCTGTGATAACTAACCCACTCCCATGATAGCACCATTAGTCTGTTCTAAGAGCAGAGCATTCATAAGTGAAATGACTCTTGAAAGTCCCAACTCTTCATACCATTATGTGCTGAGAATTTAGTTTCTAACACATGAAGCTTGGCAGACTCATTCAAACGATAGCAGTAAGTTTTTATACTCAGGACTGGAAAGCTAGAGGATCCTGTCAAGTTAACTTTAAAGAATAGAGGAGATAAATGTTGACATAACACAGGGGATGGCAGGTTTGGAATGATGAATAGAATTGCACACCACAACCCAAAGGAAAGTTTTTTGTGTTACACCCAAATTAAGCTTCCCAGTGTATAAACTCCTTGTCTCAAGGTTGCAGGAAAATACTTAATGAAAGCAACTGTGCTAGGTTTTGCCAACTTGACACAAATAAAGACATCTGGGAAGAAGGAATATCAACTGAAAATTTCCTCCATCAAACTGGCCTTTAGCTATGTCTTTAGGACATTTTCTTTATTAATGATTGATGTGAGAGGGCCCAGACCATGGTGGGCAGTCAAAACATCCATCCACTGCAGATGCCCCTAGATTGCTAAGAATGTACGCTCAGCAGGTCATGCGGAATAAGCCAGTAAGCAGCACTCCTCTATGGCCTCTGTTTCAGTTCCTACATTCTGGTTCCTGCCTTGAGTTCCTGCTCTAACTTTCCTCATGGTTGGCTATGATTGGGATATATAAGCCAAATAAACTGGTTGCTTTAGGTCATGGTGTTTGATTATAGCAATAGAAAGCAAATTTAAAAAGCAAGTCAAGTGAAGATGAGCCAACAGTTCTAGGGTGTGTTCATCACAACCTTGGAGTCCTGGTGGCAGGAGTGGAAGGTAGCCACTCACACTGCATAGTCAGGAAGTAGAGAGGGAAAATGCTGGTTCCCAGCTCTTTCACCTTTTTAGCCAGTCTGAGATCCTAGACAATAGAATGGTCATGGCCACATTCAGGACAAGTCTTTTAACCTAGCCTTGTGAACTGATCCAAATGATCCTTCATAGGCATGCCCAGAGACTTTTTTACAGAACAATTCTAGATCCTATCAACGTGACAACCAAAGTTAGCCATGATGCTTAGTAAACGAGTTACAAGTCTAAGACTTCATCCTACCTGCCAATCTGATCAAAGTAAGTGCTTCATGACTTGTTGAATTCCTTCTTATGAGCACCAAGAAGGTTGAATCGGGTTGTTAGGGATCATCTATTATACAACTACAAGTTACAAGTCAGAACACAAAGCGTGACTACATTGTCAGCCAATGACATGGATGGGTGGGAAGATTATTCTTTTATTCCATAGAACCATATTGTTTGGCTGAATTCCCTGGAACTTCTGGTTTTCCTTCCAATTGTCAGATTTTATTTGGAGGATGTAATCATTAATTTTAGACATCTAGGACCAAATGCCTTACAGAAGAAACTTAGGAGGGGAGGGGTTCAGTCTTTCAGCAGTCAGCTTTGACCTTCCCCTTTGTGGAGGCACTGTCTCTCTTGTTTCTGCCACACTGAATATGCTAGATGAGCTGGCCCTCAAGCATGTATGGGCTTCTGTATCCACCTTCAATCACCCCATAAGAACATTGAGAATGCAGCTGCATGTGCCACAGTAGGCTTTTTTTGTAGTAGATTCTGGTATCTGACTAGGGTAACCAGGCTTGCCCCCATTTGTTCTCTGAAGGAACTGTGCCCAATCTTAAATTGACCAACTACCCATTCATGATCATGGACACTCTTTTTGGTGGCTGGTAATCAGCAAATCATAACACTTTCTAGTGCCTTATCTGGTCTTAAATTCTTTCCAAGGAAATTTAAGTGGAATGGTCCTTCTAGGCAAGATATCCCCATTTCTCTGTCCTAGAAGAATTAATAGTGTTAGATAAATCCTTTTCTTTAATAGCAATATCAAAAACAACTCCAGTGATATTCATGGATAAAGTGGGAGGTGACACATACCTATTAATGCTTGGTGTGCAATGACATGTGAACCCAAAGATGTGCCCTTTCCCCAGCATCAAGTGCACCAGAAAAAGGATGAAACAGTACACTGTTATGAAGAAAGTGAATGTGAAATATATTGGACTTTGTCCAAATGTCTATATACCTGTATAAGGCATAAACATACATTGTGTGTACACACATGCACAAGTATGTACTTTCAAATTGATGGAACTGTGAAGAGTACCACACTACAAAAGACCAATATCCTGCCAGTAGTGTAATCAAAGTAAAATATGCACACAAATATAGCACCACTAATGTAAAGCAGGAAGTAGTAAATGTCAAAGAAACCCACAGATGTAGTGCAATCACAGTGCTAAGGCGGCAAGGGTTTCCTGTATAAAGGACCCAGAAAGGGCTCTGCAGAGGAAGTGGCATTTTAAAATAACATCTGTCTTCTGTGCGAGACTTTCACACCAACCACTAACAATATCCTCACTACCACAGGACCAAGAATTACCCTTACTGATGACAGACACTTCCCTTTCCCTGTCTGGCAAGCTTGCACACATCAGGTAAGACTCACATCAAGGCTACTTGTCCTGCATCTCTTATCTCTTTCTCCAAAGTGAAGGGAAATGATGTACTTATAATCACCAAAAAAAAGAAAGAAAAAATAATTAAAATAATAAACCAAACTGAAATTTGAAATAAATTATTTAAAAGTTTAAAGATTAAATCTAATTTAGAAGTTTTATACATATTTTGGAGGAAGTCATAAACAAATAAATTGATTTCTACAAAAATCAGACATGCCTCACAATTTAAAAAGGAAACATAGAGAGCCAGGCGGTGGTGGCGCATGCCATTAATCCCAGCACTCGGGAGGCAGAGCCAGGAGGATCTTTGTGAGTTCAAAGCCAGTTTGGTCTACCAAGCAAGATCCAGGGAAGGCGCAAAGCTACACAGAGAAACCCTGTCTGGAAAAAAGCCAAAAAAAATAAATAAATAAATAAGGAAACATAGCTTCAACATTCAAGGCTAAAAGTTTAATAAACAATGGTAGCATGTATGGTGAGCATTTCCATTAAAAAGTACTCTGAAAGTGTGTGTGCAATACTATATGGTTCCACTATATTACTCATTGAGACATTAGCGTTACAAAATTCACAAAAGACAAAATTCTAATGTCATGAAACTCTATCTGCACAAGTAGGTGTATATTTGAAGAACTATAAGAAGATTGGAAGACAGTCTAGCAGAGTATTTAGCAATCTTCAGCTACGATGGAGACCAGGTGATGACCTCTGCAGTTTGTGACTTTACTTCCCTGCTGATCAGGAAATACATTCAGATTTTTAACAAATATCTCTCATGTTGATGGATTCTTGTAACTCTTCCCTAGAAATTCTCCTTTGATTTCCATTATCTGCTGTCTCCCCATTCCCGGTAGTGGAAACACATTTTGTGTCTCTATCACTTTGTTCCTGTAGATGTGCCTCTGGAGAAGCAACCTGTTAACCTATAGCTGTTAAAAAGAACATAAGCTCCAAGAAGGGGCAGGTCGAGGTTTGGGTTCATTTCTTTGTACTTTTAGCTGTATAATATCTGGAAGCTACATTACCTGTTCTTCATCATCATCATCATCATCATCATCATCATCATCATCATCTGATGCAAACTGAATGCATATAAAAAACAGGTAGCACAAGTCCTGAGCTATAGCTATGGTGATAATAAGTAAGACATTACTTTGTGTGGCTTCTCCTCTCTGCACCCAAACTTGCCCATACTTCTAAGTCCAACTTACATTCTGTTCTTCAGTTATAGTTTTTCATGAATCACTCTGGTTTTCATATCTCCTTTTTTCTAACAATCTGTCTCTAACATTCCCTTAGTGCTTACATATAATGATACAAATTTAATAATACATAGGTTCCCTCATCGGCAGCTGGTATTATCCAAGCTCCCCCACAGCTGGATGTCTGAAAACTTGGATAACATTGAACCCTACCTGTATTGTTTTTCCCATACATGCATTTTTTTCTGACAGTGTCTAACTTATAATTAGGCATAATAAGAAACTGACAACAATGACATAAAAACAAAGCAATCATAAAATGCAACATAGTAACTGATGTGTTCTTTCTCCCTTCCTTTGGAATTTTCTATTTAATATTCTGAGAATTCTGTTGACGATGGAGAACTGAAGTCACCAGAGAGGACATCTTGTATGCATCAAGTGTGTCACTGCCCTTTAGATATCCACAATGTCTCTCATTCACTTTTAACTTGGCTGATGGAGAGCTGCATCTTTTTTAGATGAGTTTTAAATATGGCAATAAACTTAATAGGCTCAGTGTTGAATGAAAACTGGTGTCTACAATCTTATTCTTTCTTGGTTCCCTTAGAACTTGCTGAAAGGCTGTATCAGTAGGCTGTGGGTGGTACCCAGTGACTTGATTTGAATTGTCAAGATAGACTGTCACCATCTCAAAAGACAAGAGGGCTCAAAAAGCCTCAGAATAATCCTGACTCTTGTGAGACTGTGGAAAGATGCCAAGAACTCAATTGGCGAGTGCATTTGATAAGAAGAAGTGAAAGCAATGATCCCACATTGTACCGTCCTTGCCCTTCAGGCCCATCAGTCAAGAAAATTACCCTGGATCCAGGTTTCCATGGGAGGGAAGCAGAAAACCAGAGAAGTAAGGGGAAGGTACATGCGGTGATTTCCCTCTCAAGTGTGTTTCTGGTGGTATTGACATTATTGGTGTGTCAGGTTTAACTATTAAATCCCATGCTCTTAGGCCAACAAACAGCAAATGCCTGGCCTGCCTTTATTTCCTTCTGAGAAGCCACAAGTTTTTGTATGATCTTGCACTCATGCAGCTTCCAAGCATTGACTCACATCAATAAGTGTATTTTGATCTTTGATTTTTTTCCAGACTGGGTAGTAACATATGTCCAATACAGTGTTCTTCTCAGAGTGCCTGGCAAGATCCTGTTAACCTAGGAGGAAATAAATTCTCATATTCATCTCTCCCACAAGATGTGCAATGTCTGTCGGGAACAAACATGTAAGAATCTTGCATTGGTCTGTGGGTGAAGATCTGCAATAAAAAAAAAAAAAAGGTTGTACATGCAGGCAGAACACTGTATACATAATAAATAAATAAATAAATAAATAAATAAATAAATCTTTTTAAAATTTTAAATAAAAACATCAAAGAATACATAGAAAATCCTTTTGTGATTACAATGTCCCCATCAATGGAGGTTTAATTGTTTTGCTTCAGCCAATTATTATTATTATTATTATTATTATTATTATTATTATTATTGTAGCAAATGAAGAGAAAGGTCAGCATTTAAGAAATCTTTGGTCATGAATATAAATAGGGATTTAGAATGTCAGAGAACAATATGTTCTTTGTTCTTGTTTGAATAGCAGGGAAGGGAGGTCTGGTTCTTTCTTACTCAGTTCTATTGATCTGCCAAAAATTTTAGAGAATTTAGTAACATCCATTATTTCTTCTTACATATATTCACTGATGTCTCTTTTATTTTATCTTACTTGTATTCTCTCCTGTTCCTTTTTTTTTCCTTTTCTTTATTTGCATGTCACCAAAGTTCTTAATTTGTGCAAACTTCACGTAATTATTTTTCCAAGCTCACCAGAGGTTATCACAAATGCTATCTCAAGTCTTCTCATGGCCAATGAATCATCCAGATAATTCTACAATCCCTTCTCAGGCTTACTGGTGAAGTTGAAGTCTTTCTGTAGTAACATTTTGAAAGTTGGAAACAAAAGTTATCCCTGAAACATTCATTGGTTTCTCCTATAATTATAAAAGAAATACAGATAGAAGAATATTTGAAAGGTACAGAAAGCACAACAATTGATTCCCATCCATCTCTGTAGACACTGTTAGCACTTTGATTTACATCTTTCTGATAGATAAGAGCATATACACACACATGCAGAGCTTTGAACTCTATTTAAACTTGCATTAGAAAGTGAACACTTTTCTTTGTTACCAAATAGTTCACAAAATAATTTGAAAATTATTTGCACTCATTACCTGAATAAATAATAATCTAATTAAAATTTTCAATAGCATTTTAAATTATTGTGAGTCTTACCTGAAAAAGCATTGCTTTTTTAAAAACATGGTTTGACAGTTTAATTTGATCCGGTTATACACCCTCTCCCTAATGTATGACTCACACCCAATTAAGATTCTCCTTTAAATCCACGGAGTTTACAAAGTGCAATGTGTCCTTCTGAAATATTCTGTCTGGAGAAAGAAAGGAAGAGAAAATGGAAAGGTTCAGGTTATAAAGAATACTCTGTACACAGGAAATTATAGCCATGTTCTGCAAATGGCCCCCACCCACCACCACTACCCCCAAGTTAAGAGGCAGTGAGCAGAACCTATCATGTTGGAGACATCTTTATTTAGCCAGAAATTAAATTTCCTTGAAGGTCTTCTATCAATGGCGAGTTAAAAACATTTCACATTATAAAGGGTTAGAAAAAATTAAGACTATTTTGTGAGAGGTTTGTAAAATATAAGAGATAATAAAAATTCAAATTACAGCATTCTCAATAAAGTTTTATTGGTGAGCACTCAATGCTTGCTTATCCCATGGCTCTCAGCAGTAGCTCTCATACTACAGCAGCAGAATACAGCAGATGCTCAGGAAGTGACTCTGGGTATATGTAGAAAATGCTGTTGTTCTTCACTTACAAATGATGAGGACACATGTAGAACAGCATCAGAGACATGTGCATTCATTTTCTCTGGACTCTCAGCCCCAGTATCCCTCAGATTGTCAGCAGGATGATTTGTACACATCAGGGGACAGAAAGATTTTCAGTATTCATTGGTTGGCAGAGCCTCCTTTGAATTGTGGGAAAGCCACCATCTTGTATCGGTTCACCCCCATAATGCTCTGTGGCTGCAGAATGAAACATTAGTGAGTCCTTTAAACTCCTTGTTATCTTGAGACAGGGCAAGCCCTTTGCCCAATTTATTTAGTTATGGAGGAGGAGGAGGAGGAGGAGGAGGAGGAGGAGGAGGAGAGATTGGGTCCTACGTGTTATTCAATGGCATGACATGGTTTTCCCTGGAAGCCTGCCAGAACTGATGCTTATGAGGTGTTTGTCTGATGAACTGTACCCTGTAACACGAAGCAGAGCCCAGAGGAGGTGGCAGTCCATTCTTCTAACTCAGGTTTGACTTACAAATCAGAAGAACATTCAAAGCTCATGAAAGCCAGATCAAGCCCTCAAGAGAGTCTAGCAAGAAAATAGTGATGGGAGCTTATGGACACCATGTGGAAAGTGGGAAGACTATATTATCTTCACGGAAGCAAGCTAAATCCCAAGGCTCACTACACTGTTGTTTTATGATTGGAGTCTGAAGAATAATTATTAGCCCATATCTCTGGGTTGCAGAGACCTTACCTAATTAAAGGAAGCTGTGTTACACAAGATTGGAAACACCTAACACACTTGACATAAACAGAAAAGAAATTGTGAGGAGGAAGACTCCTCCAGGATTAAAACGCACCTTCAGAAGTGTGAGATGGACTCACATATTTGACATGAAATTATCGCATCACAGGCTATCAGGCTTTTGGAAAGTTAGCTGCACCGTGTTCTATTTCTTGTCTTACAGCCAGATTGCAGGGTAAGAGCTGATTTTAGTACTGAACCTCCAGAATCTGTGACATTTCTGTGGAAACATATCGATCATTTGGTAGTCTGTACAAACAGTATACAATGTCTGATTATTTGTGAATCTATATAAAACACAGAGTGACTGCAGTAGGCATAAATAATGCTGTGGGGTTCCCAATTAAAATTTGCATGTTTGTAGTAAAGGTTGAAAATCAAGGTAATGAATGAGGCGAGGATAACCCCCATAATCCTCCCACTCAAGGATATTATTCGGAAGAAATATTTCGTCAAAGATTTCTCTTTCTTTCTTTTCTTTTACTTATTTACTTTTTTCATTTTCTGAGATGAGATCTCATGATGTAGCCATGGTTGACTTAGAGAACTCACTCCATAGAGTAAACTAGGCCCAGACTCACAAAGATCATCATGCCAAGTGCGGGGGTTCACGGTGGGCATCACTATGGCCAGCCCTGCTCCTATACTTTGCTGTGGTCTCTTTTCTCTACTGTGGTTATTTCAAAGTCTATCATAGCCTCTCGCTTTTTCACTTGTCTTTATTCCAGGACTCCTGCATAAAACATTTCTAATTATGCAGACACAGCCTAAAAGATAGATGGGAATGTCATAGAGTTCAGATCTGAAGAGTAAAAAAGACTCAAGCCCCAATGTGTGTTTTCTCAAATCATAAAGTAAGTACAGCTTTTATTACTGTCTTTTTTAATCTTCTAATTTCTTTCTTGGCCATGATCCTTTGGTCTGGATGAAGACCAAAGTGAAAAAGAAAGGGGGAGGGGTAATGTTAATAAGAAAGAAAAAGAAAGACAAGGAAAAAAGATAGAAGGAAGAGCCAGGGATTGAAAAGAAAAATACCATGTTCCCAGAATACATCTGGTCCTGCTGTGAGTAATAGCATTGATGTGAATGTGTGGACAAGTCTGTAAGCTAAAATTTTCAGAGGTCTGAAGGTAGGAAATGCATAGCCTTCATTCTGTGGCTCACACATTCAGAACTTTATAGAGAAACATAGATCCTAATCAAGATTCATTCTATCAAATACAAAGAACTTGCAGTTTAATTTCACATTTCACCTTTCCTTTCTAAAGATGTCAGGCAAGAGTCCTACAATACTGGTCAGTTCCTACCCGGACATCTTCCTAAGCCAGCTGATGGGATGAATGCAAAGCCGTGCTAGGACTCATCTTGGAGAAAACCTAGTCCTGCACAGAAACCATAGGCTGTGATGCCAAATGGGACCCTTTGTACTTGAGGCTTGACCTTCTCCAATCTGTTACACTGTCTACCTAAAGTTTATTCTAGAGGGCCTCCTTCCTGAGGAATCTGCATATCACAGCTGTGTTAGTCCATGATACAAAGACCTCTATTGCTACTTTCTGTCTTCCTGGGAACAACTCGGGAATGTAATCCTAGCTGGCTTCGGTCTGTCCCTACACAGTCACATCATAACATTGAAGTGTAGATTTATAGCACATTTTATGTATATTTTCTTACTCCCAGGCACCTCCCCCTTCACAGATACATACACAACATGTCATGTAGAAAATATAAATTGTTGATCATACTGGCACTTTCCTTCTTTTTAAACCTTTCCAAAGGTCTTTTTGTTAAATACACCCAGATGCCGTTTGACAGATGAGGGGCTAATTGCTCTGTGAATTACCTCTATCGATTCCTGTTTCATGTTGAGCCAAACAAACAAAAGATATTAATGCTTTGAAAAAAATGAATGATGACCTTTCTCGGCAAACACAGCTTGCGGTCTCTGATTATTGGTGATTCCTGGGAGCAGCGGTCAATCGCAATAGCTGTAACGCTATGATCGCTATAATAAGCTTGCCTGACCTTCTCTGCCATGTTAAGTGGTTTAAATTTATTTGCCCAACAACAGAAGAGCTTTTATTTAAAGTCACAGAACATTCAATTCAATTTAAAGATGTAGTGTCTTTCTTCCTCTGGCTTCCAGTTGTGTCCCTTCACACACCTATATGACAAGACCACTGCCTTTCCCACAGAGAACCAGACCTCAATACCCTTGAAATGACCAACCTACCTGGGAGCCATTTTTACCTTCCAAGTTGTTAGTTTTTGTTTTAAAACATCGGGATCACTTTGTCTCTCTCCTTTGTGTCTTTCTCATCTTAAGTTTTGGCCACAGTGCATGTGTTGGAGTCCAGATCACATGAACAGCATACAAAGTCAAGAATTGAAGGAGCTCAGTGTTGAGGACCTGAGCTCCAGATCAGAAGCCTGATTCTAGTCTTGTCTCAAAGAAGTAGGCCAGTTTAGGAATCATTTCTTTGTCCCTAAAAGAGGCCCTTCCAGTTTTTTAGTGGAGGAACCAGCAAGCCAGTTAATACCTCAGAGCAGCCTTCTTACTGGGACACATACTCATCCCAGATCTCTCTGATTAATGACAGCTTTATATCAATGGCATTTAAAAACCCTATCAGTTAACAGAACATGGCTGTGGGCCCTTTAAGGCCCTCTTGATCTTTTTCTTTTACAAGGCTTTGTGTATAAGAGTGAAAATATGCACAGCACAAATGGTGAAAGCCTTGAGCGCTCAGGAAGTGTCTGCAACCCCCATCAATGGTTGAAAGGAAAACCTCTTAGAAAAGTGGGACCCCTGACACTTCCACTAACTTCCTGGTGCAAGGAATGCCAAAATTATCTAGGAAGTAAGTAGCTTCTCTAAGAATATTTTGGTCTCTGTGCTCTGAGATGAAAGCAGGAAGTGCAGAGAGGAACAGCACAAATAATCAAAAGGCTTCCTGCCTTTTTCTCACAGTCTCAAGCAGTTAGAGTTTAGATGGAGAGTTGTGTGGTTTAAAGAGGATTCTACGCAAATACCCTATCAACTTTTCACTCTAGATCAGGGCCAAGACAAATTGCTATCTATGGAAAGTACACTGTAGATTTCAGAGAAGTTCAAGGCGTATTTCTTCATGTGTCTGTCACCTTCCAAGCCATGAGCTCCAAGGTTGTTTCTGTGTGTCCGAGTGTTTACAAATGCTGTGTACTTTTACTTTCTGAAATACTAGTGTGTATATCTTCCCTTGGACTTTACTGCCGTCCTAATCTCTGCTCATAATTTAACATCAGCCCCTCTTCCAGACGCGTGACACCCCCGTTGAGGACTCACTCCGATCACACTTCAATTTTGGCATTTTGCGTGTCCATTTTATTTACTACTACATTGCCCCCTGTCCTTTGAAAGTCTGAACTGTGCAGTTAGTGCCTCAGCCACATCTTTGGGTTTATCAGAAGAACATCTGAGGTTTGAGAACCAGTGACTGACTGACTGCCTGAATGAATGAATATAATCATTGCCTCAGTTAACTTCCATTGTACAATCAACCATCCTTATTAGCACTAGAGAATCCTATTTCTGTAGGTTAGCTGGGCTTTTGCTGGCCATTGCTAGGCTTGACCATGCTGGCTCAGTTGGTAAGACTCACCCATATGTGTTCTTTATTTCTTTTCGTTTGGGAGAGAAAATGTTGTCCAGGCATTTTCTTTTTCTCTATCTTTATAGCCACAGCACTTACAAAACCTCTCAAGTCATGATAGTTCTACTATTTCCTATTGGTCACAGCAAGTCATAGGGAAAGCCTTAGATCAAAGGATGAATTTATATATTCTTGTCCTTCAGCCTTATGACAAAAACCATGCCTCAGAATAAATACAAAGGGGAGAGGAAACATTGGTTACAGTAATATGGGGTTGGGATACGGCTCAGTTGCTAATGTGCTTGCCATATGAGCACAAGGACCTGAGTTCAGATCCCTGTAACCACATAGGAAGTTGCTGTGGTGATGCTTATCTGCAATACAGGAAGTGGGAAGGTGGTACCAGAAGGACCCTGGGGCTGTGTGCCCTAGCAGTCTAGAGAAACAGGTTCAGTTGAAGAGACGATCTCAAAAAATAAAGTAGAGTCATGGAGGAAAACAATTGATTGTGAATTCTGGTTTCCATCCTCAGTTGTACATACATGAGTATGCACCATATAGACATATGTGTGCATACACATACAAGTATGTATACATACATATACACAGCAAATTGGTGACATTAATAAACAAACCTACTGAGAAAACTCTGATAATCACAAGAAGATAAAATATATTTGTTTACAGCCAGGCAGCAGTGGCGCATGCCTTTAATCCCACCACTTGGGAGGCAGAGCCGGGAGGATCTCTGTGAGTTCAAGGCCAGCCTGGGCTACAGAGCAAGATCCAGGACAGGCATCAAAAACTACACAGAGAAACCCTGTCTTGATAAGCCAAATAAGAACATCAATATTAGTTATTCACCTTTATTTTACCAACACAGAAGCCAGTGACTTGAATGTGGTCCATAAACAAATACTCATAAAATTGGATTTCGTCATAGCTGGACCAGTGAAAAAAGGCACTTACCACCCAACTCTAGAGACTTGGATTTGATCCCTTGAATCTACATAAAGATGGAAAGAGAGAATCATGTGTGCAGCTTGTCCTCTGACCTCCACACCTGTGTTTGGACACACACGTGGCCTCCCACCCCGTACACATAGACACAATTAGAAGTAATGTTTTTAAATTTTGAAAAGTCACAGTAGGAAAAACCCTGTTGAGCTTAGTTTTCTGTACTTTTTAAAGACAATATTTTCAGGGGTGGGGCAAATGTGTTATTGATATAAAGTGAAAAGCTAAATTGTGAAATGTTGACTTTAATGAGTAAAAAAAAAAAAAGAATAGTTTTACTATGCCTATTCACATGTCTTACTATGGAAGTTCCTTTAAAACTTTGCAAACCCTTACAATAAGGACACACAGGCCGACCCTTCCCCCTTGCCTGCTCATGTTGCTCTTCAAAGTGGCCCAGAGAAACGCCCGAGTAAAGCATCTCTGATGGTCCATGCTTACAGAGACTGGGTTCCTTCAGAGTGGATATTAAGCCTCCCAAGTCCAGGCGTTGATTTACCAGGAAGAGCATAGCTTAGAAACAGAAAAAATAAAAAAATGAAAAATAAAAAAAATAACCCTGGCAGTAATCAAACCCCGTGAATTCCTGGCTCCGCTCCCCTGGGGCCCAGTGGGGCCCACTCAACTGGGCCAACCCCACGCAGTGCGCACTGGATTGGTGGTCCTCTTATCAAGGAAAATTCCACCCGTGCGGCCAAAACACACAGAAGGAAGCACACAAGAAAAATGTGAATCTAATATGCAAGCCTGGGGATTGAGTTTTATAAAAAGCAAGTAAGCAAAGGAGGGGAATTTTTCTTCCCCGTTTTTCTTACTTCATGGGACAGAAATAATGAGGTGAATCCTCATCAAACCTGAATGGCTTTACTGTGTATGGTGGCATGTTAGGCGACAAAAGGGACGTTTTTTTTTAATCATTTCTCCTCATTTTGCTCTGTAAACAGTTTAAATTCAGTGTAATAAAAAAATTCCTTTTCTCACTATTTGACGTTTATTCAAATACTAGAAGAGTTGTGTATATTAAAGGCAGGCAAATGAAAGAATTCCCAAAGCTTCCTTGCTGGACCTTATCTTGTGTTAAAGTACAGTGCAAGGATCCAGGCCTATAGCCATAAAACACTGAGTTCTTTGAAGCAACAAGATGGTTGTGTGCTCGAATCCTTTAATCCACCAGTGTTTAGGAAGCAAATCCTTCAGATTTCTGAAGATGTGAGCAGATGACTGTGTCATGCTTTGTCCAGATCAATCTCCTGGGCTGTGTTGATAGGCTGGGTTTTCATTATCTAAGGCCATCTCTAGTATCACAATGTTTTTCTCTACATTTTTCTGTATTTAATATTCCTCTCCATTTTCTCCTCACAGTTACTTACTTGGTAAGTAACCCTTTGAAGGATCTGCAGATGTTGAATGTGTTTCCCCACACATCTGGAGCAACAAAATCATGACCGTTCTCATGACCATCTCTAAAATTTCACTGTGACCCTGGACAGAGAAAATATGAAAGTCCTTAATAAATGCTGTGTGATTGTCAGTTTCTCACGTGTCTTCCCACAGAACATTGGAAATTAGTTTATGGATGGGAACCAAGATAGTCTAGCATCCTCACTCACGCTTTTCTTTATAGCCATGTTGCTCTGGACTAGAAGGGAGCAATTAGAGGTAGTGGTGTAGCATGGAGGGACTCAGTGAGATGGGAATCCAAGCAGCTTTGTAGACACAGCTGCAGCATTCTGTAAACACACGCCTTGCTTCCAGTGACTTGAAAAAGGCAAATTCATATGAGTTATTTTTGCCATAAAAGGGAATCAGCCTTCAAGTTCATTTTCCTGAAGTCCTGTGAAGCCGAATGACCACAACACTCCCTAAGGTCCAGAGCAAAGAATCTCCTTCCCCTCCCACATGCCAACCCCTCAGAAAAGAGTTTTCCCACCAGAAGCTCAAATAATTAAAACCATTCTCTGAACAGTATACAAAATTTGGAGAAGAGGAGCCTGTTTGCAGGGGTGGTGGGACTGCATGTTTACCATTTGATGCTACACTATGAAGCTGTCATAGTTGGGAGTTAATTACACAAGATACTAAAGGGTGCAGGGGTGGTGTGTTTGGTGTGTGGTGCTTGTTTATTCTGCATCTTTCTTTGTTACTCCATTTTAGGAAGAGGCCTGAAAGGAGATCCCAGCCTGCATGACAGCACTGGCAGTCTCTGAACTGGAGCCTTGCTTCTTAAACCCTGTCTAGGTAAATTACCTTTCCAACGCAAGTATTTCCTTTGAGGAGAATCCTGGGGAGGAGCCTCCAGGGAGCAGGCTAACTTTTTAATGGCTCACTCAGATTAAGGGGAAGGAAATGTGAAGTCCTTGGGGGAGGCACTTCGCTAGGCCGTCTGCATCCTGTAATTCTTCCTGAGTCTGTGAATCATACTTTTAAGACTCCTTTTCAAGGGTGTTTGTCTTCCTTTAAGAGAAGTCCAAAGCAGAGAAGATGAGGTTTAAAATAGGTCTCAAGCAAGCTTCTGCCATAAAATCAATTGTGTGGGTGTCACTGTCTACCCTCAGAAGGTTGCTTCTAGCTGCCTGTCTTCCATTGCTAAGCAGGATACTTCAGGCGATGGCATTCTGGCTTCCCTTGGGTTCCAGAATTTTGTGAATTTTTTGTCTCCTCCTAGTGTCTTCAAACTCTACTGTATACAATTTCCCCATCACCACCTGTGCCAGAGGCTAATTTCCCACGTGCAGGGAACAGCAGAAGGGCTCAACTGTTGCCGCAGCATTCCCCCAAATAATTTTAAGGAGAGATCGTGCTTTTAAAACAGCATCCTAAATAAAAGCATTCAACATGTAGACAATTAGGAACTACACTGATAGCAATT
This sequence comes from Onychomys torridus, assembly GCF_903995425.1. Taxonomy (NCBI): domain Eukaryota; kingdom Metazoa; phylum Chordata; class Mammalia; order Rodentia; family Cricetidae; genus Onychomys; species Onychomys torridus. Next base: position 51,686,910 of record NC_050443.1, on the reverse strand, counting down.
TCACAAAGCCATCAACACCTTTCTAAACAATCTCCACTATGTCTGGCTTTATTCTAGGATAAAGCATTAGGTCATTCAAGCCTCTGTATAATTAAGAAGTAACAAGAACCCAATTCCTAAAGGTCTACGGTATTCCAGTAGCAAGAGCTGCAGCAACATTTTGCACTTTACTAAGCATCTACTAAAGGGTGAATTTGAATCTTTAAAGATACTATTAAAATTAGAAAAGCCTATTAAAGTGTGACACGGATATGGACAGTCTCCTATAGATAGGATGTGGAATAGTCACAGAAATCACAGCACCAGTATAGAGCATACATATCAATTGTGGACTATGGCCATGCATCTCCTGTCAATGTTAAGTCATAAATGTACTACTTGGATGCCAGGTATTGATGATGGGACCACATGTTGAGAAAAGGTAGGGAATGGAAATATCCTTTCATCTCAATTGTGTTATAAAACTAAAAATGCTCTGAAAGGGGGTAGATTTTTAAAGATCCAAATAGGATCACCCAAAATGAACTTAGGCTGTTTTGAAATTATGTGGATTCTAGGGGTTGGTTCAGACAGTTCGTCACACCCAATTCTGTAAATTCTTATTATACAAATCTGTAGGAAGCAGACTATGGATAGGCATACCTGAAAACCGGTCTCACCCAGCTTGAATTGATTTGTAGCAAAATGAGATGGGAACTTGTGTGCACTGTGTGCAGTCTTTTTATTTCCTCTCGTCACAGCCCTGTTCAAAGGAGCTTTATGATCATTGGCAGAGTTCTGCTTAGACCCCACTAGTGGTGGCCATGGTGGCTAGTACATGATATGTACTTATATTAAATCCAAAATACCAAAGATTTTGAAAGCCAAAGAAAATCTCCCCTCAAGACTTTTGGATAATGAATGTGTGTCAAGTACATTGAAATTATGTGAAATAAGGAAAGAAGAAGAGAAAAGAACAGGAAAAAAAGAAAAAAAAAAACACTTATACTCTGTTTTATCCCTTTCTTTATCTCTTCAGTCACCCCCTTGATTTCCCATTATTATAATGGCTACTTCTCATTGAAATTTATTGACAATATAAAGAGGGAGAATTTAGCGATACAACTGTAATTCCTACTTATATATGCTTTAATGATTTTTTAGCATGAGTGTCTACGGTTCATATTTTGTTTCTATAGCCTGCTCCAAAGAGTATGTATCAAAAAATACATCTTTCTTTCCTTTTATTCTAGGTATAGAAGTAAAACTTGTGAGGTTAAATATTTAATGGTTAGGGGTTTGTTGATGAAAAGAAGAGGGTAGAGGGAAGAAAAGAAGAAAAGAGAGAGGGAGAGAGGAAGGGAGGGAGGGATGGAGGGAGGGAGAGAAGGAGGGAACAAAGGATATCCTGGTCCATCAGGTCTATATTAAAATGTTTCTCACCACTCAAGAGATCTTAAGAGGAAAAAATGTCATTGGCAAATTTTAGTATTTTCGAACTTCTACCCAAGTGCATAACAGCATAAATTCAAGTCTAAATCCTATGAGAGCAAAATATTTAAATTTCCTACGTTTTTGGTTTAGTGCTGATTTCTATAAAAATCTGCAGTATTACATAGTCCCATATTATAGAGATTATAAATACAAATATTTTATTACTTATGCATAAAACATGATTTGTTGGGGATATAAAGCATGACATTCTCAGGTACCACTGCTACTTGATTGTTCTGAGTATTGGCTTTCTGACAGGGTTTGGAATGAAGCCATTTTTATTAATTTAGTTATTTTTGCTGATATAAAAGCCCGTCTATCATGTTAATGATGTATCGGTCTGCGGTCCCACCGAACAATAATTACAGAATGTCCCTAATAGTAAATCATTTGTCACAATCACCGCTCAGTACAACAACCTTCTGTGGAGCAGGGAAGACATTATCTGAATAGCAATACACCTTTAGGGGAAGTGATTAGAGGGACCCTGGGCAACACCTGAGAGTCAACTCACCAACATTCTTCCCCAGGTCTCAGCTACTGGGCCGGCTGAATGTTCGCCAGTGTTAGCATGAAACAAAAACTTGTGCCCAGGAAAGAATAAACAAGGGTTAACCTAAAGGTAAAAGAGAAAAGCCTCTCTCTCTCTCTCTCTCTCTCTCTCTCTCTCTCTCTCTCACACACACACACACACACACACACACACACACACACACACACATGCATACACATACACGCACACCTCACACACACAGAGGGAGAGGGATAAAGGGAGTCATTTCACCAGAATAGTGATCAGATTCCGATTCTTCTTAGGAAGGGTCACATTGCTCTGTATCAATATTTATATGTCATAAAAACCAACATTTATCACATGATTCTATATGCACGGACACTGAGGAGAATGAATACTTCATATAATAAAATAGTTTTCTGTTCTTGACAGAATGGAGGGTCAGGTACAGAGATGTCTCACCTACTTCCTGTTCTCACTCATGAATGGCTTTCTCCCTGTCTGTGTTCTCCATGCAGAGTGGGGTATAATGGTCTCCTCTGGACACAAATGTTATTACCTAAAGTCCAGAATTCCTATCAAGATATCTTTTAAGCACTTAACATAATAAATCCTTGCACACAAAAACATAGGTAACTATTCCATTTTAAAGATTGGGAAACTGAGGAACCAAAGACCAGATGTCAGATGCTTCTGGATTATACAAGGAAAAGGGGATGCTTTCTTGGGCTTAGTCAATTCCCCCCTTACTGGGTCTATCAATAAACCACATTTATTTAGACACCCCAGTGAGGGAATCAGCAGCATTTGTTGGACATCTGTGAATTTAGTTACTGGATTTTGATGAGACGACACCTACCATATTAGCTTACTTACTGATTCTTAGTAAAGGAGTACCTAACACATTAGTTTGGCAATGATATCTCATTTTCATAGATTGAGCACTCAAATGTTTTAGTAGGTAAACCTAAGTAAGATTCCTGTTTCAATATAGGTCTTTGACCTTATGGCTGTATGGTGACACACTGCTTCCACCTTACATTCTGGTAGGAAAAGCTGCCCTGGCATTGAGTATTTGAGTCCTGTGTAGATTTGCTAGGGTGATGGGGGTCCAAAAGCCCTGGAGAAGGACTTCCTATGACTTTGAGGATGCAATATGCTTCTCTTTTTTCATTTTGAAAGATGTGGCTTCTTCGTTAGACATTTTGTTGAGAATGGAATGGAGCATATGCACATAGAGAGAATCCGGGAACACTCATCATTAAGCCCAATGGCTTAAACGTAGTCTCTGGCTCAATTAAAGTGTAAGGAGTGGCTGGAGCCATCGGCTGTGGAATGCTTTGAAAAGCCCTCACTGCGGAACAGGAGGCTTTCTGAAACACCCACCACAGACCAGAAATTGATGCTGATGAGAATGTGTGAGGTCCAAAATCCAAGCATCCAAAATTGAAATCCCAAGATTCAAGGTAACACCAAAGAAAATGGTTTGTACGTTTCCTCTCCTCAAGACATTTATTACTCATTTCTATGATTCTTCATTTGATTTTTGAGATAGGATCTTATGTAGACTAGGCTTCTTTCGACCTCTCCATGTACTTGGAGGTAACCTTGAACTCCTGATCCTCCTGATTCCACTGTCTGAGTGCAGGGAGTGTGGTACTATGCCCCCTGTTATTAACAATCCTGCAAGTCTTCGGAGGAGGCCAAGAGGCAATCAATGGTCAAACTGTTTTAATGTTCCCAGGACCAGCCCTGAACTATCAGTGAAGTATATCCTTGGAGAGTTTTGACCATCATCATTACAAAAAGAGAGATCCTTGACTCAAACTTGCAGTCAATTACCATAGAATACCGGACTGTTGGAATTTGCCGAACCTTCCCTTCAGCTTTTCTGCACCCTTTTCTTACAGTGGCCTGATGTTCAGGCTTGGAGACCTTACAGCTGCTCTCGGGGGAAACTAGTTCAAAGGCACATGCATCCTTGACATTGCTGCCATCTCGTCTAAAGGGGTGAAGTTCTATACCGAGGGGAAAAAAAGTTAAATGGCTTCCTTTGGCCCCAACCCCACTGTCCCCTACCCCTGTGTTCTGTCCAGAAGAAAAATCCCTCAGCCGCAATGGTTGTTTTTATTAAATTCTCCTCAATAAAAAGCTCAGGCAGGATTTATTAGGTACTCAGGGTGGACGTTTAGTATTTCGCCAGTTATTAAGTGAAAATCAATAGAAAGCAAAGAAAATGGAAGTCACCGTACTGTTAGCGCACCGTTGTCGCCCAGATATTATGTCGGCTGTCTTGTAGATTCATGACAGACGAAAGAGGCCGGGAGAGAACTTTCTGCTTACATCGCAGGAGCCAAAGTGGGGTTATTCATTAGAGCAGGCAGCCGGCCAGATGGATTTCCAGTTCAGTTTTACCATTTATCTTTAAAACGCCTGTATCGAGTGAGAAAGAACACTGATATTATGTGATATCAATGGCAGGTTTATGTATCTAAATCAGGATTTATTGTTATTTTGTTCCAAAGACCTTTTTTTCTCAAGAAATACCATTTCAGTGGAAGAAAATAATCGCTAAAACCTTGTCAAAGATAACCTTTCGTGCTGTCCCTGTACCACTCGCTGTAAAACAAATAGAAGCCGGTGTATAAACAGTTTTAACCACATCCTTACAAATCATCTCTACTCAATCCATTCCCACCCCCATTTCAATATCTATTTTTTTTTTAAAGCTGTAAACATGATTTGGGGTCATTTTGTGTTTTCTTTGGTTGGTAGTTTGACTCTAACTAATGCGAGCGGTTATTTTAATTGTATTTAGAAGCCCTAGCTCTTTTCCGCCCTTCTGTGGCATGCTGTATATCCCTCCAGAAGCATTCTTCAGAAAGCTAAGTACTCTGTTGTTCTTTTCTTTCCCAGCCTTAGGATGAACTTCAGCATCAAAACACTCACCATTTTTTTTTTCCAGCTACTTCAGAGTCCTTAAAAGCAGAGATTTTTTTTTTCCTCTTGAGTTGTTGACTTACTTATTGGGTCGCTTCTGGTTTTCTTCTCCTCTGAAGGACAGATCATAGTGGACTGGATCGGGTCTGGTCAATTCTGCTAAGTAACTGACACGAATGTCTGCTAGAATGAACATGCTGTATAAATAGCTCTCAAGAAAGAGAGTACAATCCATTTATTTGTAAAATGCCATTAGCGACACATTATGATTGGGAGAAAAATTACATCTGGATTTTGATTGAGCTCTTGCTAATAGGACATTATGGATACATTTTTTTTAAAGCTACCTTATTTTCTTTGCCTCTTTTTCTTTGTGTTTATGAGAAGAAATGGTGAGTTTAGTTTTATACAGACCAACATAAGAGAGCAAGCAGGAACATACAGTCCTGTGTCAAGTTCACAGTGAGAGCAAACAGAAAATGTCTAAAATACTGAATGATTCTACCAGCTCCCACTGAACAAAATGTGCATTATATTGCAAATCAGAGGGAAACATGTCTTTAAATAATTGTCCCATGATATTTTTTCTTTATCTACTTGGGCAAATAGTTTAACCAGATTGAAAAACTCACTCTACCAGATGCACATTTTTTGCGTTTTCCTTTTTGAACGTGGTGCCTAGCTTCATTTTTCAAGTTTGTTCACAATCAGAAATGTTTCTTCTAGTTAGATGGCATCCTTTGATCAAAACACAAAAATAACTTTGTAAATCCCCAGCTACTTTAACAGAGTCCTTCTAGAATTCTGCATGTACTCAGGTAAGTGTACTTGGTCCTGCTGGTGGAGAGACGGTGAGCTGTTAAACGAGTAGGCCCTGGGATTGGATTGCACTCATTCAAATCACAGCTGTCTCCCACTAAGGCTGACTGGGAAAGTCATTATAAGCCCTATGCCTCAGTTCTCCCATCTTTATGATAAGGGCAATAGTCAGTTAGACTTTTTTTTTTTTTTTTTAATTTTTTGCCAAATACGTAGATTATCACTTTCCTGGAATGAGGTCCTCGGAGTTTGAGGGAGCTGTGAGTTTTGAGAGAACAGAATGCTTCCCACATGAGGCTGTGGTTTCTTAACAAAATGGGATGTAATCCCAGAGGGGATTCAATAATCCCTCTGCTTTCACATTCACCGCAATATTAATGGGGAAAACCAGAAGCCCAAGTTTCAAACACAAGTGTTCCCCTCAACCAAAATGTTTGAATGGAAGAAATTTGGCTTAGAAAATCTTTTCTTGCCAAGGTTAACATTCAGTCTGAAGCAACAACAATCATAATAGTGTCTAAGTATAACCACAGTATTATTGATTTATTGATCACTATTGTGATTTGGTAGCACTGAGGCTTAATGTCTGATGGGGGACCTATTTATAGACAACTTAATTTGTTGAAAAGACGCTAACATTTTATTCTGAAAATATTAGTAACACATGCAGTTATGAGAATGAAATGATAGTGCCAATTAATATGGCTTGGGCAGTGGAACCCAAGGAATGAAAGTTAATGCCTCAGATCTCATGGCCTCCGTGCCTCTTTTCTCCTGAAGATACACAAAGCTGTAATGCATTACTTTATAGTTGTTTTTTTTTGTTTTTTTTGTTTTTGTTTTTGTTTTTTGTTTTTTTTTTTGTCGTGTTTACTTCCCCAGACATTATGGTTTCTAACTTTGAGTGAGTATAATGTCCTTTCTTTATTTCCACTAGGGAATTGAGGGCTGAAAATGGGAGGTAGATTGTACTTATCAAAGGAAAAACAATATATCACATAGTCAGGCTATTGTGAAAATCAGTGTGATTTTAAAATATAGCAGATTGTGAAACAGTCATCACTGTCTGCTTCAGAGTATGCTCAAAGACACTCTTAACTTCCTTTCTTTGGACTAATTTGTGTGAGTACCAAAGGCAGGGAGAAGAAGAACATGGGTTAGTGTTGGGCTGCCTGGCCCTTTGCACTTCTCTTGGTCCCTACTATCCAGAAGGTCTTGACTAGTAGTTTGACCTCTTGATGCTTCAGGTTTTCATTTGTGTAGTGGGATAGCATTCAATACCCATCCCTGTACAGAGATGAACAGTCCTTATTCCAGCAATAGTGAGAGCATACTTCTAAAGTGTTTACTAAACACTCAAGGAAGGATTTTGACAGCTTGCTTCCTGTGGGTACAACATGATGCTGACTCATCCAGAAGTCAGGTCCTTGGACTACCTAAGATGATGGTTGATTATCAGGTAATGTGGATAATCATACAGTGACCTCATAAAAGGGCAGAATGATAAGAAGGATGGTTGGGATCTCAGGCATGAACTACTCTGTCTTGCTGATGAACTAACTCTTTGTGAACTCATGGGTCATGAGTAGGAAAATCTGCTTGTGGAAGTAATATAGAAGTTAAAAAGTCTATAGCTAACTCAGAAGTCAGAGTTGACTGTTGAAGTATTCTTGAATGTTCAATACAAACCTGCCAAGGAATGACTGGTCTACAACTGCATCTTTCCAAATGTGGGTCATTACCATGTACAGATATTGAGAGTTGGAAATGCAGCTAATACATGAATAGTATTATATCAGTTTAATTTCTTTGTCCTTTTAATAGCAATATAAGCTGAGTGGCTAATGTAGCGGTCATCACAGATTTAAGCAGAGGGAAAAACACTCTCAAAAGAGCAGAGATGAAGAAGTTTTACCCCACTGAAGAGTAGAATGGATTCATAAAGGGCAAGACTGGAAAATTAGCTGAGGACACATGGACCTTTCTGAAAACTTCAGGCTTTGACTGGGGCTAGGGAAACCTAGGGATGATGGCTAGAAAGAGCATCAGACCCACTTTAACAAAATCCACTCCCTTAACCCCCCACCCCCATAGTTATAAGAATAGCTAGCTAGAATCATCAGCACCTGGTAGCTTACAGACTTTCCTGATAATCAATGGGATGGATAGATCTATGGAATCCTGTGTTCCTTCTTATGTAGTTTTATTTTGTCCTCTACTCAGCAACCTGTTTTCTTGTCAATGCCCCAGTTCTGCACTTTGGAAGACAAGTCAGATAGAAATAAACCATTCATACATCAGTGACCAGACCCACTCACGAGAATCTTACATATATCAACTTGGAAAACAGCAGCAGGTTACTTTTAATGAAATTCTTCAGACTCCTTTGCTAATGTATCACCTGCTTGCCAAAGCTCAAAGCATCCTGTCTTGGTCCCTCTTTGCTCCCTGCTTCTGGCATATCAGTTATTTCTTCTTTAAAGTGCCAGTGGCATCCTGAGCTTGCCCGTGCATTGAGAGGGATGAGTGATGAATCTGCCTTCTATGGTACTGCTGCTTCCTTATGTGTCTGAATGCATGTCAGACATTTGGAAAGGAGAATTTGGTGGGGTGGGGGTATCAGCTGCTGACTGCTGACAATTAGTTTGAGATCCAACTCTCCATGGCAGATAAACAATGCCATTTTTCCAGGAAGGAATGAGAAAGCTACATTGCTTCTCGATCCTGGAGCCAGCTCTTCTTTCCAACGTAAACACACATATACATATTTACACAAACACACACACATGAATACACACACACACACACACACACACACACACACACACACACACACAGCTTTAACCCAGTGATTCTGCATGAATATTTCAAACAAACGCGAGCATCTGATTTGATTGGATCAAGCTATTTTCTCTTTCATTTTAAAAAGGGGGGATTATTAATAAAATCACACTTCTGTAAAAGAGGAAAAAGCAGGGGATGTGAACATGGCACTAATTTAATTACACACCAGCACTGTAAGACACTAATGTAAATATTCTGGTGAGTAGGCCTAGGATACTTGAAGCAATTACTTAAGGGCTCCCTTTCAAAGAATCTCTTCCTTTTTTATTAAATGCCTTTTAACATTAGCACTTTCTTCCTGACAAATTAAATGAAATTTCATTACTCTCCCTGACTTAATGGCATGAGGCTCCTGCTGAGGTGAGAGTTAACCCTCCTTGGACAGCTGATGGGGGCTCCGATATTTCATCAAAAGGCCACTGTCCTACCACACAAAACAAAGGAAAGGGAAGAACCCTTTGTATTTTGCCAGCACTTACAGGGTTCTTCGTTTCCTTAATGTTTTTTCAGCTGTGAGCCTTGAAGAAGAAAAAAACAAAAAACAAAAACTAAAACTAAAACTTAAAAAAACCCTCTTGTTTTGGCTCTTAAGTTCATGTAAAGGTGGAGGGAGGGGACGGGGGGGGGGGGGGGGTAAGAAGGAGGAGGAGGAAGAAAGAGGAGGAAGAAGTGTGTGTGTGTGTGTGTGTGTGTGTGTGTGTGTGTGTGTGTGTGTGCATGTGACTGAAAACTAAATAATGGAAGGCAACAAAAATAGTCATATGAGACTCACATGCCTTTTTAAACTTTGACCATACATACAGTGTTTAAACTTCACAGAATTCTACCAAGTTAAGTCCTCATATTGTTCCCACTAGAAAATGAGGACATTAATGTGGGCGCTTAAGGAATTTTACTCAAAGTCACACAGAGTGTGAGCAGCAGAGTTGGGGTTCAACTCAGTCAGCTAGTTGCTGTCACACACGTGTGTGGGTGGCTATGCAATACTTGGCCCTTTCCAGGCTGAAGCCTTTTCATATCCTTTCTGTATATGGACAATAGAAAGTTAGAGTTGTGAAGCCATGGTCTCAAGGTCCCACAGTCACTTTCTATCCAGGATCTCTGGTTAGTCTTATTTTGTTGGGACACAAGATTCAGAATTTAGTTTTTGAATTGTGGACTCTGGGAAAGTTCCTATGTGGCCCTGCTTTATTCCACCAGTTATGGAGGAAGACAATGTTCAAATGTTCTGATGCACTCTTAAAAGACACAAAGAGTAAGTAGCAAGTCTGGGAGCCAAGCTTCATGGTTAAAAGCATGGGAGAAGTCTGCATGAGCGAAGGATGAGCTGGAGTCCTTCCTTGTTCTACAGAGGGCTCAGGGCTCAGGGCTCATGAACTATGAGTGAGTACAGGTCTTGCCAAAACAGCAGTTAGGAAACACCAAAAGAGATGACAGGGTGACTAATGCCTGTAATTCCAGCACATGGGAGGCTGTGGCAGGAGGATTGCCTCTTGCTGGAGACCAATCTGGACTACCTAGAGAGACCTTGTCTCAAAAACAAATCAGGAAGGAAAACCTACAGGTTGTACAGTGGTAGAGTATTTTCATGGAATGAATGAGGCTCTGGGTTCCAACCCCAGAACCCCGCCACCCCCCTGCAAAATCTATTAAGAATAAATACTGCTAAACTTACCCCATTTTTCTTTGTTCTTTTTGTTTGGTAATGAGATGGGGACTGACTCCAGAGTAACACTTTCCTTTTGCACTACACTCTAGCCCAAATTTGTTCTGTTTCTAAAATGCATTTGTGCTACAGAATTCACAGGGGCACACTCCTGGGGTCAGTTTAACAGGCTGAGGACGGTTTAAGATGCAGTTTCCTAACTAGTGTCCCTGGAGTTTTGACTTAATTTTTGTTGGAAGAAATGGCTGGGTTTTCTGACAACCAAATTTTACCCCCTTTATTTTTCAGAGTCCACTGGCGTTTCCTCTTAAAGAACTAACTTCCCATCTCGCTCTTACTTTGTATTAAAGCTTATCATGGCTTGCATAGATTTTCTGATGAACGACCATCTAGGCATTCCCCCCTTTGGACCTGCTAACTTGGACTGCGTCTTCCAGATGCTTTGTTTCCCCGCTCTCTGACTCCTGTAATGCTGGTTTGTGGTAGATGAAAGGCTGCTCTGAGCAAAACTGATTTTCCGTGCACATCCTCACTCGCTCTGACTTTTCGCTGCCCTGGTCCATCTTACCCAAGAACTGTCCTTTCTAAACCCCAAGGTATGCGGAAGAAAAATAATCAGCTCAAAGTTCAGAGGACAAATGTTTCCAGGAGGATTCTCCCCCTCCCCTTGGTTGTTCCGAAACATATGTAGCTTTAGGGATCAGTATGTCAGTGTTTTGAGAGACGCAAAGACTTGAATTTATTTGTGTCCAGCTATCAGATTTTGAGGGGCTGGATCACTGGTTTTCCTCTTGTGAGGTCCAGGTAAAAGTTCAACCCCTCCATGGCCGGGTGCTTCTGACAAACAAAATATCAAGAACCCAAAATAAGTTTTTTATCTAAAAAATGTGAACTATCCCAACACAAATACAACAAGGCACAGCTGCCAAATTCCACAAGGGGAAAAAAAAAGAGTCGGACAGAGAGCTGGGCTCGGGATCGCACTGGGGACTGATGGGTAAAGTTTGGCCAGCTGCCCCGAAGGCCTTGAGGGACACTCAATCCAATTGCAGAGCCTTAGTAGATGTGAATTTCAAGGTTACACCTGGGTGTTCAAGGGCAGGGCCAAGTGTAATCGGCACTTAGATCATAGATTAATCTTATTTGCCATCTATTAGGTTTGATTCCCCTTCCCTTCCTCCCTCCCTAAAGCCAGGATTATTGTGATAGTTTAAGATAATGGATTCTTACGGAAGAAAGGTCATGCAGGCACAGAGATTTGGAACCTTAAGATAATATGATTAATCTAAAAGCTTCTTTCTCCATGGGGAGGGCCTCACTTTTCATATGTCTAATTGAGAGGAGAGAGAGCTGAATGACCAAGACAGAGCATCAGAAAGTGGGTGCACAGAACGGAGTCCTTGTCAACAACTGCAATTAATTATCATTGTCAAGATGATCTTTCATTAGTTTTCACACTAATAAGATAGACTCGCCTCATGCCCCCAGCTGATAAACCTTATTGGCAATGTCGATAAGAACATGTCAGGATGAGGAGCCAGGATGCATGGACATCTTCATTTTACTTTAATTATTTTTTTCCTAACTTTTCAAAACTAAATGACCAAGTGGATACTTCAAAAAGTAGTGACATGTAAGTTTTTTAAGACATGACATGTGATGTTTAGTAATTTAGTAATGACACGTGAGTTTCCTTAAAGTTCGGGAAAGCTGTTACCTGGCAATTGTCAGAATTTAAAAAGTAAATGATTGTTAAACTATCATGAGTCCTCTAAACACCTAAGTATAAATTATGTATTTTAAGGCATGTGGTTAATGTTACTTTTGCCAGTGTGAGGAAGAACACAGAAAAAGTTAAGAATGCCATTTAATCATTAGGCATGGTAAGTAAAAGTCTTCTAGTAGCTAGTCCTCCAGCATCCATACAAAGAGTGGACAAAAAACTTACATGGAAACATGGAGTTTTACTGTCTCATTTCCCACCACCCTTCCAGGCTAGGTTTCTTTTGTTTTCTTAACTGTACCTGTTAAAATGTTTTTCTCAGAGTGTCTCACTGCTATGCTGAGGATATTCAAAATGCATGGAGATCTGTATCCATGCCTTGAAACATATACACATCTCTATTTTTTACATAATGTAGATCGCTGACACCATTAAGTTTACCTTACACTTTCTTCTCTCTTTATTATTATTTTTTATCCAAATCAAAATGTGTTGCTGGATGGCTGCAAATAGCACAGGGAAGGGATTGGATTACCTTCCAGAGAGGCTGATTTCCTCGTCAAACCTCAGAGGCAGGGCCTCACACAGAGGAAGATGGGATTTTAATATGCAATTTGTAGTTTTCTGAGCAGACACTTCCTTTTAATTAAAGGAGAATTTTCAGTTCACTCACAAGAGAGAAAAGCCAGACAAGGCCTTTCCTTAGACAAATGGCAAAATGGGAGGGGAACCATTCCTGGGTCTGCTGGACCCAGTGAATGCAGAGTGGCTTAGATCAGAATGGGGAATTCAGCCATGTAAGTCCAACCCATGAGTTCATATGCAAGGCCATCAATACTCACTGGGAGTTGAACATCTTAAAGCAGTATGAAATAATTAGTCCTTAAGAAAAACCATGGGAGCTGGCCCGAAAGCCAGCTGCACCCTGACTGAAATGCCTGTATTCAAATCATGCTAACCCAAGCCCTCCTCAATGCAGCAGAGATAAGCAGAGCTAGCTGATGGGGAATACATGGTGAAGGAACACACATTCCTCTGCCATCAACTGCCATTCTCTGAAACATGGAATCCTTTCACTACATAATGCTAAACGCATTGACTTCCCACCTTGACAGTGTGGTTGCCTGTGCCCGGTTCCTTCTGCAGCCTTGGGGTGCTGGGAGAGGAAAGGATTCACATGGCTTGAAAGAAAGCACTATTTCCCTGCTCCCTAAATCAGATGCAGATTTATTGTTAAAAACGACTTCCAAATTCATGTGACATGGAGCGTATGAGAGTACAAGAAGGCAAAATAGTCTATTTGAATGCTGACTTAGGGTCACTTTCTGACCAGGGGTTGAAATAGTTGAATTAAAAGGTTCCAGACCAACTTGTGATACTGTGGTTCTTAACAGCAATGCTGGATTTCTGTGTTTAATAATGGGAAGAGAAACAAATCATTTGTGCTCCAGCCTCATTCCCTCTTCAGAACAGTCAGTACAAACACACCAAAGGAAAAATAAAACAAATACAAGTTTTGCTGTCCTCTCTCCCCACACCCACCCACCCTACGGTTCATTCGGAGCCGGAGACCACCAGGAAAACCTAGTTGGGCCCTTCTGTCCCATCCCTTTCTCCTGTCATCTCTTTCCCACGTTCTGATTTTCACTGTTCTCTGAAAGAGGTGTTGGCACTCGGCAACCCTCCCCATCCATCAAAGCTCTCCCTAATATGTGATGTGTTTATTCTTCCCAGGCACGGGGGCATATCACTCTCAAATGACTGACAACAATTCTAAAATGAAATGGGCCCAAAGTGGGCCAGAATAGTGATGGGGAACCTCTCTAGTCAAACATCCAGCAAATTACTGTGAGCCCCTCCTGCACCTCCAGTGGGGAAATGTCATAAAGTAATAAACAGGGAGCCCCTCTGCATGTGAAGGGCTGGATTTCAATCGATTTACATATTAAAGGCACAGGCCACACTGCTTTTGAGGTGATACCAAATTGCTGTTTCTATCTCTTACTTCCTTATTTCCAACATAGTTCTTAAGATGTGCTGGATGATCATTCCAATACAATTATACATTGGTTTCTCCCAACATTTTGTCTTTAAAGGACGAATTTAAGGAAGATTAAAAGTAATTTGGATGGCTAGCTTTATCAGTATTTATATGGTGTCAGGTTAGAATGGATTGTGATGTGATATGTTTGTGCTTGAGTTTCTTAGGAAATAGTGTATAAAAGACCGAGGAAGGAAAAAAAAAATAGAGAAACAGTATAGATCATTAAGCATTGTTAAATTTTCACATTAATTCTTATTTTTCTTTCAGTCTGTTATTACAGTGGAAAGGGCTCAGTTTAGTAGGCTAAATGATGAATGCCCTGCAGAAGACTTCAAAAACTAATTCAACACCTGATTTTCAATCTTTGAACCTTTACCATCTGTGATAGTTTGAATGAAATGGCCCCCACAGACTCGTAGGAAGTGACACCATTTGGAGATCCGCCTTGTTGGAGTAGGTGTGGCCTTGTTGTTGGAGTAGGTGTGGCCTTGTTGGAGGAAGTGTGTCACTAGGTGTGGGCTCTGAGGTTTCAAATGCTCAAACCAAGTCCAGTGTCTCTCCTTTTCTGCTGCCTGCCTATCTGGATGTAGAACACTTACTTAGCTCCTTCTCCAACACCATGTCTGCCTGCACACTGGCATGCTTCCCACCATGATGATAATGAACTAAACCTCTGAACTCTAAGCCAACTCCAGTTTAAATGCTTTTTAAATGCTTTCCTTAATAAGAGTTGTGGTGGTCATGTTGTCTCTTCATGGTAATAAAACTGTAATTAAGACACCATCCTAGATACTAAGTCTTAAAATGTACCACCAAGCTATCTACTCCATGGTAATACAATGTGGAGATGAAAGACCTCTGTGTATTCCATTCCCAGCTGATTTGCTGAGTTCTTTTGTTCTTTAGTTGTTTGTGAGGTGAATCTTTCATCATGTCAGGACACGTCAGTTGACAGCATGTTGCAGAAGATAGCATGGGCATGTCTTCCTCTCGTTCATTCTTTCTGGCTGGCTGTCTCCCTCTCTTTCTTTCTGTCTGTATCACACATGCATACACAGAGACATGTATACCAAGACATACAAACCCTTAGTTCTTTAGAGTTATTGCTTCTGGAAGCAACGCACACATACCAGTTGGGTAGTGGAAATGAGTATGTACAATTTTTGTTTTGTTTTGCTTTTTAATTGCTATTGGGATATCCTGGAAAAATTATTTATTTCAAATGTTTCAAATGAGTTTGAAAATGAAACAGAAGCTTTCCTCTGAGTGAATAAAAGGGAATTTGGTTAATTAAAATGAGTGAATTTGATCTAAACCATGTTTATTTTAAAGAGAAATGAAACATACCTAAACATAAATATAATACTAAAGTTCTACAGCTTTTTTTTCTGGGATATTTAATTATTGGGATTTT
Organism: Onychomys torridus; assembly: GCF_903995425.1. Classification (NCBI taxonomy): domain Eukaryota; kingdom Metazoa; phylum Chordata; class Mammalia; order Rodentia; family Cricetidae; genus Onychomys; species Onychomys torridus. Next base: position 51,671,473 of record NC_050443.1, on the reverse strand, counting down.
TGGGGGGTTAGTTCTTTCTGTCTTCAGCAAGCAGAGCTATAGATATACATGCCAAAAAGTAGAGACTTTATAAATGCGGTTTCTAAGAAGACTTTACAAAGAGGAAAACCAAGTGACTTTGTGAGCACAAGAAACGCAAAGTGAACTGCATCTAGAAAGAACCTATTTCAGTCAAGGGTTTACCCAGTCTTCTCTTCAGTTGATACTGTGAGCTTTACCAGGAGAAGGCAGCATTTGGATGATATTGTCTGGAAAGTCAATAATACCTTCTTTTCTGATTTATTTATTTATTTGTTTGTTTGGTTGGTTTTTGGTTTTTCGAGACAGGGTTTCTCTTTGTAGCTTTGTGCCTTTCCTGGAACTCGCTTTGGAGACCAAGCTGGCCTTGAACTCACAGAGATTTGCCTGGCTCTGACAGATTTAAAAATGGAAAGATTTTACTATATAAATATCCTGTGTGTGTGTGTACATGTGTGTGTATGTGTGTGTATGTGTGTATACATGTGTATCTGTGCACTTGTTCAAACAGTCCCTATTTTCTAGCCAATAATGTGCTTAAAACATTACATCTATTTATTTGTGTGTGTCAGTGGGTGGGTAGACACGGGTGTCATGGCACACATGTAGAAGTCAGAGGGCAATTTATAGCAGTTGATTCTCACCTTCCATGAATCAGTTCCTGGAGATAAAGCCCAGGTCATCAGGCTTGGCAGCAAGCATCCTTACCTACTTCACTTAGATTATACTTCATAGTGTTAATAACTTTAAACTTATTTCCTGAGTACTTCTATTTTGAATATGAACTTTCTATGTAAGAAGGACTTCCATCCCAGTTCCTGTATGGCACTTGGCCTGACCAAGGAATCCTGTTAAATGACTTGCTTCTAAAACAAAACTGTTCTCTGAAAACATTCAGGACACTAAGGAGCCGAGCACTGACCCTTCTGGGCTTTACTGAAGAGATTTTGTATGACATCGACTGGCATTCTAGGTAAGACTTACAAGAAATTAGTCCTAATGTGTTCTCATTAGCTGAAATTTTAGGATAGATATGACAAAAAGGTAACACCTCACCTAATGGACTTAAATAGAAAATAAAAAGGCTGGAGCCAGACACTGTGGACCCTTAAAAATCAAAAGAATTTTCTCCCTTCAAGGTCTCCAAGGAGAAATATGATTGAAAACCAAAATGACCTTTCATAACAAGAAAAACCATACATTTGTTTTAATGCCTTTAGACTGAAGTATATCCCAAAGTGCAACCAGCAAAGACAAGTGAGCTGGAGGACACTATGTCGGTAGGAGCCATGAATGTTTTGGGTGGGAGGGGACATATCTGTTATCCTCCCCCACACAAATAGACTATTAGCTCTTGATAAAGAGATACAACATTTTAATGTCTATCCTTTTATAATCAGTCACTGTTTGGAAGTGCAGCTTTATTACCCTGAGTTCTTGACAGGCACTTGAGAAAAGGTCACATAATAAACTATGCTTATTTCTCATAGAGGGAAACAATAAGTCATCTCCACATCCATTATTCACCCAATTGTCTTCATTTTTCTTCACCTGCTGGGTTTTCAGCAATAAAGATAAATAATATTATTAAACTCGCCTAGGTATTTTCAGAATGATCTAGAATTTGACAGTGAGCTGGTCTTCTGGAGACGAAGAGAGTAAATAAATGAAGAAGAATTTGCTTTCCAAGTTGTTTACAGAAATCTACTAAAGGCTATTTTTTCTTCCACAGAAAGTTCCATCTGGAAGTGTGGATACATGTCTCAGAAAAAGCTCCTTAAGTAAATAGAAAGCAATGGAGTAAAATTGTGTTGTGTCCTTTACACTCAGAGAATACTTCTGCAATTAACCACTAGATGCCTTGTTTTCCACACACAGCTCCATTGTTTTATCACTAGTAATTCTTCTTCTGGGCTCAGTTGGTCAACTACTTGTTCAACATGCACGAAACCTCAAGTTTGCCACCAAGCACCACACAAAGTGGGTCTGCCAGTGCATGCCTGTAATCCTAGCACCCAGGAGATGGAGTCAGGAGAATCAGAAATTCAAGGTCATTCTCAGTTAATTCTGAGTTCGAAACCAGTGTTGCCTTCATTTAATCCTGTCTCAAAGGAAAACAAAAACAAAAACAAACAAAACAAAAAAAACCTGCCCTGAACAGAAGTGAGTGTTTTATAGAAAATATTTTCAAATGTCTTACTTATGTAAATTAGAAAGTATAATTAGAATTTCTTAGGGACCAAAACCCTGTGTTCAAGTTAGACTGCCAATGTATACCCCAACACACGCCCACATGGTGCTGGCCATTCAAACCCTGTGATTCTGTGGTCTTAGGACAATGAGATGGGGGCAATGTGTTCTGTGATACCTGGTGTGAGGTAAGTATCCAAGCTTGAAGAGTAAATAAGTTGAAGATGGGATTTGGATATAGACAATTTAAATTCGACAGGTGATCTTCACCAAAAGAGCTCTTCACCACAGCAGCTGTGGAGAGGGTCAGAAGCCATCTTATTCCCTGACCCTCATCTGACCTATGGCAATCAGCTGTCTCCACCTGGCCCAGTCTTATATGCCATCACAAAAATGAGATCTCATAGAACTCAGATTGAGAAGAAATGTGGAGTGGGAATGAGGAGCTCTGAGCAACTTCAGCTGCCTGGGAAAGTCTGCAAAAGAGGATAAGGTAGAGAGAGCATGGCAAGGAGAGAGAGGAGAGGAGGGAAGGAGGAAGAGAGAAAGACAGAGCAGGGAGATCCAGAAGGTTACCTCAAATGAATAGGACAAGATTCACCGCGTGTATGTCATCATACTTAAGGCAGTTTGAGTTTCTAATCCTTGTACTGGTAGATGTTTGATCACATTGACAAAGCATCACTATTTTTACTTGAACATTAGCATTCTTTATTTGTTGCATGTCAGATTTCATGGTGCATGTGGTACAGAAGCCCCTTAGGCTTTCCTTTGGGATACACAGTAAGTGTTTCCCAGAACAGCCATGCCTTCCTCTTCCCTGTGCAGCCTCCTCCATCTTTCCTTTCCTGGATGTGGACTCTGAACTGGCTCACTTCTCTCTAGGGTGTCTCATGATACTGCCTGCTCCCAGAGCTCCTAGGCAAGGTTCTACTGAATTCAAAGCGCAAAGTACTCTCTCTCCTCTGTAATGTCTTCCAAATAATTCAAGAAGAAATCACTATTTACTGCTTGTAGCCACCCTGAACTCCATAGTTACCTAGTATTATTATCATATTAGCAGATGATTTAGTAAACATCTCCTGAGATCAGAGAGTAAACAGGCTGTGGGGTATTTAACTTTTAACCCAACCAGTTCAGAAGGTACCTTAGGTAGTACATGACTTTGGATGTCTTTTCACCCCAGATAGGGCACCAACAATAGCCCAAACAAAATCTTCTACCCTAGTTAGCTTGGTGAAGCAGTAAGTTTATTTGTGCTCTTTATAGAGCAAGGGTAAGGGATTACTGCTAGGAACATGTGTGACTCAAAGCCAGCTGTATCGCCAAAAAGCCCACTTTAGCATGAACAATACTTCCTGAATGCCCAACTTGCAGACAGCTCCATTGAAAAGACCCCTCCTCTTGCCCAGAAATTGTTTACAGCTTGTATAAGACCAGGGATGGAACTTGAGGAAACCTAGTAGCTTTCTGAGCTTCTTGAATCTTTTAATTTTCTAAGTCACATGAGACTTCCTCCTCCCTCTGGGAGTGAGTGTTTCAATACAGAGGAAGTAGCTCCACAGAACTTGGGCATAATAGGCTCTCAGAAAACCTACAGTGAGTTTCTGTGACTGTAGGTAGCATGCATCATGTGGAATTTATTTGTGTGTATGTGAGAGCCTGTGAACACTGCAGGCAAGGCTCATCATCAGAAGTATACAAATATGGAAGTATAATATTTGATAGAGGACACAAAGGTGCATCAGTAAGCAAAAATGGAAGGATACAGGTTAGTGAAGATTTTCAATAGTCAAAGTAGATCCATTTTCCCTTTTCCTCATAAGACTGCAATGTTATTTTAAATGTGCAGCTTAAAGGATTAGTTTTGAAATAGCTTTACTTATTCAAAGTGAAGATGGACTCCATCTTGAACTTTTATGAACTATGTGTATGTATTATCTCGGTGTGGTAGCACATAAGTGTGACCCTAGCATGCATGAGGCTAATGCAGAATTATCACAAGTTCTAGGCCTGCCTGGCCTATGAAATAAAATGCTGTCAAAACCATAAGCAAATGTATACACTTCTTTGTGTATATACATGTAGGCGCATGTAAAATCTCAAAATGACGAGTATGCATTATTTTCCTCAATCCAGGTAGGCATATTATTAAAGATTTGATTTCACTTGTTACTTTATTCTTATGAATAGACTGTATGTGGCAGTGTGTTGTTATTATTTGATGGTCAGATGTACAGCTTCATAAGAAACTCTTTTTATGGGGTGATACTACTCAAAGGGAATTGAATTTTAATGCAATAGGAGGGAGAACATATGTTTGCTCTCGCCTACCTGTTAAGACTGTCACCTTGGCAGTGGCAGATCTGTACATCCCACTTTTTCATCTGCAAGCCCTCTCAGCTTAAACTCTGTGCTATCTGGTTTTGTGAGCAAACACATAGCTGATTCAGACTGGAAGAGCTGAGAGAAGTGTGGATACAGGGTGCAGGATGCAGGACCAGTGGGAAAGCTCCTGAGGCCCTTCAGAGCATCGACTATATGTTATGATGAAATATTATGTTTTTGGGACAAAAATAAAATAAAAAAGATTCCTGGATAGCCTGAACACTGATATACTTGGGGGAACTTGAGCTTTACTGGGTCATGCTTCTGCAAAGAACAAAGAATGAATTATCTGAAAAAAAAATAAAGAAGACACAAGTCTCCTTCAGTGCTCCCTATAGCTTCCCACTCCAGGCGTAGAAGAAGAACATTGAAAAACATCCAGGGATCAGCAAACAGTAGGCTGTGCCTGATACACAGCCCACTTACACAGTCGCCTCGAATCATGATTCTTCACTCAGCAGCACAGGCTTCCCCTTGTATCTACCCTACTTACGTATGAAGGTTGTTGTGGAGATAAAACAAGCCTAATGTGCATGTGAGTGCTTCAAAAGTATAAAGCACTATATAAACGTAACATGTTATTATAAAAGAGGAGCTTAAAACTATAGCATAAAAAGACTTGTTATAAAATAAAAGTGACTCTAGTCACTTATTTTTATGAGGCACTTCTCTCTCTTTGGAAAAATATAATTTACTAATTCAAGAGAGAGCTATTAATTTCTCAGTCCTTCACAGCCATTAAAGCGGGATGATGACTTCAATTCAGTTTACAAATGGAGTGGGCATACTGCAGGGGAATGCTACTCTCAGGTTACATATAAATGGAATTAAATTAAATTAATGAAAAGAGAAGGAAAGCATGTGTAGATAAACAACTAACTCATCTCCTAAGAGGCTCAATCAATGTCTGAAGTAAGATACTAGTTAAAATACATTAGCTACATAATATCGCCTTTCTAAGCTTTCTGGTGTGGTGTTTGGGAATTATTTCTAAAATACTAATACTAATATTCATGGGGCAACTCTGTTAGTTACTTTTGCACAGCTATGCACAAGATATCCAGAGAGAGAGAGAGAGAGAGAGAGAGAGAGAGAGAGAGAGAGAGAGAGAGAGAGAGAGAGATTAACGATTTGGTGCACGTATAACTTTCAAAGTCATGTCCCTGGTGACCTTCTTTGTCCAGGTAAACCCCACCTTTTTAAGTTACCATTGCCCCTCAAAATCATGTCATTAAGTTGAGAACCAAATGTTCAATATATGAATGAATATGCATTTTATACTCAAACTATTATGAATTAAATAATCTCCAGGTTTTTAATTCAATGGGATGTTGCAAGCCTCTGATGCACCTATTATAGTCTGTCAAGGAAGAGATTTGATTATTTCTCAGTGTTTTCAAGATCCCCAGTACACATGCTGTGACTACAGAAAAATTCTCTGCCTGAGCAATAGAAACTATCCCCATAGCAACAGGTGTATGTGAGCCAGCTTTTGTCACCCTAACAAATACCCAAAAGAAAACGGTTTTCCTTTGCCTCTTTGGAGGTTTTACTTCAGGACTGATAAACAGCACTACTTACCAGGATGACCAGGAGGCCAATACATGAGAGGAGGGAGGGGATGCTGCTGTCCCCTTCAGGAGCATGCTCACAATGACCCAGTGCCCTTCTCCTGGGCACTACCTCAGAGCTGCCATCACCTTTCAGTAGCATCACCTGAGGACCAACCTTCTGAGAGATGCTTAGGATACTGACTACATGAAGACAGTTCTACATAGATGGCAACATTCTTCTTGCTTTACATTTTAGGCCATTATTCCATTATTTTGTAATTTCCAAAATATGAGAGACTCAAGGTCTGGAATCTAAGAAAAGGAAAGTCATTCTTTGCTGGTTTCACCTTCTGATGTTTACTGTCGAGAGCACAATACCTGCAGTAGAGGAGAGAGGCTTCCCCGAGGAGCCACAGCAAAGGATGCAAAGCTCAGTCACTTGGTTTTCTTATATATGAAAAAGGGGTAGTCATACTTCATTTCTGCATCCTCTATGCTGCCTGTAGAGTTCTTACTTGGAAAGGGAGCAACACAATATCTTAAAGGCAGCTTTTGTCAGCAGCACCACACTACAACTTTCCCCCTTCAACATGTTAAGCTACTTCAGAAGGCATCTTTCCAGTTTGACAGGCATTGAACACTTCATAGGAGACTAACTCTTTCATTGATCAGTTGTAGAGCTATAAGGAAGACACGATCTCAGTTTTCTGGTGCATTAACAAAATAACATATCCCCAGATATGACATCCAAGTGAACTAAATTTATGAAGAGAAATTACAAAAAGGTAAGGTTTTACACTTAGGTTGCAGACATCCAGTTTCTGAAAAACTGGTTGGAAGGAAATGTGGCTTAACAGTTGGGATGACTATCAGTCTGTCTGTTTATGCATTAATCTAAAGCTAAAGAGAGAACTGCCTCGTGGCTTAAATTAAAATGAAACATAATTTAAGTCATTAAAGAGATGTGATCATAAAAATGGCATACTTTTTTTTAGGGCTCTCTAAAACATTTGTCTGCAATAATCCCTCTGCACTCACACCTAATCAGACGTATCTGGGAATATTTTTGTATGGCAATTCTGGGTACCAAGTTTCTGTAGGAAAAGACAGAAAAGCCCTTACAGAAGCTGCAACCACCACTAACTGTGTGTCAAATCAGTGCTAAGCCTTTGTAGAAATCATTTCCCGCGTCTCTCATGCCAGCTGTGGGAAGTAACATGCTCACCTTCAGGCATAGAGAGGTAAAGGACTTTCTTACAACCACTCAGTTAGCCATGGCTGAGGAGATAGAGAGCTCCAGAGCCATTGCTGCCAGCTGCCAGGCTGTTCTCTTTTCTGCTATTGCCTGCTGTACACACTACGGACTCAGTCACAGAAGACAGCTGTGAAAACAGGGATCATCTGGCCTGGAGTCCGGACGACTCCACGGGAAGGCTGATGAAAACTGCCATATATGTGAACGTTAGTGAGGGTCAGGGGATAATGCAAAAGAACTGCACAGGCATTTGCACTAAGTATTAAGTGACCAGTCACAGGAGAAAAGGAGGGAAGAGACAGGGATGGAGGAGTGGGGAAGAGGGAGAGAGAAAGGAAGGGAGGAGGTACTCAGTACCAATTCCGTCAAGCTGTATATACTTGAAAACTAACTGGACTGGCTTTAGCATCTACTGGGCTCATGGTAGCTTTGGGACCTGGAGGAAGTGATTTAAAGGGTACAGGCTCACTTCTTCTCCAAAATGGGGCAGACAGTATTTGAATCAGAGTCCACAGTAACTGGGCTATTGTATTGTCGTGGTACAATTGCTCCAGGCATTACAATTAACTAAGTTTGGCAAGTATGTCTCCCCACTGTCCTCAGCTGCACGGGGAAGGTCGCTGATGTACTGTGTGGTGGATAGACTGACAGGAGCAGGTTTTGAAAGTTGTTTGTAGTGGGGCTTAGAAGCCCTAGGCAGCTCCCCTGATGGCACACCATGCTGTTAACCAGCACATTTACCAGAAAGTGACATTACCTTTGGCGTTTCCTGAGCCATTGGCTATATAGGAAGTCTTCTTTGACTTTTCCAGAGATAAGTCTGATTTCTTGAAATAGACAGTTTTCACAAAATCTGTCTCTAACCTCGGCAGGAAACCATCTCTAAGCAGGATAGCTGTGTCCACTTTCAGAACTCATTTTTGAAAGCATCAGTGAGTCGATTTGTCTGCTTGGTTCAACTGTGCTGTTGTCTATGGCTCTGTTCATTCCTAGTGGTTTTCGCTGGAGTTGTAAGAAGATCATTTTGGTGAAAATGTTCACACATGTCTACAAGAAAGACTGTCAGTGTCCTTAGTGTTTACTTTGAGCATGAGAAAAATTCATTGATTTAGTGACTATTATTGAGCCTGACAACTCTTTTAAATGTTTGTAACTTTTTTTTTTTTCTCATTAACATCATGTTCCAGCTTTTCCACTGGGTTGTCTAAGGCTTTCAGCAACCGGGAAGCTTCTAAGTGCTCACAGAGAACAAAATGGTGGATTAGAAACTGTAAAACACCCAAATGCTACCAAAAAAGCAAAATCTATATCCAATACATGTTTCAGAAATCTGAAAATGTTCAAAGCTTTATAGCAAGCAAGTGAATATGCAACTAAGAAAAACTCATTTGGGAGCTTGTAAGCTGGCTCAGCAGGTGAAGTCACTTGCCTCCAATCCTTACTCCCTGAGTAAAATCCCCAAGAGCCCACAGAGTAGGAGAGAACTGACTCCCACTAGTTGCCCTCTGATTGCAAGACACATGTCGTGCAAGCATACATCCCCTCAGACACACCCCAAATAAATAAATGTAAAATTTTAAATGAAAATAAAAAGAATTTTATGTCATTCTAAATCACTCTTGCCTTCTCCCTGGAGTGTCATTGATTGTGAGGTTGAAATAGAAGTAGCTTGGTTCCCTCTTCTCCTCTTTGAATCCAAAGGAGAAAAGTAGACCTCTTTAAAAATGTTAGGATACGTATCTATAGTAACTTGTCTGAGAGAGGCTTGAAAGGTTCACACAGAATGTCCATCCCTGTTTTCCTCATTGAGAACTCTGGTGGCAAAGCACCAAATGCTACCTGCAAAAGCTACAACCACCTAGGCCAAATGATTTAATATATCAAACTAACTAAGACCTAGAAATGAAGATGGGCTGAAAATCACTGAGATGTTAAGGCATGCAAATGCAGTTGTTGAAGGGATGCTTAAAAGACTAAGAGGATGACCAGGCAGACTGAATGCTATGGAAAATCCCACAGAAGCATTAAGTGTTCATTTGGCCTGATCTCTCAGCTTGGAAAGACTAGAACTAGCTATGTTGATTGTCCCAAAAAAGAACCAATCTGCAGAGACTGAGAGAGCTCATCACCATTCAAGAAAATCTCTTCCAAACACTCTACAATCACAAACACAATATTTATGTACAAGAATAGATGAAAAGGCAAAATTCATCAGTATAAGAAGAACCAATAAAGCACAAATGGAGGAAGGTAGGGGTTGTTGTACATTAAAAAAAAAATAGTAACAATGGAACAGAAGTTAATCTTCCCTTATCAGTAATTTCTTTCTATGTAAATGGATTAAACTCTACAACAAAAGAGAAAACACAGATCAGAATAAACAAGAAACAAAATAAAACAAACATGACCTAACTTTATATTTCCTACAAAAGATGCAATTTAGACCTAAAAAATGTTAACACTTAGATAATATAAAAGGATATTCCATGCAAATTATAGCAAAAGGAGACTGAAGTGGATATGCTATCAGAAAAAAATATATAGTTTAATGAAAAAAAAGCTAAGAAGCAAAAGAAATGATATACTAATAAGAGGATTAAGTCATTGTGAAGATACACCAGTTACCAGCATGTGCTCATCAAACAGCAAAGGTCCAGCTGAAACTGGAGGGAGAAGAGGTTCTACAGCTAATAGTAGCTGAAACTTCTACACCAACTTTCAGTGAATATCCCTTTTTCCTCACTGTCAACCGAGCAAATTCCTTTGCACCCCATTTCTCTTATCTTCCTCTTTCTTTTATTTCACATTTGTGCATTTTTTACTTTTCTTCTAGTCACTAATATTTATTATGATTAGGATATATTATATCACTTAAATTCTTACAAATTGGAGAAATTCCAGGGGCACTTGAAAACATATGTATCTTGCTCCCATTGGTAGAATGGTTTATGTGTCTTTATTAAATATAATAATGCTCTTCAATCCCATCTCTCCTTATAGATGTCTATTTGAAAATACAATGAAATAAACATACACTAAAAATCCTACACCCCTCCCCCCAAAAAACCCTCTTCCTTTCATAGTCATTCTTGAGTGGATAGACATGGAGAATGGAAAAAGATTTACATCAGTGGCAGTGGGCAAAGAAGACATTTCTTGGTCAGACCAATTTGTCTACTAAGGAGGATATGGAGCCACCTACTGAAGCTAAGAAACAAGTTGGGTTGTTGCATATGGATAACAAAGGGAAAACATTCACCAAATGTTACTATGTGAAAACAGCTGAAACTAGTATTGAGGGTACTTGGAGCTTAGGAATAGTTGCCACATCTTTAATAAGGCAAATTTCAATACATCCTGACAGCCCCAAATATGTTACTCAGAAGTCATTCTTCTAGATGAAACTTCTCAAATGATCTGAATCATTGTTCATGATTTTACTTACTGTATGCCCTCATACACTTAAAAAATTGGACTGTTTAGCATATCACGTATTTAAAAATTCCAACACCTGGATATCCCTGGGAAGGGGAAATAGAAGAGATTTCATGAGTGGACCAAGGGCAGATTGGGGCAGGAACATGAGCGATCAGGTTGGGATGGTACTGAAAAAGACTACTGGAAAGGGGAGGGGGCATTTCTATGTCAGGTAAAACACCTGGCACAGGGGAGTATCCCAGGAATCTACAAGGATGATTCCAGCTAATACTCCTAGCAATAGCAGATATATAGCCTGAACTGGCTATCTCCTGTGACCAGATTGGTGCCTAGCCCAATTTTCATCAGAAAGGTGCCATCGTGCAAGTGATGGAAACAGATGCTGCCCACAGCGAAATATTAGACGGAGTTCAGGGAATCCAGCAGAAGAAGGAGAGAAAGGATTGTAGAAGTCAGAGGGGTGAAGGACATTATAAGAAAACTCACAGATTCAATTATCTGGGTTCGTAGGGGCTCATAGAGACTGAACCAACAACCAGGGAGTCTGCATATATGTCACAATTGTGTAGCTTGGTCCTCTTGTGGGACTCCTAACAGTGGGAACTGTATAAGTATAGGTGGGGTGACCAAAATAAGATGATTGGAAGGAGAAAGGCAGAGGGAGCAGGAGATAAATGTGCCATGGTAATAAAGGTACCACCACATGGCAGAGCATAAATAAGGAATATGGGTTAACTTACAATATAAGAGCTAGCCAATAATAAGCCTGAGATACTGGCTGAGCATGTATTAGTAATATTATGCCTCTGTGTGGTTATTTGGGAATTGGCGGGTAGGAGAGAAATGCCCATTTATAGGTAACAGGGGCTGCTTCTGACTCTTTTACTGGCTCTTGGGACCCACTCCTTATTCTGGGCGGCTTTGCCAGGTCTTAATACATGGGGAGATGCTTAGTTGTACTACAACTTGATATGTTGTGTTTTGATGATACTCAGGGAGATCTGCCCTTTGCTAAACAGAAACAGAGGAGTGGATTGAGGGTAAGAACAGAGGGTTGCAGTGTGGGGGAGGGACTAGGAGGAGAGGAGCCTGTATTACAGGTTGTAAAACAAATATATAAATACATGTATTTTTTAAAAATTAACCCATTTCTATATAAGGCTAGAAATTAAAAACAGAAGCATTTGAAATATTCTAAAGAACAGAAAGCTGCATGCATCCAGTACTTGAAATAGTTGTATTAATTAATACATTCATCTGGGAGCTTTCTGGCAGACAGAATACACAGCAGACCTATTAATTTCATATCATGGGATAGAAAAATTTTGTGAGGGCAAAGCTATTTATTTTTTTGATGCTAAGTATTTTGAGTGATAATACTGTCTACAACTTCATCTGAGGGACATTAGGTAAAACAGTGAGCGATGACTCTGATCTTCCAAAAGCACAGAGAAGTCCTTCAGAGGACATTTCCTAGAGTATTCTAAAGCAAAAGCTGGCAGTGTGATGTCACATCTCAACTGGTCAAAAGCATTACTTGAGAAAGTGAAGATGTTATTGCCCTCATACCTGTAGTCCATCAATTCAAGTTAACGTGGGAATAGAACCTGGGCATCCAGAGCAGGTGAGTGATAGCTATTCTGTGTCATCAACCACTATTCTGTAATGTCTCAGATCTGTAGCCCATATTCCTGTGCCCATCTTGAGATGCTTCTTCCAGTAGTGGTTAGGTATTTGGGGGCAAGGTAGAGTAAGGCTGTGCTGCACATGTTCATTGACCCTTTTTCAACTCATTTATGGTTTCTATGGGGCTTTGAATATAAAATAAATAAAGACTTAATTTAATGGATAGACACACACACACACACACACACACACACGCACACACGCACGCACGCACGCACGCACGCACACACGCACACACACACAAAGTACTTCTGGTGAGAAGTTTCCAAATTTGATTTTAAACATGACTGGATTATACTTACAGAGTAATGTAAAGGATTTATTCTATTGATTCATGAAGCTGAAAATGAACAAACCTAACATTTAAATTATGATTTTCTGTAGCTGATATGTCTCTTCATAGCTCATTGAGTATTTTGTAGAGTATAACTGCCTGTGCAGAAAAATCTTCATTTGGTGGTTTTTATATGGATCTTTTTATTTAGAAGAACAGTCATCAACTGTTTTTACATTCAAACCTTCTGGCAATTAAGTTTTATTTTTCAGATAATCTAAATTCCTTTTCTCTCCTGCAGGTACCTCTCATCACAATGATGCTCACAGTAATTTAACAGGGATTTTACATTTGTAAACGGTAAAAGGCTGTTAAGAGATGACACGCCATTTCAGTTTCACAGTCTGCAACCTCAAGATTTGATCAAGCTGCTCTTTGATCAACTCCAGAGCACAAGACACAACAGACACATACCTTCTTTGCACAGGCTGCAGGAGTCTGCATCTTAAAGCTTACATTCCTCAGTTGTCAGGCACTTCCAAGACTGTCTAGGTCACCAGTTTAACAACACTGAGCAAGAAATGGTAGCTCATCAGTTTGTCTACTGTTCAGGAGCAGCTACCTTATGATTGTGATTTTTTTTTTTATTTTTATTTTTCTGTAGTGCTAGGGATCAAAGCAAGGCTTCTACTTAGTCCAGTAAGCATGCCATCGCAACCACTTCTATTACCCTCATCCATTATTATCTCTCCAGTCTTTCTCCACTAAGGCCATTTAAACATTCAAACATATAAACAAACATTAACATGTACATAAAGAAGATGGATATATGCACTAGGGAGGTGGCTGCTTTGCCATACAAGTGTGAGGACCCAAGTTCAGATGCCCAGAGCTCATATAAATCTGGACACAATAGTGTGTATATATTTAATCACAGTGCTCCAAAAAGGAGAAGGGAGGCTCAGACAGGAGAGTCACCAGAAGCTCTCAACATATTTATTCCAACAAACACAGTGTAAATCAAATAAGTGTCTCTATCTCAAGGAAGGCAGAAGGTTAGGGCCAGCATCTGAGTTTGTCTTCTGACACCCGTATGTAGGCAATACACAGGACACATACTCACAAAGGCACAGACCCCTCCCCACACACACAGACATCATACATCAAGCACACACACCAAAGGAGAAAAAAGGACACTAATCACTTTAATGCCTCTTCCTCCTTCCCCACCTCATACACTCAGAACCAGGTGATGTAGATTATTCATAAGGCAGATATCATGTTAAACAGGAGCATATGCTTCCAATAATGGTCTCCAACGAAGGGAGGGGAGAGTGCTTTCTTTCAAACACAGGTGACCTAGTCAGCACTTTATAAATGAATATGGAACTCAGTTTCTTCCTCTGGAAAGTGGAATAGATAATATTAAATATTTGGCGAAGGCCTATTTGGATGTGGTACTGCATAAATTATATGCCTGATATCACTATCTGATAATTGCATTTCCAATAGGAATTACAGTTAAGACTCATGCAATATGACATACTTTTGATCATTTTAATTTCCTTTGTGATTGCAGAGAATGGCAATCCTTTGGGGGACTTGACTCCAATTTTCACATTATGAAAGTAAAGTACGGCTAATGGAATAAAGTGGAGACGAAAGGAAGCTTGCTCTCCAATCGTTCCTTTTCCCGCTTTCCCATTTCTGCAGTGGGAATGCCACCTGTGTTATGCTCATTATAAAACTTTTAGCAAGAAGCTAATGAAATGCAAAGCTTTCCGTAAGACCAGCCCTCGCCTTCCTATCAAATCATCTGAAATATTTATTTGCCCTCTTGAATAATTGATAGGGGCATCAGCTCTCCCGGTCAATTGATTTATTAAGGGACTGTTTGGAATTAAACAGCTTAAAGATATTAGATTTAGCAGTGATCTTGGTTGTTAGCGTATTCATTTACCTACGGGAGCCCCCATTAGATATTGTTAATCCATGACGTTTCCAGTCACGGCCTGGATCTCCTCAAATTGCATTAACGCCAGGCTGTTTAGCCACAGAATAACAGGTTTGATTGAGTGCTTGGGTTTGGTGTAATTAGATTTTCCTAGAAAAGGGGGGACTACTTTAATGCCATGTGCATTAAAGGAGATATGCCATCAGCATTACTATAATTGGCGAACAGAAGCACAGCAGACCTGCCCGTGTGTGAATGTTTGTGTTTATGGCTCACCCGTCCATTCTCCATAGATGTCACATAATAACCATGCTTACTTACATATGCATGACCCCAACTGAGACACGGAAAAAAGGGGAACTGACCTCTTTAATAAGCATCTTTAATATAAAAAAAAAAAGTGGAAAATTCTATCCTGAGTAATGGGATCAATTTTTCGTTTGTTAAAACTGCCAATTATTTCTGTTACTGCAAAGGTCATGTGGCTGGTTAATCAATGATGAAAGGAAGACAGGAATGTACATGGGTGTATTCATGTATTTGATTTGCATTTCACTCTAAGATCCTTTGCTACCATTTCTGACTGCTGTTCCTATTAAGGTCTCCAAACACACCAGCCAGATTCTTTCCCAATGCTCCATTCTAGGAATTGAATGTCCTTGGTACTGAGGATGCATATAGGACTTGAAATCATATCTAGCCATGTTTCCAACTGGGATGGATGCATTCCTTGTGGAAGCAGTATACTGAAAAACGCTGCCACCCTATCTATGGTGGGATAATTAAAGAGTGGGAATGGATTGGTACTGGACAGATCAAAAAGTCAATTCTACTTTCTCATTTTAATTTTTGTTCTTTTTTACATTCCTCTCATCTCTAAGCTTAAGGGGACTTCAACTGCATATTTGTTGTTCACAGCTTAGATCAGGATGCCTCATTACCACCCCCTTTCCTCTTTCTCTGAATGCCATTTTTGTATAGACAACAGATTTGCAAAATCTCATCCTTCTCCAAATCCCCAAGATGTGGATCATAGCAAAATGTAGCAAAATTGTTTTGTGCTACATATATTGAAAAGTCCTTTAAAAAATAAAAGATGTATCAGGCATGGCAGACACCGGTTCTCTCACTTTTCACTGCGATCTAGCACTTCTGACTGGGACTGAAGATTTTGAGGCTCTGGGAGGTCAAGCTGCTCCTCTCAGTTACATCCTGGCCACCTTCAAGATGGTACAGAGCCTTACTGATGACACTAGCAGTTGTCAGGGACTTTTGAAAAGAAATTCCTCTTGCAAAAGTAAAATTCTGATCAGATTACCAGAGAGCCTGATTCCAGAGTCACCTCTTTGCACAGACTATTAGATGGATATTCAGGTTAAATAAAGAAGGGGTGAACACTGTGTTCATTTTCATGGCTTATACTTAAGGTAGGGACAGAGGATGAGGAGTTATTAAGCAGGAGTTTGCTTTTCTCTTGACACTAGAAGCAGCTGCTGGAGTTGAGGAAATAGAGTCACTCTAGATGTCTACAGTGATCCCCTCACCTGTAATTTCACCTTCTATGACTTACTCCTGCTCACTTACCATCTGAAAATATCACATGGAAGATTCTGGAAAGAAAACTCCCTATAGATCAAAGAACTCTTACTATAAGTATACTATAATACTATAATAATGAACAATACCATAATATATTTCTATAATTGATCTAGTTAAATGTTTAGTGCTTAATTTGCAAATTAAACTTGATCACAGGTATGTATGTAAGGGGAACTACAGTATATTTAGGGTTTTGGATATTGACTAGCGGTCTAAGAATATATGACCTGGAGGTAATAGGGGGCCTCAGTGTATATGAGGAGGCTAGAGTGGCAGTCATTGGAAGGAAATCCCTTTGAAATTTCTTTTATGTGGAATGGACCAATATTGATTACGTGTCAAGGTTGCAGGAAACCTCTCGAAGGAAGCTTCTTATACTGGTCACACTCTGCCTGGATCTACCTTTGTGGAAAAAGCAAGAGTGACCTGCAGTTCAGGTCTATCTCTCTTCCTAAGACTGTCTGTGAACATGTTTTATATGAAGTTTTGTACAAAAGAAACTTCCTTTTAAGCTGAGGTAGCATTCTAGATTTCCAAGTAAGCGTACAAAAAGCACAATAATTCCCTTGTTCAAAAACAAACAAACAAACAAAAAAACCAAAAAAACCCAAATAGACAGAAATTCATGTCTGTGATTGCCCATGAGTAATGGGGAAGTCAGATGAGAGTAAAGACTATTTGAAGCTGTTCTATCACATTAAATTATTACCTTACGATAGCTTGAGTATTATTTATCGTTTCTTAAACATATGATCTTAATGGAACATGTTGTGTCTAATAATGGTTTGTCTATAATAATGGTAGGGAATGTGGTGTCTATTAATGAGCAGTCCTCTTCTAAGAAATGCAAGTTTCTTTCTTGGGAATGATAGGGAATTATAACAACACTTATATAATTCACTTAAAACATATAGTTATCATATACATAACACCATTGGTGTCTGTAAATTAAAGCTATGACTTTCTAAAATGAAACAATCATGTGCCTTCTATCTGTGGATGATAGAGGCAGCCATGAACTACTTCAAGTATTTCTCAAAATAATTTCTGGCCTTGTGAGGAGCTGATGTTTAGAGTAGCATTTACTGGGACAATTGTGCAATGATAAATTTGTGTAAAAAATAAATACGATTAAACTCCTAAGACAGGTTCTTTATAACACATATATAGCCTTATGGGGACTTGCCCACAGGATGTCATACTCCTCTGTAATTGTCCCATAGATCCTGTATATTATTGTTGTATAGATTTAGTTTAAGTTGTGGTAAGCACATGCCCAGATGTTTCTTGAGGGCAGAAAAAATGCAAACCATCTTTGCATGTTTGGATAACTTCGTGATGCACTCCGGGGGAAATTTTTCAAGGATCAAGGTAGATAGCCAGTTTGGTTTGCAAAGAGATTTCAATCTACTGAATGTAAGAGAAGAGTTGGGGAGTTGGCCTCTGTGAGTGAGAGCACCCAACCCTTTTGAGGACTTTTAAATCCTCAGGTAAACTCCAATTTCAGAATGTTCACTGAGCCCTGCAACTGATGTCATCAATATTAGCATGCATACTCACAGCGAGGCTTAAGACTGCTATCAAGCACTGACTAAAACCCTGAGCCTCTGAAACTGTACATGTTCAGATGGCTAGCCCTCCTGTTATAAACACAAAGTGAGACTGAGGAATTGTAAACATTATGGTTGTCTGTGGTTGGCCTATGTGTACAGAATTCCCTTATCCCATATAGTCTTAACATTGAAGAGATTCAGTGAGGGTCAAAATCTCAGGAGACGGAGGATTAGCTGGTCAGTTAGATGCCTCTCTAATACTGGGTTTCCTCATGGCTAAAGCAGAGATAACAATGACAGTTAACATTTTTTCCCATTTCTGTGACTATTGTCTACCCTTACTATGTGATGACCACTCACTGATAATTCTGAACCAAATAGCAAGAATCAAGGTCCCTACAGTAATATGTACCTACCATCTACATGCCCCCCCACTGGGTATCCCTACCCCCTTTCTTTGCTTTTTCTCCCCCATTTTGAGTTGCTGCTCACATTCCCCTCTCCTCATTCCCTCTTTCTCTTCATATGTCTTATTTCGATCCTTGGGTGTCATTTCTTAACAGTGCTCCTTCTGGTACCGGGACCATGAGTGAAGAAGGTGCCTTGTACATGCTAACAGCTTCCTTAACATTAACTTGTTTCACATAAGCTGTTAGTAACAAGAAAATAATCTATACAAATATTTGGTAATTTTCATTAAGATTCATTCTCAACCTGAGTGAGATATTATAATTTTTAGCTCCCTCCTTTAATGAATAATTTCTACTATCTTGGCTATTGTAAATAGCCTGGAATCACTCCTCTAGGACCCAGGCTCAAGTTGGGTAACCTTAGGACCTGACTCTTCATTGACTTCTCATGAATCTACTAGTCATGGGGCCACACTTCTGATTCATGATCCACTTGTCAGCAGCCGTGAGCCCTGCATTCCATATTTGTGGAGTGCATGCCTTTTTTTTCCTTCTTCTATGGTGTGTGACCCTGTACTCCGAAGACCTCATTCTGTTTGTTTCTGACAATTTCTCCAAGGTGTCAGGCTGCCTGAATTATATTCCTGGACTCTGGAGTTCCAGTTAGCCTTCTCTGTGTGGTTCAAAGCACAGGCACATGAATATCCTCAGTGTCAAAGCATTTTATTTTAAAGGACCCAATTATAGTGTTATATTAATAAAAATAACACCATAACTATAATAAGAGATCAAAGTAAGAATGGGTGCATATATATATATATATATACATATACATACACACACATATATATACATATATGCACACATATATGTATATATATATATATATATATATATATATATATATATATATATATAGTATCTGCTGTATCTGTAAATAGGTAGACAGAGGAAAATTGAGTATGGACATTTGTGGAGAGATTTGTTCTGATTAAGAAAAACATTTAGCAGCATTATTCATAATAGCCAGAACCTGGAAACAACATAGATACCTCTCAACTGAAGAATGGATAAAGAAAATGTGGTACATATACACAATGGAATACTATTCAGCAGTAAAAAAAAAAACAATGACATCATGAAATTTGCAGGCAAACAAATAGAACTAGAAAATACTCACTCATAAGTGGACAATATATGTAAAGCAAATGATAACCAGACTACAACCCACAGCTCTAGAGAAGCTAGCTAACAAGAAAGGCCCTAAGAGGGACACATGGATCACCCTAGGAAGGAGAAATAGATGAGATCTCCATGAGTAAACTGGGGATAAGGGATGGGTAATGGAGGGCAGGGGGTGGGGGATGAGAACATGAGAGAATGGGATGGTTGAGCTGGAACAGGAATGGAGTGGGAGAGCAATGAAAGAAATACCATGACAGAGGGAGATATCATGGGGATAAGGAAAAACTGGGTGATAGAGAAGTTCCCAGGAATCCACAAGGATGACCCTAGCTTAAGACTTCTATCAATAGTGGAGAGGATGTCTGAACTGGCCTACCCCAGTAATCAGATTGCTGAATACCCTAACTGTTATCATAGAGCCTTCCACCAGTTACTGTTGGAAGCAGATGCAGAAATCCATAGCCAAGTACCAGGCCGAGCTCCAGGAGTCCAGTCGAAGAGAAAGAAGAAGGATTCTATGAGCAAGAGGCATCAAAACCATGATGGGGAAATCTACAGAGACAACCAAACCAAACTAGTGGGAACTCATGAACTTTAGATCAACAGCCATGGAGCCTCCATAGGACTGGACTAGGTCCTCTGCATAGCGAGACATTTGTGTAGCTTGATCTGCTTAAGGGGCACCCTGGCAGTAGGATCAGGATCCATCCCTGGTGCATGAGCTGCTTTTTGGAGCTCAGTGCCTATGGTGAGACACCTTACACAGCCTTGATGCAGAGAGAGGGGCTTGGGTCTGCCTCTACTGAATGTACCAGACTCTATTGACTCCCTATGAGAGCCCATACCTTGTTAGAGGAGGGAATAGGGGTGGGTTGGGGTGGAGGAATGGCTGGAAGGGTGGGAGGAGGGAAGAGAGGGGTATCTGTGGTTGGTATGTAAAATGAATAAAAAAATCCTTAATAAAAATAAAGACATTTGATGATGTGACATGTATCCACCAAATAGCTCACGTCACAGCTGGCCCTAATCCTGCTGATTCACCCCATGGAGGCTCCAGGACTTAGACTGTGTCACATACATTACTGAGCCTGAAAAGTCGGAGTCCACGTTGGCTTAGAGAAACCACTGCTTATATCCCCAGCTTGAAGTTTTATTAGGAAAGGCAACTCTTGCCACACATCCACAAAACATGAAACAGAGGGAAATGAGCATCCTGAAATATCTGTATATCTGTTTTATTTTTCCCGAGAACAGGGCCTCTCACTTTCAGAGAACATGAATTCACTTTCCTTTCTAACTTCATACCCAACTCTCTGTCTGTCTGTCTGTCTGTCTGTCTCTCTCTCTCTCTCTCTCTCTGTGTGTGTGTGTGTGTGTGTGTGTGTGTGTGTGTAGGGAAGCAAAGCCGTGTGTCTGCTGTGGCGACAGCAGAAGCAGAGCCTTAATCATTGTTTACTGATTCAGTCCATTTTACTAGCAGGCAGTGCTCTTCCAGAGAGCTGTTTTCCTGGCAGGGTGCAAAGACTTCTTCCAGGGGCAAAGTGCGTGTCTCGAGGCTGTCTCGCTCACCATCCCTGGCCCTGTCTAACCATCCCTGACAGGGCCATGGCGCCAAGGCAATGGGCTGGCATGTCAGCCTCTGCCTCTGATGGTGCTCATCTGGCCGTGGTGTTAATGAGAGTCTGGTAAAAGCAGGAGGCAGGGCACAAAGGACCCGACGGGGCATCCAAACAGTGTGTGTGGCAGGCAGAGCCAACACGTTTCACACTGAGATCTGCTCATGTGGTGAAAAGAATTGAAAATGACAGGCTGGGGGCTTTACCTTTCCCTCTGTTGGGCTTTTTTGTTGTTCTTTGGTTGTTTACACTGCTTTGAGGTTCTGAGGCTGTGAACGCCTTGGTTGCCTCTTCCTGCGCTTTTCTTGCGCAGGGGCCATGCTAATCTTCTCTGTATCATTCCAATTCTAGAATGTGCTGCCGAAGTGAGCACCCAGCTTTTCTTACAATCATGTATGCACTTCCCATAAAATAATGCATTAGACATGGAAAGGAAAGAGGGACAGGGAATAATCATTCACGTTTCCTGAATCATTCATCTGTCACCTTTAATAACCCTCTACTTTATCCCTCTATTTTTCTGGGTTGACATCTGAAATCTAGCAATCAGCAAATCTGGATAACGTGGAGGTGGGTAGGCTAGCCGGCAGGTGAAAGAGGAGCTGGGTGGTATTAGCTTTGGAAGTAGTCAGTGCATGTGAAGGCATGCAGACAGACATGAGTGTGGCCCTGGACCTTCAAAGGTGACTATTCCCAGTACCCATCAAATGGCCACAAAAACATACAGTTCAACCATATTCACACAGGCCACTTTGGAGGGAAGAACCAATCCAGTATCAGGGGTGGAGGTTTTCCTGGGTTCTAGGTTGGGTACCTATAACAGGTTTTGCTCATGAGGCTCACATCACAGTAATCCCTGAAATGAAAATACCCTTCCCCAGCATCCTGAATTTTGTGTCATACAATCCTGGTACTTCAGGACCATTTATAGCATTCTTTCCTCTGGATTTGTTTACTTGAAATAGTAAACTCTTTACCATGAATAAAAATGTTCAATATTAGATGAAAAGACATCACTGATAAGCCATAGTGACAGGTATTAGATTCTAAAAACAGATGTCTTCCAGGCTGGCTTCTTCAGCCATTGCTTATATAGGCTACCTTCTGGTCTGGCCAATGGACTTTTCCATCACATCCAGGCCTCACCACAATTCTCATTCTCTTACCTGAAGGAGCTCATAGATGCACAATATATTTCTTCTTTAGCGTAGAAGGTCTCCCTGACCACTTAAGAATTCTTTCAACACCTTTTATCCTCCCATAGATTTACAGGACTCAGAAATAACACAAAAATCTTTCCAGCATCATGAAAACATCTGTTAGCAACTGCATTGGGCATCTGAAAGCATTCTATGTGGGGCTGGGAAGATGGCCCAGCAGGAAAAGACATTTTCCTCACAAGTCAAGAAACCAAAGTAAAGTTGGAGGAAGAGAATCATCTCCAAAAATTTGTCCTCTGACATCTACATGTGCATTCTGGCACCAGCACCCACACATCACAACACACACACACACACACACACACACACACACACACACACACACACACACTAATAAAAAGGTAAGAATGTATTTTAAAGTGCTCCATGCATTCTTAGAGCATGGGATAAGAGAACATGATGCTTCTTCATGTAGATACATATGGACTAGGGCTATCAAACTGTTCTTTCTGGCTTCATCAAGAGGACTATTGATTTCTGTGTCATCAACGTGGTGACTATAAATAACAGTGTAAGGGAAAGATCCCTAGTGTCCTTGTAAATAGGCAGAATGATGCTATTTTTGCAGATTTCTAAGGATTCAGAAATCTAGTGAGAAAATGAAGAGCACACTGAGGCTTACCTAACTTACTAAGCCCCAACTTTCAGGTGTTGGAAAAGGAACCGCCTTCACACATGTTAATATGTGCAGTCAACTGCCCCCAGATATATGTAGTTAGCACCTTCAGACCCACAGAGGTGGGTACCAAGACCCAGTCTCCTGCTCTCAGTGATCATGTAGGTAAGTGACATACTGTCAAGAGCTCTATATTTCACTGGGGATGTTGGTGCAGACATTAACTTCTTTGCTTAAAATGATATACCAAAGCTTATCTAAATAAAACTGGGAACATCCAAGAGAGAGAGAGAGAGAGAGAGAGAGAGAGAGAGAGAGAGAGAGAGAGAGAGAGAGAGAAGCCTCTGGATATAGGTGTGAGAACAGCTGCCAACACTGGCTGGTCAGAGAGCGACTGAGTCATCCCTAGGATGTCCTCCTTCTCTTTACATACCTCAAAGATATGTCTCCAGGTCTGAAGTTAATTTCATAGCTAATATTAGTGAGATGGACAATGGAGAGTGAAAGGATGGGCAAGAGATTGATCCAGGGGGAGAGGAGAAGAGGAGGGAGAGAGAGAGAGGGAGGGATGAGGGATGAACAAGAACGGAAGAGAAGATCACCTTTAAGGCTTTTCTTTCCTCTTTCTTTCAAATGACACAATAGAATTTTTTTTTCCTGAAGTTGTATTAGGGATTCACTTAAGCAGAAATGAACTGTAATATGCAAATAGTTCTAATTGGACTGCTAATAGAGCGTGTCTCTGTTGTTTTTTTGTAGGGAGTTTTATGCCTATGTAATCAGTGCAGACAGCCGTTAAGTAAATGAAGAGGCAACTAACAATGTCAGAAAAGAGACCGGGCGGTTCCGGCTGACACTACCCTAATCTTCCAGGACCCATTAAATGGCAGTTTCAACGCATTACCTACCATAACATCCTTGAATATCACTGATTTTATTTGCAGTATCAAACATTCCATTTCATGCCCCATTAACAGTGGGAGCCTGAGCTTTTTGACGCAGCTAAACATTTTACTAACTACCTGGACTAAGTAACCAATTAACTTTTGGAGACAATACGGCCAATTAAGCGCGGAAAGGTAAGGCTGTCATCCCCCACGAAAATTGAATTTCCTCTTCCTGATGGCACTTATTGTCGCTGCTCAATTGTTAATGGGGATTTGGTCCCTATTAAAGGATGAAGGCAATGTGGAATGGAAAAGTTCAGGGGACTTGGTTCCTAAAGAGTAGGTCACAAAGTGTCCCAATCGGCCACTAATTCAGTTAACTTTTCTTCATGCCAGATTATTGGATGGGACTGTGGCAGGACTCTAATATGACATTCAGTGATAGTACATTGCGCAATCTGGTTGCTTCTGAGGAACCCATAGGCTCAGGGCTGCAGTTAGGACCTTATATGGAAGGCTGGGGGGAAAAAAACCACTGTTTTTCTTTTTTTTGTTGTTGTTTGGTTTTTTTTTTTTTTTTGACAGCAGAAAGATGAGTGTTCAGCAAGATATTACCCTGCTTATGACTGGTGTGGACTCTTCGGAGAGGAAAACACAAGCAGTGGGTAGAGAGGTGTGCTCCAAATTAACCCTCTGTGGTTTGGGAAGTCATTTTCTAAATGGCAGACAAGGTCTCTGGCGGTGATTCTGCTCCCTGGATCTGACTCCAGTCGACTGAAATGGAGCACAAGTAATGAACTTGGATATCACATTTTGAAAGCTGGAGGCAAATTTCATTCCTTTCGGTAGGGAGTCTTTCATCTTTGGAAACACAGAAAAAAAATTGTCCTGGAGGGCATCTTCCATAGGCCTTGTATGAGTGAAATACACAAAACTCATGTGGAGTCATGGCCCAAGTGTTGACCATACATCTGTTTCAAAAAAAAAAAAAAAGAAAGAAAATCAAAAAAGGAACCACAGTACTTCCACTTCATAAAAATGTGACTCTTCTGAAAGTGAAGACAAATCAATGGAATAGTTCTGAGAAAGGAGAGAGGTCATGACCTCCAATACTAGTTATTTGGATTTGACTTTGCTATGGAAATACTAAGGCTTGCCCATTCTATGTTTTCAAACCATTCTTAAAACAGTATAATTTAATGTATACCAGTGTTGTGTTTGTGTTATTATTGAGTGTATGTTTGTGTTATTATTTAAGTGCCTGGTTCCCGTGGAGACCAGAAGAGGGTATCAGAGCCCATGGAACTGGAGTTACAGATGGTGGGAGCTGCCATGTGGGTTCTGGGAATTGAACCTAGATCCTCTGGAAGAACAACCCATGTTCTTAACAGCTGACCCATCTCTCCCACCCAAACAGTACCATTTTAAAAAATATCTATTTAAATCTTTTGTAGTTATTTAATAGCTGTTCAAATAGACAAAATCTAATTTGGGACAGAAAGCTCATAATGAAGAGTATAAATTGCGCATCTACTTATTCACTGACTGTTGTATTAGTGGTAGGATGTGTTTGGTACCCAAGGACGAACTGTTGAGTGTCCATGGGAGCATAGAGAAAGGACAGCAATCCCTGGATTCCATTGCTGGATCAGGACACTAGTTTCCCGACATGCTGTTTCTCACAGAGCCTATGGGATGGAGACAGGAGAAGGAGCATAGAGGAAGGAATTAACATTAGACCGTTGTAGATATAAGTGCCCTTTGAGAACTTGATAAAAATGTTTATATCCAAAATCCTAATAAAGAAATTCTTCTAGGTTAGTCTAAATCAGTTATTATTACAGAAGAGAAATTTTCTCTTGAAACTTCCCTTGAATTTCAATGTTGTTTCTTTTTTCTCAAGAGCTTTAATTTTTGTTACAGAAGTGGATGCTGTGAGCTATTTATTCAAGCCTTTTCCCATGCCAGAGGATGATTTTAAAATGATTAGGAGAGTTTAGGCTTCCTGTTATTTAAGATAGAGAGAGGTATAAAGCCAGATCCCCATCTCTTCCCACTCCCACCCATCCAGTCTCTCCATGAGAAGAACACAAACAAACAAGCAAAGAGAATGTTAGTTATTTTGGCACTCTTACCCTGCGAGAAAACGTCCTGAACATGACAAGACCACAGAAGAGTTTTTATTAAAAGAGGATAGAAGATGTGACAGGCCTGTGTGAAACACACGTGGTTAAGGAGACAAGAAGAGGAGAGTCATGCAAGATGGTGCCGGCTTTATAAAGGTCGGGCCGCGCCTGTGTGTGGCTACTCCATGCATGCGTGTAGATTACATGGCAGCTCGCGCTTTACACAATCATGTAAAGCCACGGAATCCTAGCCATGCAAGATGTTTGACCTGGAAATGTCTATTTTGAACCAGAAATAACTAGGCGGTCCACCGGGCAAGCCCAACCGTGTGTACATGTGATTTCCTATCATTCCTGACTTATTTTTTCTTAAAAAATAAAAAAAAAGAAAAAAAATGTGGATGAGTGGGTATGGGGAGCTGTTTCTCTCAAAGACTGCTTCAGGCTGAATGGTGGGCATCAAATGGCTCTTGGGGGGAAATGGGGAAATTGGCTCCTAAAATCCTGGGATGAAGTCCATCCTTCATGGTGTGGCTGGTCCTGGGATGAAGTTCTGTCATGCCTTGTCCTGCAGCTGTCCGTCCTTCATGGTATGGCTGAGAACATTCTGTCTGACAAGACACTGGTGACATAAAAAGCTTAGAGAAAAGATTCATTATTATTTTATTTTTGGAGTTGACACTTATCTGAGGTAGATCTGGCCTGTCTGGATGGAGACATGTTAAAAAGGTGGCTGTGATGTTCTAGTACTCTGTTAGATTCCCGAATAAGGAGCTCTGCAGCTGCTAGGGCACAGATGCATGGTGCCCAGCCCTGACTGGTAAGATCTAATTTCTTTGACAGATAGGCTACAGGGTGCAAAGGAGGGTCCTAACTGACACCCTAGAGTTCCCAGGGCAAATGCCTCTTTCTCTGTTACATAGAAGGGATGGGTTAAATCTGGAAGATGAAGTGCTGGGGCCTGAAGAAGAGCCTGCTGGAGCCTCTGAAAAGGTTTAGTGACAGGATGGAGGAGGGGCTCATGTGGCGAGTCCTGAGCTGCCTCGTATAAGGGGCGAGCAAGGAGAGAAAAAGATGGAACCCACGACCGTAGGAAGCCAGCTATTCCTAAAAAAGAACCTCCTGTTTAGTAGAAGGGACTGTAAGAGACTGGATTAGAAGGAGATACCCTGTAACCTCTACTGGATAAGAAATTTAGGAGAACAGAGGTGTTAGTTTGGCTAACCTGTAAGGACGGGCTACAGAGTAAGTCAGCATGACTCAGACCACAGCAAAGGCTATAGTCAGGAGACTCTACCAACCTAGAATGTGAAGCAAAGGCAGCAGAATTTTCCCTGCTGCTCAGTGCTCCCCTCCCCACTCCCTCCAGAGCTCAGACTGTGCCCTGCTGATGGGGGAGAAGGTAGAAACTCAGCCTGGGAAATTTCAGAGTGTTCCTACCTGCTCTCTGAGGCATGGAGGGAGCCAACATTCCTTGTTTCTCCAGTTAATAAGGAGTAAAAAGGAGGACAAAAATGACTATCTACACTATATTACTCAAGCAAGATCATCTCAGGGTTCCAAAGTGTACCTCCAACAGGAGTAAGACATGTCCCCAGGAAGCCAAGCTTGACAACAAACCATAAACAAAGGAGCACAGATCGAAGGAGGAACCACGTAGACCATGTGAAAATTCCTAATCTAATCCATTGGCTACAAAAAAAAAAAAAAAAAATCCTTCCAGCTGTAATTTTAGGGAAGGGCCTAGGTATCTTGTGTGGGTACAGGGAATGAAGAGAAGAATGACAAATTCTATGGAAAAACATGAAAAATAATCCAGATGTATTAATAAATAATTTGGAAGAAAGAGTAAGTACACTCTTTTATTATCTTGGAACAGACCAATGTTCTCTGAAACACACACACACACACACACACACACACACACACACACACACACACAAATTTGCATAGTATAAGAAAAATGTTACATGTATTTGGTTGAAAATATTCTTAATAACCACAAGTGCTAACAGTGTTTAGAAATCTAAACCTAAGCTAACCTAGGGGAAATTTGACAAATGTCTATTGTTCAGTTAATAAAAGTTCTGACAAATCAATAAAAAATAGGACACTAACAGTTTTCAAAGACATAAATAGAAATGCCCAATAAATACATTTAGTCTCAGAGCTTTGCTCACAATTTTTAAAACGTGCAAATGAAAAACAGTTCCTTCCCATTTTTCATCTCTCTGACCAAATAAATGCCAAGGTAGATTTTTCTTCAGAGTCAAAGCAGGGGAAAGTGGCCTGTCACCTACTCAAAGGTTCTAGAGAGCAAGTGACTGATGCATTTCCAGCTCAAAATGAATCAGTCACTAGTTCTACAGTTCCAAACACAGACAAAAACAATGTTCATATATATATATATATATATATATATATATATATATATATATATATATATGTTTTCATATACTCTTTTACAAAAACATAAAATATTAATGGCAGTAAAGTATCTGTGAATATAGAAATGATAGTTATGATAAATTTAGCTGGGCTAGGTGGCACACACCTATTACCTCAGGGTTTGGGAAGATGAGATGGGAGGGTGATGAGTATGAGTCTAGCCTGGGCTATATAGTGAGACTAAGCATCAGTAAAACAAAGGGCAGGGATATAGCTCAAGGAGAGAATGTTTCCTTAGGCTACACAAAACTCTAGATTTGAACTATAGCACTTGAATAAACAAATCAGGATGAACTACACAAAATTGATTCTTTGGCAAGTTACATGATTAAAAAATATGTCAAGTACACCATGGCATATATAATATTATTTCTTTTTCTAATGTGTGCATCATACTTTTCCTTGACTATGCCTGCAGACTTAGACTTATGTCTCCCATAGAAGCACACAGATATATACCTATCCCTTTGGATTGAATGAGCTGATATCTTCATGAGTGCACAGATTTCTTAAGAAATGATGGGTGTGCAGGTTGCATGTAACATCTGTTGGCCTCTGCTGATGGAGAGCCTTCCATCCTTTCCTTTTGGACATTCTGGTTTTCTAATCATGCCTCTGCATTCTTTCATATTAATCATTACCATCATCATTAAAAACATTAAGTTTATGGAGACACAAGGCACACTTGACTATTTTCTTCTTCATAGCTCACACTGAAAACTACCTTTTTATTAAGAAGCAGATTTTCCCCCCTGCCTACCAGTAGGGTTAAAGGGTCATTGTAGAAATTTAAAAAATATAGCTTTTTTTCCAATCATGACAGCCTGCAATAATTTGTCCTTACCAGGGATGTTCTGTGAGGGCTTATCACGTTTGTGTTGTGTTAAAACACGAACTCACCTCTTCCCCTGAGAAACTCACATTTTAATAAAGGGCATGAATTCTAGTGAAGTGGACAAATGAATAACAAGTGATTCATCATCCTTTAAGGGCTCTTGAAAGATTGCAGTGACAAGATATAAATGAGATGCCTAGTCATGTTTGGGCTTGAATTACTACTTAGCTTTTAAAAAAATAATATATTTTCTGAAATACTAACTCTGCTTATTCACCAAGTTTAGGAAAATGGCAAATGAGTCCAACATGCCCAGCTTTGAACAGTTTTTTATCTAGCTTTGGTCTGACTATTTAGAAAGTGCTTGTAGGTGAAGGGACAAAGTGTCCAGACAATGCTGAGTGGTAACTCCAAGCTGCATGAGATCCATTTCTAAGCATCCTTTCATGAATGTTTCCTCATGATAATAAGTCATCTTCCATGGCTCACTCTGCTGACTCACTGTTGGGATACTATTTATTTTTGTAAGTTTATAGTTGATGGACAAGTATGCCAAGCTTTAGTTTTTCCATGGGCATGAGACACATTTATAAGCATCTGGCCTAGAGATTACCTAATTGATGAGGCTGTGCCTTTGCCATGTGTAAACAGCATGTGACAATGTACTTGCCTCTTGTTTTGATTGATATAGCATCCTTTTATTTCCTAATGGCCCTGCCCTATTGTGGGCAATGGGTCTCCTGGCCACACATTGCATGTAGAGAACTGCTTTCTAAAACAATGTGAGGGCTGGTGGCATGACTCACTGGATAAGGACTCTTGCCACCAAGGCTGACAACTGGAGTTCTAGCCTTGGGGCTCACATAGTAGATGAAGAGAACTGAGGAGTGGAAGTTGTTTTTCTGACCTCCACATCCATGTCACGTACGTATGTGTGTATGCACATGTGCTTCACTCCCATGTATACACACACACACACACACACACACACACACACACACACACACACAGGATAAAGTTGCAAAATAATATATAACTAATTTTAAATAATACAACAAATCCTGAATGCTCAAAACAGGATTTTTGTTTGCTTGTCTAAGGAAGATTGGATTTACAGCCACAAACAAATAAAGGAGAAATGGGTCTGTAAAGCTATCAGCGAGAACTATAGGTTCTCAACCTTCTTAATGAGGATACCCTTTAATATAATTACTCATGTTGTGGTGACCTCCAATCATAAAATCATTTTAATTGCTACTTCATAACTGTAACTTTGCTACTGCTATGAATTGTTGTGTCAATATTTTTGGAGATGGAGGTTTGCCAAAGGAGTCATGACCCACAGGTTGAGAACTGCTGGACTAGAGCAATGTGTAGACTGTGGTGTAGGTTGACATCAAATGAACACAACAGGTGTGCAAACGACAAGGGAGATGAGAACAGGACCAGGTGGGACTCACTGATGCACAAGATGCTCTCCAACTATGGGACATGAAGGTTAGAACCAAAGTGGTTTTATGGGCACTATTGGGTAGCGTCATTACAGGATCACAGTGGATAAGGATACACAACTCAGGTGGTGGTGCAAAATAAGCAGGTAATGGCAGAATCTGAAGTCAATTGCTTAATTAGATAAGCTGATAGGTTCCAATTTGAAGGCAGGAACCCCTGAATCACTAAGGTGTTTTATCACCAATGAGGGAAAATATGTACAGTGTTTGATGAGCCAGTGGAAGTGCAGGAAACTGGTATCTTACCTGCCTAATGGCTGGCTTCTAGTTTCTGTCAACCAAACCTAAAATAGACTTCCAGATGTGGATGATGATGGGGAAGACAGTATCTGAACAGATCCTGAGATGTCCTGAGAGAAGCAGTACCCATGTCTTACAATGAGAAATACCTACTTCAAAGTTCTGAGTCAGGTGTAGGGTTATAGAGAATCATGAGGAAAATGGAGGAAATGGAAGAGGAGACAGACATATCTTGTTATGGGTTTGAAGCCATTCAAAGTCACTTAAGTTGTAATAATGAGGTTCATTTAAGACCTGGGACTCACGGAAATAATATGGTTAAAGCCACGAGACATTATAACTGTACTTGCCATAACAGAATCCATTTGAACTATTATTAATCTAATCTCATAAGTGCATGTAATACCCCAGCAAGCAAACCGAAGCTTTGAATTTGGTCTACACTAATAGTAAGAGTATCTCCTCTGCTTTTCACTGGGATTCTCTGTACCATTAAGCAATTACTGGTGGCTAGAATACCAGCCCACATGTCGCTATTTCTGGTTAGGGGATTTTCTTGCCTGCCTGACTAAATCTTCCAATTAAATGCAATGGTACTACATCCATTTCAGGTCTGCACTTACAATGCACAGGGAAAAGTATTGTTACTTTCTGTAAACAGTTTGAGGAGCCATTGAGCCACACACATCGATTTGCTGATTTGAAGCCTGCTAAGGGTGGGGTGTCATTGTGTAACTGGAGACAGTGAAACCAGGAGACAAGAGCAGAATCTTTACAGACAAAGATACTGTATCCAACAGATATTGCAAGATTTCTTTTTTGGTCATTTCTACCAGTTTTATCAATAGTTACATTTCAATGAATTTGTTTTTTATTTCAAGTTCTATTGAAACTGGGGGGTGGGGCGGGCAGACCAAGCATGAGCAAAATAACAGAGCTGGTGAAACTTCAATAATGCTTATCAGAAATTAAAAGTTTTGAAAGAAACCAGGAATGGCAGTGAGGCCATTACTGTAGCTGCTGCTGTACATGCTAATTCATTATGACACTAATATGCACCTGAAAATGGGAAAAACAGCTTAATGTTCAAAAGTCAGATTTGCATCTAGAAATAATTTGTTTAGGAGAATGAGCAATTTTTTAATCTTTTTAAAACGTGATTGTGTGTGTGTGTGTGTGTGTGTGTGTGTGTGTGTGTGTGTGTATGAAGATACATGTTTGGAAGGATGTTCATCTGTGTCTGCTCAGAGGATAGAAGAGGGAGTTGAATCCCTTGGAGCCAGAGTTACAGGTGTTTGCAGGATTCCAGACTGCTTGTATGGGTTCTGGCATTTGAACACCAATCCTCATAGTTTCTCTCAAGTGCTTGAAATTGCTGACAAGCCACTTGAGCTTTTTCTAAAACCATTTTTAGTAAGGATCTATCTTTTTTTCATAAAATAATGATAATTGATGCACAAATTTCTTTGGGTTTAAGGCCAGTGCAAAGAAATTATTTCTGAATTACAAGACAGGGAAGATGCATACAGCCCATGAAAATCACTACCTCAGGGTCCAGGCTATAATCCCAGTGTCAACTGGATGCTTAAACCTGGGACATTCCCTTATCCTATCAGTATCTCAGACTTATCTACCCAAAGCAGACAGTAGTAGACCTACCGCACAGTTACTGTGAAAGTTAACTAGATCCTAAATTAAAGAACTTACCTCATGTCTTAATTATTCATGAGCAAGTTCATATTAGGAACCTTGGGAATCATACTAATGGTAGAAGATAATGAATATAGAAATAACTTAGTGGATTTAGGTAAAGTCATAGATAATGTAGTTCTAGATTTCTTTGAACATAATAAAATCAAGGACCAGTGGGATGGATTTGTAGCTTTTTAATGATCTCATCACAGAAGATACTGGAATCCCTGAGAACGATGCCTTAATGTGTTACATTCGGAGGCAAACAGTGAATGTGAGTATCTACAGATGAGACAGACAGACCTGCCCCAGTTAAATGGAGAAATCATCAGCCATTGGATATATATTATATATATATAATATATATATATTATATATATATATATATATATATATATATATATATATAATTTATCATAAAGAAGAATAAAATCACCATGTTTGGGGGAAAAGTGGAAACGACTAGAGACCATCTTAATAAATAAGTTAAGTCAATCTCTGAAAGACAAAAGGTGTATTTTTTTTTTCATTTGTAATTCCTAGATTTTACATAGATACATAGGTCATGGATATAGGCTGAAATGAAATAAAGCACAATCATCTAAGGGACAAAGGCGGGGATAGTGATAAAGGGGGAATCTGTGGAGGGGAGTATGCTTAGCACATGCTCTAGTTTAAAAATGAAAAGAAGAGAAGGTTCAAAAGCACATCCCTGACTCCCAGGTCTGTACTTCATTGTTAGAAACTTAATTGTTAGAGTGTCTCCAAATCGGGTTTTGTTGTTGGTTCTTGTTTTGTTGTTATTGTTCTTTTTTAATGGAGAGAAATAAATCCTGGCTGACTTTTAATTTGATGATTCAACAATCTTAAGAGAGATAGGATAAAATGTAGGATGTCTTTAATTTCATTACATGTGACTTCTTGATTGTTAACAATTAAATATAATTTTAATTGTTCAGCATTATACATCGAAACAATTCAGAATTCAGTGGTAAGCTATTACTTCATGTAAAGACCTAAGCAGAGAAAGTAGAAAAAGACAACAACTAAAAATCCTTCCTGTTAACTAGTACTTCCTGTAGTTAAGTACACTTTGCGGGGTGAGGGGATGGTTCAGAAGTTAAGAGCACTGGACAGTTTTCCAGAGACTATGGGTTCAATTCCTAGCACCCACATGGCAACTCACAACCATCTACAAATGCCACTTCTGGGGGATCTGACTCTCTTATTGCCTTCTCTGATACCAGGCACACAAGTGGTGCACAGACATGCATTCAGGCAAACAAAACAAAACAAAACCATATACAAAACAACTAGCAATTAAACAAACTTTTCAGTATATATTTTACTATATAATAAAAATACATTTTATAATAAATTATAACACAATATAAATATTTATAATTATTATATTACACACAATATATAATACAAATAATTATGCAATATAAATTATACATACATATATATACATATATATGTATATATATAGTGCTCAAAATTCCAATAAGCATATTTAACTGGCATTCTTGTTTCCCTGCATTTTCCATGGGAGAATTGAGTGTTGGAGTGCCCTGTGGAACCCTGGCCCTGCCATTCAGTTTTGGCTTTCTAGCTCTTAGAAGAGAGTAGTTGGCCCCATCATTTATGCAGGTCATGATGTTTTTAGTCCATCATGGGACCACAAGCAATAGAGCCACAGATTACAAACCTCCAAAATTAGGAACCAAACTTTCCTTCCTGTACCTGTTTGTGTTTTGTCATAGCATTTGAAAGGTAACAAACTCTCTCTGCTCTCCAGGCCATCGTTCTCAGTTTTGGTTAAATTTGACTTTTAAAAGGATATGCTGTCCAGTTGTTTACTCTTGCCTTTCAAAGGCAAGTGTGAGACTCAGGGACAAGAGATCTGGAGGCTTTAACAGCATAAGATAAAGGCCATTTGCCCTTTATGAGATTTTACAACTATTTCTTCTCACTCTTCCCTAAACTAAAAGCCTCATTCTTCCCTGTAGAGTCTAGACAAAATGGGAAACTGCAAGACCCACAGCCCAGCTACAGAAGCTCATGAAATTGACCCTGTGACTTCCTAATAGATCTGAAGAGTGCTTTGTTCCTGGAAATCATCTGTTGAGTAGCTCCGAGCCATTGTATATCTTGTTAGATCAACAAAAGTGCCACAGAATGAACTAAAATCTCCCTGCAGAGTTGCTGTATCATATGCCCAGAACATTCCGAACTTTCAACAAATTCAAGTTACAATCCTGAGCAGCCATGGTTGAGTCTGTATGGGGTTAAGTGAGAAATATGGTGCTGTTGTTATGTGTCTTTGGGGAATGGCTAAGCCCTGGGCATAAAGGTTCTGAAGGAATCCTTTTTCAGTCCTTTGTAAGTGTACCACAGGCTGAAGAAATAATAGGAAAGGGGCTCAACTTTCCTGGAGCCTTATAACCTCAGGCAGGACCTTATCTGCCACCGTGTCTTAGTCTTCTTTGAGATAGAGGACTTCCCTGGATCTTCAAGTTTATTATGACAGCTGACAGTCATCAAGAGAGAAGACAGACCCTTTGTTTTAGCTATCCCTTTTCTGGCTCCTCTATTAGCTGTGTATGTATGTATGTATGTATGTATGTATGTATGTATGCATGCGTGCATGCATGTATCTATGGATCTGTCTATCTGTCATCTATCTATATATCTGTTTACTTATCAATCATATACATATTCACCTATTGTCTATATATATCATATAATACCTATCAATCTATTGTCTGTTATCTACTAGCCAATCATACATCTTTGAATATCTCATTTATCTATTCTCTGTTATCTATTATATGACATATCCATCATCTCCTGTCATCCATGTATGTCTCACTTATTTATCTACCTTTGTACACAACATAGTTCTTTCTTGGCTTTTAAAATATTCTAAATATTTTCTCCTTTTTTACTTTCTTCTCCTCTTTTCTCCTTCCTTTCTCTATATATTCATTAAAAAACTGCCTTATTAAAATTTGAAGTACACATCATGGCATACTTTAGCATGCATGTACATTCATTAAACCCTCAGCATCAAGTGAGACCATTGCCCACAAGGGGCACTTCTTCATTTGAATCCTTCCATCAGCATTGTCCACTTCTTCCCAGGTGAGGACAGCCTTGCTTGCTCTGGTCTTTAGTTTGCATTCCCAGGATCTAGATAAATAAAAATATTTAATATACAATGTATCTCCCCTGTATCTTTTCCCTCAACATATTGACTTTATCACTGATGCATGTACCAACAGTGTCCTATTTTTCACTGCTCAGTACAAACTCATTTCATGGACATAACAGAACTTATGAATGTGATTCCATATTGATAAGAATCTAGTATCATACCTAAATGACCTTTCTCTAACCCAAGATCACATAGGTTCTAAGTTCCTCTTTCTCATCTCTCTCCCTGTCTATTGGAGTCTCAACTATTCACAAAGGCCAAGGACAATTGCTACAAGACATTGTCCCTTTGCTCTTTGGTCTTGTATTATTTGAATGAGAATTTCTGGCTACTTCCTGGGATTGCTGGAAATAATGTAGCTGTTTTGTATGCCAGGTTCATGACTCTCCATCTTCCACTGCCAATGCAGTTTCATATCATGGAGATAGTATTCTACAAGCTCTGCCTCGTTTCCTATGCCATAAGAAAATATGTACGCAGACTGGAGACATCTGGTGTAATCTACCTGTAGGAAAGAGTGGCCTTCCTGTCCTCTGACCCAATCCAGGTGGCATGGTGCTAAAGGAAGGCATCCTACCTACACGACTCCTGGCTAACCAGGAGCCATGTGGGAAGAATTAAGTAAATGTGATAGTATAAATATATTAGTGTATATATGGTCTATATAAACAACACTTCTGAGAGAGCTCAGTACACCAGGACTACTATCCCTCAGCCAAAGGACTCTAACACAGAAGATAATTTAAAGGTTAGCATACTTGGCCAGACTTCAAGCACTTGGTTTAGTATTGGAGGCCCTAGCTACCATCTCCTCTCTAAGGTTACTACAAGGTCCTAAGCTATTCCATAACAAATATCTCTTCTAAGGAAAAAGTTCTTGGAACTTCTGGCCTCATAGATACTCAAGCTATAAATCAAAACCACTTTTGTCTGCACAAATCAAAGGCAGAGCATGGTTAAAGGCTTTTCCAGAACACTCTTTCTTCCATGGAATTATAAACAGGACTAGCAGAATCAAGACATCCATTTCATTTTTTAAAAGTCATAATACTACACTTTGAGAAGAAGCATTCAGTAGAACTTTCATGTCCTAACAGGTCCCAGATAGCCAGTTCAGTTGAGAGATGTGCTTTCCTTGAAAACTTTAAGAACACCAGCCTGATAAACAACCCCCAAATGAGCCTGCATGTTTCTCTAGACCTTAACTTGTCTTTATGAATGTTTGAGCTTACTCCATCTCATGAGGGATTCAGGAAAATCAATGGTGCACTTTTGGAGAAACTCATAACCAGAGAGCCCAGAGAGAAAGTAGCAGTTGCTTACCGGGTACAGGATGAAACTGAACCTATACTTTTACCAAAAAGCAAAAGCAAATATTCTCAATTGCAGCTGCCCACTGCTCTGCTCTCTTTGAGCTACTACTTAACTGGTTGTTTTCATTGGTTTATACTTTGAAGAAACAAGCCTTTCTGATGAGGCATTATTTCAGCCAAGCATAGAAGACAGTGACACTCATATCAACAACTTAAAGAAAAGATGCTCCAAGTTCTTTATCCCAGTACACATTGCCTTGACACTGAACTTAACAACTGAGATTCATCACTTCAGATGCCACAGATACCTCCAACCTTGCAATGTCCACAGCCCACCTCTCCAGTATGTGGATAGGGCACTGAGATATTTTTGTTTACTCCCTTTGCCATAATGAAGTTCATACTGTGGTTCTGGACTTGCAATCAGCTTGAGACATGATACTATTGAGTTCTTTACCTTTAAAATGCAGAGTATAATTCTATGCAGAAATGGACTTTTTTTTTTTCCAAGACAGGGTTTCTCTGTGTAGCTTTGCACCTTTCCTGGAACTCACTTGGTAGCCCAGGCTGGCCTCGAACTCACAGAGATCCACCTGGCTCTGCCTCCTGAGTGCTAGGATTAAAGGCGTTCGACCACCACCCAGCAAAATGGACATTTTCTACTCTCTGTGTCATACAAGAAAATCATCCTTAGTCATTGCTTCTCCCCGGGAGCTTACCTCTTATAGTCAACCCTTTTGCTCTTGGAAAGAGGACCTGTCATATCCTCAGTTTCAAGCCATATAGTTCTCATTCTAAAGACACTAAGGCATCTTCACACATGTTTTACTAACTTGCCAGTTCACATTTTTTCACAATATAATGGATATACCTGCTACTGTGACTACAGAACAACTCTAGTGAATATTTTAACACCAGCAAAATATTGCCAGTAACACTTCAAAATTTCCTGTCTATTTCTCTGCTCCTCGTTGCTTCTCCAATAATAACCTTGCTTGCTATGCAAGGGCTAATGAGATTACTCAATGGGTGAAGACACTTGCCTCCAAGCTGATGGCCTATGTTTAGTTTCTGGGATGGACATAGTGGAGGGGGGGGATCTGAATCCTGCTAGTTTTCCTCTGACCTCCACGCCCATGCCTATATACACATATGCACAAATCAATAAAGTATAATGAAAATTAAATGAAAAGCATAGATCTATTCTCTAAATGTCTTAATTAACATCCTGCTTAGTTTCCTTAATTGGATGTCAAGATATCAGAGGGACAATTACAATATTCATATTTTGAAACTTCTCATATTTTATGAGGTTTTGGTGTCTTTGGATAACCTTGCTATCTGAGTAGCTACTGAACCTTTCAGGTTAGTATTCTGGTTAGTTTTTTGTTAACTTCACACAAGCTAGAGTTATCTAGGAACAGGAGCCTAAATTGAAAAAACATCCTCATCAGATTAGCTTATAGGAAAATCTATCAGGAATTTTCTCAATTAATAATTGATGTAGAATGGCCCAGTCCACTGTGCATGCAGCCACCCCTAGGCAGGTATTTCTGGCTGGTATAAGAATGCAAACTGAAGAAGCCATGAAGAATAAATTAGTGAGGTATGGTCCTTCACAGTCGCTGCTTCTGTTCTGACCTTCTGGTTTCTGCTAGAGTTACTTCCTCGGCATTACTTAATAAGCTGTAACTCAAAATATGTAAATCAAATAAACTCTTTCTTCTCCAAGTTGCTTTTGGTCATGATGCTTTATGGTAGCAACAGAAACCTGACTAAGATAAGTATCTATTTACCAGAAAGTAATCACCTCGTTCTGTGCTAAACCTGTCTGTCTTCCACGAACAACCTCAACAATCTCCTTATTTAACTCCCACATAGCATTCTAATATTACTCGCACCCAGTATCAGTTTAGGACCAGGTACCAGACATCTGGGGACAGCCTCTGTTTCTCAGAACCTGCTGGGGTGCCTGGGACTGAACAAGTCTGAACTGCTTCATTGGAGATATATATATATATATATATAATCGAAGACTGAATTTTCCCCTTTGACTCTCCTTTCCTCCTCCTTCCATCCACTCCCTAACTCCTTCCTTTTTCTGAATTATGCCTTCTCCACTGGCTTCTCATTTGCACTTTCTAGAAGAATAATATTGGATTATTTCCTGTTTCTTACCTTTATCAATTTTTA
This sequence comes from Onychomys torridus, assembly GCF_903995425.1. Taxonomy (NCBI): domain Eukaryota; kingdom Metazoa; phylum Chordata; class Mammalia; order Rodentia; family Cricetidae; genus Onychomys; species Onychomys torridus. The sequence continues at coordinate 51,632,053 of NC_050443.1, read as the reverse complement.
AGTGTTTTTGTTTTTTTTGTTTTTGTTTTTGTTTTTTTTTGTTTTGTTTTGTTTTGTTTTTTCCAGCTGTGGGCTGTGTTCCTCCAATTTCAACCACTATGACACAATATTGGAGAAAATTGGTTTATGTGAATAAAAGTTTGTTTGGTTCACAGTGTTGGAGGTTTCTGCCCATGATGGGTTATGCCCATTGTCGTGGGGCCTATAGAGGCACAGTCCATCCTAGCAAAAGCATATGGAAAATGTTGGATCACTTCCTGCTGCCCAGGTAGGCAAAGGGAAGAGAAGAAATGGACAGAGTCCTCTTTTAGTTTACAAGGTATGTTCCAGTTGACCTAACTTCCTCCCACTAGGCCAGACTCCTAAAGGTTCCAGTATCTTCCACAATCCACAAACTGAAGACCAAGCCTTTAACACATGAGTCTTTGGGGAAAACCTTTCATATCATCACAAAAGCATGGAGGAGTTTGGTGAGGGTGACAGTCTTGCTAAACTTCTCTCAAACTTACTGTGCATATCTTATTGAATGTTACTTCTAGAGATGAGTTACAATCTCATCTTCTTTGTAAAATTGTTGGCATTTTCGGGAATCCAATCACATGTAAATTAGGTCTTGTGGAGCTGCTTTCAGCTTACTGCCATGTGTTTTGTTTTTACATCTCATATTTTGACAACCAGATTTGGTTTTTTACCTATTCGTCCTCAATATTTTTGGGTCTTGGCTTTTGTTTCAAGCAGGAACCTAAATCTCTCTTCTATTGTTTTGTCTTACTTTCCTTCTTTTTTATCATAACTCAGTAAAGGTTCTATTTATATAGGATTAGCCTGATGTTTCTATTACTGTTGTGGCTTCTTTGTCCTCTTTCATGGAACTGTACCAAATATAGTGGGTTGTCTTTAACTTAGCATGTTTCACTTTTAGCCTTTTTGGCATTGACTTCCTTGTTTTTGTCTAATTCTCTCCCTTCTTTTCTTCTTTCCCTTTCCTTCCCTTTCCTCCCTCCCTCCCTCCCTCCCTCCCTCCCTCCCTCCCTTCCTTCCTTCCTTCCTTTCTTTCTTGTGTGTGTGTGTGTGTGTGTGTATGTGTACACATGTGCATATGATCACATCTGTATATGCATGTGTTTATGTGTACCACATACATACAGGAGTCCACAAATGTCAAAAGGGGGAGTCAGTTATTCTGGAGATGGAGTTACCAGCTTTTGTGAACTGCCATCTGGGTGCTGGAAACTGAAGCCAGCTCTTCTGAAAGAACAGTAAGCATTTTTAAATGCTGAGCCATCTTTTCAGCCCCCAGCTCTTACTATTTACCTGGCAAGAGAATTCATCAATTAAGGCCATTCCCTCCTCATTAGTTCTGTGTACTTGTGTATAACAAACCCAAGTCCTTATGTGTTTAAATTAAAGTTACATGATAAACCATAGATTCCCAATTCCCTGTGTGTATTACATTCAGAGAAAGTAAAAGAATTTGGGGCAAGATTGCAAGTAGCAACCTTTAACAAAATATTACCTTTGTTTTCATTTTTATAGTAATTACCTATTCTAGTAGAAGATAGAAAATTATTTTTTAACTTGAAGATTGCTAAAATTAAGTGAGGTAAATTAAAATGAGTAGTATAGCTATATTAAGTATATAATGGGACATCTATAAAATGGAATACCTTAGAGATGTAAAATGATATTGCAGAAAATATTTAATAATGTGGAAAAGAGTGCATGCTATCAATATTAACCATCACAGCTAAGTAAAATTCTGCTAAATACTTTACATGATATGATAATTGATGCACATATGTTGAAACACTCACATTAGTTCATGCTTAAATGTAGCTGGTGAATGCACAGGTTATTTTCATTTCATTTATTTGGGTATGACTTTTTGAAATTTAAAAAAAAAAACTTAAGATTGCTTGTAGTAAGATCATAATAAAATGAATTTTCTTCAAGTTAGCACATAAAATTTATTTGCATTTTTTTCTTCACAAAGCGAGAAGCCTTATGTAGCCCAGGGTCTGCTACAAAGAGAGCATCGCTTATGACAGTCATTACTATCTGTTGTGTCTGCCTCCATTCCAGCAGGTACCGTGTTGCTTTTCAGTTGTTGCTTTGAGTGTCTCCTCCATGCTGCTGGAATGAAGAACAAGAGCATCAACCACTGGAAGACAGGCTCTCCTTCACTTCAGAACATTCTGTCCTTCACATAGAGCTTTGGTGTACAGGTTTATTGGTTAATAGTAACATTTTTCTTATTTTTGTCTTTAAATGAATTTACATTCTGTACTAAAAACCTCAAAGAAGATGATTTATTTCCAAATTCTATAAAACTTGTAGACACAGAAAATTAAGTCATGGCATTTTTTTTTTTCTTTAAACTTGAAAGCATTTCAAAAATTTTCAAACACCTCCCATCTAGCCGGCAATGGTTGTGGTTTCCAGGTGTTTTGTCCTTTTTAAAATACATCATTGGTTTTATATTTAAAATTACTCTAGGACCCATGCTCTTGTTTTTCCATTGACAAAACGTAATGTCTGCCTGCCATAATCCAGATAAGGCAAGGGAAAAAAAAAGGAAAAGTAGCTTCCCAGCCCACAAAGTGATTTCCTTCTGCAGTGAAAGCTATTACTGACTCTGAAACACGTCATTAAATAAAATGACTCATGCTGATCCAGTCTTCCAATACAATCCAACCTGAAACTCAGTTAAAACCAGAGATTCTTAAATGACCATCATTGGACGAGAAATAAGACCATTTTTGCATCAGATCAATCATTTGGCTCTCTTTCCTTTCTCTTCAATATCTTGTTTCCTCTTTGAATTTTAATAAACAGTTTTTTCTAAAAATTCAAACTAATTCATTACTAAATATATAGAAATTATGAAATATTGGGGACTTTTTGTTATAAGATCATTGCTTAAAGAACTACCAAGAGGTATGTCCAAATCATGGAATCAAAATAATATAATTAAATGAATACAAACATGTCCCAGCTGTACAGCTACTGAGAGGCAAAGCTAGATGACTTATAAGGCAATTTTTGCTTCAGCAGCTCTATCCACTAAACAATATAGCATTCAGTACAGATTTGCATGTAAAGTCCATCTGCGTTCCTAACATTATATGAAACCTGGTGATCCGAAATCATCAGGCTAGCTTCTGAAGCCTTGCACTGCATCTGAAAAATGTGGTCCGGCATTAGAAACAGAAACAATACCACACTGGTAGTTTCCTATTTCTTTGCTGTATCTCCCTCATTTTTAATGAACTTTTATTCCCACAGACCAAATGTAGACATCTCTTTTTAATTTATGCAAATACTCTAGAGCCTTTCTCTTCTAGGACATAAGTGGGGGTCAGTTTCCATCAAGGTGACAAAACACATGGGATCACCACCTTCCAGGGAAGAGAGATTATATTGGCTCACAGTTCATAAGTTTCAACCCATGATCACATCATTCTATTACTTTTGGTCTGTGGTGAAATAAAATATTAGGGTGTGGCAGAGGAGATGGCCTAGTCAGTAAAAGGCTTGGTGTGCTGCCAGTGGGACCTTAGTGTGATCCTGCCATCCATGTTGAAAAACTGGGCATGCTGGTGTATTAGGGAGGTAGAGACAGGAAGAACACTGGAGCTACCTGGACAGCCAGTTATGCCAAAATGTTGAGCTTTAGGTTTAATGAGAAACCCCGTGTGTGTGTGTGTGTGTGTGTGTGTGTGTGTGTGTGTGTGTGTGTGTGCAGAGATAATCACGGCCATCAGCACAAAGTACAGGAAAGCAGCTCACCTCATGGCTTTCAGGAAGCAAAGAAAGAAAGAGGAGTGAACAGGGTCTGAAAATTCCCTCAAAGTGACATTTCCAGTGACTGAATTTCTTCCAGCTAAGCCCTAAATCTTACAGGTTCCACCACATCTCAAAGTATCAAGCTTTGGGGGGCCCAGAATTTATCACTGGGCCTTTGGGGACATTTGAAGCCCCAAATATAGAAGCACATACAGCTTTCAGCCTGTTTAATCTTCCTACAACACTTCTCCACCACCCTCAAGAAACACTCACTACTCTGGGATAAAGGCTTTACTGTCAGTTCGATCCTTTTCTCGTTTCTTCCCATCTTCAACCTCTATGCAGTAGTTCTCATTCCCAGCAGTTTAGTGAGCTTTCTCCTCCAAAGGCTTTGTATACATATTTCTCAACAGCATAAGGCCATCTGGAAGCTGTGCTGGAGCTAGCAATTGTATATTTGAAAAAAGAAAAAAAAAAAAAGTCCTTGCCTTCAAGGAACTTAGAGTGACAGGAAAAGGTAAATCAGGCGATGGTTTCAGTGCAGGACGAGAGGCTCTCTGAGTGAAGGAGCCATACAGTCTCCTGTCCCAGAAAAGATGTATGAATCAGATTTGGCAATGGTAGCACAAATAAAACCATTTGTCATTCTGCTTGACCACTGAAAGCAGTTGTAACAAGTAGGAGATAAGTGGACACCCTGATCCATGCAGGCAGGTTTCTTGCCAAGCACACAGGAGATGTCACAGCTTGCAAATGCATGCACACGCAGCCCAATGTCTTTTTTGCTCTCTTCCAACTGTCAATATTTTGTTGGATCTTAAGGATAATGTGGAGTCTAGGAATCCCTCTTTGCGGCTTACGTTCTAAGATGATGGGGATAGTTCTGAATCCAACCGGGAAGAAAAGTGGAACAGAATACAGGATCGAAAGCAATGCAGGGGAGAAGAAACCTTAGAGAAAATGATTCTACATTTCTCTCCACACATATTCTATACATTTCTCATGAAGATTTGAATAGGCAAAATATTCAAAGCTTTATAAACCCCAATGCTTTTACAGGAAGAAATATAGAGGCTAAGATGTAATCAACACCCTCAGTTCCTTATCATGAGTGTCCAACCATACTCAGCCATCAGACCTCCCTGTTACCAACCCAGATATTTTAAATTCCTCTTCCTCAGAGGTGATTAGGGAGACCTACCTGATTAGGCAGCATCAACTGGGGAGTTGTAAGTCTTACTGCCGATACATTATAACCAACACGACCTAACTTTGAAATACAAAATAAGAATGACTTGAGACTTGGGGTCAAAATTAATTTCCCTAAATATCTGCAGAATGATCTTGTTTCAAGATACAGATTTGGTCTGCTAGAATGATGAATGCAAGACAGGTTGCCTCAGTAAGTTTTATATGCATGTATGTGTCTCTACCAGTATATAACAGGTATATAAAAGCTAGTGAATAGTGTGGGCACGTTCCATTTTATTCAGGGTCTGTGATGCAACTATACTAAGTCAACTGAGGAGATTATCATGCACATAGTAGCACTTAATTCCACAACTGTCCTAAACAAATGACATTGAGGTTAGACATGCGTGGAAGGCATCAAAAGTGTTGTGGAGGTGAGGGTGGGGGGGCTTTTCAGAAGTAGGGAGACTATGAACTGGGGCTAGCAGAGAGGATGAACAGCTGCCTAACACCTCTTGAAAATGACCCTGGCCCTTCCCTTTCAATTTTAATTTAGATAGCACCCATGGATAATTCAGAATAAAGTGATGAACAAGCATGGTGAGGTTATGACCAATGTATTTCAGCCATTCTAAGTCTAAGGTTAGTTTTTAATGGTTGAAATACTTTTGTTGAAGCTATGAAAGCAATGTAAGAAAATGTGCAAAGATAAAGACAACCTACATTCTTGTCACTGTACAACTAACGTCATGCTTACTCATCTGTGCTCCTTACTGAAATACTTTCATCATAGGCATATGTATTTTATAATTGAAGTCATGATGTAGATACAGTTTTATGATGTGCCTTTTCACACTTAATTATATGATAAGTGCTTTTTTGAAGATGCTTAATTGTTTTCATAATTACATATTTAAATGGTTGTATGACACTTCATCGAAACTCATTTTGTTATGTTTAGTTTTGTCTTTATAACTCTCTTTTGCTTTTGACATATTGTGATGTATACACAGACACTATCCAAATCCAATGTTTCAAGCTCATACCTCCGTCTGGCACTGGAGACAGGAACAACCTTGGCACTAAGAGCTTGCAGGATCTTCCACCCTTGCTGTCCTGCTTTGTTCACACATCATGGTTCTGGTGTATGAGAGCTGTTGCTGATGGGAGGGCTTTCAGAGATGGCATGAAATGGCATGTAGTTTTCTAGGTAGTATGTATAAAACCAGTTGGAAGTGATAAGAAACACAAACAGCTGGATCCTACCCCCAGAGAGATCCTGACCCTGCAGATCTATGCTGCCTAGAAAAGCATGATGGCGAGAGAGTAGTTCTTTCAAATACAAGGGTAATCACTACTACACACTCTGTTAAAGCCTCACATGCAAATTCTGTATGTTTACAAAGTTCTCAGGGGATGTCTAAGCTGGCAGCCTGGAAAGCACTCTAAGACCAGCAGTGGTGTAGAATAGCCACAATTCTAAATTCAGTGAATCTCAGGCCTTTATTCTACTGCTTCTCATCTGTGCTATTGGAGTTCTCAAATCCCGAGTATAAAAGGGGAGAATGGGCTAGACAAGAACAGCAGTTAAGAACACTTTCTGCTTTTATAGAGGGCAGGTTCCCAGCACCCACGTATTTTGGAGCGGTTCTTAGAGCCCTCCAAAGTCACATAGACACAAGCTCAAGCTAAAGAAATCTCTGTAGACAGGTGGAGGCAGATAATGGCCCCCAAGCCATTAGCATTTATAAGAAAAGATAAGCAGTTGTTACTAGCTTACTTTTTTTCCTTCCAAAGCACATGGAAGAGCTGGTACTCTGGTTCAGTTGATAGAGTGCTCATGGAGCAAACACAAAATTCCAAGTTCTGTCTGTCACTGCATAAATGAGGTGTGGTCGCACATGCCAACACTTAGGAAGAGAATGGAGGCTCAGAAGGTCAAAGTCATCTTTCCCCACCTAATGAGTTCAAAACCAGTCTGAGCAACATGACAGCTTGTCATAATGTTTAAAATGATGGAACAAAGCTATCCTCTTGCCTTTGCATCTTTCCATTCATCTAGATCTTTTAAGACCAACTGTACCTTTTTAAATGGCTCCAAGTCACCCATCAAGCTCCAACAAGAGCATAGCTCAAAGAAAAATATCTTTGAAACACACAACATTCTTCTCCACTTCCTCACACCTCCCCATACCTGTTCTGTAAAGCATTTCTTAGTTCAAGTATTACCAATGCATGTGGGGCCACTCTGACTCCATCCCTTCTGTGGCAGTCTTCAATCATGCCCTTCATCTGGAGTTCCCTGATGAAAGTGTTTGTTCAAGGAGCATGTTATAACACATTTTAAGTAGCACTGGTGCTTGCTCCTGTGGACAATAATAATGCTGATAATAAAGACCAACAGTAAATATCTAACCCAATAGACATGATATCATGCAACTGCTCAGATCACAAACTTGTCCTTGCAATCTGAGTCCTTCGGGACTGATCCAGACACTTTGTGAGAAATGGCAGCAGAGGAGTCTCTCTGTGGGCTTTTAGAGGGGGCTGTGCCAGGGATGCTTGGCCTAGTCTTCTTCAGTGTGGCATTGATGTTTGGTTCTTGTGAAGACACAATGCAAGGCCACTGAGTTCGGAAACATTTGGGCTCTGTGCTATAAATAATAATAAAGATAAATAATAAAAAAGTGAAATGTTTTAAATGAAAGGTGATGCCCTGTGCACCTAACACACAGACCCTCTAGCCTTTCTGGTAACAAGGTAATCTGATTGCCATTGATTTTTTTCACCTCAGTTACTAAGAAGGTGATGAAATGGTATCCTCACAGATGTATTGAATCAGATACTAAACAAAGAGCAACATAAAGAACAATTATCAGCAACCTTGCTTTCAGCCTGCTGATTATGACATTACAGGAAGACAAGGACTGGGTGACTTAAGACATAAAGGAGACGGGAGGGGCACCTGGGTAATGCTGCTTACGTTTCTTCCCAGTTCTTAGGTGGGGGCTCATTTTACACGGAGCCCATTCCTTGTTTTCTAGCTTGAAAGGGGGCTATGTCCACTTCTGCAGTTTACAGATAGGTGTTGTGCAGTGATCTAATTACCCACTTTTATTACACCATGAAGAAAATAGTGTGGTGCAGCACATGTTTTTGCTATACAGATTGTAGTGGGGTGTTACACAGAAGGAACTGTTTATGGGTCCACCAATTGATCTCTAAGAGTGAGTGGGACCCCACAGTACTCTAAAAGAAAAGCCACATTGCTGACCTGCCAATGAACCTTTTAGGTGCTTTTCAATAAGCGATTAGGAGATCCCATTTGAAATGTTTGACAAAGGTGAAACTGGCCTACAAATGCTGACTTTATGGCCTGTGCTAAATTCATGTGTGACTCACAAATTCTCCCAGATCTGATTATTTATTTCCTTTTCTTTAGTCCAGTTGCTGAAAGCCATGACAAAGATATGTATACCTAAGCAATTTCCCTACTTTTAAATATATATGTTTGTGAGTTGCCATCTTGCCATCTTGCCTTTAGTGTGTGTGGCATTGGCGAATGTTCACCATGGCATTTTCTTCAGAGCATGATTGCAATTCTCTGTCCTGCTCAACACTGTCAACCATTACTCGAGGGCCTATAACAGTGGAAGATGCAGGGGCTGGAGAGCTTTCTTTTGTGAAAACTCCAATAGAATTTGGGAAACATGGTCAACTGAAGCATAGCAAGCATTAAGGCAGTGCTGACTGCTGGGTGGTTCTGAAATAACAGGAAAGCCGGTGATTAGCCACCAAATCAACCTCCACAGTATCAATGTAAGTACTAAGCATGACCATTGGAATCAGGGCTGCTGCCCTGAAACAATGATCACCTTCCTCAGGCAAGAGGCCTGCTGAAATAAGGCTTACCAACAAGGAGAAATGTAAAAACAATGTGAGAAGTCAGGAATGAATGTCCAAATTGAGTGCAAAAGAAAAGAGGAGACATTGTAAAACATACATATTGTAAAATCTAGTCAGGTTAGAAGCAGAGAAATATTCCTATGTATGTATGCAGAGAAATCTTCCTATCTATCTATCTATCTATCTATCTATCTATCTATCTGAAATGGCAAGTATATTTTGCCTTACTCAAAATGATCACATTGTGTTGCTTTCTAAGAGAGAAGGGGTAAGGTGGGAAGAGCTGGCAGGGGAGCCCAGCAATTCTCAACCTTCAGGATAATATCAGAATGGTTGGAGGGCTTACTAAGGAGACGACAGAACTCCCGTGTCAGACTTGCAGGGTTTTTCAAATGAAGCAAAGTTGGAATTAATTAGAAAAAAGTTTTACTACAGATTTATGGGTGGGGGAGGGGAGAATGATGACAGCTGTGTACACCCAAGGGTGTCAAGAGTGAACATGCTTCCCAAAGAGACAGCCACTCCACTCTTGGAGATTCTGCTACAAATTTAGTCTCCAAGAGTGAACGGGTAATCAGTGTGGTGATGTGTGTTATCTATTAAGTTTCATGGGTTTTGTGAAGTGAAGTATCTTTATAGCCTATAATACTAAATAGTACATATTTGGTTGGAAATATCAGTGTGGCCTCCTGTGAACTTGGATAAATAGTTATAATTATTAAATCTTAGCCTCCTTGATTTCAGAAAGCAGGTAGCAGGAGTTTGCACCCAAACACTGGTTAACTCAGTAAAGCATTGTAAGATGGGTTGGCGAGTGTGTGATGAGAGACTCCCTCTTTAACTCTCCTTGATTGAAAGGCATATTTCTGGCTCTTGGAGACAAATTGAGGCCTGTGATAGCAGGCTCCATCACAGCACAGATATGGGCTTATTTTAGAAGTGCTCACAAGCTAGCCAGGAGCCACACTGGTGTTATCAACTTGAAGTTAGAGATTTTCTTCAGAAGGAAACTGAGGGTACTAGTGGGGTTCAGAATAACAAGGACCCTGTTATTAGTAGGCTGTCATAGGGATGAGATAACTGTGGTTTAATTTCTTAGGGAGGACTTTTAACCATTTGTATGTTTAAGGACCACAGATCACCGATTACAGACCAGAGGTAAACTTAATCAAGACAGACATATAGAAAATACTATCACCCAAGGTTGTTTAGGCTAGAAGATTGCTCACCTAATACAACAGTATAGACAACAAGCCTTATAAACTCCATATGCTATGACCTGGTGGTTTCAGTCTGGAGTACACAATATAAGGAAAGCCATACATTTTGGAAGAAAACAGGATTAGTCATAGATAACCATTACATCATTATTTGTATTAACTGAAAAGAGAACACTTAATAAAGAGGAGGTTTCGGTAATTCAAGTACCAGTGAAATAAGAAAAACAAAGTAAAATGTTTGTAGATAAGTTCACAACCACACAGGGAAAAGAAACGGGCTTCTAGTTCTATTGGTGTACTTCCTAGGTGTGTGACCTTAAGTCAGTGGTTCCAAACTAGGGCCAACTTTGTCACAGAGATACAGATGATCTTGGTGGTCACAACTGAGCACAGTGGGCTGCCAGCAAGGATCAGGCTAGAAAGGGTACTAAGTATCATGAGAAGCACAGGGCATCTTCCATAATACTCAATCCATAACACAGAATCCTTCATCCCTAAGACTCAATACAGCTGAGCCTCAGAAAATGACTTAAACACATTGATCATGCCTCCATGTGAGCATGTTTCTAATGTAAAGTTGAAAACAATGATACTCACTGAATAAAATTGTGTAGAGAATTAAACATGATGTTTTACACTGAAAACCACTGGTCTTGTTTTTGGCCAGTTCCCAGGATATCATGGCTATTTGTCTATTCTTTACCACTTCTGAGAAGAAGAAAAGGAATAGTGGTCACCTTTTATAAACTTCTTTCAGCATTTGATTTATTCCCAAATTTTCTCCAGTGAACATGAATAACCTATAAAGAATGAAGATTTTAAACACTGATTTTAAAGATAGTAACGTTTAAAGAGAGTATGTGAATGTGTTTTCCTTAGTATTAAGATAGTGGGAATTGGAGGATTCACACAGCAAAGTGAAGGGAGCAAACACACTTTTCATCTCACGATTCATCTGATGACAGATGATGCTTAGCAATGTTGACGAACTATACATACAACTGAAATTTCAGTTTTAAGTGAAGGTTCTGAGCATAAACTGTAGCATTAGGAGGAAACATTGCACACAAAATCATTCTGGTTTTTGGAAAATGACCAGAAATAATTCCCGAAGTATAATAGTAATTTTATTGAGTGTCTAAAATTACTTAGAAATATAACTTGAATATTAGAGGAAGATAGTTCCCTGCCCCCTGGCTTTTCCTCTTTTCCCCAAACTCTTCCTTCTTCCTCTGCTTCCTCCTCCTCTCTTTTCTCCTTCATCCTCCCTTCCTCTTTCCTCTCTCCAACTTCCCTGTTTTTCCTTTTCCTCATTGTTACCATCATCACCATTATCTAAGAAGGAAGAAAAGAGAGGGAGATACTTTCCTTGTTCAACTTTCATGGCAGAGTGTGTATTATTTGGAATGTGCACTAAGGACCCTCTGTATTTATTCCTGGTGCTATAACAAAACTTCACAAACTGGGTAATTTATAAATAATGAAAATTGACTTTCCATAGTTCTAGAGGCTGAATGTCTAGCATCAAGATGATGGAAGGTCAATGTGGTGGTCTGAATGAAAACGGCCCCGTAAACTCATAGGGAGTGGCATTATTGGAGCTGTGGCTTTGTTGGAGTACATGTGACTTTGTTGGAGTAAGTGTGTCACTGGGAATTGGCACTGAGTTTTCATAAGCTTAAGCCATGCCCGGGGGACCACTCTCTGCTTGCTGTTTGAGGATCCAGATGTAGAGCTCTAAGTGACTTCTACAGTACCATGTCACAGTGTCTACCTCCTTGTCATGCACTGAAACACAAGAGAAAATTCAAAGGGAGAACTTTTGTCCAGCCTTCTCCCCTTCTTCCCCTTGATTTCTCACTAGTATATGAGCTGAGCTGTTAGTGACACTATGTGTAATGGCTATTCTTGGTTGTCAACCTGACTGCATCTGGAATCAACTAAAACCTAAGTATTTGGGTATATCTCTGAGGGATTTTTTTTTTTTCTTGATTGAATTATTTGAAGTTAGAAGACCCACCCTAAATCAACCTCTGGACTATCTCTCTAGCCCCTAAAGTGTCTTCATATACTTTTAATCTTCATTTAACACATGAACAATGGTTCCCTTATTTATAATTAATACTAGGCATATACCCTCTCAGTTATATTAAAAGAAGTCATAAAGTCTGTCTCTCATACTTTGTAAATCTGGCAAACAATGTCTGGTTCCACAGTAGGCTTTTTATTTGCTTAATATTATACTAGTTAAGGGCATCAAAAGACAAACAAGCAAAAAATAAAACAAAAAAGTTAACACAATATAATATTAAATACTGAGCATCAATCATTCAATATAGAGCTTTTAAAAAAGGACATAAAATGTACTCACTGCCTGACAGCAAAGTGGTCCAGATAAAGACTATAGAAATTATAAAATAGACTACATAGTTCTATCTTTTGAGAAACGAAAATATTTTTGTGAAGTCTTACACTAGTATATATCATTTATCTTCACCAAGGAATACCTAGTTGGTGTGTGGTAAAAAAAAGATGTGTAGGGCTAGAGAGATGGCTCAGAGGTTAAGAGGATTTACATTTACATTACATGGCCCTTACACAGATTTGCATTTAGTTCCCAGAACCCACATGGTGCCTCACAACTGTCTGTAACTCCAGTTCCAGAGTATCTGACCACCTCTTCTGGCCTACAAGCTCACCAACACACATGTGGTACACATACATACATGTAGGCAGACATTTATACACACAGATTATAAAATAAATACATAAATCCTTTTTAAAAAGGTAAGTGAGAATTAATTTGAAACCTGCATTAAATTGAAGGAGGTCAGATAGACAGACAAATGTACAGACAGGCAGATACATATACATACATTCCTTTGTATTCATTGGTATGATTAATCACTGATAAAATGTGATGAGAAGTAACAAGTATGAAACTAAAATTCTATCAAAACATGTCTAGATTTATGTCCAAAGACATTACTTTTTTTAATGTGGGTATTTTATGCCCTCTTGTATTTCCTTTTTTAATTTTCTGTATTAGTCATGGAAGAGCAAAAGAAAAATATTCTAAATTATTATTTCCTTGGTATTTCAAACTGGACAAAGAGCAGCACATATAACAAAATTCAGAGGAAATTGAAGAAATTATGCTTGTGGGAATATCATGACTTTGCCCAGATGATTATGCCTGATATCCAGGACAAAATGAAAGCCCTCAAGCTTCCATGTGACTATCTACTTTAACTAGTCAGCTATGCATCCCTCCTAAATAACAGCATTAGAAACTATATGGTCTCACAAAGACACTTGACAGGCAAGTGCTGGGTAAATGCCTGTCTAAAGTGAGAAAAGCTTTTTATTATTTTTTCTCAGTAAATAAAACCCTAGAATGGATTTTCTTTCCACAATGTGTTTTTGTTTTATCACAATGACCTTTCTAAGCAAAGATGAAGCCAGCCTCAGGTAAAAAGAAATGGCCACATTTCATCTACGGTTAGCCTCCGTGACCTCTGAACTCAGTTTTTCTATCTGAACCTCCTTTCATGCATCATTTCTCTCAGTGTCTGATAAGAGATACTCAAGTGCTTGAGCAAGGCCAGATAGGAACTTTGACTTTCAGAGAACATCGAGCAAACACATTCCAGTCCACTTTAATTGGTGATATTATTCCTCTCTATGTACACATGTTTTCCTATACTATCACAGCAGGCTGCTGCAAAGTCAAGACTGTTGGAGCCACTGAATCTGGTCCCATTATCATTTGGGGGTCCCATTATTATCTATGTTACATAAGTGTCTGTGCACACTCAAACACACACACACACACACACAAACACACGCACACACACACACACTTCTGTGTGTTTACACACACAGTCATATCATCTCATCTTTTTTTTTTTTTTTTCCTCCTATCTCTAACACAAAAGTCAAGGGGTTTGGGAGCACGTACAAAAAAAAAGAGATTTCTAAGCGAGCAGGCGATTGGGCCGGGGTCATTCGAAAGGGTAATTATTGTTAAATGTCAGGTTAACTCTGAAGGCCTCGGCTCATCCAACTGAGAGCAGATTAGCCCAGATGGAGACATTTTCAACACGGTGCTGTCTGGCCAATCAGAGGCAGCAGGGATTAGCCAAATACCTTCTCTCATCTGCTTGCTCACAGAAAGGTCAGTTTCTGCTCATTGCTTCTCTTTTAAGATGTGTTTTTTTCCTTTCCTTTTCACTCTCTCTCTCCCTCTTTTTTATTTATAGCAGCCTTGTGTAGGAAATCAGGACCCTTTTATCAGTGAATTAAATATTCAACATCTAAAATCCAGTTTGTGAGTCAACTTCATTCACTTTCAAGACCACTTTTATCTTGTTTTAAGTGCTGAAGATATCCAGGGCACATGTCCTCAGAGCATATTTTACCCTCAGCCCTCCTGCTAGGCTGGAGGTCTGCCTGGTGTGTTTTGCGTATTTTTTATTTTATTTTTTGAAGGCTCACTTGTTTCATTTCCTGCTTTTTCTTCTTTAAGGGTGCAGGGTTTTGCCTCCTATCATTTTCTTCATAAAAAGGGAGAAGTGAGAATGAAAGTAACCCTGGAGTGCTCTAAGAGATAATCTGTTTTTATGTAGAGCTTTTCTTCCCCCTGAGCGACATAAATGAGCCTGTGCATGAAAATCAGGGGTGAAATGCACAGGGAGGGAGCCCTGCTTCTTCAGGTGCGTGTGCACGTGCCTATGTGTGTGCGTTCACACACAAGCACATGCTCTGTAAATTATCCCTAGGTGGCACACCTGTATTTGCTGACTGTTTTTTCTCTGTGTATTCTATATGAAAAAAAAAAAGTATGCGTTTCAAAGAAGTCTTAATGCCATTTTTATATGCTGTATACACTGTAGCAATTTTCCCCATTTTAGATTGCAATTGACATGGGATGCAAGAACTTGTGTGTTCAGAAGAGTTTGTTTAAAAGTTGGATGGAAGCCCGGCGGTGGTGGTGCACGCCTTTAATCCCAGCACTAGGGAGGCAGAGGCAGGCAGCTCTCTGTGATTTTGAGGCCGGCCTGGTCTACAGAGCGAGATCCAGGAAAGGCGCAAAGCTACACAGAAAAACCCTGTCTCAAAAAACAAAAAACAAAACAAACAAACAAACAAAAGTTGGAGGAAGACATTGGAGAAACTCTCCTTGCAGCCGTTGTAAAACTCTTTCGGAACTCTGATTCGATCCTACTGTGTTTTACCTCACCTTTCCCCCCATCGCCCCAAGGTCTTTATGAGACAAAGGTGTTTTAAATGAGAAGCAAAAGTGAGTCGACAAAATGAAGTTTCTTCTCTAGCAATTTACTGTGAGTGTGCATGTTGTAGCTGCTTTAACCAGCTATCAGATCATGATGTAGAGGGCAGTCATTAAGAATGATGAGTTTGCTGGGCATTGGTGGTGCATGCCTTTAAGCCTTTAATCCCAGCACTCGGGAGGCAGAGGCAGGCAGATCTCTGTGAGTTCGAGGCCAGCCTGGTCTACAGAGCAAGATATAGGATAGCACCAAAGCTACACAGAGAAACACTGTCTCGAAAAACAAAACAAAACAAAACAAAACAAAACAATGATGAGTTCCTCCAAAGACTGTCCACTATGGTTAAGTTACATTAACCCCTGTATCTGACCCCTAGATCTGGCTTTTAATGGATGCATGCAATAAAAAGGAGCAAGGTCCTTTTGCTGATTCAAGCCATAGGTCAGGTAGAAGATGATCCGGTCATCTGGAAGGCAAGGGGGTACCCAAGAGTCACACGAATGTCCAAAGGATGCAAAGGAACCTTAAGACAGAGAGCTCAAAAGTCAAAGCTGGCATGGTGTCTGTGACAAAGTCAGGCAGTCGTGAATTGTAACTCAAAGTATGAAGTGTCACCACATATTCATATAAGTAAATGAGTGAGGAGAGTAGGCAAATATTCCATAAACAAGAATTCTGAATTATTTATATGATTTTTTTTTATTCAAGAAGAGGCCTAGCTCTCCATCCCTCAGTGCAAGTTGCTCATAGTGACTTCTTTAAGTATATGGAAAGAGAAGAGCATAAGCAGTACGTTATGGTCATGAACATTCAAGTGCTATCTCAGCCAGGTAAACAAGGTCAAAGTCAGCAGTGATGATGAGTCACACTGATAATAGGTCACTGCACTAAGAGGTGATATGTGTGCTTCCTCCACAAACACACAAGTCCTGTGTATTTGGACAAATAGCAAGAGAAAACAAATTCTGCAAAACACTCGATCAGTCATTCTCAAAGCTTTCAAGGTCATCAAAATCTAGGAATGCCTAGGTACCATGACAATTCAAAGAAAGTTCTTATTAGTAAAAACAAACCTGAAGCCAGGTATCATGGTCAACGCTTGAAGATCAGAGAAGCAGAACAAGCCACAGCTTCCTCACCTCGCAATTCCTCAGCTGATCCTGTTTCCTCAGACTGGAAACCTGTGTCCTTATCCAAATGAATCTCAGCTGAACTGCTTCTGGAAAGCCTAAAAGCTTAACCAGGCTCTAGTTCCTCATCTTTACACCTTAAATACCTTTCTGCTTCCTGCCGTCACTTCTTAGGATTAAAGGCATGAGTCACTGTGCCTGACTGTTTCCAGTGTGGCTTTGAACTCACAAAGATCCAGACAGATCTCTGCCTCTGGAATGCTAGGATCAAAGGTTTGAGTGCCACCATTTTCTGGCCTCTATATCTGTCTAGAGGCTGTTCTGTTCTCTGACCTCAGATATGTTTATTAGGGTGCACAATATGTTGGGGAACACAATGTCACCACAAAGGTGAGGCGACCAACTTGAAATGGCACCCTGGTTGGGATCTTGGAACCAAACAAGGACAAGATGGAAAGAGCTGAGGACCCCTGAGCACAGTATGAACTTTGATATGATTCATCTACACTGTTCATTGATGATGGGAAGCATATTACACAGCCCAAGAACAAGATGGTAACAGAAGTAGAATCGAAGTGTGGGTGTTGGGGATTTTTACCACTTCAAAATCATTGTGTAAATCCAAAACTGTTCTTCCAGTTTTGAGATATTAGCTAAAGGTTTTGAAAAATAAACTGAAATTATAGCAGTGATTTAAAAGTATTTAAATATTTTAAAATGTATTGGACTGAAACAACTTGTTAGGCGGTTTGGGAAAATGGAAGGTAAAAAGGCAATCTAGAGAGTTAAGTAAAAGAAATTTGATGAAAATTTAAAAAAAAATTGAATCATATTAAAGTTTTCCTTAGAAAAATTCAAAATCCAAAGACACATTTGTCCAGAAAGGGTTGTTTCAGTTGCTGCTGCCCACTCAGGCCCTGGTCTCAGGAGCTGGCTTCCTTGTTTGCTTAACTCAAAGAAGCAAGCTCACAGGATGATAGGCTGATTTAAGCGGGAGGGCGGAGAGGAGGAGATCTAAATTTGAACCTGAAGCTTGGCTACGATGGGGCTTCAATCTAAAAGGCAGAAGAAGGAGCTGATTCAAACATGATGTGTTAAATGCTGGCTATTTCAGGTTCACATTAATAGTGCAAACTATCAGGAGATCATTCAAATCTCGCTAATAGCATACCAGTGAAGCATTTGACTGGACCACTCATGCAGAGGAAAGCTTATTGCGAAGAGAGGGTACAGAGCTGTTGCAACCTTTGATCTCTCCATGGGGACATAGGACCTTCACAGGAATTTTCATCTAATTATTTTTCATTTAAAATTGACGTTTGCTTCCAATTGCTATACTCACTTAATTCTCAAGTATATGTATTTTGATTAGCAATACAAGTGTTTTTCTAAGTATCTTTAGGTTATTTATTCTGAAAAAGATCAGCTATGAATTTTGAATGTCCACAACACAATGCACTTATCACCTGAAATATTTGCTAGAGCCAATGGTTACTTTTCTCATTTCTTTCGCTCTTTTTTTGCCCTAAATAAGTGTCAAACAGGAAGATATGCTGACTTAAGTCATAGGGTGGAGAGGAGCTGATATAAACATGACATGTTAAGTGCTGGCTATTTCAGGTTCACGTTAATAGTACAGAATATCAGGAAATTATTCAAATCATGCTAATAGCATCCCAATGAAGGACTTGGCCCTATTGAAGCTCTGGGAGAGTCAAAGGGTGAGCATTCTTGCCGACATTCCAACATTAAAGTGTGCCATGGCTGTGGCATTAGAAACCCTGTAGTCATTAAGACATTTGGCGATGCTTGGGTAGAAGAAGAAAAACGAAACCTCAGAGAGGCAGCTGACTTACAGTATGATGCAAAACAAAGCTGGGCATTTAGTTCCGCAAAAGAAATGTGACATTCCTGAGTTTTTCCATGTAGTAAAGAAAAACCACAGAGAAATAGCTCTTAGGGCAGTAAAAGAATGGTGTCTTCTAGTGCCCACATATTTCAGTTGTTATTGTCTTCCAGAACCAACCAGTGATATTGAATAATAGCAAGATCTTTTTGACAGTGCTTATTTATGTGCCTCTGAATGGGTGTGTCCATTAGGATGGGTAAGCATGTAGGCCACACAAATAAAGCTGCAGCTGAGGTTAAATGCTGAAAACGAATCTGTTTCTCCCATGGTTGCACTAATCAAGGTTTCAGTGACATGTGGTGGGTATTGTGTTGCCTGAAATATTGTGTGTTCCCCAAAATAAGATTATCTGGGGTCAGAGAGCAGACAGCCACTAGAACAAAGCCAAAAATGGTGGCTAGAAAATGGGAAGAGTAAGCCACAGCAGAAGTTGGGTGGTGGTGGTACACGCCTTTAATCCCAGCACTTGGGAGGCAGAGCCAGGTGGATCTCTGAGTTCAAGGCCACTTAGAAAGAGCTAAACATGGTGACCTATGCCTTTAATCCCAGAAACCCAACCTTTAATCCCAGGGAGTGGAGGCAGAAAGAGAAAGGTATATAAGGTGTGAGGACCAGGAACTAAAGAAGGAGTAAAGCATGTAGTTAGTTAAGAATTCAGCTGGAGAAGCATTCAGGCTTTGGAGCAACACAGTTCAGCTGAGATTCATGTGGAGGAGGACTCAGAAGCTTCCAGCCTGAGGAAACAGGATCACCTGAGGAAATAGCAAGGTGAGATAGCGGTGGCTTGTTCTGCTTCTCTGATCTTCCAGCATTCACCCCAATAACTGGCCTCAGGTTTGTTCTTATTAATAAGAACTCTTTAAGATTCATGCTACAGTAACATATCTTTAAATTACTAGTCTATCCCAGAAAATGTATACAACAATGAAAAAATGATTGTAGCAAAAAGAATGTAGATGAACAGTACAGATCAATTTCATTTTTTCTTGTGTCCAACTTGTAAAACTGTGAACAAATCTTGTAGCTCTTTACTGCCCAAACAATTTAACAAATAAAGATATTCAGTTGTTTGTTTTTCTTATCCAAATATCTATTAGTGGAGTTAAACTCAAGTAGTATAAGATTAGATGTATTGTGGGTCTTTACCTCCGAAAAATAATTTTTTGTAACCTGAATTTAAAATTATAATCAATAAAATTAAAATGCAATTGGACTCATGGCTTTGAGTGGCATGGTGACACCAAAATTTTGATTTTGGAAATTAGATTGAAACTAATTCATATAAGTTCTTGAAGGACATGATGTATCCTGGGTCAGTGTATCCAGATGTGCACATACACTGTAAACAAACCACTGGTGAAGGTGAACAGCACAGGCCCATTTTGCCGCAAGAAGCTTACAATAGCCTATGTTTTTATAGCACTGATTACAGCTGAAGCTCATTCTGATGTTGCTGTATGAGTCATGCCATACTTGAGCAGATGAAGCCTATAGAGCAGTGGTTCTCAACTTGTAGGTCGTGACCGCTTTGAGGGGTATTGAATGACCCTTTCACAGGGTTTCCTAAGACCATCAGAAAACACAGAGGTTTACATTGTAAAATTACAGTTATGAGTTAGCAACAAAAATAAGTTTATGGGTGGGAGGAGGTCACCTCAACATGAGGAACTGTATTAAAAGGTCGAAGCATTACAAAAGTTGAGAACCACTGCTGTAGCATATGTACTTCAAACAAAATAGTGCTTAACAGAGTGTCTGGTGCATCATAAATAAATATTTAAGACCTACTTACCTGAACAGAAAGGAAAATCAACAAATGAGTCTCTGTTAGTTGTGAATATAATATATATTCTACTTTCTTAATTTGGTTCTGAAGCCAATGCTGATTGAAACGTCACCATGCAAATATATTTCCTATTGCCTTCCCAGCTTCCTGTTAATAGTAGGGCTTCTTGGAACCACACCTGTGTTCCTTTGCACCCTCCCAGTTCTACCTCTTACTTTCATTTCAGAGTGTAGGCAACCCAGGCAGTATGCCAGCACTACCTGTTATCTGTTACCCATAAACACAAGGCTTAAGGGAAGAAGAGAAGAAACATGGATAGAACCCAGTCCTCAACAGGACCAGGTATAGAACTATGCCAGATTTCCTTAGAATAAGAGAAATCAAGATCTTGCCTTTCCCCATCTCTTACCATTTTCTATCCCTGTTACTCAATCTCACTGCAATTTTTTTCTAATTGAATCTCAGCATTATAAGGTTCTAGTGTCAATAATTAAACATAGGAAGCAGACAAACCAGTCCTGTTCAGCCTAGTGTGTTAGTTCCCAGAGACTAAAGAGCTTTTTAGTTGTTGTTGTTGTTTTTGTTTTTGTTTTTGATTGGGTTAAATTGGTGACTCCTAGTTGAAAATGATTACTTTGACTCCCCTATGCAATATATTTGAAGTAGCAGACAGGGATCCTAAGCATGTTATTAATACCTTACAAGGTAAAGGACAGACTCCAACAACAAAACATTATCTGAACCCAATTCCTAATTGTGTTAATTAAGTCTTGGAGATCTTAAGTCACCTAAACATTAACTTTTCATATGGGTGTGTGTATAGTTTTAATATAAGACTATTTTGTGGTGATATTGTGTTCCCCAAAATATTGTGCAGGCTAATAAACTTATCTGGGGTCAGAGAGCAGGACGGCCACAATATTAACCATAAGGATAGGCAGTGGTAGCACATGCCTTTAATCCGAGCACTCCAGAGACAGAAATACCTCTGGATCTCTGAGTTCAAGGCCACATTAGAAACAGCCAGTCATGGTGACACACGCCTTTAATCCCAGAAATCCAGCCTTTAATCCCAGGGAGTGATGGCAGAAAGTAGAAAGATATATAAGGCGTGAAGACCAGAAACTAGAAGCATTTGGCTGGTTAAGCATTCAGGCTTTCGAGCAGTAGTTCAGCTGATGGGCCATTGGGATGAGGACACAGAAGCTTGTGGTCTGAGGAAACAAGACCAGCTGAGGAACTGGAGAGGTCAGGTAGCTGTGGCTTGTTCTGCTTCTCAGATCTTCCAGCATTCACCCCAATAACTGGCCTCAGGTTTGATTTTATTAATAAGACTCTTCAAGATTCATGCTACACTATCTGTTAATTTTCCTACATAGAAAATGGTCATTTCCCACAAATCATGAAATACAGTGTATTTTAACTTGTGTAATTTGATGGGGCCAGTGACAATAATGCACAAAAGTGTACAGACGAATTCTCCAGCATAACGTGGAATAAAAAGGGACAGGAAGACTGGCCCAAGTCATTTCCATGGGCAGCGGCACAGACACAAGAGGAAGAAAAGCTGAAAACCTTGCTTCTGAATGAGCTAAGGGTGGTTATGCAAATTAGGAAACCTCTGATTGGATGGGGAGCTATAGAGTAGTTGGGAAGGGAAGGGAGATGAGTAGAGGGGAGGGAAAGAGAAGGGAAGAGGAAAGGAAGAAAACCAATCTTCTGCTACTCCGAGCCCATCTAACCTATGAATAATAAATTAAAACAAAGCTAATTTAAAATGAAACAAGATACACACAACCCAATTCAAGGATGGAATGACTCCAACTTGCCGGCAAAATAAAGCTTCACCTATCAGCAACCAGTTTTTATAGGTAACTTTACAATCATCTCTATCAACAGAAGAGCCATGCTAATCCAACCGCCATCACTTTAAGCAAAGCCTGTCGTTAACTTGTAATTTTCTGCTGCCATGCTCAGCCACTTCTAACACATTTAAATTAGAAAGGACTATGCTAATTTTGCTTCATAGCCAGAGTAATTGTTGGAAGACATAATTATCTTTTTCTCCCCCGGTTGTTTTATCCTCCAGTTTTCTTTTGTCTCATTTTTGTTTAATCTCAGTCTCATCCATGTCTTCTGCAATGTCTGAGACATCGCAAGCCTCTTCCTTCTTGGGAATAGTCCTTTCATCTCCCTTAGCCATCAAGAGCAAAGGGGTCTGTGGCCAGCAGCCAGGTTACCCCTCTCTGGTCTTGCTCTGGAGAAGTGCTGAGTCTAAATTGGTGAGCTAACACTATATTTAATTTTAAAAGTCCTGTCTTTTATTTTCCTCACGTTAATATTTAACATACCATAGAATTAACATTAAAAAAAAACTAGCAAAAGGATGGTGGATGGATCACTTGACAAGAGACGAGTGGGGAGAGAGAAGGCTTGTCCCTGCTTTTAAATAAATAGACTGAAGGTGTACACATCATGTCAGCGGGCTGGACTGGTAAAAAAAAATGGTGTGGATGGAGAGGAAAAGAAATGAGTTTCTATATAAGAAGAAAAAGAGTCTGGGAGTAAGCTTGCTTCTAGAGTGGTATGATTCAGAACTGGGAGTGTTAATTTCAAAGTTAGGGACCCCTCCGTCCCACACTAAGTAGGAGGGGTCTAGCAGGTCCCTGTTTTATGTGGGGCTGAGGGTTTGTCTCTACCGAGTTGTGTAAAAGGTGAGTTGATATCATTGACTTAGCAGCAAAGAGGCAAACAGATGCAAGAAGGATTAAGTAGACTTCCCTGGATGATAAGGGGAGACTCTTCCCCTGTTTTAGTACCAGACTCTGAGAAGTGGTGAACCTTCAGATATATAGTCATCTGGAAAATGTCCACTAGGCCAATTCCCCTGGTTTTCTGCCCCCGCCTCTATGATCTTTGGTGTCGAGGCCTAAGTTAGCCTAAACTTCTGGTGTCGTGTCTGCCCATCTTTTTCCCAGCACTGAGGAGAATGCCTTTAATTATGCTATCTTGAGGCCTGGAAGAGGGGAACCCTTGGATCATGAGTCCTACGTTTAGCACTTTTAGTGGTATTGAAGACAGTCATGGAGCTGTCAGCCTAACCATGGAAAGCCCATGTCTGAGTGTCAAATTCTCCACACATTTAAAGGTTGTCACCAAGGGAAGAAAGCAAATGGCAAGGATGCCCTTGATTTTGCTGCTCTGACTCCTCTGTGGGCTTTACCCCTTTCCAATATGCACCAGAATGCCATAGATGCCAGAGTGAAGGAGACAGCAAAGGCAGGTGCAGCCTGGCCCTGTTCAGTCACGGGGCTCACTCTTGATTCCATCATTGTCCCACTTGGTCTAAAGATCAGTAGAGTTAAATAGGTTCTTGTCTTTCTGAACACATACAAAAAAGTAGTCAAGTCAGTTCTATACCTACAAACCATGTTCACAATACATATGTAGCCATCATGCATGTATATATTGTACATGCATACATATGTCATCTATACATTACCCCTTATTTAGACAATTTAGCTATAGTTATTATGATGCATTTAAAGGAGGAGCCATCTTCCAGAATTATTGAAATGATAATCATATGCCTGTGGCATTGGTATATACATTATAATAAGAGAGGTAGGCATGATTTGAGTCATTGACTCAAGAAAGGGAAGAAAAGAGCTGCTGTGTCTCATCTCTGTAAAATTTATTATACTTTATGGATATGAGTGTTTTGCCTACATGCATGTATGTGCACCACATGTGTGCAGTACCCATAAAGACCAGAAGAGGGTTACATGTGGTCCCTTGGAATTGGAGTTATAGAGCATTGTGAGCCACCATGTTGAGGAAAGGAATTCAGATGGTCTTCAGAATGACAAGCATTGTGAACCACTGAGCTACCTTTCCAGCCCCATCTCGAACTTTATAATCCAAAGTCCTGGCCAGGCATTCTTCCTCACTAGATATACCTCAGTTTCCTTTCCTGTCCAATGGGGGTGTGGCTGTAGCTTTCTGCCTCTCAGGGGTGGGTGTCCTGGAGATTTATGAGATCACTTTTCTACAGCATCCCAAACTTCATGTGAAAAGGCACTATGAAAAACTGAACATCATTATTCATTTTGTTCTAGGACAGGACCCTTAAGGGGGCATTTGAAAAAAAACAAATAGAGTCATTTTTACTGAAGACAAGAAAGAAATATTTTCACCTGAAAGTCTAAATTCAGCAGAAAACAAGACTATGGAAGAACAAAGCTGAGTATTCTCTTTGAAACAGACTGTTCCTAGCATGTCCCCTGGATTTGGAATCCTGCATTATTATAGCATCAACCTCAATTCAATAAAGTGTGTGTACATGTGTGTATTGCATGAGCCGTGGTAGGGGATACTTTTAGGTAAACACTTAACGAACATTCATCTCTCCTTACCTGCCATCTCCTCTTACCTGATACTCATTTATGAAGATCTCAGTGTGATTCCATTGACCTTATAATTACAAAGAACTGTTTTATATTGAATGATTTAACTACTTCAGGTATAAAGGGAGAAATGCTTGTATGGTCCACGAAAATCATCTTTATTCAGTCTATTTCTGTTCATGGTAATGGACAATTACCATGGTACTAGCACTTTCTGCCTGGACATATGCTTGTAGGCTATCCACAGTAGGGTACTTGGAAAGAAAATACAGCTTCTCTAAGAAAAAACTTTGACAGAATGGTCAATTCCTAGTTAGTTTTATGCTCAGCCTTTCCCTGGAAAATACCCAGAGGCTGATAAAAAGGCTATCCACAGTATGTTCTATTTCCTGAGATCCTCTATGTGGACAGCACACCACCACCACACAAACACCTCTTTTCTTTGGTATCTCACTGTTTAACTCTGACTTGTCCTTTGCAGCTCACCTTTGACCTGAAATGAGAAAGAGAATCATTAGGTGTCTTTACATTTGACATTACAAGTACTGTAGTGCCCCTGGGCTATTGCCTGATCATGTACTAGAACCTTCAGCATTTGATTCCCTTTCTTAATTTCAAGGAATGGAATGCTGGGAAGTTTGACAGTTCTGAGCTTGGATCTGCCTTTTGCCCTGTAGGCCCTCAGATCGCAGCTTGCTTTCCCAAGGATGGGAACAATAAGTGGGGTTTTATAGGCTTTGAACTCTACATGGAGCCTTCAAGGAACTGAGAGCAGCACAGCTGGCTCTACCTGGCCCGTTCTGTTGGCAGGAAGGAGCTCAATAACATAATTCACCTTAGACAGCCTCAGGACAGGACCTACTTGCCTTGATTGAGTCTTTTGACTTTTTCCCATCATAGCGCATGGCAGACTTTTCTTCACCCTGCCTACTTCATCCTCCTTTTCCTGCAGCTTCCCTAGACCCTTGTGGGCATGTTGGGTTTTGGGTGTCCTGCCTAGTTCTAGAATAAAAAAATCCAATGTTCAACAGTATTCCAGAAATCATATCATCCCTTGTTACTCTAAAATTTTGATATTTGGATCAACATGATTATTGTAAATTTAGGAGATTTTTGAAAATATCTGGGTCCAACCTCAAAACTTCTCCTTTCAAGAACTCTAGGGAACACCCAAACATGCTATAGTTTCAGAAAGTGCTCTCCTATCACACCATGCTCCTGGTTCCTTGTGTGATTTTTTTTTTTCACACAAAGTCTAAACTGAGAACCAGAGACAGAGGTAAATAGGACCATTGCCCAGAGTGCCAATACAAGTCTCAGTTGTGAAAATGCAGGTTCACAAGCCACCCCCTAGATTGGCTAAACCAGAACCTCCAGGATTTAGCCCAACAAACTATACTGCAGCAGGTCCTCCAAGTGACTTTCATGCATGACCCATAATCACATATTTAAACAACAGATCCACCTCAACCACATCCTCCTCCCAAATGGGACTTATATCTGCAATGCTCTATCGATGCTTTAATATGTATTCCTTCAAATTAAATAAAATCAATTTGTTGAAGTAGCCACAATTTAGTACTCAATGGCCATCCATGTTAAGTGTCTACACACAGAACAACACTGACATAGGTCATTTCTATCATCCCAGGGAGCTCTACTGGACCATTCTGTCTCCTCATTAAAGAGTAGGGGTGTTCACTGTCACAGTCTTAGCAAAAGCACTGGTTTCTGTAATAACAATTGGGATGAATTAAGTGCTTACTGTGAGCTAAGACACTATCTGACTTCTCGCTCTCTCTCTCTCTCTCTCTCTCTCTCCCCCTCTCTTTTTTAAAGTCTTCCAAATTATGATCTAATGGTTGTCTTGGAATGAAAAAGGATTTAAGTGCGACTGAAGAAGCAGAAAAAAAGCAGTGTTGTTTTCTCTAGCAACTGAATAATCCCTTTGAAGAAGCAGGCCGGCAAAAATAGTCATTGCTAGAATGTAAAGAAACTGTCAGACCACAAAAGAGAATAAAGCAGTGAAATGCTTCCTCTTTCCAAGAGTAGACTGTGTTATGGAGTGCTAGAATCCAATAGTAACTGAACTGTTCATTTGGAATTCTGCTGGCTGGATGGTTGTGTAATTTTGCATCCATGGCTGAATCTTCCCTGAGTTAACCTTACATACATTGTGTATATATCCTCAGACTGATGAGCCTTTGGCTAAAGAAAAGCATTGCCTTCCCTTTTGAGCCCAGTCTTAAATTGCACAAAGTCCTTCTTCCTCAGCTCCTGCAGAGGGTTGATAACCAACACCTCATACCACACAAAAAAGTCTAGTCTCTCTTATGCCTTTGGCCAGGGCCTTCAAGGGTTGTGACAAGTAGATACTCAGCTGTGTTCTTTAACAGTTGCCAGGGTTAAAGATGTAATTGTCACCACCACTGCCCCTTCTGTGGAGAAGTTACACTTGAAGTGCCCTTCAGAGATCAGAGGTCCATAGTCACAACTTCTCTCCACACTCTGGGACTGCACATGCTCTCTGTGCATTACTTTAGAGACTTGACCAGATGTTTACAAGCTCTTCACTAGAAGCTCGGATGTGAAAAGGGTAATTCACTACCACCCTAGAAACCTAGAAATGGTGGCCCAATGCTTTTCTGCTAGAAGACAGCTTAATCCAAATCTCCATATTCAAGGGTAACCAGCATGTATGACTTCTCACTTCAAAGCTTGTTCAAGGAACAAAAGGTTAATGAGAAGGATCATCCAAGCGGCTCCTTCCATGGAAAACAGAAGTTCTAGCTAGACAAATTCCAGTCTCCACCCTGTAAACTGCTCCAGAGCCCCCAGGGTACAATTTTCACAGCTTCCAAAAATGAAGGCTTGGTCTTGAGTATACATTTTATCTCTCACCTCCCACTAACCAGATATCTTTTCCCCCTCCACTGAAACCTGGAACCCAACCTCTCTCCATTTCCCAAAGAGAATTAAATAAGCACAGTGGAGGAGTTTCAGGGTGGGGCCTGGCAACCTTGGGCCTCCCAGAAGGATCTTTATTGCTTCCTCCTGTGGATGGGAGTCCATCTCCACCACATTTGGATAATCTTAGTATCCTCTCCCCCACTATCCTGCATGCTTAATAACAGTGTCCTGGAAGTTTCAAGCTGCAAGAGACTTAGAGTACTTCTAACCCAGTGGACTTTCAAATGTATCTTAATGACAAAAACCTGTTCAAACAAATCCTTATGTGGGGGCACAATGTAAGGAAGTGCTGTACTGTTTCCATGGTTGTGATAAGGAGAATGTGATGGCCGCATTCCCATCCCGCAGAACAGGTGGTGGAGCTGAATTGGAGATCATTTTGGTGGGCTAGCCTCGAGTTTACAGATTGGAAATCTAAGGCCAAGAGAGGTCAAAGAACTCTCAGATGATAGATTTTTGGTAAGCCTAGAAAAAGTTTCTCAGGAATTGTGGTGATTTTTCCTGCTTTTTTTTTTTTTTTTTTGCTTACCCACAGTGCTTTGGGTGAGGCACTGACTGTGTTCTGCAAATGAGAAACTCTCATGAATAGGTAGTTCCTTAACCATATAGATGCTAACAGAAAGTGTTGATAAGATTTCCCTGATGGAGCTCCTCTTTTCTAAACCTAACTGTTTTCTTGTACTTCAACCAACAACAGGAAACAGCTTTCAGGTTAGAGGGGAATGTCTAGATGATATTATTATAGCTTAACCTATCAATACAATTTTGACTGATAGTCTTGCCTTCAGATGCAAATAACTGGGAAACATTAAAGTTTCATCATACATTTGAACTCAATAAAGTTATTGCTTTCCTTAAACATATCAAAACACATTTTATGGAAACAAATCTGTGTTTACTATGTAAAGTGTGTCATTGATATCATCTCATAGGTCTTCATCACTACAATATGAGAATGAAGATGTGTGGCTCCTGTCTTATATAAGAATCAACATAGATTCAGAAAGATGGTCATGGTTAAAGACAAATTCAATGGTTTTAGTCACCTTCTTTTGAAGGATGGGTTCCTTTAAAAAAAAAAAAACAAAAACAAACAAACAAAAAAACAACAAAAAACAAACCTGTGATTCATAACTTCTGAGATGTTATTGATTTCATCTAGATATTAGGTTATTGTCTTGCTGCTGAGACAAAATACATGACAGAAAATGACTTAACGAAGGAAGAGTTCATTTGGTTCACAGCGTGGGGGTCAGAACAGTTATGATGGCAGCAATTTCAGGTGGCTAGTCATAGTGCACTGGAATCCAGGAAGCAGGGAAAGGTGAACCCCTGGTGCTCAGCTTAGTCTCTCACTTTTCATGTAGTGCAGGACCCCAGCCCATAGGAGGACACTGCTCACATTTTGGGTGGATCTGCTCACATCAATTAACCCAAGGCATAAAATTTCTCTTAGGTATGCCCAGAGGTTTGTCTCCTGGGTAATTCTAGAGTTTATTGAGTTGACAACCAATTGCTACCATAGTTTTCATTTTAAAAAGGGAAGCACATAATGCTGAAGGTAGCATTTCTCACTTCTCCAGTATCATCAGTTCTGAAGAATCAACCAGTTAAGACCTTCAACAGGAAGTCTACACTGCTCTAAGTAGGAGCAGTAATCTCCTCCCTCTCACTTTTATGAACTTAGATGAAGGGGTGAGTGAGAACAGTATCCTGGAATTATATGTGAAGCTGAGCCATTTTCCCATAGAGAATCTCATTTATAAGCCCAAGATCATTTCATGGATTTATAAAACAAGAACACTAGAAAACTAATGATTATAAGTGAACATATAGGCCTGTGTTATGGCAACAGAGAAGAAATGAACCAGTAGCTACCAAATCCTTTCCAGAGCATATTTGCACATAAGAATCAAAATTATTCTTGATCCCCTTTATCACAAAATACTGTAAGAAACAACCTATATGCTTACTATTTACCATTGCTTTCCTGCCATTCCCTCTGGAACATATTCTAATCTTTCATGAAGGTCATCTGTGGGTTTCATACAACCAATCCAAGAATCCATTCCTACTTTTCATTATTAAATGGAGTTGGCTTAACAAATCCATCATTTGCCATTTGGGACTCCCCAGAGAGTTGGCTTCTAGGACATCATTTTCTCTGGGTTTGTTTGTTGTTGTTACTTTTTTCTTATGCTCCTTCCATGCTTCCTTCTTATTTCTTCAGCTTGTGACTTTATTGTGCCTTAAGAATCATTTCTCAAACATTTTTCTCTATCTACCTTAATTAACTGTTGCTAATCTTCTTCTGTCTAACACACTCCTGACTGAGCTATTTCAGCTTAACTGTTGCCAATCTAAAGAAATGTTGCAATACTTCACAGTTCCCAAGGGTATATTATTTCCATTTGGGGATTTCCTTTAAACTAGAAACTGTGGTGTGTGTGTGTGTGTGTGTGTGTGTGTGTGTGTGTGTGTGTGTGTGTGTAAGCATGTAAATGAGTGTGTGAATGTTCATGTAGAGTCCACAATATCAGGTGCTGTTCATCAGGAGCCATTCACTTTGATTTTTAAGACAGTATCTCAGTGGGACCCATGGCAAGCTAATTAGGCTGGGTTTTCTGGACAGCAAATTCTAGGGCTCCTCCTGTCTCTACCTCCCCAACACAAGGATTATAACTGTTCATTACCACACCAACAATTTAGGTGGCTTCTCGGGCCAAACTCAGATCTTTACCTTTGTGCTCCAAGCACTTACCAACTGAGTTCTCCCACCACCTCAATGGGCTACAAACTCCTAAATCTATGTTTGTTTGTTTGTTTTTTTTTTTTGTTTTTTTTTTTTTACTTACAGTGGATATCTAATAGGTCCTTTACAAACTTCAGGTGACAACTCCTGCTTCATTTTCTCCAGCTTCAAACATGGTAGCTTCATTCCTGTAGTTGCTTAGGAAAAGACTGAAAGAAAGCATGGGGGGGGGGGGGGGGTAGGAAGAGAGGGAGAGAGACAAGGAAGGCTGGAGGAAGGGAGGGAAGAAAGAACATGATCTCATCTTTAATGCTGTAAGTCACTACTATAAATCACAGTCCATATTCAGCTGTAGCTGTTCCATCAGGATACTCTACCCTCAAGAAATATATAGATATATAGATTTGTTACAGATACCACTCTAATCTACACATCCATGTTCTGTGGCCTTGATGGTTGTAGTAACTTGTTTCCTGCCACTTTCTCTCTTTCCCTTTCAGGATTCTATGGAAATATTTTTGAGTCTTCATCAGATCTAATTATGCTCTTTTAAATTATAGTTGGCTTCTCATGTACCTGAAATTAAAATCCATAGATCATATGTTCTTCCAGACAGCTGACTTCTGACTTCCTTTTTTTTTTTTTCCTCCACCACAGTCTTACTTTGTCCCAGCCTCTCTGGCCCATTTGTTTTCTGCAAACACTTCAAAAGTAAATCAGCCTCAGGAATTTGTGAGCACTGTTTACCCTCATCCTCCAGAGAACCATATGCCTTGATCCTCACTTCCTTGGAGCTCTTCTGAGTGAGGTCATCCCTTCACCTATGTCCAAGGCAGCTCATCTCCAAGGGCTCACTGAGTTGCATCTCCTTTTAGACATGATGTCTCCATTCCATTCTCTCTGCTTATGCTCTCTGTCACTTTGCGTTGTGTTTAGCCAACAGAATCTGGATGGATTGGCACCCAGTGATCTTCAAAGATAGATCAAAAGGAGGCTTGTAGCTTCCTTCTGGAGTCCCTATGGTACTGTGCTCTTGTAGAGAGGAAACACAGTATGATAAGGACAATTACCTAGGTCCACTATACTGTGAAGAAGTTCTAGGGAGCCATGTATCCCTAGAAATACAAGCAGAGGACACTTGTCCATAGTCCAGTTGTTCCAGTAATCCTATCCACCCAGCAACAGGAGTGAAGAAGTTATAGTGAACATCCAGTCCTTCTCAAAGCTTCAGATGACCACAGGTATAGTTGCTGAAGGACTGAAATCACATGAAGAACCCAACTGGCAACTGCTCACTGAGGCCACAGGATCAACTGTTCACTGAGGCCACAGGAGGGAAATAACAATATATTTCCTTCAAGCCCATGTGTTGCATAGTATTATCTTGTACAGCTGCCATACATATCTGGAACTTGTCAATATAAGTTGGATCTATTCTTTGCACCCTTTTGTGTAGTAATATCTTTATCTATCTTCCCTTTCACTTTTCATTCTTCATTAACCTTTTATTACCATCTGGCTCACTGTGTATTCACATGGTTGTTATTGATTCCTTGGAGGCAAGGGCCTATTTGTTTGTTTGTTTGTTTTTTTGTTTGTTTCGAGACAGGGTTTCTCTGTGTAGTTTTGGTGCCTGTCCTGGATCTTGCTTTGTAGACCAGGATGGCCTTGAACTCACAGAAATCCACCTGCCTCTGCGTCCTGAGTGCTGGGATTAAAGGCATGTGCCACCATTGCCTGGGCAAGTGTTTCTTTATATAGCCCAGACTAGCCTTGAACTCACTGTGTAGCTTAGGCTGACCTCTGATTTGTAGCTATCCTCCTTTCTTAGCCTCCAAGTGGTATGATTATAAGTATGGGTTACCATGACAGCATTTAGACTCATTCAGGACTAGTGTAGATGTCTGGTATTTGAACATTCGTCTCAAAGGGCATGAGCTCCAGAATAGTATGTTAGATGAATGACTACATCTTTTATATGATTACATCTATTATTTTCCAAAGCTTGTTTGTTTCTAAGCATAACAAAACCATGAAAATAAAAGAACAAAATGATTTTAAAAATGCTTCCATTTCTATGAAATCCCTTCTCCTGGACACAATGTATGGTATGTCTATCTCAGATCAGACCTCACCTTTCCATGTACACAGACCTTCTAAAAACCTTAATAAGCATTGACAGAGGGTGTAAGTAATTTGAAAGAAAGGGAGCATAAGAAGGTTCAAACATAATCCAAATGGAGACAGTTTTCAGGATCAAGTTGGAAATCACAATCCTAATTAGTGTTAACAATAAACCCCAGAGTCAGATATTGAGGATGAAAGCAGAAAGATCAGAGAAGCAGAGGATCAGTCACTAGAAACTTCTTATCTCTATGAATCCTCAGACCGAAATGGGTGGCCAAAATCCTGTCTCCACCCACCTTATATTCCTATCTCTACCTCCATAGTGCTGGGATTAAAGGTGTGTGCCACCACCTCCTGGCTCTGTTTTTCTTTTAGACTGGTTCAATCTCCTGTAGCCCAGGGTGGTCTTGAACTCCCAATCTTCCTGCTTCCTCCTCCAAAGTGCTAGGATTAAAAGTGTGTGCCACCACTGCTTGGCCTCTATGGCTAAATAGTGGCTAGTTCTGCCCACTGATTTCCAGGCAAGCTTTATTTGTCAGAACACAAACAAAATATCAAACAGCAATGTTGAACTCTGGTGAGGAGTTCTGCTCTGGAGACCTGCACAGGGTACACTTTTCTCCACCCATTTCTTAAAGGATATGCTGATACTTCTTCATTCTGTGTGCTCAGGAATAGTAAGTACAAAGATAAAAGGCTATATACTTCTTTACTTTTAGTTCAAGAAGAAGGAAGAGATTGGGAAAATGAAAGGAATATAGAAAATTGCTCAAGTTGAAAATGAACTGTTATAAAATATTTAAGGTGATTAAAACATTTGCAAATAATAGTTTGGTTTTGAAACATAGTGCAAACTGTCTTTCCTCATTGCAACAATGCTGTGGATGATTAATTGATAAATAAAGCTGATTGGCCAGTATCCAGGCAGGAAATATAGGTGGGACAAGGAGAGAGGAGAATTCTGGGAAGTGGAAGGATGAGGCAGAGACACCATGATGAGAAGCAAATGTTAAGATACCAGTAAGCCACAAGCTACATGGCAACTTACAGATTTATAGAAATGGGTTAATTTAAGATAGAAAAACTAGATATCAAGAAGCCTGCCAAGACCATACAGTTTATAAGTAATATAAGTCTCTGTGTGTTTAGTTGGTTGGGTCTGAGTGGCTGTGGGACTGGTGGGTGAGAGAGATTTGTCCTGACTGTGGGCCAGGCAAGACCAGGAAAACTCTAGCTACACAACAACAACAAAGTTAACTTTATTTAATCTGTTTCTGTTGGAACTTATAGGGGTTGTAGAAGCTGAGTGCATATATATCTTCAATGGAAAAAATTGGGTGAAACTAAATAATTATTTTACTGGATTGGCACAGAGAGACATGCATAAAAGCACATGAAGAGTCAAAATGGTGTTATCAACACAGAGTAACTCTATAATTCTTCAACATTCACCATGTTTGTGAGTAATATCTGTGTGATCCTAGATTTTCACCAGTTAGGAGACTGGGTAGAATCATTATCCCAGTAAAGTTCAGTGCCTTCCACTTCCTGTTGTCCAGAACAAGAAGTATCAGCATGCAATGATGCAATGATGCATTCCGCACTACCCAGGAATACATGTATACTCCTTGTCCTTTAATGATTACTCACAGCTCCATACCAATGGAAGTTTGTCCACTCCAATTTTATCCTATGCTGGAGAACAGTCATTGCCCCAACAAGTGTTTTAGACATCATCCTAGGACCGAGAAGGTTGAGTGAATGACAAAGTTATATATTTCTATCCCTCAGGTTCTCATGGATTTAGTAGAAAAAATCACCCATGAAATTGGGATGAATGCAATCTACGGGCATTCCCCTTCCATTTCAGAATGGAAACAGGAGCTGACTCATGCTGGCTTCAACTGGTTCTGGCTCTGTGTTTGGAATGCTGAACTCCTCCCAAGATGGAATGATGTGGACTAGCACCAAGGATAAGGGATCTGCCTATGTGCTAAAAGTTGGTGTGGCCACCAACTGAGTTCTTCACAGTATCTGGAGGAAAATTGTCAACCTCAACCAGGTGAGCTTTTAAGAACCAGCTTCAAGCACAGGGTAGGTGATGTTCTGCTGATGGAACCATGAGGATGCTAAGGTTTCCATTTGGGGATCCATCAGAGATTCCTCCATCAAATTATTTGTGATTCTTCATTGAGAGAGGACTGAGACTGTCCAAAGAAATTTCAAGGAGTGGGTGCATTTCCTAACACAGAAAGGTAATCATTTTAACTATGTGTGGCTATTGCTTCCCCTGGAGCGACCTTCCCAGGGTGTTGGAATGAGAAGACAAGGAGGATTCTCCTCCCCTCTTACCACTGCTCTATCTGCTGGAACTTTTTGAGTGCTCTTAACTTTAATGGGTTAACTTCATGAAAACTGCAGCTCTTTATTCCAGCCGGAGATTTCCCATCATACTTTAGGACCAGCGAACCGTCCCTTCTTTGATGGCACCTTTTGGCTCCACAATAGAAGCCAATTTGTTAGACTTCTTTACAGGTCAGGGGCTGCATGAGGATGTGGAGGGCGCAGCAGTGGGCACTGGAAAATGAAGTTGTATTCGCTTGGCAAATTATCCGTCTGCTGCACTTTATGGACGCTGATTTCCTTCCCTTTTTCTTTCCCTCCATCCCCTTCCCATTCCCTAGTCTTTTCTTTTTTTTTTCTTCTTAAACTGGGGAAGCGTGTATGTGAGATATCGTCACATAGCCAGTTAATGTAGGTTAATAGATTGATTCCAGTGACACGGATCATAATGAACAGTAAATTGTTTTATCTCTTAAGTCTTATTTGGTCAGCCAGGAAAACATATGAGGTAATATGGCTTGGACTAAATGGACCGTATAATAGATCTCCTTCTAAAGAATAAGGACAGGGGTGACAGCGCCTCTTATGATTAATGAAAATAATAATGGTCCTGAAATTGAAATTTTTCTAATTTTTTCCCTTCTCTCTCTTGGCTGCCACCAAAAACTTCAGCTGAGGGATGATTTGTGTACAATAACTAGGCCTGACTTCTTTCTTGGCTAAGAATACACGGTTAGAGACTGCGGGGGGAGAGGGTAGCAAGGAGACAAAGCAGGAAAACAATGAGTTTCCAAATATGCCATTTGAAGGGCCAGGATGCTGAGTGACAATCTTCTTCCTAGTGTTCTGACAGAAGGCCCTCTTCCGCATCATGAGGATCTGGGTAAATGACCAGCCATTGGATATGCTACAAGTCAGTTTGGTTATTTACCTAGATTGAAGCAGATTCCACACTTAGTTTTATTTTTAAATCTTGCCATCTCTCTCCTCCAACCACATTTTTCTTTGAGCAAGAAGTCTCATTTTATTCCATATCTCTGCATTAAGCTCTGTTTTCTCACTGGTTATCAGGAAAGGCAGATGCATGGCTCTGTTTTTGTTATCATTATTGATTTTGTTTTCCTTTTAGATGAAGTCATATTTTGAAATCCCTTGGGCAAGAAAGAGAAGGTGGATGGATTTTGAGTGTGTGTCAACAAATGTCAACACACATTACCGCTATTGAAGGGGGGACATGGCAACAAGCTTTCAAGTCTTGTCCCTACATGCTTGCTCGCACTGCTGATGGTGAAGGAACGTGGTCAGCCAATGGGACCCAGGATACTAGTCCATTTACAGAAAGCTGCTGTTCTCTGGGATGTGAAGAGAGCAAGCACTTGAGGATCCAGCAAAAGGGATATGGGTCCTCAGCTGCCACGTGACTGAAGTCCATTACCTTTGAGCCATTTCTTCCGTACTGCAGATCACATATCACTTGGACAGCAGCCTGAGAAATGTGTGCAGGCAATTCTAGGAAGAAGGGCTCATAACAGGGCTGACCATTTCATGCTAAGATTCTGTACAAAGCCTGTCCAGTTTGGCTTCCTAAGACTTCATCTTTAGGACTGGCTTCTGGAAATTCCTCATGATAATACAATGCATTTTGTCTGAGTTTTATCAAAGCAGTTGTGGAATTACACAGAGCCAATGAATGATTCATCATTATAGGACTTGGGGAAACTGTTTTCACAACTGTCTGTTTTGACAAAACACTGGCCTACCTATGCTAAGAGAGAAATAGTAGTCCAATCCAGGCAGTTATTTAAGGTTTCCTTTATAATCTAACTTCTTGTAGAGAATGTCTCAACTATTGTTTTTTAATATTTTTCCTTTCCAACCAGCTACCATAGCAAGATACAAAATCAAAGTTTCTATTTATTTATAAATAAAACTATTAACAAAATATTAGATCTGTAGTTATTAAAAAGGAAAGCATATATTTACTAAATTGCTAATTTTGAAAACATAGTTTTGAAATTTAGGTTTATAAGTTTTACAAAATTAAATATAATCTATGTACTACATATAGCTGTGTATCCACAAGTATACAAGGCTCCTATTTACTAAAATGTGAAGAAATAACTGGTCAATATTTAACTTTTGTTACCTTCAAAGAGATGGAATTTTGGAAATTGAGACAAGGAAGAAATCATAGATTTCTTTTGCCCTTTTCATGTTTCCATACGTGATCATCACTCTTGAGAAATAGAAACAAATCTATGTCTTGTCTTTGCTTCTCCAAGGTACTGAACAATAAACACCAAAGGATCTTTGAGCAGAGTTTTGGAAGTCTGAGATTGGAACAAAAGCCTGGTCTGAAATGGCAAGAGCCTAATCTCGCGGAAACCACAAGACAACACACCTCACCTGAGAAGTCAGGTTGGAACCTTCAGACTGGGAAGGAGTCTTCATGGCTGGGCCTGGGACACAGCTTGAAGAGCTTTCCTATCAGGGATGAAGCCCCCGGTTTGATTCTCAGTACTGCATGCATCCCATCAAGTGGGAAATGGAAATGGAGGCAGGTAGACCAGAAGGACAAGGTCATCCTCATCTGCACAGTGAGTTCAAGGCCTGCCTTGGCTATAAGACACACTGCCTTAAAACAAAACAAAATGTTAAAAATATTCAAATGCTGATTAAATGACTTGAAATGACCCAAATTCAAGTACAGATGGTAATATTGTTTATGAACCATAATGCCTTGTGACTCAGCCTGGAACTCCCCTCACCCAACAGCACAGTGGACTGTGGCAGAAAGTGTACTGATCCCCAAGATATCTGAGAGGCATTCCCTCTCTATTTCAGCCCATGTTTTCAAGGGTTGTTAAGGGAGCTTCCATATGCACCATACTGCTTTTATCTATTGAGATGTCAGTTCCCTTCTCTTCCAGTGGTTATCTAAGCAAACCATTTATACCAACTCTGGATTAAGGGCAACTCTGCCAATAGGTACAACTCTCTCGGACTTAGGCCTTCAGCCATTTATCTTTCAGTTTTGAACATTTTAAAGGAACGATTTTTGAGTTAGAGAATAAAATGATTAAGTAGCTAACATGGATCTCCTAAGTCTCAATGAAATCCTTAAATGTGAAAATGCTTAATGAAACTTTTGATTATATTGTTTTCATAAACTAGTACATTTATTTCCTTTTTTAAAGAAACATGGTAATATATATATGTATATATATATGTATATATACATATGTGTGTGTATGTGTTTTGTCTGTGTATATATCTGTGCACCAATTTGTGCAGTGCCCATAAGGAATAGAAAAGGGTGTTGAATCTCCTGGGATTGGATTAATAGACAGTTGTGAGCCACCATGTGGGTGCTGGGAATTGAACCTTGGTCCTCTGGAAGAGCAACCAGTGATCTCAAAGGCTGAGCTATCTCTTTATCCCCTAGTCAGTACAAACATATTTTTAATCATCCAAGCATATTGGAGAATCACTAAAGGAATTTTATTCATCATGGCATACATTTGTGAAGAGCAGAGATTTTGATTCACTGAGTTTTGTCACAAATGCACATGTAAATGTGGATAACATTTATATGTGAAATTTAACAAAAGAAGTTAAAATATATAAAGAAATGTATAAATACCTTAATTCCAATTTTTAAAAGAAAAGGATCCAAAGACAACAAGAATTGGGAAAGAGAGTGATGATTTCAAGCCTTTAGAATTAAGACATAAATTTAAAAAGTGTATGTCTATGGCTAGAAAATTTTGTCCTGAACATTTTACATTTATAAATGAAGAAAATAAGTATTCTTTTATGCTAGGCAATGCTTTTAATATTTTATATAAAATAATACACTTAATTGCCATAACCACTCTTTGAAATAAATAGTGATCTTACTTTTTCTAGAAATGAGAAAGTAGAGTATCATACAGGTTGAGTAACTGGCTCAGGAGCATATGTTTAATGAGTGACAGAACCAAGATTTGAACCCAAGCTGACTCAGTTCAAACCATGAGGTCTTAGCATACTTCATAAATAACATGGATTTCCCCAGTCACATACTTGGGAGTATATGGATTTTTATGCTGAATTTTGTTTCCTGGGAAGCTATCACCAGCTGGTACTTCAGTTACCTAGATCTGAACAGGAACAAGCACATTGGCCTGTTTCTGATCTAAGGGTTCAGAGGTGTTTAATTTGACAAAATTTATTTGTCTTCATTGTAACAGTAGATTTTGCTAATAAGTTTATGATGGACAGTTTTGGCCTTTGGTTTTCACAGTCAACAAGGCCATGCTGTTAAAGACTTCACTCCTACAACAGTGTCTCTATGGTACCAAGTAGTGTGCTGTAGAATTATTATTTTGAAGTGTTTTACTTTTGTTCATGTTGCATTTGTTTAACTCTGTGAAGCTGTGTTACTTTGCCTATCTAAAACACCTGATAGTCTAATAAAGAACTGAATGGCCAAAATCAAGGCATGAGAAGGGATAGGTAGTGCTGGCAGGCAGAGAGAATAAATAGAAAAAAGAAATCTCTGAGGAAAAGAAGGAGCAAGAGAACAAGGAGAGGAGGACTTCAGGGGCCAGACACCCAGCTACACATCCAGACAAGGAGTAAGAGTGAAAATAATATATACAGAAGTAAGAAAAGGTATAAAAGTCAAGAAGCAAAAGGTAGACCGGATAATCTAAGAAAAGCTGTCTAGAAATAAGCCAAGCTGAGGCCAGGCATTTTTAAGTAAGAATAAGCCTCCATATGTAATTTATTTGGGAGCAAAAACAATGAACTACAGTAATGAATGACTGGTCAGATTAGTCCAAATGCCCCAAGGAATTAATAAAAAAAATTATTGACAACATACTTAATTTTGAAATACTTATAGACATTAAAGGAAGCAACACATGCTTTAAGTTCTTTGATTCTCTGGTATGTCTTTGAACAAAGAGGAAAGGTGTTGCTTTATCAAGAAGAAACTACAGGATCCCAGGGACCTGAGTTTTCTCTTGGCAGACCCCTTGGAGTTCTGAGATTTTAATTGAAGTGTATCTTCCTCAATTCACCATCTAGTTAGTGTTCTAGGCTTGGAGAACAGGATATATGGTTGGTCTTCCATTGTAGGGGGTTCCTCATCCCTAAATCCAACCAATGATGGATGAAAAGCATTGCAGGGCATTAAAAATTTCTGCATGCATTGGTCATGTACAGAATTTCCCCTGCCAGTAACCCCAATGCCATTCATTATACTCACATAGTATTTCTACTGCATTGGTTATTATAAGTAAACTAGAGCTTGTTTCAAGTGTACTGGAATATATACAGAGGTTATATGAAGATACTATGCTGCTTTATATAATGAATTGGGCATCTACAGGTTTTGCTATTCCAGGGCATCTTCATGTCCGAAAATTAATCCTTCACACACACACACACACACACACACACACACACACACACACACATAATCTCCCATACCTATCTGTCTATAATCCATAGGTAGGTAGGTAGGTAGGTAGGTAGGTAGATAGATAGATAGATAGATAGATAGATATAGAGAGATGGATAGAGATTGTAACCATAGCTCTTGCCAGCTCCTCTTCCAGTTGATACTATTGTGTCCACCGCCTGAGTCCTAAGCACTTTGGGATACTCTAA
Organism: Onychomys torridus; assembly: GCF_903995425.1. NCBI lineage: Eukaryota > Metazoa > Chordata > Mammalia > Rodentia > Cricetidae > Onychomys > Onychomys torridus. The sequence continues at coordinate 51,591,578 of NC_050443.1, read as the reverse complement.
AGGCATGCCTTTTGACACAGTCTGAGTCTGGCATCCTCCACTGCTGTCTGGAGCTTGTGAAAGACAAAAGAACTCTGCCTGTTTCTTTGACCTTCCCTGCTCACAGTTCATTTCTTCTGCTCTGTGTTTCTTATTCTCATGTCCACCCTCATATTGTCTTCATTTTCTCCTAGATCTTGTATATTTATACTCTGTCCCCTTCCCTTCTTGGGAAGAACAACAGGAACTACTTAAAAATAATTATGTTCTAAATTACATATATATTATAAATACATCCCTCATTGGGGAAATAAACTATGAATGTAAGAACTAAACTCATAACAAAAGCATCGTGGGCAAACAGTTGAGTTGTTACCATTATCGTGAGGAAGGCTCCTCCAAAGCTCTACAGAACTTTCTCTACTTCTTCTCCGATCCAACTTATTTTCCTCAAATGCCAGAATCATAAATTACTGTGCAAAGATTTCTAATTATCAATGTTTATCCATGTTGCAAGAGAACTGCTCAGAATTTTATTCATGTCAGAGATTGGCTTGTTTCTGAGTTCTCTTGGCAGCCCTTTCAGCATTTAAACATTTTGATATACATCCCTTGTTCTGGATTCCAGACACTCATGCACCCATGTTGTACTCTGTACTCCCTACATATTCTAAGACCATTAAAAAATAAAAATAAAAAAAAAAACAGTTCCAGTACTTGCTGAGAATGTATGTCTTTTGTGAACATTCACAAGTGAAACTTGAGATTAGCCTTCAGGAACCTTGTGTTAATTAAAAAAGGGAAATCAATGGGCCTGTGAATCCACCTTTTCCTAGGGTTGATTAAAATCCAAAACAAAATTAAGGACCGTGCTGAACAGAAAAAGCGACAGAGGTAAGGAGTCATTTACCATGTATACGGAACTCTCTCCCTTTCTCGACACATACAAAATACATTATTTTATTTTTTATGGAAGAAAAAAGAGATATTAAAAAAAAAAAAAACCAATGACTGATTTTGCCTCTTGAACCAAATCAAATATTTTCTTGTCAGAGCGCTCATAACTGCAGGCTGCAGAGGTCAAGGCCCTAACTTTCTCCCTCAGAAGGTTGCTAGTGGAATGTCCTAGCGATTAAGGCGCCTTTTGTTTTCCTTGGGAGGGTTTTGCTTACACTGGCAAGCGCCTGAGACAAGCCTAGGTTCTCTAGACTCTGTTTATTAGATTTTTATCTTCTTATCAGAGTCCTCCTTCTTAAATCATGTCAGCATTTTACCCCTCTTCAGGGATTCCTGGTGTTTTATTGTCTATGAGCTGCTTGGGGGTGGTCAGAGAGGGAGCTCAGCTAACAAATGTAACATTTCTATAATCGGAGGAATGGGGAGGATGCTGCTTTCTTATTATCCCCACACACAAGGTTTGCTTTCCTTTGCCATGAGCCCAGGGGAAGCTCATGGTGAGCATGCTCCATGCTTATTTGTCAACAACCTGACACGGCTTCTCTGCAGAAGATCTGCTTTTCACTCAGTCCGAGTAGCTCTTTAAGCCCATATATACTTAGGCCATTTTCAATCATCCAGAGAAACTATGGGTGGGGTGTGTGATAGGTTTGAACCTAAGAATATTATTGGTTTTATTTACCAATATAATCTGGTTGTACAGGGTCTATGTGCCTGTTTTTGTTTTTGTTTTTGTTTTTCCACTCTAGACTGAAACTTTAAAATAAAAACCTCATAGTGAGCTATGCAAAAATTCCCGTTTTAGATGAGTGGAATTTAAGTGTAAGTGTGTGTGTGTGTGTGTGTGTGTGTGTGTGTGTGTGTGTGTGTGTATGTAGCTGAGATTTTACAGGGCAAAGGAGGAAGGAACTGAGAGAGCAGGAAGTCAAAAGCAGTGTTCAGTGCTGGGAGAGTGAATCTGCTCTTTCCATTGAGTTCGCTACACACCTCATAACAAGCTTTCTTCTTCTCTCTCTCTCTCTCTTTTTTGCCATTGGAAGTCACATGTGTTGTTTGTTTGTTTTTTTTTAAGTTTGCAATCAATAAAGTTATCCAGCAAAAAGAAGAAGGAGAAGGAGGAGGAGGAGGAGGAGGAGGAGGAGGAGGAGGAGGAGGAGGAGGAGGAGGAGAAGAAGAAGAAGAAGAAGAAGAAGAAGAAGAAGAAGAAGAAGAAGAAGAAGAAGAAGAAGAAGAAGAAGAAGAAGAAGAAGAAGAAGAAGAGTAAACAGACACACAACAGCTTCTGGTCCAGTGAGATCAGAAAGTGACTTCACTGTAGTGTTGTGGGTGGTTTGCAGAGTTGGCAGAAGCTGTGGGATGATTAGACTTAAGTACTGGGAGGTCCTGCTGATATTCTGCTGATGGGAAGGTCCTTGGATGTCAATTGCTTTTCAGTTATTAATGTTTTTCATCAGCTCATAGGAGGTAAGAATTTGACGGACACCTGGGGCAGCACAATCATTCGGGAGCATGGATCCACTTGAAAGTGGTTCAAATCCTTCATCTACCATTTCAGAAATTATTTATAGAGGGCTTATGTGCATGAAATACTGTTTATCTGGGTATCCTCAGTCTGCCAAGCTTTGGGAAAACATGCTCTCATCTGTGTCCCTGAGAACTTAAGATGTCCTTCTAGTTCTGAGCAGCTGTTAGAGGCTGAGGTATGCTTGGTGTTCCAGAGCAAGAGGACAGGTTCTGTGGGATGTTTTTCTCTCTCTAAAGAATCTTGAATGACATTTTTTTTCCTTAAGAGCCTTTCCACAGCTTATGAAAGCAGTGAGTTCCTGTGGCAAAGGGCTTAACATAACAGCTTTCATGGCCAGTGTTCCCTTCAGCTGATAACATCACAGTGAAGAAAGAAGAGAAGGCGTCGAAATTCAGGGCCAAGTACTGCCAATGTTATTTTGTTAAGATAAAAAAAAAAAAAAAAAGAATGATGAAGATGCTTGAAATTTTATTCAGTAGACTTACACCCTGTTTTCTGTTTTTTCAGCCAAGTCAACTTTTTTGTTGTTGTTGTTCTCATTTCTCACCTCAATCAAACGGTGATGTTCAGGCTTCATTTTCATGCCTCTCTAATGTGAGTCCCACAGCTACTGAAGGTGGGCCTTGCTTTGTCATCATTGAATTTTTCAGCTTCATAATTGATTTCTTTCACCTTTCATGGAAAAAAATAACCATTAATAAGAGATTAGGCTCCCCTGGAATGTATCACATGACTGCTCAGAAGATATGATAGAATTCTGGGTAGGACCATCACTTACTCAGAAGCTTCCTTGTTTCTAAACCAAGTACCATTGTGTAAGTTACAATTTTTTTTAGACACTACTTTAATAGTCTACCAAAGATGCTATTACTGACTCAAGGTCATTAGTTCACTTGAACATTTTTTTGTTTACCCAACATTAATTTATTACTTACTCTCTTGCCAGTCCCTGAGTTCTTAGGTATTACTAGAAGGAAGAATTAAGTACAATAACTGTTCTTATTGAGTTTTCTGCTTGAATTTGTTTGAGAGTTAGGGACAGTATGAATTACAGCTATTATCATCACAAAGGTGAGAACTTTCCATTGACTGGAAAAGACCCAGTAGAAAGTCACATCCATCCCAGAGAAGCAAGATGTAACTGTTCTTTGAGATGCTGAATTCAAGGAGGAACTTCAGCTGGTTCTGTGTCTGAGAGTGGCAAAGTGAGGAATCTTCTAAGCTATGGATACATATGTTTTTACTACAAAAAGCAGCAGTCGCACATTGTTAGGTATTATGGACATTGGTAACTTTTCTGACCAAATTTGGTAATAGCCATGCCTTCTCTTTTCCCTGCACAGATAATGTTGCAAAGCTAGTTAACTGATGTTTCTCAAAAATTTACTCTATCTGGAGAAAAGAGGCTGGTGTGGTAGAGGGTAAGATTGTGTAACACTGATTCCAGTCCTAATGAAACTGTATCTGTATTCTTGACTCCTTGAAACATCTCAAAATCTTACATCTGAATGTCTCCCAAATGATTGGCTTAAATGACATTGGTTTTCTCTTTTTTCTTCCTATCTTTCCTATTTCTAGTCCTACACACGCACACACACACACACACACACACACACACACACACACACACACACACCACTCATTCACATACTCACATATTCTATCACACAAAAGAAAAGACATATCCTTTTTATCTTCTATTTCCATTTTCTCTTTCCTGCAGAATTACATCTTACTCTTTAGGACTGGAAGTAGTAGGTCCAGCAGGGAATCCAGAGAGAACAAAGCTGATGAATGAAACTATTGATTACATATGTCCTCATAGTTCTTCTCCTTTGCTTGTGTTCTTGATGGCTTCACAATGGGCCAGCAGAGGATATGTCCAACTAAGAACCACAACCACAGAGAGACTCCTACCAAGATCTAGGCTGCTCCAATCCTTGAGAATCAGATGGTGAGAAGGGACAGAGACATGCCTGGACTGCAGGTTCTCCAGAGAAACTGGTTTCATTTTAGCTCTTCTTCAAGATAGCACAGAAGACCCTGGGGAGACTGTTAGTTCATTTTATAATTACATATTTAACAAAACTTCGATACTAAAGGCAACAAGTAACTGTTATAATTTAATTGTAAGCTAGCACTTGCCTTTCCTCTGTTTGACTGTTTCTTTTGAAACAGGTCTGACTAACTTCAAACTGAAGATTATGTGGCTCCACCCTCCTAAGTGATGAGATTACAGGCGTGGACCTCCACATCCTGACACACACACACACACACACACACACACACACACACATCCATACATATTAAATGTCTTTAAAATATCCACTGACTGATCTGTCAATTCAGAGGTTTTTTTTGTTTGTTTTTTTTTGTTTGTTTGTTTTTGTTTTTTGTTTTTGTTTTTGAGACAAGGTTTCTCTGTGTAATAGCCCTGGCTGTCCTAGAACTCACTTTGTAGACCAGGCTGGCCTTGAACTCACTGAGATCCATCTGTATCCAGAGTTTTTAAAGTATGTGCAAAAATAATGATGAAGCTTTATATCTGATGCCTCTATCAGGATTATTATCTTGTAGTTTCAAAGCTTGACTATGAAAAGATGTCTGTCTGCAGATAGTAAATGATAAACTGATGCATAACCCTTAGGTTTCTATCTTTGTATTGTTTGTGGTGATAGGACAATGAATATGATAAAATTCTAATAGAGAAAACAGAATATAATGTCAAATTTATAGATCCATTTTATAATGAAACAAAGGCTAAATAAATACATGTAAACCTAAAAGATCAGCATACCAAAATGCTAGTAGAAGTTATCTTCACGTGAAATGATTACAAATAATGTTTTTAGTTTTTCATAGTAAAAATGATCATACAATAAAAGTAGATTAAAATGAACTTTGTTCTAAAAATCTCAATGAAATTACCTAGTTCTATTCAACTTTATCACTTTGCATTTCATGGTGGTTTTATTCCATAAATTACTTTATGAATGGAGTAGAATTCTTGGGTAATATGCAGGTGCTCTCCTTAAAGCCATTTTTGTCTTAGAAAGTAAAAATATGCAAAATGCTACTCAAAACCTGTAAATTCCAGGCTAATGCCAGTTTCTCACACATAGCATTTAGTTTTGAGGTTGTGTTATGTAATTTAATAATAGTTAATAAATTTCAAAGACTCTAGATTAGCAGCTACAAGACCAAACTCTTTGAGTAGAATTAAAACACATTATAAAACTGGCTTTTTTTTTAAATATATACCAAATGTAAAATGAGGCTTAGTGTTTGTTCAGTCATTTCTTTATTTGTGAAAGACTAGAACTGTCAAGTTTTTGTTTTTAGAGGTTCAGAGACAAATGCTTACTGAAAGTACTCCCAATGTGCTCTTCTCATAACTTAAGTGTGTCCTCTGGAATGATACAAGAGTGACTTTAGTTCTGAGTTCCTCTGATGATTCTGTAACTTCAGGCCAGAAGCATACCAGATGCCAGATTCTTCAGCATAACAAAGGCATCCATTTCATTGGACCTTGAAAATGCACAAAACTATCCTACAATGTGCACACCTCGTCCTGTGATTATCGACAGGTGGGAACAGGGGAGGAGGTGAAATCAGGCAGCCCAGATGCCAGGGGCATTGATTTTAATATCTGTAGACTTGGACTTTTACCCTGAAGGCTTCGGGGCACTTCCAGTTAGATGAAGAAAAGAGATGTGCTCTCAATGTAGGTCTAGAACAGAGTGCTAAAAATGACTCTCTTCCAATGGCAGAAAAAGAAAAGAAAAATAATTACTATACTTTTCTTGTCCTGCATCATATCTATTTGTTATTACATGGTTCATAAAATATAGAGAAAATTTTGAAAACAGCCTCATTATGCCTCATCGGCATTGGAAGTGTGTGGCTTGGGATCTTAACCCTGGCTTAGTGCTTTCCTGTGGAAAGAAGCCCCTTGTCCAAACTATTTAATTTTCTCACACCCTCCCTCCATCCCAGGGCTGGTGCGCTGACTCACCTGATCAATATTTAGCAAGAGGAATTGAGGCCACCTGGCTCCGGTACTTTGCTGTGTCCTTGTAGAGCATGCTCACTGTCTTCATCTCACAATTGGTCCAGCAGAGAAGGCCATGCCCTGAGCAGGAGATCATTGGTTTCCAATGCTATTTGTCACATTCTGGTGACTGAATTATGAAAAAACAAAACAAAAACCCTTGACCATTTCAGCAAAGCAACATTCAATAGTTCAGGCTGAGTCTCTACAATTTTTTATCATTCTAAGTTAGCCCACAGTTGACCCTGGCAAATCCAAAGCAATAATTTTATGAGTAACTTGGGTGTGGGAGGCACTGAGCACAGGGTGCCTATTTTAGCCAGTGGGCTCCAACAACTTTCTAAAACTGGCTAGGGAGGTCCTAACAGCTGTCTTATATGCTAGACATATTACAGGATTGTCTTGTTGTTATACTTCAAAGGACAAGATAGGATTCTTTTTCCATTTAAATCCATATGATGACGAGCTGTATTAGGATTCAGTTCTTCAGAATGCAAGAAAATGCTGCTGGGTAGAGCTCTGCTGTTCTTGCATGCCATTAAAATGCTGTCAGTTTGTAACAACAGGATTGCAAAAGGCCCCTGATGTCATCAGACATTATGCTAGCGTCAGCCAAGGAATCTCTGACAATTTGGGCTATAATGGCCACAGTGTGTTCACTGTTGGAGAATGACATACATGGGCTGATGGAATTTCCACTAACATAATTATGCTGTTTGCTGTGCATAAATATCCAGAGGCTGAACAAAAGATAGAGTTTCTCTTCCAAATTCATAATAAGCTATGAAAAAGCAACCACTATTTTGAGACTGTCACCAAAGTTGATTTGGTGCAGTATGACATTGGTACTTTAGATTTTTTTTCCTCCATGATACAGCATGTCACCCTGGTAGAAATGACACGTGCCTTTCAGAGCTGTATGTTGTGGTCCTCATCAAAAGGAATTCAGGGTCATTTGGAGAATTGGGAATCACTGAAAGAAAGCTGTTTTGTAGAATTAGTTTAGCGGCAATGGAGGGAGAAATGGACTGAGCAAATCTCTTCTAGAGGAGGGCACTTAAACCAGATTTCTCAAGTATCTGGAGCCTTCACACGGAATTTCTATGCTAAGCGGCAGCACCCAATCCAACCAAGAAATCTCAAGGACTAAGGAAGGTTCATTTTCCAGTGCTCTAGCCTTCCAGCAGAGAGTCCTCCTCCCCCACATGAGTGGGTTTTATACTGCTAAATGATGGGATGGAGCACATTCAAGTGCCATTACGCTCCTGGCTTCTCGCCACCAAAGTGGGGAAGAAGAGATTCTCTTCTTTATACTGTTTTGCTTAGTGGTTTCTTAAAGATTCACTGTCCCCAGTGAGAGTAGCAGTGGCCTAACAGGGTACACTTTAAACACACTTGCACATGGGCAGGCACTGGCCTTACCAACATTTGTTAATTGTGCATAATAATACGCCTTATAATGACCTTTTCATATATATGTGTATATAATGTGCTTTCAACATGTTCATCCACACATTGCCTTCTTTTGTTTCTTTCCACTCCTCCCTGCTAAACAAAAATGCTGCAGTCCCTTCAATGATTCCCAATTCTCCTTCTCCATCACTAATCCCCCTCCTATCTTTGTGTGTGTGTGTGTGTGTGTGTGTGTGTGTGTGTGTGTGTGTGTGTGTGTGTGTAGGGTGGGGGAGAGAGAAAAATCACAATGAGTTTCATAAATGTTGCTTCTTACAAGAGCATGGGTGAGGGGTTGTGTACTGTCTCAAGGGCATCTTACCAGAAAGATGAATCCTAAAAGAAATGGCCACAGAAGTTATCTTCTCTCCATCCATTATCAGCTCTTTAATTTTACCATTACAGGTCTATGCCACTTCACAATGACAACAACTGCTAAGAATGAGGACAGCAACAATGGCATAACAGTGTGTTGCAGTAATTCATCAAGGGTGTGATTAATTCAATAGTGGCATTACTAAATGAAAATGAGCAACAATTACTCTTTTATTATAAATACAAATGGTTGTCCATCATCCTTATTAATTATTATTATTATAGTATAATAAGAATATTTGATGGGGACTGGATAGTTAGGCAGAGAACTGTATTTTTTTCTCTTCTTCAAATACAGCTGCTGTCTCCCATAGAAGTCTCCACAAAAACGGGTCTGGCATACCTCTTTTGAAATGAATGGGTTTGTTTACAAGTGCAGAATTTTCCCTTACTTCACACACAGATTTGGGTTGGCTTAGAAAAAAGCTCTCTTACTCAGATGGGTCTTTCCTTTTCCCCTTCTCCTTCTGCTTTGCTTGACTTTGGCAGTCTGGGAATGGTACTAGTTAAGGAGGAACATATGAGCTGGTGTCTAATGCTCTTACTTCTGAAAGACCCGAGCTAAGACAGACAGATAGTAACAGAGCAATATGGTGCCTTTCATACACATACAGGTCAGTGCTTTTGCCTGTAATTGTGTATATTCTCTTTACTCAGCCTAGAACACTCTTCGCTTTGTGCTTGGTCTTTCTACTTAAGATTCAGACAGCTGTAGCTGGAACTCTTCCCTATGGTAACCTAAAGAAACATCTACTCTCTCCTTACAGGACACCAAGGACAAATCCAAGTTCAATTCTACCAAAGATTAACTTGGAGAATCAATGAGTTTACTGAGCTTAGTTATAAAACTTGAGTGAGTTATAACTTACAGGAGTTACTTACAGAAAGTCTCATTCCAGCATGAATAAACATGTCCCCATAGGTGCATAGATGGAGCTCCCTTTAAGCTAGTCTCCCACGTCCTATGTAGTCTATTATATCCAGAGACTAAAAGGCTACTTGCAATTAGTCCAAAGTCACATACAGCTAGCTAAGTAATCCAGGAGATTATAGTTGGAATCTCAGCTGAGTCTCCAGTGACTCTCTTCGTTATTACCTTCTATGAGGGAAGCCCAACAGTCAATAGACTTGGGACACCCTGACCTCTCATCACAGCTATTCTTGTGGGATAGACCCCTACAACATAAACAATAGCCAGGTATTGGCTTATGTAATCTACATTCATTTGACCTTCTGTACAGTTTTTAAATGTGGCTGTTGTGGAACTCAGTAACCATTAACTTCAGTTACTGATCTTCATATTGAATATTTCCATGAAAGTAGAAATCTATCATTGTGGAAATGAGCATGAGCAAGAGATTACCTCACCTTCACCTGGTCCAGGACCTTCAGCTACTTATGTTCATCTCAGCCGACACTGGAGAGACCAATCATTTGAGGACTTGAAAGCCAAAGCAATACAATCAAGGAATGCTGGGCAATAGGCTCTGCATAGCAAATCTCTGGCATCTGCGGAGGGGTGGATGAAGGCTTTGTCTCACTCCTCCAACGTGAACTGTCCTAAGATGAAGACTGGTGTAATTTCATACCATGAGCAGTCCTACATACATTAGTGTAGGTGTAGGAAAAAAATCCCTCTTGTTCAAATATACTCTTCATTTCACCTTTCTCTTTCTTTTGTTTAAATTAGTTATTTATTTATTTTATTTTTATGTACATCACTGTTTTGCCATGGGTGTTGGATCCCTTGGTACTGGAGATACAGACAGTTGTGAGATGCCAAGTGGGTGCTGGGAATTGAACCTTGGTCCTCCTGAGGAGCAGTCAGTGCTCTTAACTACTGAGCCATCTCTCCAGCACCCCATTTCACCCTTCTCATTCTGGCTTGCTCAGGATTGTACTAGCCAAGGAAGAGCACAGAAAGTTGCATTCAATGTTTTTACCTCTGAGATAGCCAAGCTAAGACAGACAGACAGAAACTAGTAGCTATTCAGCAAATATTCGTTTTATGGTTAATACATTAATTGTCCTCCAAAAGTTAATGGATGGAGGCTTGGTTTGTTGTCTACAGTACTATTGGGATATATGGACTTGTCAGCAGCTGGGACCTAACAAAAGAAATTTAGGCCATTGGGATATGTCCTTGAAGGCTATCTAGTGAGCCCTGCCCCCTCTTTCATGACTACCATGAGGTGAACAGGTTCCCCTCACCTCTTGGCCACCATAGCTTGCTGTCTTACTACATGACTCAAAGCAAGTGGGACAAGAGACCATGGGCAACAGTCAGCAAAACCAAGAGCCAAAGTAAACTTTTCATCCCTTTTAAATAATGATCCAATTCTTTCTTCTTTATAGCTACAAAAAGCTGAGTATGTACTGAATTAATATGATCTGTTTGGAGTCAAAATGTCAAAGACAGAACTTCTTAAGTAGTTGCTGCAAATTTGGGTGTGCAAGGGGAAATTATTTGATTTTAAAGCCATCTAACATAGCATTTATAATTATTAAAAGTACATTTCAATGCTGTATAGCTGCTCATAGAATGTTCTCTCTTAGTAACTTACAAAGGTAGAACAGCTAGCCCAGGAATTCTTCTGGCATTATCCTTTATCTACCTAAAAGGCATGAAGGGGATCTGGTATAGCACTTGGATATCACATGTGGGAGATAAAGCAGCTCATTGGCAAGAAGGGGAGCTGGAATCCACAGGCAGTGATGTAGTCATCTGTCAGCCCTCTACCAGCTTCAACTTGAATCAACTAAATATTTTGAGACATGATGTCTTCACCTACAAAGTAAGAAGAAAAAGAAACAGATTGATTTACTGAATGTGCTCTTTCCTCATGCAAACAAACTGCGTATTTATAAACTGGATTCACTACCAAAGTGCAAGGTCTGAGAGAGATGGGCTAAGACAAAGCATCCTTGCCTCCGAAAGTCCCAAGGGAGGAGTCGGGGAGAATATAGTCATAGGGCAGTTCCAATTCACTTCTTCTCAGTCAGAATGATAACACATCTTTTTGTCAGGTTCAAGGTTTTTTTGGCATAAATATATGGTTGGAATAGTTCAAAATTATGCTATGAATTAGAATTTGAAAGAAGCAATTTGGGTAAGAAAAGACTGTCTTCATGTGCTTTATTGGTAAGTATAGAAAAGGAATAGGCAAGAAGAGCATACAGAGGTGGAAAGAATTCTCAGGAAACAAGCCTACTAAAGTGTTAGCCTATAAAGTCAGCACACACTCATGAAAGATGTGTGTGCTTGTGTGTATGTATGTGTGTGAGCATATGAGTGTGTGCATGTGCATGTGAGTGCATGCGTGCATGCATGCATGCATACGTGTGTGTGTGTGCGTGTGCATGTGTGTGTGTGTGTGTATGCATGTGTATGTTGAGGGTAGGGAATTCTGGTATCAAATATAGCTTACTCACACCAATTGTGTACACCATGACTTTATGAAACAAAATGGCATTCTATGCCAAGGTGGCAGAAGAACATGGTCTAAAACACTCTTCCACAGCAAGGAGATAGAAACATTAGACAAAAATATTCTAACATATGACCTGAATACCCACAGCAGAGCTGAACCAAAAGGGAGGAAAATCACCAGCAGCTGGAAGTAAAATGAAACCCATGAGTGAAGTGTTTGTAAGCAGGATATATCAGCATTTAAAAAGCTGGATAGTTTTATTTTGTCCACAGGCTGTCATGCTGGGATTCCAATGCTAGTTAAAATTATTGATTTTGAAGTGGTAGCTTCAAGAATAGAAATAAATTAATTTTAGGGTTTTGTTTTTTCAGAAAGTTAGAGCTCAGATCATAAAACAGGTACACAGTCTATGAAAGTGAACTTCAGTATTCCACTTGGCAGACCAGAGGTTGCATTTCAGACTGTGGTGGAAATGACTCCTTGGATGAGAATGGGGTTTGGGGCATCAGGAATGAGAATGGGACATGGAACATCAGGAGTGTGCACACTGGAAGTTCAAACTATCAATGAGGTATGGATAACTTAAGACAAGAGGAAAATTTAAAATTAATTTGGGATTGGGAATGTTGTAGAGATAAAATAGAAGCATTTCCAAAAGAATAGAAAATCGCCACAGTTTTGCATGGAGTAGCTAGCTGACGATGAATTCATCTGTAAATTTTCAGAATTATGAAATGTGTCAAGATCTATCTGGTATCTTATAAAATAGTTGCCAGACATTTTAAGTAGGTAAATAAAACCACAGGATCAGAAGAGCTGGAAATGGAAACCATAAAGTTTCAATTATGTTTTTAAATGTTTAAACATATAATGGGATAGCTAACATCTATAAAAAGGAATAATGGATTATAAAATAAAGTAACCGACTATGCGGGGAATTAAGGAAAATTCAGTATAAAAAAATCCTTGCTTGATGACATTTTAATATTCTCAAAACATGGTTGAAACAGTAGATTAGAAACTGTATGGAAGAAAATTCGAGAAATAATTCATAGAAAGATGTCACACAGATTGTAAGTGGTAGAAAAGTCTGGGTGACCCATTGGAAGAGAGTGACAGGGCACTAATGTGCATCTAAAGGGAGATCTAGAAGCAAAAAATGAAAGAAGGATGGATGGTCAATATTCAAAGTTGAGTAATTTCAAAGATGAGAAATATTAAAAACAGAAAAGGTCAAGAAGTGAAGGACTTGAGAATCCTACAAACTAGGATTACTTTAAATCCATACCCAGGTTTTTTGAATAGATACTTTAGTATGTCAAGGTCCACATAAGGGTCCACGAGTCATTGAAAGCAGCCCACTACTTTGAGATGTAATGCTGGCTGTGACTATATGTCAGCACCATTGAGTAGCAGGTTAAAAACAAACAAATCAAGAATAGAGCACTAGACTGGAATTTGGAAGTAGAAATCCTGTGGTAGAAGTTCAAATTTGCCTCTAATTGGGATCACAAATTCCTAGTGTCCTTTCTGTGTTTAGGCCCTGGAAAACAGGCGTGCGAGACTAGGATAGTTTCCTTAAGGAGCATCCTGTTCCGTTCACAAGTTGAACCTCCTGATACCCTCAACCATACCTTAATGGTCTATCATCTTCTTCATTTTCATTTTCCATATGACAAATATATCCTCAAGGAGCTTCAGATTCTTTACTGTGTCTTTGTGCCTGTCTGGGCCAGAGGTGACAAGCAGTGAACCATTGGGACAAATTTAGAGTTGGTCTTGATTTTCTAGTTATTTCTGAAGAGTTTGCATTTCCTCTCATCATCATCTAGCAGGAAAGAAAGGCTCTTAGCATTTCTAAAATGTAAGAGGTTATTCACAGATTAGGAGGTATCTATGTCTGTGCATGCAGAATTTGATGTCTCAAATTCTTTTCATGGAAAGGACTGAGCCCTGCACACAGCAAAGGAAATGCATGTAGTTAATCCTCACTTTAAAGTAAAACAGAATTCAGTGTCTGCAAAGTGTGAGGTAAGTAGAGATGAGTCCAAATTACAGTAGGTATTTCTCTTGAAAGCATACAGATGTCATGAGCCAGTCATTGTCATATATTAATTATATAGAAATATGTTCAATATCTGAAATACTATTTGTCCAACCAATGATACTTCTTAATTTTTATTTTCATAACTCCAATTTAATATCAGAAGATTTAGTTCCCTGAATGCTTTTTTTTTTTTTTTTTTTTTTTTTTTTTTTGGTTTTTCAAGACAGGTTTTCTCTGTGGAGTTTTGGTGCCTGTCCTGGATTTCGCTCTATAGACCAGGCTGGCCTTGAACTCAGAAAGATCCACCTGCCTCTGCCTCCCAAGTACTGGGATTAAAAGCATGCGCCACCACCGCCTGGCCCCTGAATGCTTTTTTATACCACGTATTTCAATGCTATCTGAATTTCAGAATGACTGGAGAACTCATCATGGGAAAGATTCCATTCACATTTTTCTTTCTTTCTTAAACCTATTATATTAACTTAAAAGGATCTTACCATCAGAAGAGTCATTGGCTGGCTTCACTGAGAAGGACCAACATTTAGTTTAAAAATATGTGCTAGACCATGAAGAGATCCCAACCATGCAAGTAAAGAAAGAACTGTTATGAAGATGTAATTGTCAGGGCTTTGCAAATTTTAATACTTAATGTAGACCTGTGAAAATCACAGTTGCACAAAACATCATTATAGAAAAGTCATGTCAAGGGAACTAAGAGATGTGGGATATCACTGACTAAGCAGCTGCTGGGACGTGCAACCTCCAGGCAAGAACTTGCAACCTACATCAGATTCATCAATGTCTGGTTTCCCACACAGCATGTGTTCCAGGAGAGTAGGGAGACCAGGCTTCTCACTGGCAAAGTGGATGCATGGCTTGTTTGTTTAAACCTGCTTTCTGGGATTAGCTCTATCTTACTTTGTGCATTTTTGGCTGAAGGTTAGACAAGGGTCAAGTAGGAGATTTCAACACATCTGATAGAGGTTTGTTCTTCTCAAGAAGAGGGAAGCATCCACACATTGGGCCTCATGCCTCTTCTTTGTCCTGTTTGTGTGTATAAGGAGGCTTGGGGCAGGATAGGGCAAATTTAAACCCCAATGCACAAATCTATAACATTCATTATCTAACTTTGGGAGCTAGTCTACCGCCTCAGAGCACTGTTCAAACACATGGCCTCACATTAGCTTCCTCCACCCAGACGCTCCCCTCCACTCCTGGCTCCTGCAGGATGGCCTTAGTGTATTACAAAACATAAGGACTCCTTTTTGTTTTGTTTTTTGAGAAATGATCACAGCTAAGTAGTTGGGAGCCACATAAGAGTATTCTCACATATTTGAATGATATATTTACTGGCTTTTTCATAAAAACAAGGGAATGCAATGACCATTATTTAAATATTTAATTGTGGGTAGATTTTAGCTTTCTGTACTTTTATAAATGTCTATGGTTAAAATTAAAAGTTCTACCCGACACAAAAACATAATTGGCCACTAGTACATTTCAGCAGAAAGTGTGAGCAAAGTTATAAAAAGCATGAATGGCTAACACTTGTTTGGTAACTCATTGCTTGCACTGAGAACTTCAGCCATCCAAAAAGACCTGCCCCAGAAATAGATTGAGTACTGAAGAAAGGATTGGGAGATGTTCTCTTGTCTAAACTCTCAATTTCTCGTGTTGGCTTTTACTGTTGTCATTAGATTTTAGAGGTATTTTATGGAATGCCACTGAATATTTCTAATACCAAGTTTTGTTTTGTTTTTATTCAGAACTTAATCATCTGCTTCCTTTTCTGTCTTCCTCTCTGGACAATGGCTAATTTGAATATATAGAGTCTGTATCCAACCAGTTCTGTATCTCCAGACTTAGATACAGTGTCGTCCATGGTTCACAGATCCCCCACAAGTGGAGAAATGGACAGTCAAGGCATTCCTACTCAGTATGACTAGACACATCCTCTGCCTTTCATGCTTGTACCCGCTTAAACATGTACACCACTCAGGTTCCACACAGCTGATCCCTGTGTATTCATTCAGTGTCCCCATCTCTTAGGCACAATTCTGCTGTCTTTTAATGGTCACATGTTAGAGCGGTAAGAGACTGCTCTCTAGGTTCCTTTTTACTTACCTTGAGTTTGGCCAGGCATCTCAAACAGCAGACAATAAAAGAGTTACAGACTTCTCTTCCTCCCTATGACTACCATAACCCAAAGAGGAAACTATTACACCGTTGATCAAAACACAGGAAACAGAGTCAAACAGCGTTCTGTGAATAATGCAGTAAATAAAACATAAGGTAGAAATTGTCATTGCCTGAGACCCAGATCAGAAGGAAAACAAGACGGATAGGCTTGATAGAAGGATGGGTCAAATTGAATGCAACTATATAATGATGTCATAATTAAATATTTTCTTTTGCATTACTTTCTAATTAAATCCTGAAGCTAATCACATTTTAAAATAAACCTCCACTAGCTTTCCTCAGTCTGCATGCCTATGTGAGCAAACAACCCACAATGCCCCAGTTCCTGTGTTTTATTTTAAAGTTAAAATGACCGTGCATTAAATCGCACATCACATTTTTCTCATGCACACTGATTTTATTAGATAATTGTTTGGGATTAACCATGTAATTAAAATTATAGCAATCACCTATCCTATTAAAGAATGGTTACAGAAAAATGACCCAAATTCAACATGAAATGCCATGAGCAAAGCTTTCACTTTACTGTACTTTCATCAATAAATAAGATCCTTCTTAGTCATAATACTTTTGCTTTATTAAAACAGTCATTTCTCATCTTTTGAAAAAGGATTAACTATTTCTATGACTTTAAACACAAGCCTTTTCTTCCATAGCCTAGCTATCCTTGAACTCAATTTTACTTTTAAGTTTCACGTTTGTTTTTCTCCTTTCCTAAACATTGAAATCAAAGAAGACAATTCATTTCCCTATGACATTTTAAATGATCTAGATTTTATACTCTCACTATAGACAACATTCATCTTTCCCTAGAGCCTGACTCATATCAGGCCAGGCATCACCTCCGTTTTTCCTGCCTTGCCCACATTCTTACACCTTTATAGTCATGCAGACTTACCATCTGAAGTCTGCTTCTTTCCAGTTTTGCTTCTTTATGGCTTCTCCAAGAGACATATATCTTCTTGAATTATTATGACAATTCCCCACAAAGTTTTGCTAACAATTAGTAATATGCTGTATTTCATTGTTTTTTCATTATTTCTTGGTTGACTGTAGTGGCCTGCCATTAGCTAATGGCAAGGGTTACTGATTCGTTTTGTAGAGGGACAAATAGTAAATGTTTTTAGATATCTCAGACCTGATAGACTGTGCCAACCACAGACCTCTGTCGGGAGCAGAAGCAGGCATGTACCACATGTAAATCAGGGGCAACAGCTGCATTCCAATAAAGCCTCATTTACAAACACTGAAATTTAATTTTATGGGGCTAGGGACATAGTTCCATTGAAGAGTGTTAAGTATGAACAAAGACCTTGGTTCAGGTCCCAGCCCATTGTCCCCAAGCCTAATGATCTTTTGAGCCCTCAGACCTCCATGATGGAAGGAGAAAATTCTCTCTATCAAGTTGTCCTCTGATCTCCACGTATATGGCAGAAATCTATACACACACACACACACACACACACACACACACACACACACACACTTTTTTTAACAAAAAAAAACCAAACGAATTTTTACATAATGCAAAATAATACTGCTCTACCCTTAAAATGTCTTTCAGTTACTAAACAAGTGCTAAAAACATTCTTAGTTGTCGGCCCACACAAAAACAGACAGCAGATTTGGCTCATGGCTGTATGTTTTGCTGAGCAGTAACAGGTTTTATCATTTTTGCCTGTCTTCCATGGTAACTAGTAGTGTAACCTCTTCTGTCTAGAGCAGAACACTTGCCCCTTGTCCACCTTGCCATGACAAAGCAGAAGGATGTAGGCTGACTTGGGCGTGTTTGAATGTGTGTGTGTGGGGGGGGGAATGAATGCCGCAACAGGCTTGTAGAGGCCAAAGGACAGCTCTGTGGAGTTGGTTCACTCCTCCCACTTCTCTTGTCAGAGTCCTTAAAAATAAATAAATACAACCCAACAGACATGGGAGGTCGAGATTCCCAAAGAAGAAAGGATGTCGCTGTTACTTGTCTTACAACTTGCAGAAGTTATCAGAACACTTAGGCTCAAACCCGATATTCCTTGGAACCTAAGGAGAGCTCCCACAAAGGGCAGAAGGTAGCTCTGAACAGCAGCTGCGGCTTTGAATGCAACCTTCATATGGTCTCCGTGGGAGTCCCTAAAACCCAGCACTCTCCTCTGTGGGAGTTCTTCACTCATAGTGTGATGGCTCTGTATTTAATTACACTGTATATTTTGTTCTTTAGTACTGCCATCTGAAAGACAGAGGACCCTGAAACAGGAAGAGATAGGAGTCACTTTCTAGCCCCACAGATAAGGGCTATCCTCAACAGCCACACCACAGGCACACACAGAAACTCCCCCTCTACATTATTTATATGGAACGTTCACTTTGAGTTATAGTACCGAAGGGGGGGGAATACTCATTTAATGAAGAGAGAGTTTGGTCCAGTTTAAAAGCCATAATTTTGTATGCATGTCAGAAAAACACATAATCTGGACAATAAATTCACCCAGATAGACTGAGGGCCCACTTGCCACTGGAATCTGTTTTTCTTTTTAACATAATGAGGCGACATCCCTTTCCTTGGAGAGGAGAGTTCAATAGTTTAATTTTTGTTAACTGAGATCCCTTGTACGAAGGTAAATTACATTGCCTTTTCTATTACTATCTCTGTTAATTGTCAAGCAATCAGAGTTGATGCACTCATCCAAGACAGCGGAGAATTTCCCATAATGCTACAAAATAAAACCTGACAAAGCACAATAATCTTTAGTTTATTGATGTGCTACCAGGCTGTTGAAAACATCAGATCAGTAATGTGCTTTGGTTAGGAAATTGGGGTCTAGGGAGAAATATTGGGAGTTAGAGAGAGAGCATCAGGGCTTACTGAAAAAAATATATTAGGAGTTAAAAAGGGAGAAATGTTTGTGGTGGGATTTTAGATTTTATGAAAAACAAACAAACAAACAAAAACCACTGAGATCTTGAATTCTAAGAGATATCTGAGAGGGACAGATGAACTTTGGGCCAGTGGCCAAAGGAGACGTGTGTGTGTGTGTGTGTGTGTGTGTGTGTGTGTGTGTGTGTGTGTGTGTATGTGTGTTTGGGGGTGATATTGTAATACAAATAACACATAGAAATGCCATGTTTCTGGAACACACACACACACACATGCACGAGAAGAAATTAGTTAATTAATGAGAGCTCTCACTCTTTGATTTAAAGAAAAAAATTACATGGCTATGGTAGTAATACTGAAAGAATCAAAACATGGCTTAAAGGAGTTAAAAATAAAATGTGTGGGACACTTTTCCAATCTCCTCCAAAATCGGAACTCCAAACAGTGGGAAAAGCCAGCACGCTTGAGTCTTGAGGACTTTGAAGACTTGTACATTCCTGCTTTGGAGGCTGCTTCTGTCTTAGCAGATACCTACCTGCTCTGCCCAGTACCTTTCCCTCCTTGACGTTCGATAAAGCATTCTGCCTCAGACTTGTCAAGTGGACCCCACCCCAGGACATGCAGCCACAGGTCTTGGGGACAGTGCTCTCACTGTGAAGCTGAGAGCCAGGAGGTTGACATCCAAGGGCCTCCTCCAAAGTACTTGAAGGGTACAAGTTTCTATTTTAAATATCTGACTTGTGGCCATGTTGACCTTAGGAATCAAGATCTGAGCTCTTTTATCAGTGTTACCTCAGACTATAAGTTTCTAATTGCCCAAGAGGCTGAACTCTTTCCTTGCTGACTGCCCACCCAGAAGCCAGCTCTGCTGTAATAATGTAATCACACTGGAACTGATTTACAGTCAAGGACATCATGAAAAACATTCTCCTGTAAGAGGAATATGTAGATTCATAATTCCAAACACAAGCTAAGAAAGATAGAAAAAGATGGTGCTTTACTGACAGTGTGGTATCATTTTGTTTGCTTTTTTTTTTTTTTTTTTTTTTTTTAAGAAAAGAATGAAAACACGTGGATTGAATATAACTTTTTCAAGGCATATGAGAAGGAGGGTGTATATATGCAAGTGTGTGTGTGTGTGTGTGTGTGTCTAAGAGAGAGAGAGAGAGAGAGAGAGAGAGAGAGAGAGAGAGAGGAGATTAAGAATCTCTTCCTTGCAATAAAAGATGGCAAGGTGATAAATGAGTGCTCTCAACTGAAATGGATGACTTTGTGTTCCCATCCAGTTCATCCGGCAGCCACACAGATGCTCGGAAACACCTTAACGACACATGGGAGAGAACATCTCAGGTGGGCCCCCATGCAGAGTCCCCTTCCATCACCCTTGGCTACCAAAACCCACTGCTGCGTGTGCTCCAGATACTAGGGCAGGGGCTGTGCAAAAAGTCCCCAGCTCCTTCCTACGTGAAGTTTTCTTTTTCTATTTCAGGGAATCCTTTAGACAACCTTAGGAGCCTAAATGACAAATGTTAAGTGATTTTGTATTCTCAATACTTGGATCCCTCTGTCCAAAGCTCTCTGGAGAGGAGCTCTGCACATTAGAACCATTAGAACGATAAAGCTGCTTCAAGCCATCTAGAGGTATTTCTTCGCATGCCTGCCCAGCAAAGCCGAGCACAATCTTCCATTTTGTTTTTGTCATGGCTGTAGACTCAAGGAAACGTCCCAATTTACTCACAGGGATGGAAGAGACAAGCTACTTACATGCTTGGATTGTAGCCCTAGTCCATGAAGTGGGACCATTTCAGTCAGGTCTTCAGTTTTACACAACAGCAGATATTTCCTTATGATCAATTCCTCCATATTAACAGCCAAGGAAATATAATCAACCTTGTAATGAAACCATGAGAGACAGTTAACACTTCAAGGATTTTCCAAAAGGATTAAATTATATGTACATGTCTTTAATTTTCAGGAAATATTAATTTTTACATCCAATTAGAACCTTAGAACCCAGTCCTACATGGAATGAGTATATCAAATCCCTCCCCTCACAGATCAGAGAACCCTTCAGAAGTGAGGTGGAAGGATTGTAAGAGCTAGAGAGAATGGAGGACACCAAAGTGGCTGTACCAGCTGGGGTCCCAGTGCGGAGTGGGGAAGGGGACAGAAGCCACCATCCCTAACCCAGAAACTATTGACAACTGATAACCATTTGCTAACAGGAAAGTTAGTTTTCTCCAAGGGAGTCCTTTTGTATACAAACCACACTTATAGACATGCCCAAAGCCTAGCAGTATACAGTCAACAGACAGGAAACCCAATGGCATTTTTGGAGGTTCTCAGTCTTATAATGCTTTGTTGGGGCTTTTTTTTTTTTTTTTTTTTTTTTTTTTTTTTTTTTTTTTTAAATCTTACAGGTCTTTTGTGTATGTGTATACTATGGTTTCTGGTTTGTGTTTTTATGGGATTCCTGTGTGTGTGAATGTTTGTCTCTTTCTGTGTCTTTGGGTGTTTCTTATGTTTTTTTTTTCTTTGGCTCTTTTTCTTCTGTTTGGTTTGTGGTGTTCCTGCTTGGTTTTGTTTTATTTTACTTTAGTAAATTTTAATACTTTTTGAGATGACTGTTTCCTAAGAAGAGAGATAAAGAAAGAGTGTGGATTCAGTTTAAAGGCAATGTGGAAAGATCCAGGAGGAGCTGAAGGAGGGGTAAATGGATTAGAATCTATTATACAAAAAAAAAAAAATCTATTTTCAATTAAAAAGAGAAAAAAGAATGTTTAATCTTTTATAAAAAGAAAATTTATATTCTCAAGCTTTTTATTTATTTTTCTTTAATTTTAGATTTTTATGAAGCTGAGAATAGAGGTTTATAGAGATTTTATTAGAGATATTTTAATATAGGCTTAAGCACGAGAATTAGGGAGGGAAAAAAGTAATTAGAAGAAAGCCAGATGTACCCAAATGTGAGTATGAGTACTGAAACTGTTAAAACCATATTTTCCACCTAAAGATTTACAGCTCTCAAAAGTGATTCAGACATCCCCTATACTGGTGTGCAAAGAGCCCTCTCTAGGTTGATGGAGATTTATCAGAGAGGTCAGAAATTTGTCTTTTGTAATTTTGCATGTGCTTAAAGAATCTATGATCTACCTGTTAATAATACTACTACTAATAATAAAATAATAATAATAATGATTCTGAATGTGTACTAGCTAATTTTTAATAGTCTATATAATCTTAATCTTGTGCACTTGGTAACTTCTGCTTGGGATTCTTACATACTGAGCAGCTATCACAGGACTGTTGGGAGTTCGATTGCCATTAGTCAACTTAGGAAACTATTATATTCCATAGACAATAGTACACACACTTGTACCCCAGGTCAAACCTGCACCTTTCTCCATAATAACTCTAAGAGCCCTCAAGCTCCTACCAAGGTGCTCTGATGTCTAGACAGCATCTCCTTTGAATAGCATCTTTCACTTGTCTGAAAACAATCTTGTCATCTCAGAATGGTCCTCTCACCCAACCCCGCCCTCTGGGGCTCCGCTTTGTCACTTCTTGCTCACTTGCTACAAGAAACACTCCATAGAAGTCTTCAAATGGGAAGCTACCTAACATTACTGTTAGAGTCTAATGACAGCTCTTCCAGTTAGGTTGGGTGACGGTCATATCCTTGTCCCTTTATGTAAACAATACTTCTGAACTGGGCTAATGATGCCCACATGAACATGCACCTAGAAATGTAGGCATTACCCAAAGAAAATTATAAAGCATGTACCATTGCCAAAGATAGTGATGGCTTGCAGCCTAGGGCTTAGTCTCTTGGTTGGTAAAGCAGCTTTGTCTCTTTGCCTACCCCCTCCCTGTGAATGTTTTTACTATTAAAGAACCAACTTATTTATCCCTCCTGATAGGGAAGATCAGCCAGTTTAAAAGTCCTCCTGGAACAAAGAAGCATCCTAAAAGTTGAAATAATTCATTTGATCTGGGTCTCTTTGCCAGAGATTTGAGAAACTTAACAAAAGCAAACAGTAGCACAGTCAAGGTTGTTTATTGTGTCTCTGACACTGATTAAGTTGCTCTTGGAAAGGTGAGTAGTGGGTTTCTTGGCATAACAGTGAACACTTTGGTCTCCCACAGGTACAAATACTATTTGTATGTTCCTTCTCTCAGGGTGGAGTTGCAATGATGGTCCTAAGCTTGCTGGGGACCTGAGCAAGTGCAGCTAAAGCTACAATTTAGAAAGAGTGTCAAGATGGACAGCTACAGTGTCACAGAGGTAGTGTTCTTGAGGAGGGTTTTCACCCAATCCAATTTGTCAGCCACCATGTGAGGCAGCAGGCACAGGGCTAAACTATCTTCAGACGCTTTCAAAGTATTCTTTCTTTTTCTTCTTAAGTTTTGACAAAAGCTGAGAACACCCAGGTGAGTTCCTGTCTGTTATTTCTAGGACATGGCATACCCCAGATTGTTTCAGTCCACTAGTTTAACCTTCCAACATGAGTTCCATGACCTTGAGCTAAGCATGCCTAAATATATGCTTGCCATCTTTCCTGAACTATGACCTTAATATGATCATTGTCAGGAATATACTTTTATAAAGGTTTTATTAGCATATGCTAATTATATAGTAAAGGGTTTCATTATCGCAGTTTCATAATTGTATATAATACAGTTTGTTCATATCCACACACACTCCCTTGCTCTTTGTGCCCTTTCTATTCATTTGAGCCCTGTTCCTCTTCCCAACTAGCTCTTTTTTTACATTCATATCTGTGTGTGTGTGTGTGTGTGTGTGTGTGTGTGTGTGTGTGTGAGAGAGAGAGAGAGAGAGAGAGAGAGAGAGAAGGCTGCATAGTCCAGTGAGTTTTCTAGGGGTATTTTTACTCTAACTGAGCATATTTGAGACTGCGTATATCCTTAAAGTACATATCTATATATACTTTCCTTTATGCATATACAAGGGTTCTACAAATAAAACACCCTTGATTCTTCCAATGAAGGATGGCATAGCTCTTGTGCTCTTCTTACCTGCTGAAAATAAGAAACATTTCTCTGTCCTTTTCTCTTGTGGTTATGCTTGGTTGGGCTGGGCTCTCACCAAGAGGCAAACCCAGTGCATTTGATTACAAGTTTTGTTGTTGTTTGTTTGTTTTAATCAGAGCAAATGCTGATTTATTAAGAAAAAGAGAGAAAAATCCCCAAGTGTGTAAAATGAATTGCTAAGTTAATAAAAAATTAATAATAAAATATATGGAGCCAGATATTGGGGTGAAAACTAAGAGATCAGAAGAGCAGAAAGAAGCAAGCTACATTCTTACTGCTAGGGAATCCTCAGCCAAAAAGAGTTACTTGCTGTGTGCTCAATGCCTGTATCCATTTCTGCACCCTGCCTTCTTACTTCCTCTCTCCGCCCAGCTACATCACTTTCTTCTTTCCGCCCAGCTATATCAGTTCCTGTCTGTCTGTACTGACCTCCACACCTCTATGGTTAACTAGTACTGGGATTAAAGGCCTCTGCCACCATGCCTGGTTCTTCTCCCAGGGTGGCCTTGAACTCACAAAGATCCAGATGAATCTCTGCCTCAAGAATGCTAAGATTAAAGGCATGTGCTACCACCACCTGACCTCTATGCTTCATATAGTGGCTGACAGTTTCCTCTGATCCTCAGATGAGCTTTATTGTGGTATATAATATATCACCACATAACAGTAGGAAGGATTCCAAGGGAGAAACATCTCGGCTTAAAATTTTGCATTTGGCAGAAGAAAACAGCTAAGCTCAAGTCAATTTGATGGTGTCACTACATTTCTAAAGCTGTGTCCTTTGCTCACTAGGTAGTCTAAAGTCACATGAACTCACCCAACCCTGAAGCACCTCCTAGGGCCATCAAAAGTCTCCAAGCCCTGTCTTCCAGTAGGCCAAACAAAGCAGACATTTGAGGAAGTAGAAAATGAAACTGAAGGGAAAGTCAGGTGCATTCCTACAGATGTTATGACTCCTTTGTTGCCTGATACCAGTGTATCTTGTTTAGCCTGAAAGAGCTGCTGTATTGTGACCAAATGGTTGTCCAACATTGTTTTTAGTGGTAAAGCCATCTCATAAAACACTTACACCAAGTTCCTTCTTTATAAACACATGAATGCTCAGCTCCGCTCAATGGCTCCTAGCTCCATTTTAATACTCTTTGGAAAACAGTCTCAGAGCCCAGAACTCCAGAAGGAAGGTGTAGTTTGAGAGTAATAATTCTAAGCTCTCCAGTTAAAGTGTTCCACTTAAACAGAGTCACCTTACTCATTCCCACCTTGACATTTCACTCATTTCATGCCAAGGAAAAGACATCTTCATGTGTATATGCATGTGACTTGATTAAATATTCCTCATAACACCAACACAATTCTCAAGCAAGCTCCTTCTCACTAACCTCCCAGAATGCCCCTCCCAGGCAGGAATGACTTTGCAGGTCTAATACAGAAGAGCTTGGAGATTATTTCAGAAGAGAAGAGGTTCAGTTCCACCCTACACAACAATTCTGTGCTTTCTTCTTACATAAATTTTGGGTTTTATTTTTCCAAAATAGCCAAAACCTAATAAAAGAAATTCAAGAAGATAAAAACAGCCATTATATACATGGAATCTTCAATTTGGTACCTGCACGGTGAATAGAAGTCATGTACAGTTCTACCCAGGAAGTACAGCCAGACTCTGTAAAAGTGTTTATTCCTTGTATTGAATAAAATAATAAATTATTTGAGTAGTTCTATTATCTATCCTTAACTGAAACATACAGTGCCTGTCCTATTCCTTCAAAAAGCTTGTTAATATGCAGTCACCTGGTAGAACTGCTAAGTTTTTAAAGGTCACCCATGTTTTATTCATAAAGGGTGGTTTTTCTGGAAGGGAGAAAGGTTACAATGTCATGTAATACCATATTCTGATAGAGGCTTTGCTTTTCAAGATACATTTGAATGGTTTGCTTGCAGAAAGAGGGAGATTTGGGGACAGGACATAAACGGTAACAGAGATAACAGTAAACTTTATTTGGACCAAAGTCTCTTTAAAATATGTGGAAAGGCTTATTTTATGTTTTAAACATCAAATAATCATGGAAACTTGTGTTGCTTATACAAATATTTGATTATCTTTTCAGGGCAGGTACACACAGATAACTAATTCTGAGTCCTCTGGGAATTAACTATGGTCATATGAACAGTTCCATCCTGATAAACACGAGTTTCAAGGGCTAGATAGCAGGCTAAGCAGTGGTGCTCCTCGGGCATGTTGTGAACTATTAACTCTCTATTTCTTCATCATGGGAACTAGGGAGAAAAATGTTTTACATAAATAGGTTGCTTCTGGGGTCACAGAGTTACTGCTTGGAGTACCACTGACCATCACCTCAGAGATTTTCGCAAAGGAGTTTGCATGAAGAAGAAATGAATGCTCATTGTATTGAGTCATAAAATTTTAAAATTCTTAATGCAGTGTGACATTGCCTTCTCCTTATTAAGATATTGGTCAAGATACATGTTTTATATACCAGAAAACCCCAGAGACTTCTTTCATGGCCAAGCTTAATCAGTCAAGGAGGGGCTTAAAGTTCATCTACCTCATTGTGCTAATTCAGCTTTTCAAAGTCATGACACCTTATAAAAAAAGAATAAAAAATCCCATAACTTAGGTATTTTGTTCTTAGTCCAAAGATATCTGCTAGCATATGGTCTATATTTTATGAGGGATTTGGCAATCTTACCTTTTATTGCATCAAACCCCAATGAGAAGGGTCCTTCACATTTCTCAAACTACCTCCAATTCAACCAGACAAGCATAAGCTCATTCCTTCTTTCTTTGGGCCATGCTATTCGTGATCACACACTTGACTGTGTCAAAGGTATTTCCTTGGTCAGAGTTCTAGAAAGATTTGATTCTAGTGAAGTAAATGATTACTATTTCTCAGCTTCACTTATTAGCTTTGTATCTCTCTATATTAGGAATTCAGACCCTTCAAGAATTTATTCACTTGTCTCTTATCTCTTAGCATCAATGACCAAATGACATACAGGTCTTTCCTTGGTGGGTTGGCTATTTTTTGTCAACTTGATACAAACTAGAATCACCTAGGGAAAGGGAACCTCAACTGAGTAATTGTCTACATAAGATTAGCCACTTGCCACTTGGGCATTTCTTAATTAATGATTGATGTGGGAGAGCTGGCCCATTATGGATGGTGCCACACCTATACAGGTGGTACTAGGCTGTGTAAGAGAGTAAATTGAGCAAGGCATGGGAATCAAGCCAGTGAGCAGTGTTCCTCTGGCTTCTGCTTCTGTTACTTCCTTGAATTCCTATATTCGTTCCTTGATGAAGAGCTATAATATGGTGTAAGGCAAAACGCTTTTCTCCCCAAGCTCCATTTGGACAGAGTAGTCATATGGTATCTCCATTTTAACACCACACACACACACACACACACACACACACACACACACATACAAACACACACACACACATTTATACAACATATACAAACACACACACGTATTCACACATACCTGGAGATGCAGAGAGAGAGAGAGAAATAAACATATATGTGTATATGTGTATGTATACATGCACACACATTTATATACACACTCATATGCATTCTAAGTTGCTCATTTAGTTCTTTGTCTTTTAACTTTTATTGATATTTTAACATTGTAATCTCTGGTTGAAAAAATTAAACCATGTCTCCTGCCTTCATTTTTTGTTTGTTTTTGCTTTGTTTTTCCTCACAGGTTACTCTGTGTCCCTATTTTCCTGGAACTCACTCTCTAGACCGGGCTGGCCTTGAACTCACAGAGATCCACATGCCTCTGCCTCCTAAGTGCTGGGATAAAGGGTGTGAACCACCACTCCCAGCCTCCTTCACTTTTATTTCACGTGTGCTACTGTCTTGAAACTGTCCTTCTCATCAGAAAAGATTTTTGTTCGCTTATTTATTCGTTAGGGTTTCTGGAGTGAACCAGAGAATGCACATACTGGTTTAGAAGACAGGTGTGAGCACAAAGGAGCAGTGTTTGGATCCTGAAATCCACCTTTGCACCATAACAGCTGCCTGCCTATGGACTAGCTTAGTTGTTTTTATAGTTTATAGTTTGGACCTGACCTTGGCAGTTTCTTTTTTGATGTTTTAGTGCTCTCCCAAAGGCTTGCACACACTACACAAACCCACTTCCACACTAGCACACCCACACAGACATCATTGGTGACAGTTCTTAAGAAAAGTAAGGAAGAGGCCCTCCACCACACTGCTCCCAGCAGAGCCCCCTCTTCCTCTGTCCCTGCCCACTCACTTTTCTTTGCTCTCTCATTCACTGGGCTTTTCTCTCTGTCCTTCAGAATCATCTCTTCCATTGTCTGGCACAAATCAGCATCAGTAATTTTCTTGTGATTTCACTGAAGTTCAACCGGTTTATTGGCAGTACAGGGTCCAAACATAGGCATTGTTCATCCAATAGTGATTGCCTTAGGTTTTCTCCTTATGTTTAAGATGAAATCATATTCTTGACATTATGTTTGGTGAGTATTCTATGGCTTAACAAATGCAAGAACTTGGGAGAGAACCTACCATGGCCACGTTCTCAATCAATAGTGGATATCAACATGTCTTTTACAGAAACGTAATTGCCTTGCTTTGTTGAGTATTGAAAAAGGACAGTTATTACAGGTGCTTGTGTGCTCACTGTGAATTAGAATTGGTGTCAGGAGATTAATGTAATGAAGATTAATTACTACCTTGAGTCACAATTTGATGCAGATTAGGCAGTCCTCTCCATTGAACAATATCCAGGAACCCCTGGCTCCTTCTACCTTGTGCTACAGTGGAAGAGAAGAGCAGGAGGTCCACGGCCAAGTAAGAAGACTCATATATGACCTGTGCCCATCCTCCCATGGCTGCACCATGAGCTGAGTGACATGGATGTTTATAGTGGGAGAAAAAAAGTGGTGAGTGGTCAGATCCTTGGTCCAATTCTTAGCTATAATGCTATGGTTAACAAAACCACATACACACAAACAAGTGCACAAGTGCAGATACACATACACATTCCAACAAAATGGTTTAAAATAGCACAGGATCAACTTAAAATAACACTGTACCCATGCAATTTGAGGGAGATGAAGCATCCACCACTTTTGTTCCATCTTTGTTTTTTAAACCCATGAGTTTGTGCCAGCTTGTCAACTCTCACCTCCAGAATGCTACCTTTCCTACAGTTCCTTCTTCTGCTCCAAGGTCCACTGGGCTACTGATGGCTTATTCCCCTTTCGCTTAATGCTTATTTATTTATTTATTTATTTATTTAGTTAGTTAGTTAGTTCATTTCCACTCCTCCCTCTTCCCACTTCTAATTCTTTTCATAATCCTCATTCCCTCTCAGATTTGTGGTTGTTCTTTAATTATTATTGTAACACACACACACACACACACACACACACACACACACACACACACGCACACCCTGCTGCATCCCTTCATGCTGACTGTTTGCACATCTGTTTAGGGCTAACCCCTTGGGATTGGATAACTGACCAAGGGCCTCCTCATGGAAGACAACTGATTCTCCTTTCCTCAGCATCCATCCGTTGTCTGTAGCTCTTCCCAGGGGGCAGGCCTTTCCTACCAACTTCAAGTGACTGCTGTTTCTTAAAGCCACAGTGACTCACTAGGCTGGTGTCAAAACATCAGTTGGTCCCAGCATATCATCTGAAGGATCCTGCAGTGAAACAGGCCCTGTCGTCTAGTCTCTTTCAGTGTGCTAGCATGATCAACGTCCTCTTAGCATTGTGTGTGGGAGCTGCTGCTCCTTCCCACCTGTGTCTCAGCAATAAGGCTAAAAATGTTGTTCAAACACACAAGTCCAGAAGGCGATGCAAAGACACTGAAAGTAAAAGGGAGGCTGTTACTCTTGCAATCAAATGATAGAAGGGAAATCCTGCTGCCTCGCTGATCATATTTGATTAGATGGAAGCTGCTGGGAGACAACGTCTTCTAGGCACAACAGAGAAGCTGCACCCAGCGAAACCTCCACAGTATAGATGAAATTTTACTACTTGTCATTCCAGTTTGTGTTCAGATTTTCTATCAAACACATATGCACATATGTCTAAGTATAAATGTGCACATGCACATAAATTTGTATACAGGTACTTATAGAGTGGCAGATTAAATTAAATTAAATTGATTTGTAATTTATCAATAGTTTTCCTAGGGAAGTAGAACTTTCTAGATAATTGTAGAGCACTCACTACTAACTAGCCAGCAAATAACATAAGCCAAAGTGGATGTTAAGATGTTCAGGTCTATTAGAAAAGAGAGAAAGGTGAAATCAGGGTTGGAAGAAATGGGAATATTTCAGAAATTCTGCAAATATTGGTGATGCTGAATAAGAGAGGCAGAGCTACATCAAAGCTTGAGGAATGTCTTGGATACTAGCAAAATCTCTTAGGGCAGAAGTGTATTTAAAGAAGTTTAAATACAGGCCAGTTTTGGAGGGGAAAAACCCAGACTCCATATATGATGCCTTTTGTAACCAAAGCAAAACACATTCTCTCAATTTGAACTTGTAAAGACCAGATGCAGTTTCTTGAAAAGGACCCCACTTTCTCCGGACACCCATTTCATTCCTCTAATAGAGCAGAAAGGGGTCCATTGTGAGATCACGGGCCTTGAAGCAAAGCTTAAATTGTGAGGACATTATAGAAGGTGAAGCCAACCACATGAAGAAATAATACAAAATACATTGATTTCCAGGCCACAATTTCATTTGCTGCTATTGTGTTTTAAGAATATGTAGCAATAAATAATTTAACCTTGCTGCTACCCAGAGGCTTAACCCAACAAATGCAACAAAACAAGATAAGTGGCTTGTGTGTGCATGGCACAGTTATGTGTCTCTGTGTGAGAAGCATCAGTGAGCTCAATTGTTTAATGGTTAATATATAAGGTTCAACTTCAGCTCATCCCAGTCTGCTTTCTTCCAGGAAGCAGAGGACAGTGCTAAGTTTAGTCAGTTTCAATATTTGTTTTTATTTCACTAATAAGCGAGAGCTGAAAACTTAGCTATGTGAATGTTTCATGATAGAAATGTTCCCCAAGTCCACCCATTTTCTCAACTCGTCCCTGGTGTATATAATAAGAAAGGGCCGATTTTCCTTTACACCACTGGCTTTCAACTTTCATCATGCATTGACCATTTAATACAGTTCCTCGTGTTGTGGTGAGCCCCAACCATAAAATTATTTTGTTGCTACGTGAAAACTGTAATTTTTTTCTGTTATGAATTGTAATGTAAATATCTGATACACTGGATGGTCTTAGGTGACCCTTATGGAAGGGTTGTTTAATTCCCAAAATGGTTGCAACCCACAGACTGAGAACCCCTTCGCACACACAGTGGTTTCTATAGCACACAGGTGTGTTTGAGGTGCCACTGCCTGTTGTTACGGGTCTTGAACGTCTTGCCATGTGCCCACTGGGAAGAGGAAGAGAGAACCCAGCTTCAACACCATCAAACATCTCTGTGAGTGATCATTTACTGTTCTGCTCCATCTCCAAATTAAATAGGCCAAATTTCCCAATGGAGAGGTCAAGAGTCAACACGTTAAGTATGCACAGCTCAAGGTGAGATAATTTTCTGAGTTGTTTCGATGAAGCAAAAAGAAGTGTAGAGAACTGGCCTTTGGGTACAGTAAGATACAGTGGATATGATGCTTTGAAAGAGGGAAGTCCCATTTAACTTGCACTCTAGTGAATTGGGTGAATGCCTTCAAACAAAGTAAAACTCATGAATATGGGGCTGAGGAGAAGGCTGGGTTGGAGAGGGGCTGATTGGGCAAGCATGAGACTCTGAGGTTGGGCCTTGGCTCTTTTGTTAAAGCTTATGGAGTATCTGTAACCTGAGCACTGCCAGACAAAGGGACATACTCCCCAGAGCTCACTGTCTGCCCAGTGTCGCCCACGAGGTGAGGTCCAGACTCCAAGAGAGACCCTAGATGGTGGTGGTGCACACACCTTTAATCCCAGCACTCAGGAGGCAGAGGCAGGTGGATCTCTGAATTCGAGGCCATCCTGGGCTACAGAGTGAGTTTCAGGACAGCCAGAGTAACACAGAGAAACCCCGTCTCAAAAACTAAAAAGAAAGAAGAGTCTAAGGAAGACACCGTTGTAAAATCTGAAATCTCAGCCTCCACTTGCACGCACACAAATATACATAAAACAAATAAGTAAAAGCTATGAGTAGAACAAGAGCTTCAAACAGGCCTTCAGGGGTATATATTTACACATGTTCACATGTTGGAAACTAGCACTGTGTTCTCAGGAAAATAATCAAAAACAATTGTAGGGCCTGGGTTTATCATTTACATGACCTTATATCTTCAGTTGATATTAAAATAAACTGTTAACATTTAGAAGTGTGTGTGTGTGTGTGTGTGTGTGTGTGTGTGTGTGTGTGTGTGACGTGAGCACACACAGTTTGGTCCATTTTTATGATTAGGATATTTTTGATAAATTGAATAAAGCTGACCTACCAGGTTTAGGGTAGTAATTCAATGGCAATGCATTTTCCCCAGTGCATGAGATCCTGAGTTGTTCAAACCCCAACACTAGAAGAACAAAGTAAAACAGTGAAGGTTATTATGTGTTTTCCAATTTTGTTTGCCAAGTCTGGCTAGACATATGCAGTTATGCTTAGTCTTTACAAACAAAACACCAAAACAATTTCTCCTTGTAAGTTATTATGTCATTATTATTTTCATCATCTTTTCCTAACATGTTCTCTAAAATGCATCTGAGAAGATGATTTAATTTCTTTACCAAATCCTCAAGTGTTTGTCTCTTATAACTTCCTACCACAGAGAACTGCCAGATGAAACACAGAATTCAGGGTGATGAAGAAATTTCAGGGGTTGGGGAAGTGGCTCAGTGTGAAGAGAGCTCAGATACCTGCACCCCAGTGTAATCTGGGTTATATTGTAGTCCAATAACTCCAGAGTTCCGGAGGCAGAGACAAGGGATCCCTGGAGCAAACTGGCTAAAAAGACTAGCTGGAATAGCATGCTCCCACTTCAGCACAAGGTCCTACCTCAACAACATGGGATGGAGAGCAATTCAAAAAGACACTAGACATCATCATCACATCTCCACAAGCACAGGCACACACATGTACATAAACTTGAAATTTAGATGTGAACATACATGTACACCATATACACATATATAAACCATAATGAACTGTTAGTTTGGGTATGTACTAAATACCTGGAAATCACACACCTGGAAATATCAATTACAAGTCCATAATGACCACACCATGAAGTGAAATTCCTAGAAATGAACCAACACAGCACAGAACTGTAGAACCCTGGGCCCTATTGGTTTTGCTTACTCTGTAACTTTGGCTTCCTAAGATGTTTCATAGATGACAGATGAAGGAACTCATCTGTTTTAGGTCTAGATTTTGCCCTGAGAATAATGGTCCTGTAGAATGGTTTGGCTTCTAAATGTAGAGATTCCAAGCAAGGACTATTTCTGTGTCTTGGTGAAGATATGAAGGGAAGACACAATCTATAGTCCCCAAAAGGAAAGCAGACACCTGGCTTCATATGCCCTCTGCTCTCCTTTCACTGAAGACCGTGGCTGGCTCCCTTAACGACAGTAGAACTTTAAGGACTCTAAGCCACCAAGTCACACACTGTAGACCATGACTTTAATCCCCTGGCTGGAGTATAAAGCCAACAGAAGCCACTGAAGAAAAGGGAGGAACTGAGAGCCACCATGGCACTGAATCCACTTTGCCACTCTCTTCCTCCAAAGCTAACCCAGTTTGTGTAGTGTGAATGCTATCTGAAGAAAGGTTTCTGTTTTGTTTTGTTTTATTTTTGCTGACTTCTTCCCACTGTCTGCCAGTATAAGGAATTATTTGGCCTTTCAATCATTTACTATGTAGAAAATTTCCATGCCTAGATTGGGTAAACCAGTCTACTTGAGGACATCCTTGGAAAAAGAAATAATATCTGTTGGCTGGAACAACATCTGCATAAAATATCTTAATATGGTTGTCTAGCTGTGCAAATTCCCCAAAGGTATATGTCCTAAGAATTCATTAAATTAGTGAAGGCAGTAACTAATGGGTCACTGGGAAAGAGATTTGGTTCTAGCCAGGCTTCAGTGGGGACAATTTTTCAAGTTCACTGTGCTGAAGGCAAAGCTAAAAGCCACTTAACTCAAAGATCTGCCTGTGTTTGTGTAGGTGTTTTATTATTGCCACTTTATTCAAGCCTGAGAAACGTGACTCTGAATTGTAAGTGAATGAAAACTCTTTACCTTTTACAACTAGCAAGGTCCTTGGAGTTATTAAAGCAGAGAAGGCACAGTTTGTTCCAGCATTTAGACTCCAAGTGCATTCACTAAATAAATCTCAACGTAAATAAGGTTCTAAATCTATGCATTCGTTAGGACCATTTACTGCTAGTGGCATTTCTTTGGCTTCTCTGGGAGTTTCTATTTTGCTCTTACTGCACATCTTGGCACTTAGAGGAGAGGGATTGAGTTTCTCTACTTTCAAGAGCAACCCTCTATGAGGCTTCAGGTCAAAGCCTAGAACTACAAGTACCCAATGAGGTCTAACTTGACATCCTCAGAGATATCAAGGGCACAAAATCAAAACTGAGATTTCAGGAAGAAAGCACTCTATGGCCTCCATGTTCAGTTGCTACTGTTTTATGCCTGTAGGTAGGTAAGCTTCAGTCATGTAAGTTGAAAAGAGCAAATGTCCGCATCTGACCCAATTCCTCATTATCTTAAGCCCGTCATAGGTGCATTTACTTTACTGAAAACTCAGTCAATGTCAGACCTTCTTCCATTTTTACAAATGGAATCATACATCAACTTTCAATTACAAGGGGCATCTGCTAGCAGAGAAAAAAATCACAGAGTAATCTTGAACCTTAATTTGACAGCTGCCTTCTGTCTTCTCTTCTTCAGAATGAGTCTCAGTGACAAACCAGGAGAACTCAAAAGAGGACTGAACTGAGTCAAGAGAATATTAATATTAATAAGACGGCTTTATGGCTCTGCAAGTGTTCTATGTTCATCTCTTCAGGCTCTCAGAAACTCTCCATGATGGAGAGAGAGAGAGAGTATCTGTTTTGTTTTGTTTTTTCTTTTGAGTCTAAGAGATGGAGGTTTCAGTTATTTGCGACTGTAGTTTGGACCTTAATATCTACCTAAAGCCTGTGTGTTGAAGGCTTGGTTTCTAGAGCACAGCATTGTTGGGGAGTGGTGAAATCTTTAGTAGGTAATTCCTATCTGCGGGGAGGAAGATAGGCTACTAAGGATGGCCTTTGAAGGTGTCACTGAGATCTTACATCCCAGCCCCTCTCCTCTCCTCTGCCCCACCCCCTAATTCGGCTTAGCCCTCCCCCACCTTATTTCTTTTCTCTTCGCTCTCCTTCCTGCCTATCATCATGGAGAAATTTTCCACCACTAGGGGCTTCCATGTCATCCTCCCAGTAGCAATGGGTATTCCTGGCCATAAAATCTTCCCAACTGTGAGCCAAAGTCAGCCTTACCTCATTTTGTGTCCACGGCCCCTGGTTCTCCAGATTAGTGATGGAAAGCTCACATTTATAGTCTCTATATTTGGCTCAGGTTTTGTTCCCTTTTCTATGCCGCCTGGGGAAACCAACATTCTTTTTAACCACAGTATCATGTCTCTGTCTCTATATTTGATGAGCTAACATGGAGTTAATCGATTAAGGACATGATGAGAATAAGCCTAGCTTTTAAGGGAGTGTTCTAAATTCTCAGGATGAAGCCCTAGATCCCAGAGACTCATCTTCATGGACTTCATATCATTCTCTGAGTTTACCAAGCCCATCTTTACCTTTTTTTCTGTTTCTTGATAACTAATCTTGACAACAGATTTTAGGTCTCTCTTAAGCTCTGTACTGCAAATGGTCTAACGTCGAAGGCATTGTTTCCAAGGTGAAGTGCGATGCCAG
This sequence comes from Onychomys torridus, assembly GCF_903995425.1. NCBI lineage: Eukaryota > Metazoa > Chordata > Mammalia > Rodentia > Cricetidae > Onychomys > Onychomys torridus. The sequence goes on along the minus strand of NC_050443.1, from coordinate 51,555,640 downwards.
CTGTCTTTCCCATGAAAGCCCTCCATTGTTCTTGGGTATTGCTCTACCCTTTGCTGTCTCACAGTCTAGAGTCAGACACAGGATCTGGGAATAAGGTCTCTGGAGAAGTAGCTACCCTGCTGAGGCCATTGCACTTCTTCCTACTATTTATACATAAGAAATGCTTCAGGCATGAAACACCAACTCCAACACTCACTTGGCCTCTTATCATCCCCTTGGTCTCTTCCTGTTCAACACACCAAGAAAACAGTCCTCTGTGTCTGAGGTTGGCAAAAGATAAGAAGTGGAGAAAAATGAAATGGAAATACCATCCAGACAATGCTTGCACTTATTATTTTTCTTTCCTAAAACTAATTAATTCTGGCTTGAGAAAGGAAAGAAAAACTAACAAAGTGCTCTGTGAATCTTCACTGTGTCTCAAGGTTTGCTTATATTGGGTAGACCTTGGGTAGCAAGCCTGTTAGCATTCTCTGTGTTAGCCACAAATTCAAACTGTGTCCTATGGTCACCACCTGTCACATTATTTTAGGAAATATTCCTCATCCCTCAACTAAAAAAAAAAATACATAATTTGGTTTAGGAACAATAGTCAATTTTTCACTTTAAAAATACTCCTAAATTTTAATTAGAAGGAATATGTCAAATAGTGTCAACAAAGTGTTACCCATCAAACCCATCAGTTGATACCTGAGGGCTTTTTGGTGATCTAGAAATTGCAACTATCTTGTCCACTGTTAGCCCTTGCTTGAGGGATCATGTTCCTGGGAAGGATGGCTTTCCTGTGTTCTTTCTTCAGCTTCTCTTTATTGCTGAGCAAATCCTATTCTTCAAGACTTGGTTGAGATGTCCCTTCCTTCTAAACCATTTGATGATGTCCTTGTGTGTCCTGAGAGCCCTTTTGGGGGTCCTTCAGAATCCTAGCCTCCTCCTCAGTCCTGCTTCACAGTACTCATGTCTCTGTTTATCCTGCAGTGAGGTATTCTTAACGCTCCACACATAAAAATGCAATGGCTCAGTGGGCACAAGAACCAGCTGAGAGCACAAAGCTGGGCCAGGGTTTATTTGTGGTTTAAGCCCAGAGCCCATATGTAGTATGGCATTTTGAAGACTCTACTTGAGGAGCCAAACCAGTTCACAGTACATGTTCCTAAACTGCTGGGCTCAGGTTTTCATGATGTTACTCAGAGGTGAAGAGTAGGAAAATGTTCTTATGGAAATCCTGACCAATATGATGCTGAACAATGATTTCAGAAGCCAGTTCAATGAGAGGCTTCATGAGGAGAGGATTCGTTATTGCTTCTGCTTTGGAATGTGGCTGGTTGTCGAGATTTTCAGCTTAGTGATGTTAGGAAAGTTTTAGGATAAATCCTCAAGAAAACAACTTGTTGAACTCTGTTTTTGTTATGGACTCCCATGTTTGTTTGATTGTGAAGTATCTCCACCATTCTTTAGAAATACCATTTTTTGAAGAGAAGTGTCCTATGGGATGAACCAGGAAGTATTGTGTGGCCACCCCTCCATCCACAACAGACAAGGAACAATTTCAGGGTAAGAATCTGGCCTCCTCTGGGCTGAGGAGGAAAACACACATACTCTATAGCAAAGTACTAATGCCCCGTGCCTCTACTTAGAACTTATAACCAGCCTCCCTTAATTGGCTCCACATTGTACTTCTCAGTATTACTTCCTTGAACTCTGTCTTCTTAGCAGATAAATTAATATGAGATGCTTTGGTTACTCACATTCATAATATAGGTCAAAATAAGAGAACCCTGCTTCATCTATGGATATGTGGGTACCCATGCTACATTCATTAATAATTACTTCCTTGTCCACCACAATGGCTTCTATAGAGTTTAGCTTGGAAATCTGTCATCTATGTTCTTATATGGGTTCAAGTAAGATCATAAGAAATCTATCCTATTTGCTTCACAAGTTTACTTTTGCAATATGTTAGAGGGTATTAGGTAGAGACATAATAGTACAAGAATCATCACATCAAACTGTATGGATGTTGCAAGCCTCCCACTCACTGGTGCATTCTATACCTGAGAATCGATGAAAAATTCCCCTCTCATTTCAATATTTATAAAATGTCTGATTGTTTTTGTCAAGTGGCCTATTATCTTACAAATATTTGAAACCAACTGCTTCTTATGTTGTGTCCTATGTTACTCCCTACTGCTTTTTAAACACCGTGACCACAAGCATTGTGGGAAGGGAAGGGTTATTTCAGTTTACAGTGGTAGTCAGGCCACCATGAAGGAAAGTAAGAGCAGGAACCTGGAGGTGGCAACTGAGGCAGAGGCCATGGAAGAATGCTGTTTACCGGCTTGCTCCCCATAGCTTGCATGTCTTGCTTGATAGCACCCAGGACTACCACCCAGAGGTGGCATCACCAACAGTGAGCTGACGTCTCCCACATAACTCATTAATCATAAAAATGTCCCCCCAAATTTCCAGATATACAGTCTGATAGAGGCACTCTCTCGATTGAGATTACCTCTTCCCAAACAACTCTAATTTGTATCAAGCTGCCATAAAACTAGCCAGTGCAGCTGTACTCACAATACATTATACCTATTCACAAACACAAGCTTGTATACAAATTTATATGAGTGATCTTGGATAACAAGTCATTTCTAGAATGGGTAGAACATAATCAAATAAAAATATGTTGTGTACAAAGGAATGGCTGCACCTACTTACTGTCTAGTACGGTGTAGTACCTACAGTAGTTGTTAGACAATTCCATATGAATACCTGGGTAGGAAAGATTTATTTTAAAAATATGTGTTAATTTCTCCTGTGGCTTTATTCCTGTTACCCTTACTATTATCCCCATGCTGGAGAATGTTTTCAAAGCCTTTGCTTTATTATCAGTTATCAAAAGACCTCAAAGAATCAGTCTATGGCTAATGTCTGCCAGGAGCATACTGTTAAGTACTCTGGGCTGGATGTAGATCCACAGGAGGAGCTTGATTCATTAGTACTGTCTACAGTAGATGTGGGGTAGAGGAGGTATGCCTTCCATACATACAGTAATTCTATGTTACATTGGTATTCTTAGCAAGAGAAATTATTTTATCTTAATCTATGAATAATCTAAAAAAGAAACCAAATGCTTCCATTTTAAAGTGGCCACCAAATAACATGGAAAATTGCCCTGGAATTTACAATATTTCTTACATTGGTGTCAAACTCAACAGAAGAAACCATCTCTCACTTGTCATTATTTTGACTCTGTTATCACATTAATCTTCTATTGCCCCATAGGTTCAGGATGTCTCTAAAATGCCTTCCCTGTGGATTCCCACATTGACTTTTCACATGAGGAAGATTGAAATATATGTAAGCATGTTTCTGAACATGCTGGCATAAAAACAGGGATTAAAATTTACTCACCACACGCCTAACTGAATTTCACAGATGTTTTATGTGAATTAAGGATCGCAAAGCACTTAGAACCCAAGAACAAGAGCAGTGATTACCTTAAACTCGCTTTTTAATGCCAGACAAGTTATTGCATCTGTTAGCAAGTGGAATTTGAAATGAACAAATCTCTACAACCTGTTCCTACTAGTAAATGGAACTCTGCTGTTTAAATATCTGAATTGTACAAATTCCAAGTGATAGGCATGAATTAATTTCTGTGGAGATTTAATAGTTGTATGGAACCCTTTATATTGGAAGAGAAGTCCTTTGGTAAGATAATTATTTTCCATGACTTCAACTACCATACTGTTTGTCAAAATCACTTCTAACTGATCTGAGTGTTTCCAGTATCCATAGAATAATGATCTTTACATTGCTGTTGAACACATTGATATTTGGCTACCAATGATTCATCTCCAAACATTCCAAAATTGTCAACGTCAGGGGTGGATGGGTGGAGGTAGAGCAGTTATGGAAGAATCATTTTCTGTGGGACCATCATATTCCTGGGTACGAACATCTTTACTTCATTCAAATATACCTCAAACAGCTTTAGCCACTAAAAGATATAAGATGAAATCCAGTGAGATGGATTAGACTAATTAATGTGCATGGACTGGCCTCTCACCCCAACAGTTGTAGACAAGTTCAATTTCACAACTTAAATCAGGGCATGCTGTCCTAAGAGCTAGGGGACATCAATTCACATCATATAATTTGGCAGCACTGGCCCAGAAATGAACTTGCCATGGATCTGCTCCTCCTGCCATGGCTGGGGCTGCACAAGGAATGAAATCTGAGCCCGTGTGAGCCACACTCCTGAACCCACAGAGCATGCCAGCAATCTGAGTTTTGTGAGGAGGATTAGGTGGATGAGGTGGATGAGGAAGGGCTCTGTGTTACAGGAGTCTCCCTCAATTCATTGCTTGCCACTGAAAATCATATAAAATACCACCGTTGTTCCTCATGACTCTCCTCATTGATTTAAATAGACGTTAAATATATGGAATGATTGAATAACTAAGTAATCCTAACTCAATCCCCCCAGATTATTCAATATTTTGAAAGAGTAGCATTTGGTCCTAAAGGTATCATAAACATTTACCTTCAATTTGATTAAGAAAAATGGAAAAAAGGACATCTTCAAGCACCAAATCTTTTAAAATTATACAAGCTATGACCTGTTAAATAATGCAAATATAAATTCATTTATGAATGTATTATATATATTATGAATGTATTATATATATACATATGTTACTGTTAACCAAAGTTTTATTTATAAAGCAGCAGAAGAACTACCTTCCCCCCACTCTTTGGTCCAAAAGGAAATCAAGGAAAGTGGTCTCTGGGCTCAGCATCAGTAGTGAGACCAGGGGCTGCTCACTGGCAGCCCCCAGGCACCTGCCAACTGAAAAGAGCGGGGCTAAGGGCAAAGGGTTGGCCAGTCAGGGTGGGTGAAGAACCAGCTTGAATCAGAAAGCTGTGAACGAACCGTAAGGAGGATGGATTTCAGAGTAGTGTTCTGTCACGGGGGCCATGCCAGCATGATAAAGCACCACTCAGGGCCTTGGAGAATCAGACTGCTGCTGGTGAGGACCTGGGCATTTGGCAGTAAGAATATTATTTTAGTGTTAATGTAATTTTCTCAATGCTTGGTGACTGAAATATACAGCACAACCTTTTCTTAAAGGTCATCTTTCCAACAAGAAGGGGAAGTAATGCAATTTTATAAAAACAAAATATTCTCTTGTTTTTTCAAAAAAAAAAAAAAAAAAGGTATGTGAACTCATGCCAAGTCCGAAGAATTTTAGCTAAAATGCTCATTGGTCTCTAGTCAGATGCAAACTTTCAGTTCTGTATTTTGAAACTCTAAATGCAAACGGCATTTGAATGGATGCCAATGTCCTTTCATAGAAGCATTTTCAGAGACGGCATCAAATCTCTGATTAGAACATATTACATCTGCTTCACAGCTGATTTTGTTCATCTAAACTCTGCCCAATCAGTACCCTTCTGGTTCTAAGGCATTTGAAAGCACACTCCTGAAGATAATCAATGAATCAATAATGAAGTACATGGATGTCTCCTGACTAAAAGTGTAATTATTGTGTGTCAGGACTCCTGGTAAACTTCCTTAGCAGTTACCTCTGGAATTCTCTTTGCATTCATCCTTGATGACTAAGTGATTTAGGAAGGTCAACATGGAAATTAGATAATTTTTTTTATTTTATTAGGTGATGTTGCCATGGAATATTATTTTAAGCAATGCAATCATGAACCCACATCAAAGGAATTTGGTAACAAATGTCCAGCTCAACATTATATTGTAGTTATACAGCTATTCTCTTTGTTTCTTCCTTGTAAAGGAAAAAATAACTAAACATTATTGTAATTTGTAAGGACTCTTTATTCTTTCTCTTATCATCCACTCTATTGTTTTATTTTTTTTTCAAGCTTCAGGAAGATTTAAGGCAACTTTGTGTTGTTGTTGTTGTAAAGACCAACACTGGTACACCATAAAGATTACAGAGATTTATAAAGATCAAGCATCCTGGTTCTGTTTCCTGTAAGACAAGTCTGTCTGCATCAAAGTCAATGACAAGCTCATTCTGATGAGAAAATTTGAAAGTTGGACGTATTTATACCAGTCCTGGGGAAGGCGCATGTAGTTAAATAGGTCATTTCCAATTTTAACAATTCCACCCCCAATTCCATTCAGCATCTTTGACACAGAAACCCAGTTTAACTCCTCGTGGGAGGGACACCACTCTGGAGCTGCTGTCCCTGAGTGCAGCTGTGTGTCACCGGGGTACCTTCTTTACTTAAAGAGAGACTCTTCAACGATCCTCTGCTCCCAGCAGATAGGCTGCTGGGACATCAGAGAAGGGAAAATTATTTAAAACATAAAAGAAAATTCACAAAATGTATTAAGTGCTGTGGAAAAAGGTGATGAGAAAGCCACTGGTTGTTAAAAAAAATAAAATAAAATAAAATGTAGAGTAAGAGTTGAGTGCGTATGTGTTCATTCATCTCTGAGTATATTCAGCGTGATCCATATAACTTTATACCTCAACACATTTTTTACTGAGTGTTTAAAGTCCAGGATTCCTTTGGAAGGTAATGTTTATGGCTGGCCAGGACACTAGTGACCAGGATTCTTTTCCTTGGAGCAAATCAAACCATTTCATCCTGCTGGCTTCTGCTGAGAGTTTCAAAGGTTGCACCAACAAACACCCTTTCTCTTTGAATCACCAGAAGCCCAAGACCCTCAGACCTTTGCCAAATCTCACCAACTTGCCATCTAAAGCCACCTCTCTCTTCCTGCTAGATTTGGTGAAGGTACTCAGGAAAAAAAATTACACATACCGTAAAAGCTTTGCAAAGAATCACAATGCTTCCTGTCGCAGAGGCGGATGGCAGAGTAAATTGGGTCATTGACCTTGAACCTCTAAAGGCCTGAGGTTAGATCTGGATTAAATCACGAGTGAAATGATCACAGAGGTTTTGCCTCAGAAATTAGCACTCAGGTTGATTCACTCTGACAGGAGGAGGCGAGGATGCCAGGGACTAAATTAAATAGAATTAGATTGTTATGCCTAAGTGGGGCATCTGTTGAGGATAAAGCTTTGTTCTCATCCATCTTAACCTAATGAATACCCAAGTTGGTTTTTTTTTTTAATAATGCATGGTTTAAAAATAGTTTTGAGATGTCATAAAGGATATTAAGACAGCACAAAAGGCTAAAATTGTACAGTGACTGTACTCATTGGGCAAAAATAGTGAGAGTAATTACAGCTGGGGGCCGGTCCTTGAATGCTATTGGATAGAGCCATGCTTTGTTGAGGTATTCTTTTGAATTCATATTTTATCTCATCCTCTATCAAAACTCACCTCAGTATTGTTAAAAACACCAGCATTGGCTGAGGAGGGATGTGGGTACATGGGACCCAAAGTCTCCAAAGGAAGGCTGGTTTTTAAGCCGATGAAAACCAATATCCTATAACAGGTACCATTTGTGTAACGAGTGTAATGAAAAATTCCAGAAATTATTTGATATTTTTAACAATTTTTATTTAAATGAATTTCAAACCCAAGATTCTTCTCCTACCTCAGTTTCCACTTTGTTCACCTGCTCCAGGAAGAATAGGTTTGAGAATGCCTGGGTGTGTTAACTTTTTCTCACTGTAACAAAAAGATTAACAATTAATTTTAAGATAAGAAGGCCTATTTAGTGATCTCAATGGTTGCTTGGTGGTCCTAGCAGCCTTGGGGTCTATGGAACATGGCAGTAGCCTGGTGTGGAGGAGGTTCCTCACCTCAGGGTGATCAGAACATGAAAGGTAAGTGGAGGGCCCAATATTCCAATACTCTTCTTAAAGAGCACATTTTAATGGCCAAATTTTCTCCCATAGAACCTCACTTCCTCAAAGTCCCATCACTTCCTGATAGCTCCATGAGTTGTCAAACCCTTAACATATAGGGCTTTGGAGACATTGAAGGTCAAAGCTTTAGCTCCTGGGTCTTACCCTTTGTTTTACATTCTAAAGAGAAGCTCGTTTGCAATATTACTATAGCCTTTCCCTGACTCCATGCCTCAGTTCTGCTGCATTCAGAATAGGAATTCTTATAACTTCATAGGTCTACCTATGATGAATGTCAGATCCACATGCCCTATTGACCAACTATCCCAGGATAACTCTCCACTAACTGAGTTCTTCACATCTGAGGGGTGAATTGGTCAAAGAACTATCAGATTGAGAGTTAGTGTTATTTACCAAAAATGATTTTTCTTAAATTCTAGGTGTCTGAACTTTCCATTCTGTTCCACTGTAATCCTCTACCTCCCTGACAGTTTTATTGTTAAGTATATTTCCCCAGTCATACAATGACTGTCTCTCGATTTAGGACACTGTTCACCTAAACATAAAGAAGTTCATTTAATGCTTCATACAGTAGATGTCAAATCAGGATCTGTCTCCTGTTCATCTTCTTCCACTACGCCTAAGAATGGCTTCCAAACTTGAGGTCTCCCTTCCTAGATAAGTTCTAATGCCTGGCACACGGATGGCACTCAATACAAGTTAGTCATCCTAAAAGTACTAGAGTTTGAATACCCAATTACTTAAACTGAACGTTAGCCACTCTCTCTAAAAAAGGCATTACTCCCAAGAAAGAGTCAGAGAGAAGGAAAGAAGGGGGAAGAAAAGAAAGAATTGAGATATTAAGGAAACAAATAAGGATGGAAAGAGAAGTTTCCTCAAGGTAGCTGAGGCATAGTAGACACTAAACTAAATGTGATCTGAGAGTCTGTGTTGACCAGGATATCTCTGCATTAAACCATTTCCCTTTCTCATATCTGCTTTTTCATTCAAAAGCATAAGTGATTATCCAAAGAAAGCCCCAGGGCTCGTGACATTCCTCAGTTAACTAAACTCAGTGTTTAATAATCTCAGAAATATTCCTGGATAAAAATAGAACAAACCAAGAACCCCCAGCTCGGGGGGGACTGCATTCACCATAGGATCTGTGGACCCCATTGATTATCTTACTGTGACTCAGGGGGCCCCAGAACCTGACACAACATTTTGATTTCTCTAACACAGAAGCACTGAAACTTATAACCTCCAACAGTACAACATCTGCTTGTCTAGTCTGTTCTCTATAAATTAGATTTTTAAGACTGTTATTTTCACATTGATGAATATGTAAGACAGTCAGCATAAAGACTTGATTTCCTGGCTCATAGTAAGTACCTATAGATTCTCTGGTGTTGAAAAGATACAAAGATAATATTCTCCCCCAACCTTTTATTTTGAAAGATGCTAAGTGTGGGAAGACCTGAAAGAGTTGGACAGCCAGCATTTCTGCAGCTGGATACGCCAATCATAAACAGTTTAGCTGACTCATCTGACAGTAAGCTGCAGACATCAAACCCTACAGACTTCATTAGGCGTCTGCAAGGGCAAGGGCATTCTCCTGCATCACTACAGGGTTATCTGACCTAAGACAATTAAGGATTGTTTAAAATATAATTTTAAACCAGAATTTCTAAGTATGTTTGCTCTGGAGAATTGCTGAACTCTGCCCATACTGATGATCTGTACTCAGAATCCTTCAACATCCACTGTCGGAATCTGAAGAGTAGGCAATGTGTAACAAAGAACAGAATTTTTATCTTGTCCAAATTCAGGTTTTAATACTAGTTTTGGAGTTACCTTTCCATAAATTTGACCACATTTAACAACAGCTAACTTCCTCTCTCTTTTGGTAAAAGCAGTAAGAACAGACATGTTATTAATGTGCTTTAAAAATAAGAGAAGAACAGAATAGAATATGGAACAGGCTGGCATATCATTGATATTTAATAAATATTTGCTTTCTTTCATACAAAACAACATGAAAGCACAAAAACAAAACAAACAAACAAAAACAAAAAAACAAAACAAAACAATAACCAAAAAAACCACCAAAAATCACCCTTTGAATTTTCATAGAAAAAAAAGCAAAAATAGAAAATAGCAAATAGCAACAATGATCAAAATTAGCCCTTCATAAGGTGTCAAACAGAGCACTGGAAAGGGTCTGAGTGATAAGATCCTTCTGCCTGGGTTTGTTCGGGTTGTCTGAAATACCATGGCAGAAACTGTCCCATCTCTAATTGAAGACTGAGTTGGGTTTTAGGGATACATGTACATATATTTGCTTATTTTATTTAAGCAATTAACCTGCATTTTTTAGATTATATTTTAATTACACTATTTCTTTCCTTGTCCTCCTGCCAAACCCTCCATACACACCCCTACCCTCCTTGCAATTCTTTGCCTCTTTTTCATCAATTGTTCCTACAGCATATGCCTATGTATATATACATCTATTCCCAAATACAGCCCATTGAGTCCATGTAACGTTACTTGTATTTTGTTTCTTGAACATAATTAGTTACAATGGAATGAGCAGCCGACCTCACCTTCCTCCTGTTTCTATTTCAGTCATAGCAATCAGCAGAATCGGTGCCAAGAGAGAACAGGGTTTTATGGATGTCTAAAAGATCCAAGCTTGTTGAGAGGTGTTCTTAGGTGACTGAAGAGAAAAGTGTCAGAGGCAGAGTTCAGATATTTTTAGCTCTTGCGTGGGGCGGACCACCCAGCCCACCCCCACTGTCACTCAGTGGTATGCAAGGGGACCCTCTTTTACCACTCACCAAAGGGACAAGAAGAAGCTCAAAGAACCAAGCAGTGTCTTCTGGGGTGGCTTAGCAAAAGCACTGCCTTTTGAAGAGGCAGTTGTGTGCCCTGGCCTCTTTTTCCACTACCACATATTACCCTCAGCAGGCAGATATGGATATAGGATGATATGGAGTTTGGGGCAAAGCTGCAGGCTTGTAATAATATGGAATCATACTTCAATAAAGCCCCTTAGCTGAGCATCTTAAACCATCCAACTCCATGTCTCCCTAGGCCTTTAGCAAATCTTCCCTCTAAACTATGATTCTTTACCTTTAAAGCATGATGCGTCTTGGATAAGGAACTGAGGCACCATCAAACATTTTAAGTATATACTAGACTATATCTGCAATCCCATCCCCAAATCACCAGAACATTAAATCATTTTAGAAGTCCAAACAATGTCACTGTGACTTTCAATTAGTTTCCATTTCCATGCCGCCTCCAAACTTCCTGATTCCAGCTGGGATTGTGATCAAAAATGTAAAAACATATGTAGAAAAGTTATTCTCATGGGACATCTGACTGGAAGCAGGAAGTGCTAACTATCTCACGGGACTGCCTGTTATCAAAACATACCCTGTCCAGCCTTGCCAAGACAAGAGCGGTTGTTTGTGAAACACTCAGATAAAGAGACTCTGGGAGAATCCAGTTACCAGCTCATCACAGGGAGACAGAAAAGTCCCTAGTAGGTCGCACTACTTAGCACGGTAAGACCTTGTAAAACCTCCCTGGACCTCTGTATCCCTCACTAAACATACAAACACAAAAGACTTTAAAAGCTAACATGAAGTTATGTTTTATGACAGATGTGTGTAATAGAACATAAATAGATTTATAAATACATTTCAGCTGCTCTTGTCACAAAATAAAGTATGCAGGATAATAGATTGGTTATCATGCTTCATCTAGGTTGTAAATGTCAAAACACCACAATTTATCTTTAAAGGCAATAAGAACTTTAAAAATGCCTGTTAAAAATATTTATAAATGAGAAAAATCCTATTACTACTACTACTACTACTACTACTACTACTACTACTACTACTACTACTACCACTACTAGTCACTGGTAGGCAGCTGTGTACTCAGAATAGTAACTGGTAGAGGTTGCTGTGGAAATTACTCCACCCCTATGCTCAGAGGAAATAATGGCCTTGCTCTCTAAATGTAAAATCACACCTTTAGTTTTGTTATAAGACTCGAAAATATTTAATGAAGCTTTCCACATAAAAAATCAAATTTCATGAAAATGCTTGATTTTGAAAGGTGCTCACCATTTCATCCTCTTTTTTTTTCAACTAGTAGAAATAGAAGGAAACTCATTTTCAAGTATTCTCACTGTGAATTCTGAACTCATCTGTCATAAAATCACTAGCACACAGCTGGCAACGGGAAAAGGATACTTTTAACCTCCACTGGCATAAACGAGTGTATTTATTTTTAAGACATGAAATATAAACAGACATACTAAGAGCCAAGTGTTTTATGAATAAAAAGAAGATTTTAGACACACACACACACACACACACACACACACACACACACACACACACACACCTCTCCCAATGGGCCACGGAGGATTTATGTGGATGTGAATTCTGTTCACTGTTAGTATTAAGGAAGTGGTGGCTTTTTAACAAGTTACTCATGCCTGGAAAAAATCCCAGCTCTGCAAGTTATCCAGGATTCTTTGCCAACTGTCCGTGGGAATCACTGAGATGGGAAAAGTTCAAATTTGTTTTAAAAGAACTCGCTCAATGGAAAATTTGAAGAAGAAGAAAAAAAAGTAAAAGAAAACCAACAGTCACTCTGCTAGGCTTCTTGTTAAGGAAGAGGGAAGTTTAGGGTTGCTTTATTTGTCTTTGGCATAATCTTAAAGAAAGGAGAAGAAAATTAATTTTTGTCTTATTCCATGAAGACATGGTAGGCTTTTATTTTTATTTATCCAAAGACAGGAAGCCTCGCGGTCTTTGCTTAGACCGAGGCTGTCACCAAAGGGCTGGAGAGCCCTCTGTCAGAGCCAGATGCCTCGGTCTAGCTGCCAGGCTTCCTTCTTGTTCCTTATTTACAGCGTGATTATTGTCACTTTCCAACTGCAAATGGTTAAAGAAGCCAGTATCAAACGTCACTCAATCTGTCCACATTGGAAGCAATAACATAAACCTTTTCTGTACTCTTAGGAGTATCCAGCAAAGCTCTAAATCAGTGGTTCTCAGCCTTCCTAATGCCGTGCCTCACACTTTGAAAACCACTGCTCTGAGTGCATTCCTCTTAATTAATTCTATTTTATTTGTGTGGGGACAGGGCTAGAAGTCAACTTTTAGTCTTTTCCTCCATTATTCTCCACCCTATGTTCTCAGACAAGGTCTCTCACTGAACCTGGCCTTCATGGTTTTGGCTAGGGTGGCTAGCCAGAAAGTCCCTGAGATGGAAAGTCCACAATCCCCTGTGGTCAGTTTCCAGAAGCACTCACATGCATGTTCAGCTTTTATGGGGGCTCTGGGGTTCCAAACTCAGGTCCTCATCTCATACACCAACCACTTTACCCACTGAGCTATTTCCTCAGCCTCAAGTATTTTTCTAGCTGCATCCTGGTTTTCTAGATACATACTCACTTCAACCCTGATGTATTGTTTTACAGATATGGAAACTGAGGCACAGTCTATACTTAATAAAGTAAATGGTAGAGCATCAATGGAGACCCAGGGAAGCAGTTTCAATGCCCTTGCCTCAGCCTCTTAAGTTGTACTGCCTGTGAGACCACATTCCACAAGACTTTGTGGCAGAAAGCTCATTAGACCACATTACGCATTAATGTGACAGAGCATTTGTAGAAAACGGGCAGGGAAAATGGAAGCTTCCTGTTCTATTCATGATAAAATAGATTTTAAAGTTCCTTTGCTTGAAGTCACCAGCCCAAAGAGCCAATTTGTTCAACTTCTGTTCTTCCCAGCAACACTTGGGTAGAAAGAGAAGTAACTAGACATGTGTGAGGGATGAGTCTTAACTCAGCACACCAACCATCTTCCTCCCCAGAATGTATCTAGATGCTTAAAGATAATTGCCTTTTTGTCTAGAAAAAATAGATAGCAAAAGGAAACATTTAAATATGTCCTATTTTCAACAGACAGTTAAGAAACTGGTTTTTACAGGTGGACATTTGGTTATAATGATTCAGAAGAATTTTTCACTGTCTTAATGCTCAAACATATATTTTTTTTTTAGAAAAATGAGTCATTGAGCATGATCTAGAGATTAGGCCCATGAGTTATGTTTAGTATTCACTCTCATGAACAGTAGAAGTGCTTCAGGGTCTAATTTTCATCCCTGTGAATTTATATTCCTTGATTCTTTTCAGGATTTAATATCCAGGTGATTGCTTTTGCTTGGCATGTTTGGAAAACACCGCCAGCCCAGGTTCAAAGATTTCCATGTATAAAAACAGCACCTACAACAAAGGTCCTCTACTAGGTTCCATTGATTTATTGAACTTCAGAAATTGAATTTTAGATCTAGGTTTTTGCCAACTTATAAAGCAGGAAGTCTTAACTTAATTTTTCCCTGATGGGAAGTTAATTCTTCATCTGTGGTAAGATACGTTAGTATTTTCAGAGATAGAATAAAGTATATAAATTGCATCCAAGGTAATATTTGTCATACTGTGCCTTGATCTGTAATATAAACACACACATTTTTTCTTTTTTTGCAGTTTCTTGAGACAGGTTCTCTCTGTATAACCACTGTGGCTGTCCTGGAACTCACTTTGTAGACCAGGATGGCCTCGAACTCACAGAGATCTGCCTGCCTCTGCCTCCCAAGAGCTGGAATTAAAAGCATGTGCCACCATCGCCTGGTACAACACACACACACACACACACACACACACACACACACACACTCACACACACTCACACACACACACACACACTAATACATTTTTCCCAAGCAGAACTTCACTAGATTAATAGAGCAAGGCCTCTGCCATTGGTTCCAGTTATAGCTTTTAAAGTAAAAATACTGGTGGGCATTTTATTATTGGATTTATTTGAAATTTACATATGCAAAGGTTTAAAAAGTAAGATTAAGTTTTTAATTAATTTTAACAAATTTCCCAAGAACCATCTCATTGATAGAAAAAAAAAATCATGTTCTAGCATTTCAAAACTTAACAGTAATGGCAATGTTTTAAAGTCATTGCAGAATGCTGTGTATGACAATTATTATCCATGTTGCTGTAAAAGACACAAGCTGGTGGCAGAATTTTAAATCAAATTCTGAAAGATGGGATTATTCACTACATCTTGTTGGGTTGAGTTGCTATCATTTATTATGTGAAAAATAAAGTTGGCTTCTTCATATCATTTCCTGAAACAAATTACACAAATATTAAAATTAAATGATTATAGGAAAAGAAATGACTGTATAGTTATTTTCACTTAATTAACATGTCACAACACAAATTAAGTACTTAGTAAATGTTAGTTACTACAAAGGCAAATCTTTTTTTAAAATTATTTTTGTATTATCATTATCATTATCATTATCATTATTATTATTATTATTATTATTATTATTTGTATGTATGTATGTGTGTATTACATGTATGAGAGTGCCTGCAGAGGCTAGAAGAAGGCCTGGGATCCCTCAGAGCTGAAGTGACAGTGAGTTGTGGGACAACCAAGGGTGCTGGGAACAGAGCCCAGGTTCTCTGGAACAGGAACAATCAGGTTCAACTGTGAAGACTTCTTTCAAACCCTAGCAAGTCATTTTTAAGTAGGACATCAATGGAACAATAACAACTTTCACTCTAAGAAAAATATGAACTGTAAATTCACTATGAGAAAATGTCTAACACATAATAGCTGGGTGATGCTCAAAATACTTCACTTGCTAAATGATAATGTACTTGGAAATATAAGTGTTACAATTTTAACAAGAAAATGATAAGCACTCCATTGTACACTTATCAGGATAGATAGTTAACAAATAAGATTAATAATCACAATAACTGATTAAAAGCTTTACTCTTTTGAATTGTCATGAGTATATGTCAGAAAATTGATTCCGTGTGTGGGTTTGTTCGTGTGGTTTGTGTGTTTCTGTTTTGGCATGGCATGATATCTGCCTTCCAGATAACAACATCCTTTGACCAAGGTATTTCACTTTTAAGAAAGGATCTCCTAGGGGCAAAAGGAAATGAGGGAAATTGACAAATATATGGATTAAAGGACATTCATGATAATAGCATGTATCCTATCATAAGGGAAAAATATTGTATAGAAATACTGGATTGTTTATAAAACATATAGAAAGTCATATGAGTATTTATTCTAATACTAAAGGTAATTTCCAGAACTAAATAACATGAAAATTTATTCATTTTATAATGTCAGACAAAAGATATAGATGTTAAGCCATGTGAATGACATGATTTCATGTATGTATCTATGTGTCTGAATGAGAAGTCACCCCTCCCTTGCACAGTCGTAAAAAAAGTCAACTCAAGAGTTTGAGAACTCTTTCTTGTGTTTCTGCATTTCCTAGTTGCTCTCAACTGATTGCATATTGCTTTGGAAAAATGTTTCAATATTTTGCTTTGTTGATTATGATCTTTCTAAAGATACTATTTTATTTTTACTTATGTGTTTGTCTTTCTGTATGTGCATGTGTGTCATGGGTATACAGGTGCCTGGGGAAGCCAGAAGACGGTGCTGGGTCCTCTGAAGTTAGAATTATATATAGGCATTTGTGCACATCCCTATGTGAGTGTTGGAAATGCAACAGTAGTCCTCTTCAATACCAGCAAGCATTCTTAAATGCTGAGTCAGTTTTCCAGTCCCTCAGTTGTGATTGTAAATCATAGCATTTCACAATTTTTCAGGGCAAATGCCTAGATACTAACTATGAAAACATATTAAATATGAAAAGATTATGATCAAATATTTTGCTCATAATTCAAAAGAATAGTGGGGTCTATTTAAGTCCTATGCACTGATATTTGTATGTCCTTATGATCAAGGTATAAAAAAACCTTGTGAATAACAATTTCAGTTACACATAAATGGCAGGCCGAGGGTTAATGCTTACATTTTCTCTTTATCCACTATAAGAATTAATAGCTAATTGTGTTCTTTATGTATGCATGTATGTGTGTAAGCACAAGTCCAGGTGTGTGTGTGTGTGTGTGTGTGTGTGTGTGTGTGTACACATGTATATTCACATTTGGGTGCCAGAGATAAACTTCTGCTATCATTCTTCAGGGACTCTCCCCATGTGTTTTACACAGGGTTTCTTGGTATCGAATGATATTCTTAATGTGGGGAATGACTTGTTTATGAAAACTCAGGGCAGAAGTTAAATTCTCAACTTCTGTTGTGTTTTTCTTTAGAGAGTCAAAGTATTATTTTAAAATTAGTAAACTACTTTTATTTTTTCTGTGTTTTTTTCCCTGGTCTTATTTTGTTGGCATGAAAAGTAATTTAAACTTTATGGTCCATTTGAAGCAGGATTATTTACATCTGTGTGGCAATGTCTCTGCATACATTTAATTCATACTTACATTCATATTTTGTTGAATTATTCCTATTGCAAGTTTGCTATTTTTTACTTCAATATTTTCAATTTATCTAACTAAGTACTAACAGTTATTTTGGTATGAATGTGTACAAATTTCTGCCTGGTTCCTACTTTATTTTATGTTTTTATTAGTTCTTTGAGGATTTTGTACAATGTGTTTTGATGACCTTAACCCATTCACTCCCTTCCCCATCTCACAGTATATCTGCCCTCACTTCCTTTCCCATCCTACTTTGTAGCCTCTTTTATATTTAACCCATGAAGTGCAACTGGTGCTGTCCATACACTCACTATTGATGTATGGTCTTACACTTAAGCACAGTCAACTTACTAGCGGCTACTTTAAAGAAAACCAAGTGTCTTTCCAGAAGCTATCAATTGCAAGTAACTCTTCTCTGGTGTTAGGTTTTCTACCTAATTCCTCTCCATTTTGGAATTTTGGCCTGTCAATGAGCTTGTATGCTGTGGGGTGTCATTCTGTATGCTGTGAATATGTGTTGCTCTGATTGGTTGATAAATAAAAGCTGATTAGCTAGTAGACAGGCAGGAAGTATAGGCAGGATAAGCAGACAAGGAGAATTCTGGGAAGAGGGAAGCTGAGTCAGGAGTCTCCAGCTAAACACAGAGGATGCAAGATGACAAGGCAGAACTGAGAAAAGGTACCAAGTCATGTGGCTAAACATAAATAAGAATATGGGTTAATTAAAATGTAAGAGCTAGTCAATAATAAGCCTGAGCTAATGACCGAGCAATTATAATTAATATAAGCCTCTGTTTGTTTACTTGGGGGATGTAAGTGGGAGAGATTTGTCTGGACTGTGCGGGGCGAGGCAGAACATTGGAAAACTTCCAGCTACATGTGGCATACAAACATGGGGCTCTCAAATTTCCATAAGGCCTAAAAGAATTTAAAAAGGACTTCTAAACATGCAATAATGGAGCAAAAAACAGTTTTCTACTTCATGTCTCATGTGTGTTGAGATATAGAGGTGCTATAGCTTGTGGACTTGAGCTACTGTATGGTGGGTTCACAGCATATAGGCTTGAGTGCAGTATGGAAGATTCCTGCCACTGTACATGGTGGAGTCTGCAAGCTGCACAGCATGGTGCATGGTGGATATAGCTTTTGCTAGTATAGAAAAAAAAAAAGGAAAGAAAGAAAAGGGTGTGGGGCTACATGATGCTGGATGGAAGCATAGACCCACTGCTTCACAGAGTCAGCAATGAGCATGGTTCCCCCAGAGCTGGCAGTAAATGTACCACTACCATGTTGAAAAGCTGAGGTGGCATGAGTCAGCAGCCAAGACTTCAGGTTCAGTACTAGCCACTGCAATTTAAAGCAATAGATTCACAACAAGACAGATTCAGATGAGATAAACCCTAAACAGTTTGCAGTCTGTAAAAATGTATGTAGGCTTGAAAGAGAGAATAAAATGAATATAGACAGTTAAATGAAGAAATAGTTTTTTTTTAAAAAAAATAAAGTCTTTAAAGAGACAGTAAAGGTCATATAAAAAGTTAAGCCATATAAAGATGAAAATCACATGAGGGTCTAGATTATATTGTCTTTGGGATTTTTAATCGCAGAAAGATATTTGATTGTAAAGGCTGCTCAGTTAAACCAACATGTATACTTTAAAAGCATCTTGACTTCAAAACTTGAATCTAAAGTTATGTTGCTTTAGAAAGGAGGCTCTGCTTTTGTTTCCACAGAAGATGAGAACCTGTGGATTGCTTCTAGGCTTATAAGGTTTGATCAAGCAAGACCCTCTGAGAGTTCTCCAGATGTTCCAACATCCAAATCAGCTTCAAAGCTACTTGCTCAGATAATGCAGCCTCTCAGACTACCCCACTCAGGAATTGACCATAATTCTTAATTTTCTCAGGATCCCCATAAGATTGCCAGCACCCACATGGAGCAGGAAGTAGTATGAGAAGCTACATCCAAATTCCCAAAATATTGTTTTTAAATGTTTATTTTTATTTAAAGATGGTTGATTATAAATGCAATCACTTTCTAAAAAAAGAAAAACAGATAGTAAAGATATGATAGGATAAAAGGGTAGATTATTGAATCTACTTTTAAAGAGCAACAACTTGTTTAAAAATGTTTTACATTGCAATGGATTTTAGTTTTTTGATACAAGTTTAAAGTTAATTTTGTTATACTGTATGTATATTTCTACTCTTATTTAAAGTATTTTGTTTGTGTAACTCATTTGAAATTATAGTGTGTAGTTGAGAAATACAGATTAATAATTAGTCATTTATGATAATCAAACTTCTAGTCATGTTAGTTAAGTTTTCAATGTAAACATAGATATATTTCAATTAGGTAGATAATCTTCAAACACTTCAAAGACTTACAGAACATGGCATTTAAATGTTTTAAAAACTTAGACTTTTCTGGACATTGAGACATGTTTGCTCCTGGCAACATCAATCTACTTAAAAGGAGATAATGGGCATTGAAGAAACTCATTGTGGAGTTTGCTTTCTTTGTGGCAAAAGTTAGCCACTGGTCAAAAAAGTGCCCTATGTCAACTGATTGATAGTATGTCATATAAAATGGACATGCAGGACCCATAGGAAGGTGACCACTGAAATTTGCAAGGTAAAATGGTCCTTCAGGTTCCACTTTGCAGAAGAAACTGCCAGACACAGAGAGAAGCAACTGAGAGACTCTAGACCTATAGGCTGAAAATGGATGCCCCAATGTTACAGAGGAACTTTAGATGCTTTTCCAGGCAGGCAGCTGTCTCTGTCATTTCCAGAATTTTGGAAGTTGCTGTTTACTTAGGTAATATTATATCCTTCTGGGGTCTTTGATATTGTTGAAGACTAGATAGTTATAATTTTCCTTGGTTATGATAAAGATAAATTAGATATAAAACCTTAGACTCACAAATATAGGATAAATAGAATATTTTCTTTAATTTTGCCAAATACAAATAGACTAGGTGTTTTAACTGTAATTCTTTCTTTATAACTGTTCTATTACATGTAATTTTACTATGTTAACGTTAAAACCTTCCTTTTTGATTAGACAGAAAAGGGAAAGTGTTGTGGGATATTATTCAGTATGTTGTTGCTCTGATTGGTTGATAAATAAAATGCTGATTGGCCAGTAGCCAGGCAGGAAGTATAGGTGAGATAAGCAGATGAGGAGAATTCTGGGAAGAAGAAGGGCTGAGTCAGGAGTTGCCAGCCAGACACAGAGGAAGCAAGATGACAAGGCAGAACTGAGAAAAGGTACCAAGCCACATGGCAAAACCTAAATAAGAATTATGGGTTAATTTAAAAGTAAGAGCTAGTCAGTAATAAGCCTGAGCTAATGGCTAATAAGTTATAATTAATATAAACTTCTGAACAATTATTTTATAAGTGGACCACAGAACTGCAGGGGCTTGGCGGGACCAGAGAAATCCAACTACACTTGTGCTCGTCTTAGGCTTGCTGCCACAACCTGTGTAAATTCATATGTGCACTGTCCTGCTGTGCCTGGAGGGACACAATTCCCATGTAGTCATCTACCATTTCTGGCTCTTACCTTCTTTCTGTGCTGTTTTTTTATGATAATCCCTTGGCCTTGGGGAAAGAGGGTGCAGTATAGATGTATAATTTAGGGCTGAGAATTCTGTAGTTTCTTATTTTCTCTACTTTGGTCAGTGGTGGATCTCTGTGTTAATCACCGTCTATGCAAATAGAACATTCTCCTATGAGGATTGAGAGATGAATTGATCTATGGTTATAACGATAAGGCATTAGAAGTCAATTTAATTCTATGCCCTTTTAGCAGAAAAGTAGTAGTAGGTTATCTTCTAGGACCTCTTACATCTCTGGCCACAGGTCTTGGCCAAATAATGGTGCCAGATATGGGTTTCATCTTGGGGAATAAGCCTGCAATAAAAGTAGAAAGTAGTTGAGTATTTGCATGGTGTTTATGCCACTTTGCACAGGAGGGCTTATTGCACAGAGGGTTCACTGCTGAGTAAGATTGGTGATTGCTTTTCTCCTCTGGTCGCATGCATAGCACCTTCCGGCACTAGGAAAGCTAGACAAATGTGTATGGGGCTTCTAGATTAGTACCAGCTTTCTTCCACTCTGTGCTATGACTCAGTTTTGTGGTGTCATCTGCAATAGGGTCTTACCAACAAGTTCTGGGGCATAAGCCATAGCATTGGGATAGTCTGTAATGTTGCAAGGGCTATAGGACCTCACTAGCCAACAACTCCAAAGGAGATAACCCATTCCTGTCATGGGGCTTTTTATTTCTCAGTTTGTAGCATCTTCTGAGAGAGAGAGAGAGAGAGAATGAAAGAGAGTTAGAAAGGTGCTATAGGACAGTTTTCCATAAGAATTTTTCAAAACATCTTTGTGTGATTTATTGATCCTTTTATTATTCCTTCCTCTATGCTGCCCTCCTACTCTCCACCTGACTTACACCCTTCAGGTTCAATTATTTTCCTTTAGTATTTCTACCACCATATTCTAGCTTCCCTCTACTGAGGACTCTCCCATGATCCCTTACTAATTTCCTGGTCTCAGTGGTTATTCTATGTGAAATGCACCTATCTGAAGATTAAAATGTAGCATCCACCAATGAGAGAAAGTATGTAACTTTTGTCTTTCTGGATCTGGTTACCTCACATAGAATGAATGTTTTCAGCTTCATCCATTTACCTGCAAATTTCCTAACTTAATTTTTTTGTAAAAGAATAATATTCCAGTGTGTAAATGTATATTTTCACTTTCCATCTTTAACTTGATGGGATATCTAAGCTATTTTATATGATAGTGTGACTATGACAGCAATGAACATGGACAAGCAAGTATCTCTACAGTAAGATGCAGACTGCTTTGGGTAAATGCTTAAGAGTGCTACAACTGGACCATGTGGTAGATGTATTTCTAGCCTTATGAGTGAGCTCAACATCAATTTCCATAATGACTATACCAATTTGCATTTTTATTTCATCCATGAGACTTCTCTGTTTATTTCTATATCCCTTTAAAAAATTAGGGTTTTTTTAATATTTAGTTTTTTGTGTTTTTTTTTTATTACTTTGTATGTTTTAGATTCTAGTCCTCTGTAGATGTATAGCTGGCAAGAAGTTTTACCAATTCTATGGGCTGCCTCTTCATTGAAATGGTCATATGCTTTGCTGTATAGAAGGATTTAGTTTCATGAGGTCTCAGATCAGAGGGATAGAATTGGGAGACATGTAAAAGATCTTCTCATAGTCACCTGATTTTTTTCTTTTTCTTTTTTTTTTAAACCAAGAGACCAACAATGCGTATTGTATAAAAGACAGCATCTCCAACAAATGGTGTTGGTCAAACTAGATGGTGGTATGTTGAATCATGAAACTAGATCCACATCTCTCACCCTGCACAAAACTGAATTACAAGTGAATCAAGGACCTCAACCTAAGACTCAATACCTGAATCTGGTAGAGAAGAAAGTAGAGAATTCCTTTTAAAAAAATTGGTACAGAGAAAGAATTTATGAATAGGACTCCAAAAGCACAGCTATTAATACCAACAACTTATAAAGGGAAATTTGGTTGTTGTTGTTGTTGTTGTTGTTCTTAGTGTTTGAAACTTAATTTTTATAAGAAGGTAAGTGAACTATGGATTTAGTATTATGTTGTGAGATTAAGTTTTAATCATTGTATTTAATGATTTTTTTTAGAAATGTATAAAGAATATACTACTATGGAGGTTACACAGGAACATCTTGTTTTGAAAAGGTACAATTTAATCAAGAAGGCAGCCAGAAGTATGTGGTTCAAGTTAAGCTTTCATATCAGATGCAAATTATAATTTCTTCATCTATTTTAAATGTATTCGTTATTGTTTTCCAGTAGTGGAGATCAAATGCAGGCTCTCACACAAAGTAGATAAGGACTCTATCACTGAACTACACAACCATCTTTCTTCTTGAATTCCATTCAAGAACATTGCATTTGAATTTTCTAACTGATTATGTTTTAACACAAGGACCCTCCTACCCACAGGAAGTAAAATTTATTTGTAACAAGAGACATACATGAGAAGATGTTCACTGTGGACACTGCATTTTGCTTGAATATCTGCTTATGGATTTGTGTTGCATTCCCTATGATCTAGTTTGCATCACCATAACATAGCTTTAAAATAGTTTCCCTATTAATGCCTGAGCTTACACAATATTTTTGTCTCGGGAAGAACTGTCAATAAGCTGTTAAGGAGGTACACAGTGGCAACCACAAAACTTTACAGTCTTTTCTCTTCCCCAAACTTTTCAACTTCTCAAGGGTCTGTGTTTTGAAAACATGGCTTCCATGAAGAAAACATGAGCATAGGCTGTAGTAGTCCTTCACTTCTTGAGTCATTTACATTGTCACCTTTCTAATCTCTCTATAATTTTAAAATTCTACATGTGTTCCTTTTTTGCTCCATAAAAACAAGGCAAATGTGTTCAATATTTGAGAATGGAAGTTGGTGTTAAATCCTGATATGTAAAGAAAGTAGGAGGAAGAGAGCAACTGTTAAGCCATCTCTTGCCTAATCCTAAATCCTGAAGAGCACAAGATTACTTGGTGTTTCGTGCTTTCCACCCAAGGTTATGTCTCTTTCCATTTACAAGGACTACATGAGGTTAAGTGGCTGTATAGGAAAAATGACCAGGAGTGGGATGCAGGTGGGATATTTGTAAAGAAGTTTCCTTTGAAGAAATTAGCTATGGCCTGGCTCTGTGGTTTCAAAATAAAGGTCATTGTGAAAGAGACTTCCCTTTTGTTCTTCCCTGTTGCAGCTGATTCATATGAAACATAAACATATTTCATTTAAGTAAGTTTATTGAGAGCAGCACTAATTGTTGGATCTCATTTGTTCATAAGTTTACAAACCTTGTAGTTCTATGAGTTCTGTCCATATTGACAACTGAATTAGACTAAGCTTCTAGGGAAATTCTGAAGAACAAAAAATATGAGCATGTGATATACAAAATAGCCACCATCCTTTTTTTTTTTTTTTTTTTTTTTTTTTTCTTGCTACAGCCAAATTTACTTCCAAGTTCTTGGAGTCTCCATGAGCACCTTTTATACAAAGACTCATGGTTTACAGATTTAATCTTGCTGTTCTAATCAGGAAATTTCTTCTTAAGTCTGAATCAACTCTTCTAGTGCTTTTATCATTACAGTTTAAAATACACAATTATGCTCACATCCTCCTTGTTACTTAGAAGTGTGCAATAGCATTTACATAGGATGATTATATAAAGAAGACTGCCTAGCATTCTGTTTTTCACAATAACATATAATAGCCACTTTATTATCTGGAGTGAAACAGACTCTCAGACTCAGTGGGGCAGGGGGGAAATGCTATCACTCTAACAAATGCATTTGCAAGGTGCTGCGATTAATATTGATATAATGCCACTATAGATCTACTTGGCACCTGTTGAACTGTTGTACTTAACCATTAGCACTCCATTTAATACCAGAGGCAGTTAATAAATCCTTCCTTCCTGTGCAGGAAATTGACTAAAAGACACAAAATTAGCTTTTAAATTTTAAAGAATTAAGATCTGTATGGCTGGCTTTTTCCTTTATTCAGTTACCTAGAGAACAGGCATGAAAGTTTGCTCTTCCTCCAACTGGAAACTATTATGATCTCAGGACTTAGATTATCTCCCAAGGCACATTGTTCTTTCTTGGACCTTCTTGACATCATTTCTCAAGGAATATCCATGCTAATTTGATTGTCTAGACTTCAGGCCTCAGAGCTGAGAGGCTAGACTTTACATGGGGATGTTGGCTAGATTTCTTTACACTCTTTGATAGCCTTGATCTTGCACTGCACTGACAAAGGCTTGACCTCAAAATGCACAAAGACTTGCCATCTAAAAAGAAATAAATCAAGAGTGTCATCTTCATGGCTTCCATGGAGATTTTATGTTTATTTTTAACTTAAGAAACAGGATGGCTAATTGTCCACAAATACTCTTCAATTACCTGATTCTTTTACAATTTCAATGTAATGAAATGCATATGTATGGTCAAAGTATAAACACAGAATCTCTTGGTTGATAAAATGTCTTAGATAGAATGAGTTATGAACTTTGTTAAAGTATAAAGTCCACATCAATCTCTTGAACTGATGTTGTGGACACTGACAGGAAGAGATGATAGTGTCTGAGATGATAGTGTTAGGACAGCAATGGAATATTTCCTTTTTCTGTTTAATATTTACTCATGTTTTATGTGCATTGATATTTGCCTGCATGTATGTCTGTGTGAGGGTACCATATCCCCTGGAATTGGAGTTATAGATAGTTGTAAGCTGCCATTTGGGTGCTGGGAATTGAACCTAGGTCCTCTGGAAGAGCAGCCAGTGCTCTTAATTGCTAAGCCATCACTCCAGCCCTGATTTTTCCTTTTTTCTGGTTTGGAAATCTACAATATCTATTTAATTAACCATAAAGAATGTTATTGTATATTCTTTTATATGTACATTCTTTGAGTCCATGCATGATTAACTTTCTCTCAAAACTTTGTTAAAGAATGAATCTGATCAGAAAATCCAGTAGATTCCTCATGTTCTCTTCGAACGTGAAGGGTTTCATCATCTTCCCCCATGTCCTCAAGTGTAGCAGGACTCTACAAAACAGATAAAAAGAACCCCAACTTTCACTAAAGAAAGAGAACCCCAGATTTCACTTAAGAAAGAGATTTTCTATCTTTCAAACAAGGATGCCTCATTATCAGACCCGATGTGATGGCTCAGTTGGAGAAGATGCCTGCCACCAAAATGTTTACCCTGAGTTTCATCCCCAGGCCCCACATGATAGAAGGAGAAGAAACAACTCCCTTCTGTTGTGGATGTCCTCTGACTTCCACACCTGTGATGTGGCACACATTTTCCCACTCATATATGCATTTATTATTTAATTTTCAAAGTGTAATTTTAATAAAGAACCTCCGTTTGTCATCTAAGATGTCATAGGAAAGAGGAGCATGTGTTGACATGAAGTACTCCCCCAGTCACCCTCTTTCCAGCAGTTGAGTGTTGTGCAATTGGCTTAAAAATGTTTTCTGTATAGAAAAGAAATGTGGAACCAAGGAAAAGCATACATTGAATATATAAAGCAAGGAAAAAGTACAGATGAGACAAAACCAAAATGTAAGCTGGTTCTTTAAGCTTTCAGAGGGTATGAAGGTTTGAGAAGCTGTCACAGACACCTGGTATTTGTCATTAGCTCTGAGCCTTCTGTAGACTTTCTGATTCCTTAGTAAACACAGTGTCCAGGACTATAACACAACCTTGTACTTGTCTGCACTGCAGCCAAAGATCTGTCAGATGGTACATGCCATGCCATTTAAAGAAAATTCTGGTCTGTCTTGGGCAAGAGCCTACATGTTTCTAGGCCATGGCTTACAACAGCCCATACAACTCCACCATCAGGGTTTCCAGTGTGCCAACACACTTCATCACTGGCCTGAGGAATCTCAATCTTCCATCTATTTGACAAATATAATCGGTTCCTACCTTATTCCAAGTACTGTGCTAAATGGTGCTCAAATAGTGCTTAAAAATTAATAATGCACATGCCATAAATATATAATATGAGTGTATAAACCTCATATCAAGTACCATCATGAAGAGTGATAAACCAATGCAAAGAACTCCACCACCTCTGTGGGTTTCACAGCCTGGATTGAGAAAAAAATGCTCACAATGGAAAATATTTTGAAATAATACAGAGTTGTACTCCTTTCCCTTACTCTAGAAAAATTACCCCTCCACATAAATTTAAAAAACAAAACAAACAAAAAAAAAACCAAAAAACAAAAACACTTCATTTTTGTGAAATGACAAAAGACTTCTAGGATAATGCCCAGAATGAAAGTATTCTAGACGTATCAGTGCCTATTCTGGGAGCCTCAAGCCTCGCTGTGGAGATGGGAGACTTTAAAGCCTTCTCACATGCTGGTTGTTTTGACATTTACTAGCTGCTAAGCCTACACCTGAAATGGGCATCTTCTAAATCCATGAACGTCATTTCATGTGATTCAAATAAAAACATACCTTTTGTATGCTGGACACATTTTGGAAAGGCCATGAAATATCAGATTAGTAAAGGGGAAATGAAGAGCATTGACTGTTTTACCAGAAGACCCAGGTTCTATGCCCAGCACTCACAAGGATGCTCACAACCAGTTCTGGAGTATTGGTTGCCCTCTTCTGCCTTACTCTGGCACTGGGCATGCAAGATATGTACAGACATGCGTGCAGGGAAAACATTCATACATACATATTTTTTAAAATAAAATTTTGGGAAAAGGAAGTGAAATGTTACTATGTTGCA
Source organism: Onychomys torridus (assembly GCF_903995425.1). Lineage (NCBI taxonomy): Eukaryota > Metazoa > Chordata > Mammalia > Rodentia > Cricetidae > Onychomys > Onychomys torridus. The sequence continues at coordinate 51,528,046 of NC_050443.1, read as the reverse complement.
AGATTCAAAATTAAAAAAGAAAGAAAAGGGAAAGATTTAGACAACTTGCATTCTGTTCTGTTTTGCATATATGTGTGAGGATGTGTGAGGATGTGTGTGCATACATGTGGCTTCTGTATGCACATACAGAAGCAAGATGTCTTCCTCTATAGCTCTATGCTTTATTTGCTTGAGATGGACTCTCTCACTGTATATGAAGTTCACTGTTTCAGGTAGGCTTGCAGGCCATCAAGCCCCTAGGATCTACCAAGGTTAAGGCCACCCATGTCTCTGCTTGCATTTTTAAGTGGGCACTGGGTGGGGGATTGAACTTAGATCCTCATACTTGCTTTTACAGTCTCCCCAGCCCCATGAATTGTGTTCTAACATGTAAGTGTTGCCTTGCTGTTGGTCTTCCTGAAATGTGTTATGTCATCAATAGATGTAACAGGCATTGCCTCTCTAGACTTGTCTTTGACGTATTTTCTCTTTCTCTTCAGAACATCTATATGTTTACTTGTGTATATTCCCATCAGCACTATAGACTGCCCCTTTCCATTGCATCTTAGAAGCCATCACTGCTGCTTTGTCCAATGCAAAGAAAGAACTTCTGACTTTCAAGCCATAGGGCTTTCTGGACAAGTTCTTCCCACCTGCTCACCATTTTCCTGGACACTGAGAAGGTGAGATCTGGCTGCCATGTGCACACACAGGGATTTCCTGGTCTCTTGGTTTTAACAATTGAACTCCTGCCCACAGTCCAGTCTGAGTACTTGTATAAATCTGAATCCACAAAACATCGGTTTCATCACTGCGATGTTGTTGAAATCATAAAACTCCATAACCAGAGTGCAGAAAGCCATATTTTATAAACACCCTAATGGATGGCACATGACTGAGTGATAAATCATGACACGTTTACCAAACAAAGTGAAAACCTTCATTTGTCTGGTGGAGAGAGAAATGCTCCCATGTGTTTGGACATCTGCACAGTCAACATGTGGCAATTATTGTGGGAAAAAATCAGATCACTGTAATTGCAGTTGCAAATTATGGCCTCATTGATTAGTATCTTATTCTCTCTTACATTCCCTACTTCATCACAAATAAGGAAACACACAAACTCCAAGGCTTTGAAGAGATTCCCTTGGATTCTTTGAGGATAGATTTACTCTGGGCAGGCTGTCCTACACTGTTGTATAGTCTTGGCTTTCTATGTAACGATATCCTGAGTTTTTCATACACACCCTCCATATATGTTAAGTAAAGCAATAAAATTAAGCTCACATAATGAAGCCATCTGTAGGAAATGGAATTAATAAGTGGAGTACCATATTGCTGCGAAGATGTATCATCAACAAACATGTACAGCACACTGTTTTCTGTGAAACTTGGCCTTCCTTGGGCTTTATTGAGAACATTTGAATGGATCCCAGGATATTTTTCTGTCTGGGGATTGCATACTGAGGCTGGAAACCTCTCCAGTAAATGGATTCCATAAACTATCTCCAATCCCTTCTACAAGGCTCTCTATCCTGAGGCTGGAATATGATACACAGTATAGGAAAGTTTGGGAAGCTGATCAAAATAAGGATTCTGAGGTGTCTGCCTTTGCTTACCTCTGAAGATGTTTCATTTTAGATTTTGGTTCTGGTTTCCTTTCACATTCTCCGGTCTTGATTTGGGGTTGATTATTTTTCAAGATACATACAAGAGATATTCCCAAATGATGTCAATCCGCTCTACTACATCTATCAGAATTTCTTGGAAAAGCAAAGAAATGGTGTACAAGGCAATCAGCCATGTGCTGCACCTGGCTTCTATATAAATATACTGAGGATTGATTATTTATGCCATGTCTGTCAAGCATGTGTTTGTCTTTACTTCACAAGCAAATTTTATATTGTGCTGGGGATGCTGCAAGACCTGGCTAAGGTAGGGAAATGGAATTTAGTCTTTGAGCCATTTGCATAGGAAGTTAAACGGAAGTTCAGATTCATTTCTATCATCTTGCCCTTAGATAAAAGAGGGCACAAGCTGTTATGTGTTTTGTGCTTCTCCTGAGCTCCGAAAGTGAGGGTTTTCCTGGAAAGTACCTATGTACTTCATGATGGCTCAGGATGAGAAAACACAATGCCTAAGCAGAGCTCTTTCCTCCTGCTTGCACGAGGCAGGGACATGGACCTTATGCCTTCCCCAGTAAGATGAGATGAAGAATTCCCAAGATTACTTGCTAGTACCATGCAATCATTAATGCATCAGTTTAGAACTGGAGGATTCTTAGAGATCCAGATGTTAAAACATCAGCCTCTAGACTGTAGCACAACTCCTGGGAGATGGGACCCCACAGAAGACAATGAAGCCATTGCCTTGGGTGATATAGGGTCCACTTAGTTCTTTTCCCCCCAGCTGTCATGCAGTGGAAAGGGCTCACACTATTCCCTAAACTACCACAGGCCCAAAGCTATAAAGCAAAGTGACCATAAGCTGAAGACTCCAAAACTGTGAGCCACAACCTTCCTTCCCTTTAATTACATCACCTCCGGTGTTTTGTGAATGTATGAAAGAATGAACCCAATCAGCAATTCATACTGAATGATACATCGTTAACTTAGATGAATAACACATGCCAGGGTACTCTTGGCCAGTTTACTCAAAACATAGCAGGCTTGTTTTCACAAGGATGTAGCCTGAGAGTTGGCGCTGTCTTTGGAGAAAGCTTTGGCTACAGCTTTTCATCTCCATCTCTCAAATATTCGGGGTAAATATCTTGAACTCCAGCTCTGGATGCATTTTCTCCTTGGAGCAGTTCTGATGGACCATGTAAGTTACAGCTGCTGAAACGAATTTCCTTAGGAAAGATGCGCCCCCCGCCCCCAACATCTGTCTTCCAGCACTAAAGGTTCAATTCAGCTGGCATTGTGCCTGCAAAAGGCTTTGGATGCCCATTCTTTCATGTGAATTGAGCAATGGGAAACACAGGAAATGGTTGTTCTCTGGAGATGACCGGTGAGAAGAACTTACCATCTTCTTACCATTAGAAGGAAGAGTAGAGGGTAGTTATTTTTTCCTTTAATTCTTTATGTGTGGGTGTTTCACCTGCATGTACATCTATCTGTGCAAGATGAGTGTGCCATGCCTGTGAAGACCAGAAAAGAACTCATACCCCTTGTGCCTGTAGTTATAGACCATTGTAAGTGGCCATATGTGTGTTGGAAACCAAACCTGGTTCCTCGGCAAGAGCAGTCAGTGCCTAACCACTGGGTCATCTATCCAGCCTGAGAATATTCCTTTTTGGACACTCAACATCTACCACCATGAGCACAATATTTCTAGAAATACCTTCATTTCATGCACTAGTGCCCATGGTGAGGACAGTGTACTTATAAAGGAGGAAATTGAGCCTCAAAGAGATAGCCAGAGGGGCACTTCATACTTATAGATGTGCCTGATTCCAACTTTTTTCTTTACTTGTTATCTTTAGTGACTTTTTTTTTCAATAGCTTTCCTGGTAGCTCATCACCAGAGAATCTTACCTTCACAGCTGAATGCTAATTATATGAGAGGGGGAAAAAAAAAACTGTCCTAAGACATTGCAAATCTCCAAGTATTGAGAGTGAGGGGGCAAACAGCATGCAGGGTGAAAGATCAAGCCAACTGGCAGAGACACATAAGTGTTTCAAAATTGCCATTCCCATGGCTCACCTCTTGTTTGATATAAATGTGACCCAGTGTACAAACATGCTTGATATCCAGAAAGACCTGCTGCCCTGTGGTTCAAGTCCAAGTCCCACATGTACCTAATCAAAACACTGATCATTTGGTTGCATTTTTATTTCAGAGAAACAAAGCAATAACTTTTGTTAGGTCAGAGTTTGGATAGCACATGGCCTTTGAAAGGCTGACGTCCTAAGGATGTCAGCAGCAGTTGGTGGCTCTACTGCAAAGTGACTGGATAGTGAGAGCTCTGATCTGGTCAAGGGATGAATTCTGCCAATGGGTTCATAGTTTCATGGCATTGTATAGGTGGGATAGAAGCTAGCTAATGGCACAACTGGAGGAAGAAGGTCACTAGGGTATGTCCTTGGAGGGGACAATGTCCCTGCTCTTTCCTCCCTCTCTGCTCTCCAGCCATCATGATGTAAGCAGCTCTGCCCTCTTCAGTATTCCCCATCCTGGTGCTCTATCTGACCATGCCCTAGGAACAAGAGGACCAATGGATGAACCATGGACTGAACCCCCTAGAACTGTGAACCAAGACAAACATTTTCTCTTCTTAAGTTGCTTTCTCAAGTACTTTGTGTCACAGCAATTAAAAAAACAGAAGAAAACAAATCTGACAGTCACCACAGTCCCATTCTAGGTGTATCTGTGCTAGATATTACCCATTTTTTAAAATCTGAAATTCAAATTGAATCAGGCATCCTCTATTTTACTCTCTACCCTTCTTAGCATAAGATAAATGTTAAAATCCAATATGAGGACCACAAATTTCATGATACCACAGAAAAAGTAGTATATCCTTTCCAGGTGGCCAGGAAGCATGCAGGTGTGAATATACATGGATGACTCACTATTTAATTGGATTTTAGTGGGAGAATTGAAATGTTTACATACACTTTGATTAGTGGATTTACAGTCTTATATTCTTTAAAACTATACTTAATTTGAGATTCATAGAGAAGACAAAGAAAGGCCAATCACCATGCCAGGATGTCTGTGGCAAACTGTGTTCCAGAAATATCAGTAAATTGCAATCACAGTTTTTAATCAATAAAAACAGATAAAACCTATACTGGAAAATATTCAAATAAGCCACAGTCATTAAATTGCTCTGTCTCCTAGTATACAGCTATCACTTTGGGTTTTCTAAATGATCACGAGACTATAGCTTAAGAGAAATGTGCCAGTTGTCACCTACTATAATAACTGGACCCCATGGCTCTGGAGGCCCCAGTTTTGCCTTCACATAAAGACAGAGTACACCAGGGATGCTTGAGAAGACTTCCTTGTAGTAGGTCTAACATTTGAGGCTTCCAACAGCATCCTCCATAAGAGTTCACAAAAGTGGGTAGACATGGTCAGACATGGATGACAAATTCTAGAGGGCTCTTTGTCAATCCCTCTTCTTGATCAGCTAAGGATCAGTTTTCTTCTAGTGAAAGTAAAGTTTGGTGTATGCCTAGGAAGGCCCTTGGGCATGCTACAGCATGCTTGGTGTTAGAGCTTATGTATAAATAGTGCTTTGTGGTGCCTCCTGGAAAAACATCTGTGTGCAAGCTGATTCCCCCTGTTGCTGGCAACATCCTAACACAGGGAGTTCTAGAGAGTTGCCAAGTGGGCATTGGCTCAGTGAGAAAGGATGTCCTGCTGAGGGGTGGCCTCCATCCACTGTACAGATGATTGCTGAGGAGTTGAGCAGTGGGCTCTGAAGAGCTCCCTTTCACTCAAATGGATTTAATTAGGCTCCTTTTTAATCCTGTCAGGAAATAATGCCCATTTCAAAGCACCATTAAACTACAAAAACTGCAAGGAAATGAATGAGATGTATCTGCAGTGTACAGAAAGTACTTGGTGTACTTATGAGGGTGTGGACCACCACTTATATAAGGTGCCCTATGCTCGTTTCCATGGTGATGTTTCTGCATTGCTTCCAAGTAGGCAGGACACTTCTATGCTTTTCTTTGTGAGGACTCAAGACACACAGGAAGAAGAAAAGCTGAGGGAGCCTCAACTTGAGTTTTTTTTGAGACAGGGCTTCTCTGAGTAGCCCTGGCTGTCCTGGAACTCACTCTGTAGACCAGGTTGACCTCGAACTCACAGAGATCCACCTGCCTCTGCCTCCCAACTGCTGGGATTAAAAGCGTGCACCACCACCTTCTGATTAACAATTTATATTTCTTAATGAAACAATTACAAGATGTATAGGAAATACCTTTGCATGAGCTACCAGGTAAATTCCTGAGGCCACTATTATTTTACATTCCTGGGCATTCTAAGAGAAATTCTTAGAGAAGACTCCCATATCCCTAAACTCCATATTCTATCCTGGGATTCTATGTTATACCTTTGCCTGGGTTTTGAATTTTTTATTTGCATCCAACTCACCAAAAGTTATGTTTCCTTATATCCACAGTATGCACAAACACAGGAAGTTCCATACCAAAGGAGATTGCGGAAGGATTTTTCAAGATGATGAAATCAAAATACTGAGTAGTCTTCTGTTCTACCATAGCATGAATCTAAGATGCATTTTGAAGTTGAGTGACCTTAAGAAAATACTATAATAAAATAGAGATGAAATCCTCTAGAACCTGACACTCAACTCCATGGGTTAGGATTGGAGAGTCTCTGTTGCAGGGGTTAGGGCACAGGGAATCCTTCTGGCAATATCCTCAAAAGGAACACTGACAATTCTAGCTACTGGAAATTTGCACAAGTCTGGCAGGCTAACAGCTACTTCATTGAGTAATCTAAAAATCTGAACAAAAGCCTAGCTTTGGAAAAGGATTTCCCATCATCTTCCAGTGAGTCCACAGAGTGCTGTAACCAGGAGCTACATGGAGACGTGATCTATTGTCTGAATTTGGACTGCTCTGGACATCAGCAACACTTGCATATTCCCATCTCTGGATTGGAGACACTCCACTGGCTCAGTGAAGCCAACATGTTCCAGTTGGAGGAACTGTGACTTATACTCCTATCCCAGAGTACTTTGCTCTGTAGGAGACAAGTGTCTAGAAACAGAGGAAAGAGAGGCAACCAGAACTGAGAGACTGGGGAGGCAGCTTTTGGAGCTCAGAGGCAAGGTGACTGGCTTGTGAATTCACACTTGAGAGTTCTGCATTCTTTAGTCCTCCCTCCTCTCCTGCCCCTGATACTCATTCACCCATCACTAAAAAAGTAGGGAAAGAGCTTTGTGGTTGCATTGCTGCTCTGACCACAGGGCTTGCTGGGTTGACCTGGGTCAGCATCTGGCTCCAGCTGCCTTCACACTCTTGGGATACACAGCCCATGGAGTTCTTAAGAGAAACTGCCCAGATATGGCTGCTTGTCAGTATGAGCAAGAAAGTACATGGCTGAGTTTGGCCGTGACTCTCTTATTTTCTTCCTAACAGACCCTAGAACTGAGAGACTGGAGGAGAAAAATGACAGCCTCTTCTCCAGAGGGGCAGGTTGGAAAGCCAAGAGGCCCCTCTTCTGGTACATGTGCTCATAGAAGCTACAGAAAGGAGCCTCACAACACTTGCTGTCACCACTTCTAAACAGTTCTCAGAGATGACCATCCTACTCTTTATGGACTATGTCTTACTGACAAGATTACAAGTTAGCATCACAGAGCGGGTGCTGTGGCTTCCTTTATCCATCCTTCCCAAGCTCCTGGGCTAGAAACATTGAAAGGCTGGAAGACAAGTTTCCCAACCGCCTCAACATCACAGATGTCACAGATACCAGAGACCTGTACAGGTAACAGAAAATCATTAACAGTGCTGATAGGACACTGTCGTCACATATTGGGAGTCATCACTCCCACTGTGGATTCTGCCACACAGAATGTACAGCATACATGCTGATGTCTTTGCCACCATTGCCTGATCTACTGGGGCCTTTCCACTCTTTCAAGACCCTCAGTGACAGTGGATCACTTGGGCTTTGACACAAAATGTACAGTGCCCAAATTCAATCTTAAGCAAAGAAGATACAGGCAGACAACACAATAGAGCACAGCTGGAAATAAAACCAACATTGTGGAGCTGTAGAGATGGCTCAGCAGTTAAGAGCTCTGGCTGCTCTTCCAGAGGACCCTGGTACAAATCCCAACACTCACATGGTAGCTCACAACTGTCTAACTCCAGTTCCGGAGGACCTGACACCCTCACACAGTCATACATGCAGGCAAAACACCAAAGTACATAAAATAAGAGTAAACAAATCATTTTAAAAAACAAAAACAAAAAACCCAACATTGCTTAACAAACTTGTACCCAAGACACATCTTCAGGAAAAAACACTCGTACTATGAAGCCATCCCATAACAGCAGTAGAAAGGACAATATAACACACACACACATACACACACACACACACACACACATACACACACACACACACACATCTAAATGGTAAAACAAAGTAAATTAAATATGAAAAAATTAAAAACAATAATTTCAAAGAACAATAATTCTGATAACAGATTCCAAAAAATTTAAAATGAATAAAAAGTCTGACACAGAATTTAAAAGATTAATTTTTAAAGCAAATGAGATGTGAGATAACAATAATGATAATAATAATAATAATAATAATAATAAACAGCTTAATGCGAATAGGAAAATTTATCAAATAAATACAATTTTTAAAAATAAACAAGGGAGAAATCAGAGAATTGATGAGCTCAATATGTAAACTTAAGATTTTAGCCAGTAGCTTGATCTATAGACTAAACTGGAAAGAATAGCTGAGCTGAACAAGGGTGTTTTGAAATATCAAATTCAGATGGAAAAAAAAAAACAAAGAAAAATAAAGGATGGAGAAGTCATTCAGGATTCTGGCATACCATCTAATGATCACTGGATTACTCAGAAGTGAGGATATAAATAGTGAAGGTGCAGAAAAACTTTTCAATGAAATTATAACAGAACACATCCCTGATCTCAGGAAAGAGATGGACATCTATGATTAGGACACAAGAACTGCAAACGGACATAAGAGAAGGTCTTCACTATAAACGACTGTATATTTAAAATTAAAAAAAATTAAAATGCATAGAAGAAAAATGCCAGGGTATATTTATGTAGTACATAAATACATATTTAATAACATATTTCTCAGCAGAAACCCTGGGAAGGCCTAGAAACTTGTCCTTCAAGGCCTAAGAAAAAACAGCTGCCAGCTCAAATTACTATAGCCAGCAAGGTTATTTATTCTTCAGTGATAAAGAAAAAGACCTCCAAGAGACAGCAAAACTGAGAGAAATCGTGACCACAGTACCAGATCCAGAAAAGATGTGTAAAGAACTTCAGAAGTAAAAAACGGAAGCTAACTTTTATAATGATAGCCCAGTCATTTAAAGCTTACATGCCACTCGAAGAATAGCAATACATAAGGGAAACCAAAGATCAATGCAGAAGCCATCAAAGCACGAGATGAAAAAGAAAAGGGCAAAGAGAAGAAAGAGTAGTGAAGTCATCTATAAGACAATCAACAAAACAAAATGCATATGTCGGTACTATTTAATAATCACGTTGAATGTAAATGGAGAAATGTATCCAATTAAGAAATACAGAGGGCCAGATTATCTAGAAAGCCAAAAGCCAACAATACATAGCCTGTGATAAACTTCACCAGAAAAGATACCTACAGACTAAAAGTGAAAAGACAGCACATGATGTCTGAAGAATATGAGATACTAAAGCGAGTAGGAGCATCTACAATGTGATCTAGCACAACATATTTTAAGGCAAAATGCAAGAAATGACTATAAAGGATAACTGATCAAGGGACAAATCCCTCAGGAGGAAATAATTATAAATGTATATATGCCAAATATCAGAGTGTCCAATTTCATAAAAAACAAAACAAAACAAAACAGTATTTGACCTAAGAGAGAGATAGGTGCCAGTACAATAAAAGTTAGTGATTTCAATATTCTGCTTTTCACAGTGGACATATTACATAGACAAAAGTCAACAAAGACACACTACAATTAAACTACACTACACAGCAAGAACACTTAACCAGCTTTAACAGAACATTCCATTTCAACAACTATAGAACAAACAATCTTTAGATCAGTGTGTGAAATTTTCTCTCTTTTTTGTAGCCAAAACAAATTCTCAAAAATTAAAAAAAAAACCACCTTGAAATTATATCCCATAAGATTTCTGATCACAGTGGAATGAAATTAGAAGTCAATCACAAGAGAAACTTTAGAACCTTACACTTACATCAAGACTGAATAATACAATTGAATGAACAGTGGGTCTTTGAGAAATTAAGAAGAATATTTAAAGACTTATTGAAATAAAATAATCTGTGGCTTTTAGTGCAGGGAGTAGTATAGCAGAAAGTACCTATATGAGTAGAGTGTCTGCATTAAGGAGCATAAAAGTGTGTGTGAGAGGTGGCTTAGCACTGCAGGGTGCATGCTAATCTACCAGAGGACCTGAGTTCAATTGCTAGCAAACATATCAGCTCACAGCTACCAGTAACTTCAGCTCCAGAGACTTCAGTGCCCTTTTCTGGCCTCTATGGGCACTCCACACTCCTTCCATACATAGACAGACAGACAGACAGACAGACACACACACACACACACACACACACACACACACATACACACACACACATACACACACACACAAGTACACACACACAAATGAATTTTTTAAATAAAATAATAGAAAATACATTTCAAATATTCAGTCTAATATGCATCTCAAAAATTGAACCAAACCAAAGCAAACTGAATCTTCGTGCTGTAGAATGGAGATAGTAAATGGTGTCAGTAGACTTAAACATACTGGACTCTATACACACACAAATGAAACAAAAAGGTCTTATTAATGAAACTTCAGCAAAACTACCCAAGATAAAAATAAAGAAGACTCAACTAGGGGGAATTAGATCTCAGAGAAGGAGATGTTACAGCTGAGGCTGATGGTGTACAAACAAAACAAAACAAAACAAAACAAAACAAAAACAAACAAAAAACACTATAGATTTTTATATTTTTTATTACAATTGAAGCAAGTGAAAAATCTGGAAGAGATGAGCAAATTTCTAGAAGCATCGACCTACCAAACTTAAAGAAGAAGAAGAAGGAGAAGGAGAAGAGAGGAGGAGGAGGAGGAGGAAGCAGCAGCAGCTCCAATCAATGCCTTTTGTTCTCATTTTGTTTTGTCTTCACGCATTTCTCTGTAGTGGGTAGCCATCCCAGCATTGGCCTGGAAGTTCCAACCCCCATTGAGGCTTCGTTAATGGTCACGTCCACAAGGCAGGGTGGAGGAGGAAGCAGAAGACCAAGGATCGAGAGGAGGAGAGGAGGTCTCTCTCTTGGTTCCAGGACCCTGGACACTGGAGGTAGACCGAGCAGAGTTCTCCAGAGAACACTGCCGGACTGTGCTATACCTTTGCCAGACCCTGCAACCTACCCCTTCATTTGTAAGTTACCCCACAAAATAAACCTCCCTTTTTAACTACGCGTGGAGTGGCCTTAATAATTTCACCAATATTTCTCCATGGTAGAGCTTTTTTTTTTTTTTTGCTTTCTTCCAAATGAAAGCACTTACATCCTAAATTTTTGTCTGTGTGATACCTTCAGTCCACTTTCTAGAGCAGGAGATTGGCTAATGAGATCCACCAAAATTAGAATCAGCTGAATCTAAAATCACCCACATAAAGCAACAGTAAAATTGAACTGACTGCTATGGGACTGAGGTAGTTCTGCAGGGTAGTGAGGCTAGCAAATTCTGCCCAGGAAGATTTGAACCCTCCTCAGCTGGCTTGATCACAAAGCCTTCCTGTACCCCAGCCTACAAAGTGAACACATTTTCAGCCCTGTTCTGAAAATCAATTGATTCAATAAAAGTGAGACTGATGTCACATGTTTTACCTCTTCATCTCATACATGGAGTTCACTCTCAATTTATTCTTGAGGCCACCCATCAAGTAGGGAAGGAAGCTGGAATCATAACACCCAGTTGTCTTGACTAACTTCTTTCTGAGACCACCAGGCAAGGCAGCCTCACCCTAAAATAGTTATTTTATCCAGGGGAGGCCAAGCCTAAAAACATTGCTAATTCTCTCTTTTTCTTTAATTTTTAAAATAAAGTTCCCCAAATTGTGCATGCTTATCTGAAAGTTATCTGGATTATTTGTGTCTCTGGGGAGAACATAATTAGACTGGAAGTTTCCTAAAAACAAACTATCTTATAAATGTTTCAGTCTGTCCTCCTTCAGGCCATGCTGGAAACATCCTTTTAGAGCCGGTAGCCTGATTTCTCCACCTCTGAGGTTGTTGGCGATAGAGAGAGGAGTAAGACCCTGGCTTTACACAAAATAATGCTAAAGGTGTCTGAAACTGATGAGCACTTCTGCAAAACTGTGATATAAGGCCCAATCAAGGCCTGGAATTTTTCTGCTTCTCTGGGACAGGAGTGGTAGTTTCTTTGGACGCCTCTCCAAGTAGCCCCATTAATGGCAAATTAAGTAAAAACATTCTCTTCCTTTTCCCCATAGAAAATAATGATGTTTTAGTCATGCTATACCATTATTTCCTTAGGACTGAAAAGCTAAAGAATAACCAGGAACACTGTGTCTGGAAAACTGCCCAGAAATTTGCATTAGGTTGTTGGAAACAGAAGCCCAAGAAAGGAAGAGTGGGCAAAACAGAGCAAGGAGAAAAGCATAGTGTTGTCCCTTCAGCTAAGCTGTTATTGCTAAAGGTTGGGAGCTTGCTGAATGGTCAGGATTTAATTATTCCAAACACAGACATACAACAGAATCACTCAAAACGTTCACTTCTCCTTATTGGGATTTCAGCCATCCTGAGATTGAAATGTCTTCTTGGGGGCAGCCTTTTTCCATCTGAAAGGCAGGTGTCAATTTTGCTTTTATACAAGGTTTATTGATCACTTTCCAAACAAATATAACTCAGAGAAAATTGAGTCAGCTTTGTTTCACCCGGTCGGTATTTTTTTTCCTTTCGGCTGTGGCATACAGCGAAAACTGCACAGACGTCTGAATTTTACATCATTGTATCTGACTGTTGAGTGAGGTCTGGTGGGATTGTGGGTGATTTGTGACAAGGGAACAAATTTCTTCCACTGGCTGGAGAACACTATGTCCAGAACACGTTATTGAGAATCAGCATGGATCGTTGATACGTTTCTATTTTTCCCTTTTTTTAATTAATTTTTTTAATTTATTTTACATACCAACCACAGTTTCCTGTCCCTCCTCCAAACTCTCCTGTAACTCCCCCACATCTATTCCTCCTCCATTCACAAAGAGGCAAGTCTCCCATGGGAGTCAACAAAGCATGGCATATCAAGTTGAGGCAGGACCAAGCTCCTCCCCCAGCATCAAGGCTGGGTGAGGCATCCCAGCATGGGGAATAGGTTCCAAAAAGCCAGCTCATGCTCCAGGGACAGGTCCTGATGCCACTGCTAGGGGCTCCACAAATAGACCAAGCTACACAGCTGTCACCCATATGCAGAGGCCCTAGGTTGGTCCCATGTAGGCTCTCTAGCTGTCGGTCCAGAGTCCATGAGCTCCCACTAGCTCAGGTCAACTGTCTCTGTGAGTTCTCCTATCATGTCAGTTCAGGCACTCTCTCCACTATTGCTAGGAGTCTTAGCTGGGATCATCCTTGTGGATTCTTCGGAATTTCTCTAACACCAGATTTCTCCCTAACCCCAAAATAGCCCCCCTCTATCAAGATATCTCTATTATTATTCTCTTCCTCCACCCTGCCCCCAACTGGACCAACCCGATCCCTCATGTTCCCATCCCCCGATGCCATCCCCTCCACCTCATCCCCCCACCCCCAGTTTACTCAGGAGATCTCATTTATTTCCTCTTTCCAAGGAAGTCCATGTGTTCCTCTTGGGATCCTACTTGTTACCTAGCTTCTCTGGGGCTGTGGGTTATAGTTTGGTTATCCTTTGCTTTACATCTAATACCTACTTATAAGTGAGTACATAGCGTGCTTGTCTTTCTGGTTCTGGGTTATCTCACTCAGGATGATTTTTTTCTAGTTCCATCCATTTGGCTACAAATTTCATTTTTTTAACACTGAGTAATACTCCACTGTGTAATTGTACCATATTTTCTTTAATCATTCTTCAGTTGAGGGGCATCTAGGTTGTTTCCAGGTTCTGGCTATTACAAATAACACTGCTATGAACATAGCTGAGCAAGTGTCCTAGTGGTATGATTGAGCATCCTTTGAGTATATGTCCAAGATTAGTATAGCTGGGTCTTGAGGAAGATTGATTCCTAATTTTCTGAGAAACTACCATACTGATTTCCAAAGTGGCTGTACAAGTTTGCACTCCCACCAGCAGTGAAGGAGTGTTCCTCTTGCTCCACATCCTCTCCAATACAGGCTGTCAGCAGCATTTTTGATCTTAGCTATTTTGACAAGTGTAAGACAGTATCTCAATTGCTTTGACTCGATTTTTTTCCTCATTTTTAAGAAAGACTTTTCCCTGGGAACATATTTATTCCAGTTCACTCTCTTATACTCTGTTACTTTTATCAGAAGATCCTATTTAAAATAGTTATCCATTGATTTGATTTTAGGCAACCTCTTGCTTTTAATTATTTTCTAGTTTATTTCAGGTAAGAACATAATTGAGTTTGATAATTAAAACAATAAATATGTGACTGTTGTAAATGATTCTGTCTTCTACATTGTTTGTGTTTGTAAGTTTGTATACACGTGTATTGACATTTGGGGAAGCCAGAGGTAGATGCTGAATGTTGTATTAGTTAGGTTTTCTATTGCTATAATGAGACATTATGACCATGACAACTCTTATACAGAAAACATTTAATTAGGGTGGCTCAGTTACAGTTTCAGAGGTCCAGTCCATTATTATCACGGCGGGAGCATGGTGGCATGCAGGCAGACATGGTGCTAGAGGACTTGCTAAGATTCCTACATCTTGCAGGCAACAGGAAGTCGACTGAGGCACTAGGCAGTATCCTGAGCATAGGAAACCTCAAAGCCCATTCTCACAGTGACACAATTCCTCCAACTAGGCCACACCTTCTCCAACAAAGCCACACCTCCTGAGTGCCACACCCTGTAAGATCATGGGGATCAATGGCATTGAGACTACCACAGATGTCTTCTTCAATTGCTCTACACCCTGTAGTTTGAGACAAGGTTTCTCACTGAATGTGAAGCTCTTGAGTTCTCCAGGTTGGCCAATGAGCCTTCAGGATCCTCCTCTATCCACCTCCTCAGTCCTGGGCTTACAGGTAGTGACCACCAGTGTGCCTGGATTTTTATGGGAGGTATTGGGATTAAACTCAGTCAGATCCTTGGGCCTGAACAGTAAGTAGTTTACTTTACCTGGTGACCCAGCTCTTCAGACTCTGCCTTACTGTACAGGCGAAGCCTTCTCCTAAATATGCAGCACATTTCCATCTGTTGCCTTTATTTTTCTCAGAACTGATCATGGTCCATAATTTCATTTTATTCATTTTGATCATCTTGCAGACACTCTCATAGGTCATAATGCCTGCAGTATTTGTGGATCTGTGCAGGATTCCCCTCAGGAAACTTAGACTGGACCAGTCTGAGAGGGGTTAGCCAGCTTACTGTGTGCTGATGTAGTTCTGATAGACAGCGATACAATTTACATTTTAAGGGCAAAGGCAAATAGACTCAGCCTTCAGGCTTTCAGAACATTTAAGACCCATGAGCCATCCCACTATACCACTGCTGCTGCAAATCACTAAGTACAGGTATTAAGATTGGTGTGGATGTCAGTGACTTTCTTGAATGATTCCATATCTTCATTGTTTCTAAACGTAAGTACCAATCTGAAGGTCATTTTAATATGTAATACCCAAGCCATGAATGAATTTGTATACAATGAGTGTGCATTGTTTGGGGTGGGGGATGGGGGGTGGGGGTTGGGAGTGGGGGTGGGAGGTGGGGGGTGGGCGAGGAACAAGACAGGAAAGGAAGATAGTTTACTGAAACATTCCTTACATTCTTTAAGTCCAAATTTTAGTTTGTGCCTGCGGACCTAAAGTATTAAAAGTAAGGCTTGCTTCCATGCTATCTAGACTCCAGTTGTTTCAAACTCTGGTACAGACTGCGGAGCACAGGGAAATGCAGAATCTCAGGCCCAGTCTACACCTGCAGAATCAAAATCTGCATTTTAATAAGACCCCAGGTGACTCTTTTGCTTGTTAAAGTTTGGGAAGAGGGGAGACAAGCCACCTGCTTTTCTTGGTTCATTGTGAGTGCATGCTTGAACATGCTGAACAAATGCTTTAAAGTTTATGGCAATAAATGGGATTCTTTGATGAAGATATTATTTGTGATTGACTGTGTTTCACAAACAAATACGCTCTGATGTCAACAACATCCCCAGTCTCTAAAGATGCCCAACACAGCCCCAGTGTCACCCAGCTGTGACAGCCCGAGTGATTTCAAACACCACTGATTGACATCCTAAACGGTGCTTGGAAATGCCGAGCTGTGCAGAATCCTTCATCACAAGAACACATCTGCCTTAAAGTCTGCTGTCCAAATGGGGTGCATTTCCTTCAGAAAGCAAAACATTGGGTTTTCCTCTCTTCAAAGTAAATCCCTATTTTTGGTAGAGAGAGCAGTTTCACACTTCTTCACAATAACATGAGTGTCTCTGCTAGGCCATTCTTGCCTTTTCCAGGGTCCCTGTGTTCTGAGTGGTCTCTGGGTGAAAGGATTATGCAGATGATAAACTCATGTGCTACCAAGCAGTGGCCACATAGTGTGGATCATGTTCTGTGAATGGCTGGCAGGAAAAACCCATGACTATCATGTTACAGGAAAGAACTGTCATTTATTTATTTATTTTCTCCCTTCTGTAACTAATTCCAAACACAGACCCCTGCTTGGGAGTCACAGTACAAGCGAACAAGACAAATTCTTCAAAATTCTAATTGGGGAACAGTTGACTTAATTGGTGTCCATTTGGCAAACAATGGAAAAGGTTCCCCAGCTGGGGTGGGAAAGGACTCTGGGGGAATATAGCTTTGCAAGAAGTCCCAAAGCTCTAGGGACTGATTGTTTCCTGAGGTGAAACCTGGAGACCAGGGCTTGGATTAACTATACAACTGTCAAGCTCCATTAAGGCCAATCAGGGGAGACAGAGCATGGGTTAAACACAGGAAACAGAGCTGACAATGGAGGCATAATGTCTCTAGGAGCAGGGAAGGGAGACAGGTATATAGATGTCTAATAACAAACCTAAACATTTTTCTTTCAGGTTCAGATGAAGCACTGATGGGTCAGAGATATTCTTCCAATTTGGGGTGTTAAATGTCAAATACTCAGAAGCTAAGTGGTTCAGTTGCACTGGCTTATTTTGCACAATCTGATGACACTGAGGATATGTTCTAGGCATCTCATGTCTAAGAAGGATTCCTGGAGGTGCTGGGGTAGAAGTTGAGTATTACCTGGACCAGGATCAAAGATGAGTTCTGATACCTATTGTAACCACGGGGTGGGCACTCTGAGCACTCTAGCCTTGGGTCTTTATTTAAAATCTAGCATTATTGATGTTCACTCATGAGTACTCTTTCCCTATCAACACCCCATTATCTTACATCCTGCCTGAGTCCAAGAGACAGACCCTCTGTGTCTCTCTGTGTATAACAAGTATGCATAAAACAGGATAAAGTCAACCATGAATTTCCAATAAGACACAATATATGAATTGTGATTTAAATATAATGATTATAGTAAATCAAAAATATCACCAAGAAAGCAGTGGACAATATAGGATTGTTTTCTATAGTTAGGCAAAATATAAATAACAATAAAAGTCAGCTTAAATGCCAATATGAAGAGAAAAATCTAGAAGTAGGTTAATTTTATTTTGAAATTTCTCATCTGTGAAACATCCAGAAGTATCCATATGAAAGTGGTATTCTTTGACACCTCTTACCCAAATCGTTTGTCTTCTCCAGAGTCAGAATATTTAAACACTGTGAGAAATCCTCCTCACTGGCTACGTGATTGCCAAAGACAAGGGTTGTGTGGAATTCTACTGTGGCCAGAGTATGCAATGTCTGAAGAGAGAAAGGCCAGATATGGCCACAATAATTGGAGTCTATACACTGTTGACTAATTGTGAACACTCGCCGAGAACAAAATCCAGGTGAACATAGGAGGAAGATGGAGGCCGAGCTCTCCCAGTCAGTACATACTGAAGCCATGGACAAAAATGGCCATAGCAGCCTGGAGCAGCACCAGCTGGAAGAAAAAGGTACCTTCGGTGTCATTTCTTCCAGAATCCATGAATTAATAAACTAAGCCTTCTCCTGCCACCTTGAGAAGAATACAGCCCATGACAGGAAGACATTTTGCTTTCGTGAAGGTGGGCATTTGAAATCCCAGAAGGAACAAGTAAAGAATTCTCATGCTTTTTTGTTCAGACTTCTCCTGAATTCTGAAAACGGAGTCGGGAGCTTTACACTGAAAACACAACACTAGTCTGCAACAACCTTGACCTTTAAAATGGAAGGTTGGCAAAATCCATTTTGATCTGAGTTCACCTGTCTGCCTCGCCTCTTCTGAAATGTCAATCTTACAGGAGAATTTGGTTTTGTGATATATATATATATATATATATATATATATATATATATATATACCCTTTATAGGTAAAGTGGATATTTAAATGCAATACTTTTTCCTTTTTCTCATAGATTGACCAGTAAGGGAACAGTAGAAGTTTGGTGGGTATTTTATTTTTTCGGAGGGGGGTACCTTTATGCTAGCAGTCTAACTCTGAATTAAGAGAAGTACCTTCTCTGTCCCCTGAGAAGTAATTAATTCAAGAGAGGCTTTTCTTATTCGGGTCAAGATATTTTTAAAGCAGGTGATCTATTACTGCCGATGATAAGAGATTAAGAAAAAAAATAGATGAAAACCTGTGTGACTAAAGATGGATTAAACTGAAAAATAAAAGCAGTAACAGTAAGAAAAATAGAAGAGAATTCTATGGCCCAATTCTGTCTCTACTGTGCAACAGAGTAACCTGATGTTTTCCTCCAAAATTTGGAAGTGAGGGCCCTTGTCTGCAGTTCACAGGGTTTAGATTTTCCTGTTTTTCATCAAAGTTCCTGCCTCTGCATCCAAGTGCGCAATGTTGCCGTCTCTCATCCTGAAGGTGCTCCATGCATTTCTTCTTATCCTTGCAGACCTGTAGTGCATCTCTAACACTGGGCTTGCACCAGCCCCAGGCATGTCAATTTTATGATTGGTGGGTATGTTTTTTTTTTTTTTTTTTTTTTTTTTTTTTTCCCTAGTCTCCTACAAAGAAGGCCATGTAGTAATTTCAAAATAGTACTTTCCTTGGTGAATTCAGTTGTGTGTGTGTGTGGGGGGGGGGGAATCGTTCATTGTCTGGTTTTATCTCACATTATATAAATCTAATAACACTTGTTCTCAGTGAGCATTTCAGTGGACATCATCCTGTTAGAGCAGAGTGTATACATGGTGCTCAGACCCATCAGATACAACAGTTCATTTGCCTTTACCATGTCACTCTCAAATAAATCCATCGCATTTTCTTGGAGGATCCAGTTTTCCCCCTATATGAACATTCTCCAAGTCTGTGAGTGCAGGATTTGATTTTTTTTTTTTAGACGTTCATTCTGCTGATGATAAGATGACCACTCAGCTGTAAAGTTTTCCACAGTTTTTCAGGCACTTGAATGTCCAACAACAGCCATAAAGATGATTTTCTTCTAGCAAAGGGACAAGAGCACCCCCCTTCATGTGCCAACAAATTCTCTTCTCATCACTCATGTTCTGAGTGTTTATACTTTGAAAAGACCCCACACATACATGGATCCCAGCAACTAAGCAGCTCAAAGTCTTGGCATTAATGGAGGTGATACAAAAGGTAATGGGAGTGGCTGGGCGGGGGAGGGTCATCAGTTACAAGGTTGGTAAGAAGCACCTGGAAGCTGGGAGTCACATTGTCAAGTCACTTCTTCCACAATGTTCTTGCTGATACTGAGTCTCATGTAGCTTAGGCTGGCCTCAAACTTCCTATGTACCTAAAAATGCCCTCGAGCTTCTGTTCTTCCTGCCTTTGCCTACCAGCTGCTGGGATTAGAGGTATGTGCCCCCGTGCCTGGCAATAGTTTATGCTCTTAACGTAATTCTGATGTTAGTCTTCTATTATGTGCTTATTTTGTCCTAGAGGTAGTATAAGGGAAAAATATGAAGGAAACAGCCATTTTCAGAAATGTTTTTTAAAAAAATCTTCCTGTTGATGGTTTGAGTATGAAATGACTCCAATGTTTATGTATGGGACAATTGATCCCTAGCTGATGGTGGTTATGGAAAGACAACTGGTTCCTGACTGTTGAACCTTATTAGTGGATTAATCCATTGATAGATTCATAATTAATGGCGTAATTGAGAAATACTGGAACTGAGGGTGGGGCCTTTTTGGAGGAAGCCGCAGAGGGGTGTGCTTTTAAAAGGCAAGACTGTCTCCAGTTGCTTCCCCACTCTGGCTCTGCTCCTTGCCTGCTGTGAGGGAAGCAGCTGAACTCCATCCTCCTTTGCCTTCTGTCCCATCACACACAGGAATGCAAAAGGGCCAGCTGACCACAGACCGAAATCTCCGAAACCGGGATCAGAATTCATCTCTCCTCTTTTAAGTTGTTTTCTGTGGGGGCTTTGCCCTACCAGTGGAAAGTTAACTAACATACTACTCTATGTTGTTGACAGAAAAAAAGATTGTCTTGAATTCATCCCATCCAACCCTGTGAAAGACCAGGCAATCCAAATATGTTTGTCAAAAACCTATGGTATTGGGATACATTTTCCCTTAGTTATAAACAAAGACTGTTCCGTTTCTCAAAGACTGATGCATTTTCTGGATCCTCTGTGGCTGTCTTAATGACGGAAGGAAATACCAAGTGCTTACAAACTCATATCAGAAAATAAAGCTCTTCTTTCTTCTCTTACTAGATAATAATCCAGGCACGAGAGTGACTACTCAGAAAATATGCTACCAAGCTAAATTTCTACAAGGCATGGTGGCTCATGCCTATCATCCCATCAGTTGGGCCACATAAGCAGGAGATTTGCTGCCAAGTTTGAGCCTATCCTGGTCAATAAAGAGTTCCATCCAGCCAGGGCTATCTAGTAAGTCCTTCTTTGAGACTCAGAAACAAAGAAGCAAAATCGAATTGAATTTGTCAGTTTTGTAGTCTCAAAACCTCTTCATCTTTAAACTTGGAAACTTTATGGTATTCTTTTGCACATTTTTGTCAACACATCTTAAACTGCTTCCTTCCTTGGAAGTGGGTTAAATTAATCTACCTAGTTCCTGCCTTTCTTTCCTTATACCCCCCTATTCACAGTACTCAGCATGTCTCAATGCACCTTCTACGTTCTTTATTCATCTTCTAACTAAGATGATATGCTTCATTCTCCCATAGCTATGACTTCTAATATTGTGTCCATAATGCCTTAACTAACTTATAAAAATACTTTCATTTTTTTTGTAGCAGGAAATGGCATGCATACAGAATTGTTCAGAGGAGACACACTTATGATTCTAAAGTGTCAGACAATAATTGTAATATCCATCAAATAGGAGACTTTTACATGCATTATTTTACACTCGCATAATGAAATAGTGTACAGTAATTAAAAAGAATGAGGTAATACTGTAAATGAATCACCAAGACTTCCTCCATGGAAAGCAAAGAGTATGACCAATTATATTTTGTAAATTAAAAAAAAAGCTTGCATGATATGTGCATCTCATGTGTGGGTCTCTTGGAAGGCTCTACTGAAACAAGTGATGATGTTGCCTCTGCTGAGGATAAAAGAGAAAGAGACCTAAGATAATCCACCATGTATTCTACTGCAGTGTTGCCCTGTCATCTGGTACATGCATCAGCTGTTCAAATATGGTGTCTTTTGTTTTTTAACTTTTCCTACTTTTAAATATTTTCTTGTTTTTCCTAACTTCCAACTTATTCCACCCAGCAAACACATGCTCATCAAAGTTTTACCAAAACAAACATTTCTTAAACAGAAAACCAATTACTATAATTGTGACACAATTGTCTATTTTAAACACATCTTAAGCAGCACTATGGCATGAACTGCTGGCACTGTCCTGTAGCCATCTCTATCCTCCATCTCCAGAAACATTCATCTTCCCTAGTGTAAACTTTGTACATGTTCATCAAATCCAGCCCCTCCTTCATCAGCCAGGCACAGTGAGAACTTGTCTGTCTTCATCCATAGGACAGCTCCAAGGACCTCAAGCCGTGGTCTCACAGAGCAACCCTCCTGCTGTGTGTGGCTCCTCTCATTCACCATGCATAATAGCTTCAAGAGTTGGGTGTTGTAGGATGTTTCAGAATTAACTTCCTATGAGGGCTGAATAGTCCATTATACGTAATCAACACATTTTGCTTTGGATAGAAAATGTTTGGGCTGGCCATTTTCCCAAGAGAAACCCTTTAGATAAGTGTGAAGGATAAAAGACTGAGGTTGTACCAGCCTGTGTTGGTCCCTCTACCATGTCTATTGGTGTTGTATGGACGAATGTCAATGAAATTGCTTCTTTGAGTTTTTTTATTTAGCAACACAATCATGGCAAGAAATTCCTTCTCCAAGAGAGCTCTGTATGAACGCACACATTGGGAATTTAATTGAAGCAATGCTTTAAATTAACAATTTGGGTTTCTTGTTTTACAATTATGTGTGTACCTGTGTGTGTGTGTATATGTGTATGTGTGCATGCACATGCATATGTGTGTGCGGGGAAGGGGGTATGTATACTTGAATTTCGGTATCTGCAGATGCCAAAAGATGGTGTCAGATACCCTGGAGTTGGTGTTACAGGTGACTGTAAATCTTTCATTGTGGATACTGAGAACTTAACTCAAGTTCTCTGTGAGAAGTATGCCTACTTAACTGCTGAGCCATCTCTCCAGTCCCAGCATGGGTTTCTTCGTGGTTTTTTTTAAGAAGGAATACCTTAGCTTGTGAAATATTTAAGTATATATCTTAATAACTTACAAGAACTTTAATGTAAAAAAGAATCAGAGCTTCTAAACTAAACACATCATTATTTCATTATAGTTTATAATTGCCAAAATTTAGCTGGTGAATTTTATAAATTTACTGTGCATATAAAAATTATATAACTAATTTAAATGAAGTTTATTTTGGAAATCTACTTTCTTCTTTTTTTATTACCATAATTATTATCATGATTGTACTATTTTACCTGGAAAAGTCTTGGTATTCCTAATATATTGAATTCATAACTCTTTAAAGAATATAAACCTTAGGGTTGGGGATTTAGCTCAGTGGTAGAGCGCTTGCCTAGCAAGCACAAGGCCCTAGGTTCGATCCTCAGCTCAAAAAAAAAAAAAAAAAGAATATAAACCTTAACGTTTAAATGTGTATGTGCGTGCGTGCGTGCGTGCGTGTGTGTGTGTGTGTGTGTGTGTGAGTGTGTGTGTGTATGTAGTATTTGGGTAATTAATTAGAGAACAGGTGAATATCAGAATACATCCAGTGTTGAGTCTGACATTGCTTTTGAAGAGGGAGCAAATGAGAAATTTCTATACCATTCTGTTCCCACACCAAATATTATGAATCAACCATGTGCTGATCACTACTTTCTTTAATAATTAGCTATATTAAAAACATACACAATTCCATAGCTACAGCCTCTGGAATAGGACCTCTAGTGAAGCATTTCATATTTTTAAGTTGTTGCATATATTAAAAAAAATTCAGCTTTAAGTGGGTTCTTAGGCTAGAGGAAGGAGCATCAGAGAGTGAACCCAAGAAATGCGTGATTGAAATAGAGCCCTGATGCTTGCGTCTTTATGAAAGCTGCACAAATTCCAAGTCTGTGTACTAGGGGAAACAAAGAGAAATAGATGGGTCCATGTGGACTATTAAATGCCAACAAGCCTACAATGTGCACAGCGGACTGCAGGGGGTGGGCAAGAACATAGTAGGCATTAAGGTAACATTGGCTTTCTTTCCTTTAGTATTTCTAGCATAAGGTATTATGATGACATCATTAAAGAGTTACTTTTATTAAAATTGAAGATGTGTGAGAGCCCCCAAACATCCCTTATTTTGCCAAATTCAGTTCTTTGCAGTGAAAGTTTCTACAATTTTCTACATTGATTTATAACCTTTGAGGGGAAAAAAATCTTAATTCTCCATGGTTTCTGATCACTTAGGCTTTTGTGGACTGGGGTAACACAGCATGCCACATGTTTTCCTAACAAATTGCATTCGGACACTTTCCGACACTTTCATTATTTTAACTCAGGTAATAATTAGTCACTGTCAGAGAAGGGACTTAGGTTGTGCAAATCAGAATAAATTTACCTTGCCGTAGCAGCAGTCACAAATGAAGCAATAAATTAGAAATACCAAATTGTTCCGGACTTAAGAGATCACAAATCAAAATCGCTCCCTGAAACCCAGAAAGAGGCAGAAGAAGATGGCCACAATCTCTTTGAAAGCTTAATTTTTCCATATAAACTTTTGAGTGGAATCAGTTTGTGACAAATCCCAGAGACAGTAGTCCACCACATTAGCAGGAACTTCCTCATTGTGTCTCACCAACCAGAGAGCATTGTCCTCTTACACTTGGAGGCTCCTGAAACCCACACACACAGAGACAGACAGACAGACAGACAGATACACACACACACACACACACACACACACACACACACACATACACTCACACTGAGAAACAGAGAAGCAGACAGACACACCTACACACACACACACACACACACACACACACACACACACACACACACTGAGAAAGAGACAGAGACAGAGATACAGACAGGCAGACAGACACAGAGAGACAGATAGACACAGAGAGATACAGACAGGCAGGCAGACAGACACACACACAGAGAAAAAGAGACAAACGCACACACACACCACTTCTTTGTGCATACACATACATATATCATTACATATCTATACGTAAAAAAAATTAACAACTTTGAAAAGTATTCTGGAGTATACAAAACTGTGTTCAGTATACCCGTGGTCAAATTGAAAATCCTTGATAAGATCTGTAATTCGGCTAACATCTGTTCTCACAGGTGGCTAATTTGCAAAGAGTTGTCAGTAACAGGAGATATTTCTAGAGAGACTTTATGATCACTCTCTACCATGCATTCTCTTGGCCTACATCATATCCAGGATCAAGAGCTTGGAGCAGAAGATACACTAATGGAATTTTCTAACACAAAAGAAAGGGTCGTAACACTGTGAGTAGCATAATATGAACAGGTTGGGCCAATACATATAGTCTATCTGTCTATCTGTATACTCGTGAATGTTTTTAGTAGAGTTATTAGTTTTCCAGAGAGAAGCCTGCGCCATCTACAGAGACAAAGTTTAAGACATTATATGATGAATAACATTAGTGTATATGAAACTGAGTGAAAAAGTAAAAAGTGAGACAAATGCCAGGCTTTCATCCAAAGAAGTAAAAGGCCCAAGAGTGGTGGATAAGAAACATATAGCTTAGCCGGGCAGTGGTGGCACACTCCTTTAATCCCAGCACTCGAGAGGCAGAGCCAGGCGGACCTCTGTGAGTTCAAGGCCAGCCTGGGCTGTCAAGTGAGTTCCAGGAAAAAGGCGCAAAGCTACACAGAGAAACCTTGTCTCAAAAAACCAAAAAAAGAAAAAAAGAAAGAAAAAAAAGAAAAAAGAAAAGAAAAGAAACATATAGCTTAATCCAATGCTCTATGGAAGCTATTATTGGCTTCAATTTTTTTTTCAAAAAGGAGTTATGTGTATCATAAATATAACAGGACATCCAGTATGTTAATTCAGCATTGCTCTTGGCTATGGAAGTAGATGTGCTTCAGTTAAGAAAGTGTGTGAATGTATGTGGGTTACATCCTAAAGAACACATGGAGACAAGATGCTGAATGGAAGGAACCTCCAGACTACACCATTGCATAGCCTAAGCCTATGTCACTCAGAGAAGTTCTAAGTCAATGTGACCATCAATCTAAGCTGACTTCCACTAGCGATGGAATTGCCACATAGTAGAAACAGGTTAGCAGTTCTTAGAGCAGAGTTAAAGAAAGTTACATCCGAAAGATGCAACTAAAACTAAACAGGCACTTCTAGTTAGAATGGTCTCTCATTTCCCCTCTATCTCTGCTATGCACTAATGTTTTAGTAAAAATTTCAGTTTTCCAGAGAGAAGTTTGCATCATCCATGAAGACGGAAACTTTTAGACATTATATGATGAATAACACGCGTATCTATGAAACCAAGTGAAGGAAGGCTGCATCAACTCATGATTTTTCATCCTGAAGAGGAAGCAGGAAAGCTCTCATGAGACACACTGACACTTCTGCTTGGAATAAAGCATCCAAAAGAACCTCCTCCACTGTGTCCACCCAGGAATTCCACTCACCATGCCAGTGTGATAGGTGTGTCTTAATGCCATTTGATGTCGGAGTAGGAGAGCTGACTATATCTACAACAGGCTGTCTAATGCAGTGTGTGGTTCGTTCCTGCTCTATTGGAGGCAACCTCAGGGAGAGGCCCCATAGCCACATCGTTTAATTCTGGTCATGTGTTTACTAAAAACAGCTATGTGGCTTCCTGCTGGAAGCCATTTGTACTGTCGTAACAAAATACTGTAAACTAGTAGCTCCTGAGTCACAGAAATATATTTCTTGAGAGCTCAAGAGTCTGTCATTATGTCAAAAGATTTGGTGTCTTGTGAGGGCTCTTGTCCTATGTGGAGACACCTCCTTACCATGGTGCCATCACCTGTTAGAAAGGTGAAGGACACCTCTGGAGTCTCTTTACTCATACTATATGCTCATGACCCATCATCCAACCACTGTCCTTCCTCTCTCCTAATGCTATCATTTTGGAGACTAAGATTTCAACAGGAGACACAAATGTTTATACCACTGAATTTTCCAATACATTTCTAGGAATTCCGTTTCCTCACATTTCCTCCAGGCTTCAGGATAGGGAGAAGGAGATACATAATATATCTAAATTTCTGTTCTGGCTGGAATCCCTCTAACTCAGCAATTCTCAATCTGTGGGTCACCACTCCTTTGGGGACTGAATGACTCTTTCACAGGGGTTGCCTAAGACCATCTGCATATCAGATATTTACATTATGACTCATGACAATAGTAAAATTACAGTTACGAATTAGCAATGAAAATAATTTTATGGTTGGGGTTCACTACAACATTAAGGGTTTGTAGCATTAGGAAGGTTGAAAACCACTGCTCTGATCAAACATATTTAAGCATTGTTAAAAAAGTTTTATTATTTATTCATTCATGTGATTGTGAGTTTGAATGAGCCTACATACACTTTGTGAGTGCAAGGACCACAAAAGGAGGGTGTTGGGTCCCTGGAACCTGAGTTATAGGTGGTTGTGAGATGCTGTGCATGTGCCGGAAGCTGAACCTTGCTTGGGCTTTACTAAAGCAGTAAGCTCTCCTACCTGCTGCACCACCATCTATCTGGCCCCATATTTGAGGATTTAAAATTGAAGGAAAACACACACAGCAGATCCATGGGCAGAACATGGCTGGCTTATCTTTCTCCTGTTAGACTACTTACTATATGGAAAGTATATTAAGGCATACATAGTAATAAAAAAAAAAAACACTGTTGAAATATTTTCCAACCCGTAAGATGGAGACAAAATGATTAAAAATCTTGTTTCAGGAGAAGTTATAAGGGAAACACTGTAGTTTTACACAAATGCTATTTAATGTGATTACAAAATAATGTGTAAAGTATAGAATTATGAAATAGAAGAACAAAAAGAAAAATATTCAGGAAAGAACTCTGGCTAACAACAGTATGGCAGATATTGGAGGATAGGAACAAGAGGAAGTCTGCTTTCTCTTGTTCCTTTTTTGAGTTCTATGGAGTCAGGCACACCAGAAGGATGTATGTGACAAACTGAGCTCTGTGGCTAGTATCCTTGCATGGCTTAGATCTCAGAACGCTGAGCAGGGCAATGAAGAGTGGAAGAATAGACAAATACTGGGACACACAGAAAAGCAGGGATAGGGTAGCCTGGGCTGCTGGATGGAGACACAGCTGCCCCACAGACGTTCAGCATATTTACTGTTTAGAGTTGAACAGGGAGATAGAGTTTATGTTATACAGCTGAATCAAGGAGCCAGCTGCAGCTAATCTCCATACTGGCTAGAGTCACTGGACTAGATTATGAAAAAAATTCTCAAGACGTGAGTCAAGTAAAGGAAGTAATTCCCCAAGTAAGGTAAAACAGACAACTTCCACATATAACAAGCCTCCGAAATCCTACCGCTGGCCTTCAACCATGAATAATTACTTGATTAACTGAGGAAGATGTGGGATCTAAAGCTTGGTTATGTACCTCAGGAAACATAAGGAACAAAGGCGTCTCAGAACAATACAGAGGGAAACTGACAATGCCATTAGTGATTATTATTTTTGTATTTGTTTGTCTGTCTAGCAGCAGAGACTCCACTATAGCTCAGGCTAAACTGGAGTTCACTGTGTAAGCCACCTTGTCCCCAGCCTTTCTATGGCAGCCCTCTTTTTCAATCCCTTGATAGCCTGGAGCCATCACATCTAACTAATGAGTCCTCAATGAGAAATCCCTGAAAGCCAGCTTCCTGCCTCAGTCATAACCATTGAGCTCTTGAACTATATAGCTCATTGTCGGGGCTCATGAGCAGCTCTGGGGATCCTTTTGTCTTGTAGGTAATATTGAAGCATTATGCACACGAGGTCAGAGCCATTGAAGGACTTTCTAGTGTGCAGACCAGTTCCTTTCTCAGGCCGCAGTAATACTTCTTCCTTCAAAATCTTCTTCCACTCCGGCTGAGCAAGCAGGGCTTCTGTGGGCTTCCTGCGTTTACAGACACCTCTTAGAACATTTGAAATAACTGATGTCTTGTGAAAGTAAAGCTAATGTACTGATCCTGGTTGCTAATTTTTTTTTTTTTTTATAGTTTACCTCCATCACCATCCTGGTATCTAAATGTGCCCAGTATCTAAAAATTGCTGAAGAAATAACTAACACTTCACTCTGTTCAATCACAGACCTGTTTCACCTCTAGCAATGTGCTCCTTGTGGAACATGGGCTTTCTGAGGACACTTACCAAAAATCCATGAGGTAAGGAGAGGGCCATACAATGCCTGCAAAGGAAACAGTGGTTGGCTAGTGAAGCCCTCCTCTGCGTACTGAAAAGCTGCTTTGTGAAGCTGGCACTGTCATTGGTAGTCAGAAGCGCTGACACTCTTGGCTGGCAGAGTTTTGACAGCCTTCATGGAGAAAGTCAAATTTGAGCCAGTGCTGAAAAGCTAGGAAAGTTTCCCTCACAAAGAGATGTGAGGAAGGTCTTTTAAGTGGGGAGTTTAAAACTTAAAAGATCTCAGGAGAGAAAAATTCACACTACTCAACATGCGTGTAATAAAAGTTACAAATATTAGAAAAGTGAGGTTAGGTTCAGGGGCCAAGAAGCTGAGAAGACAAGACTCCACACCAAGGTGGTTGAGGGATGCCCGTGGGCCTGCAGCAGGCACACAGCTCTCTGCCCTTCTCATCTCCTCCCTTTGAAACAACCTCTCTCTCTCATAACTATGCCAGCCTAGTTTACTCAGAATCGTTTACTCAGAATCCTTGCACACACACACACACACACACACACACAGAGAGAGAGAAAGAGAGAGAGAGAGACAGACAGACAGACAGACAGACAGACAGACACTTTGAGAAGATTCTGGTTATGAATGATGCCCTTTGACTCTCAATGTTAATTAACAATTTACACTTATGTGCATAGCATATTTGTAAGTGGCATTTCAAGATTCCCTGTGCCCAGTTACCCTCGTTTTTCTTATCTTAAGAACTTCACATTTATTGGTTCTTTCCATGTGAGTTTACACTCATAATTCTCCCCAAAGACTCGCAACCACCTCTGGCTCTGAGTGTCTGGAGATTTGATCTTCCCTGTATGTTATTGGTGGAATATTTTTCTTAAATGTAAGAACTGAATTTTAAAACTGGAAGGCACCTTTGGTATCTGTGCCCACGTTTTTAAGTTGTCTTCCTTGGAACACCAGCTGGCACAAATATTCACAAAGATGTTTCCCATGGAGTTTTGGATCTGCTCTACCCCTGAGCTCCCTCCCCTTTGACCGCCATTATGCCTAGCTTCTTCCAAAAGACAACAGCTTTTCAAAAGCCAGCTGAACTTTGTATAACCCAGGGATCCCCAAACCTCTCTTACCTTGCTCTGAGAAGGACCCTTTGGAACTACTGTAATGATCTACTCACATCATTTTGTGGGCATTTTCAGGTGAGGAAAATTTAGAAAACTACACAGGCTGAGAAAGAAGGTCAGTCGGTAAAGTGCTTGTCACACAAGAAGGGAGAACTGAGTTTAAACTTCCCAAACCGACGTGAGAATTGAGGTACTCCATCCGAGTACTCCTGGGGTCAGATGGGAGTCCAGGCAGGAGATACTGGCCAAAGAGGGAACCAGGTAGTCTGGCGTAGGCTTCAGGAAACAGCCAAGAGAGCTGCCTCAGCAAGGTGGAATGTTAGGAGTGTCACCCAAGGTTGTCCTCTGATCTCCGAGTATGCACTGTGGCATGTGTGCATCGCACTCACATATGCAAACCTGTGCATGCATACAAAAACACACATATACAACAGACAAAGGAAAGCCGAACACTGTGTAGCTTTTTCTGCTCAAACCTGCTACAGGATGTGGTTGGGTTTTCCCACTGCATTTGCTCTTTGGAGAATGCTTTCATTTTAAATTATTTACTCAATAAGTTAGAATGATTTGTTTCATAATTACTTCCCTTCTCTAGTGGTCTCTAATTTCCTGTGAGGGCAGAGGCCTGGCCCCTCTTGTGTACGACTCTCAGTAGTGCTCAGTCCACATCTGGCACATAGAGGGCACTCTATAATGTCGACTAGCCATCTAACTGATACTATCATAGCAACAGTTTGTGGACATGGCCTATACTATAGCCAGTTACCCCTTCAATTTTACCCAGATATGGCATAATCTTTCACATCCAATTTGAATTGATTCATTTTAGGACCGGATGATGGCACACAGTGAGTGTTACATAGTCAGACAGAAAACATCAGCTATGGGCAGACGTAGTTGGGGTGGGGGTGGGGGGCTACAATAGATTATTATGAACTCATGATGGTTGAATCATTAAAAGAATGAACAACAATAAATTCCTAAGATCTCCTGGTCTGCCAGCTCCATCTCCCTTGGTAGTGACTCCTAGAGCACTGAGAAAGGTAATTTGTACCACATTACCCGTGAGACATCAGTGCTCTCGTGGGTCCCCCACGTGATTATACACAATATCCAGTATGTATATTACTTCTCAGATTTCTCAGCTCTTTCAGCCCACTGTTGTGAGTCCTATGCTGGACCCTTACAGACCATTTTCTTTTAGATGTGGCACTGACAGTATCTGAGTATGTCAGGGAGACCCATGGCTCTGTTCTTGTGTTGTACACATCCTAGATCTTCCCCACAGAAACTCTGAGGCAGTAAGAACAGGACTCTGGCTTCTGCGCGCTTTTGCTGATTTCTGTGAAATGGCCCGCAGTGATATCTGCTGCACCTAAGCATGAACTCTGGAGAGGGCCAAATGGAGCAGCACGGATGAGAGTGGTGTGCTAACGACGAAGAACTCTGCTTATCACTTTTTCCGAAAACCCTAATCAGGGGAGCAACTCAGGAAATGCTTGTCTGTGCCATTCTGCTCGAAAAAACAACATAGCCCTTTCTCCCTCCTTTCAGACTCCCACAATGCAAGGTAGGAATGAAAAGTTTGAAAGGCTTGCAACAAATAAATAAGCAGAAAAGAAACCATCTGTTTTTGATTCCAAGAGTCCCACAAGTAATTTCACGGGCAAATCCTTTCTTTGTATGTTTGGTTAAAGTAGTGAATGTTACCATCTGACAGACTCTAGCATCCTGCAGAACACACTTTGGCAAGTGTCTCCCATAGCTGAGGCGAGATGTCATGGGTACAGTGCCTTTCTCCCAGAAAGCTGTGTCACTTATGTCTTAAGGAGGCTTTGCCTCTTGAACCCATTGAGATACAATGGGACATTGGGAACACTGGCAAAGAGGTACTTGGGAACAGGGAACCTTCTCGATGGTGATAGACCATCTTGTATGGACGGAAGCCCTGGCATTCCCAACACCAGCCCTGACATCTCTTTCCAGGAGGTACTGCCACCTGACTCACTCACCCACATGCTAGGTGACAGGCTAGCTCTCTGTCATTTGGGCCATCTTTGGTTGTTATACATCATCCTTAATAATTTGATCTTGCCTTTCGCTTGTTGAAGTGTCACGAATGACTTCAATTCTGTTTAGTTCTTTGTTTTGTGTTCTGTTTTGTTTGCCTGTCTTTGTTTCATTAGGTGAAGTCTAAGCATCTCAGCAAATGACGTCACAAACTTCCGTGGTCTGATCTGACCCTTGTTCCCAGCCTCTCCTCAGATCCAAGCATGCTCGCCCTTACTCCTCTCACATCCCACTGTTTCCTGAATACAAACCCAGTACAATGGGTTCAAGAGGCAAAGCCTCCTTACAACATATCATAAGTGACACAGCTTTCTGGGAGAAAGGCACTGTACCCATGACATCTCAGATCTCGAGCCTTTGGGGTATGACGTATCTTCTCCCTGGAATGTAGTTAATCCCATTTTTCTTGTTAGCCCCAACAGAACGGTAGGCTCTTCAGTGCTGCCTCAGTTACGTAGTCTTCCCCTGCGCTGGGGTTACTCTTATTTACTGCAACAACATGGCTGCCGCTGTGTATCAGCCCCCGGCACTTCAAGGCAGAGCTGTGTAGCTTGCTGTAGTCTTGGTGGCTAAAGCAGTACAGTTTCTCTGTAGTAATTACACAGCCACCCAAAGCCCCCTTCCTGACTCACAGTCCCCTGTTCTCTATGTCACCATGTATACCACCCTTACTCTGATGACCTCAGCTAATGCTATTTACCCCTGCTGTGCTGTAACTGTCCCATCCAAACACATACCAAGTTAGCCTGCCATCTTAATAATATTAAGAGGTGGAGTCTTTAAGAGGTCACCTGGCATGAAGGTACAGACTTGACTTCAGGGTCTGACTAAGGCTATTAAAAAAGGAGTGTGTTAGTTGTCACAGGAGTGAGGGACACAAGGAGTTCCATCTGATTTCCTCCTTGTCTCACAGGCATGCTTCTTTACCATGCAGTGACTTGGCCAAGTTAGGAGGCAGCAGAAAGGGCCTCTCGGGTACTAGGTATAATCTCTTAAACTTCCCCTCCCCAGAATGTAGTGGATAGCCATCCCAGCATTGGCCTGGAAGTTCCAACCCCCATTGAGGCTTCAGTAATGATCACGCCCACAAGGCGGGGCAGAGGAGGGAGCAGAAGACCGAGGATCAAGAGGAGGTTCGCTTTCTTGGTTCCGGGATGCTGGACGCTGGAGGGAGACCAAGCAGAGTTCTCCAGAGAACACCGCCAGACTGCCCTATACCTTTGCCAGACCCTGCAACCTACCCCTTCATTTGTAAGTTACCCCACAAAATAAACCTCCCTTTTAACTACGTGGAGTGGCCTTAATAATTTCACCAATACCAGAATGCAAGAGATAAGCCCATGTTCTTTCTATACTACTCAGTCTCTGATACCTTGTTATAGCAGCAGTCAGCAGCAGTGCTTAGAAGATCCTGGCTCCAAATACCAGCGCATCAGAAGTTAGGGCATTGAAACAGGAAATGGCCCATGAGCGTGCATATCATTCACTCCATTACCTAGTTATTTAAATTAGTATCTCCTGTACCTAGCACATAGCATGCTGGTTGACTCATATAGGCCATGCATAAGCACTTAAGAATGTGTGTGTGTGTGTGTGTGTGTGTGCCCAGAGTTGGCACCGGTTGTTCACTAACTCTCCAGTTTAGGTGTGAAGACAGGATCTCTCATGAAACCTGGGGCTCACAGATTCTGGCCAGTCCAGCCAGCCAGCTTGCCCCAGGAACCCCCACTCTCTTGATCCCATGTTCTGGCATTTCCTGTGGACTGTTTGGACTGCTCCACTTTTACCTGGGTCCCAGGGACCTCCCACACTGCTCTTCATTTTTGAGTAGCAAGTGTTCAATCTTTTGCACCACCTTCCCAGAAAGAGATTCTCTAACACTGCCAACTCTAGTCTGAAGAATGCCAAATCACAGAATACATTAATCCTGTCGAAAGAGTTTATAGAGCTTGAACATTTCAAAATAAAATAACAACAATTTCTAAAAAGAAAAGAAAGAAAGAAAGAAAGAAAGGAAGGAAGGAAGGAAGGAAGGAAGAGAGAGACAGAGAGAGAGAGAGAGAAAGAAAGAAAGAAAGAAAGAAAGAAAGAAAGAAAGAAAGAAAGAAAGAAAGAAAATTACTGAGGAAAAAAAATGTCTCCATAGGACCAGAGAGGATGTGAATTAAATTATGACCATTCTATAGTATTAGTTGACTGCCCACTGAACCACACTCAGGTGAGTGGGCAGTAGGCAGAGAACACTGCCCAAAGTCTATGCTGTAACAGAGCTGCTCATCTCTCAGAAATTATGAGGGTGGTCTGTACCAATTAAAGAGGCTGGCGTCCATTCGTTATCTCCCTAAATGGCTGAAGGAGCTGCTGCCTGCCGGATGCTTTCCTCAAGAAGCTGCCTGCCAGCCATATTTGCAAACACAAATGCATATTTACTCTCTGATGAGTAATGAAGGTTATTTATTGCGTGTGCTTGAAATAATGGTTGATTCTGGAGTGCCGTTCATAAAACCTGCATCAAAAAGTGGGTTATGGTCTGACGTTTTCATTGCAGTTCAAGTAAAATAGTCCTTGGAAATTGTCTTGCTTACCAAATTGCAATCATAAAGGCAGGGGTTCAGGCTGGAGGATCACTTTATATTGTGAACTTCTGGATAATATATAACATAACGAGTTTAATTGAATCATTCAGTTGGGTTTTTGCCCAGAAAAGTGGGAATTTAAATGCTGATACAGCTTCAGCTTCCAACAACACCAGTCAGCACTCCTTAGATTGGATGTAAATAATCCTATTTGCAGATCTGCAATATGATAGGAGGATGCTTGTCCGTCAACTTGCTAGCAAAGGTAATTAAATAATTCCATCATGTCTTAATATATATGAAAAAAATCACAGGCTTCAACATAATTTTTGATGTGCATTTTCCTCCTAGCTCCTAGAAGAAGGAACACTGGATATTTTTTTTTTTTTTTTTAGCAACCTTTATCTGACTTTGTTACTGCAGAAGCAAGATAGAAAATACAGAGAGAAGAGGGTAGAGAGGCAGAGGAAGAGGGAGGGGAAGAGAGAGAAAGAAGGAGGGAGGGAGAGGAGGTAGGAGAAGGGATGGGGGGTGGAAAGAGAGAGAGCATCAGCTCAGAAGTTGCCATAGCAACAGGAGCATCTGCTTCTGACCTGTGTTTGGAGAAGTTTGCCCCAAACACAATCTGACCTGCTTGAGTTGTATGATTCTTCTTTCTTTAGGATTAGAGATCCAAATTTAGCACAGATTCTACATTTTAAAGTTCATCTTGATTTAAATTCTGAACTTCTCAAGTCTTATTTCCTGAGCTCTGGGCTTATCATAGCATTCCCAGGAAAATAAATCAGCCCGGGGTCACCTAGAACATTATCATCACGTTGACACACAACAGGAGTGAAATGCAACTCAAAACAAAAAGGCTGCTTCAGGCTAGCATGGTCAGAGGAGAACAGTGCCCAGTGCTGCTCAGCAGGGCCTCAGCAATCACAGGAGGTGTAAGAAAGAACCTCATGGCAAGACAGGAAGGAAGGATCTTACCTCCTTTGTCAGGTACCCTGCTGCCTGACAGGATAGAGCTTTCCTGGATCCCCTAAGGTTCTCAGTCCTGATTTTACATCATATCATGAGTTTTTCCTTATTAGCCTGGTTTGTTTATCCTCTGAATTCAGTCTTTGAGCCCTGGTGAAACCAGGGGCACTCTTAGCACTTTCCTCCTCATATGGAACTTTCATTTTTCCCAAGTGAGGTGAGCCACTGTGTGGTCTTCATTTTCTACTACCCACACCCCTGTCTCTACTCAAAATCACCCCCAAAATTCCGCACCATACCTAAACCTTCTCCTACACCAACATAAAAACTCATCACTGTGGGGAGAGGGGTGCTGGAGAGATGGCTCAGCGGTCAAGAGCGCACTGACTGTTCTTCTTGAGAATCTGGGTTCAATTCTCAGCACCCACTTGGCAGCTCACAACTGTCTGTAACTCCAAACATCTAACATCCTCACACAGGCGTACATGCCAACAAAACACCAATGCCAATAAAAATAAATAAATTACAAAATAAAAATAAAACTCATCATTGTTTTCCTCAGAGCAGCTTCTTCATCTGTTAGCTGTTTCTCATTGGTTTCATGCTTAAGCTCCATGTTCGGATTTATATTGACTTTTCTCTTACCCTTCTGGTTTTTCTTCCAGTGCAGTGATGTGGGTTCATGGTTTTGCTTCACCATCATGTCCTGAAATCTGACTTTCTCCATGTCACCTAATGCTGCCTTTAGTTACCCCCCACACACACACACACACCTCTAGGTTTATTTCAAAAGATTTCTGAGCTGACCTTTCTCTCCTTGCTTTGCATAACATTTTCTTCATTGATCTAGGGACATTGTTCTTCAAACCTGCCCATGACCTCCCTGAAGAACAATGTCTGTTACCTTGTTCTGACTAACACCATCTCTTTACTTCCACATAAGCCCCTCTCTGTCTACTCCATGTCTTCTGCTAGGACTTCTCTGCCTTTGGTATGCTTTGGTATGCTTAGATAAAGGCCCAGGGAAAGTCTTGGAAACCATGGAGACCTAGGGGCACCTGTGATGTAGTGCCATCTTGGTTACGCCAGCCCAGATGATCAAAACTCCACTACAGGTTGGGTGTGGCCTTGGGGAGAGCTCTATAACCTCACATAAAGGTTTCCACCTGTGAGTACAGAGGCTTTCAAAAGCTGTCGGCCTTCTCTGCTGTGTTTCTACACTGTGGAGTCTCTGTAAAAGAAAGACTGTAAGACTGTTTCTTTTCTCTCTCTCTCTCTCTCTCTCTCTCTCTCTCTCTCTCTCTCTCTCTCTCTCTCAATGTGTATATGAGAGAGAGATCTTCTAAAGAAACTTGTAAATAAAAATGACCACTTGTATTAGTCAGCTTTTCATCACTGCAACAAAACATCTGAGACAATCCAAGACATATCTCCTGGTTTTGGAGGTCTCAGTCCATGCTCAGCCATTCTCTTCCCTTTTCTTCTCTCTCCATAGCAAAGCAGTAAGCACATCACATGGCAGGAGCATGCAGCTGAGGAATGCTAGGCACCGCATTTCCCGCAAGTAAAGAGCCAAAGGATGGAGCTGAGATCCCATCATCATTTCAAAGGTGTGCATCCAGTGACCTTCAATCCTCCACCAGGCCCTCCCTCCTAGGGGTCCATCACATCCCAATAGCACCCCAATGCTGTGACCAGACCATTGTGCAATAATTAAACAAACCAAAGAACTACCCCAATTCTTTCCTCCTCTAAGTTTCTGCCTGTCTTGGTCCTGATTGTGCCAGACGAGAGACTGCATGAAGTTCTTCAAGCAGACATTGCCTGCTTTTTTAGCTTG
This sequence comes from Onychomys torridus, assembly GCF_903995425.1. NCBI lineage: Eukaryota > Metazoa > Chordata > Mammalia > Rodentia > Cricetidae > Onychomys > Onychomys torridus. The sequence continues at coordinate 51,490,553 of NC_050443.1, read as the reverse complement.
CAAATAGCAATGTGGTCTAAGAGTCCTGCACCATCTCGCCACTTTGCCAGCACTTTGGACAGTTGATGTGATTGCAGAAGAGCCTTTAAGAAGCATGGAGAAAGCACTAGTCAGGGCAAGAAGACTTATTCTTAGGCTCTGGGCAGATCATTCTGGAGTGATGATATAACTTTTCAAGAGACACAGAGATTGAGTCTCTGTCATAGAAACCTCTAGAATCAATCTAACATTCAAACATTAGAATCATTGCGCCAAATCTACTTTATAGATCACTGAAGACAACAGCAGGCCCCATATTTGGTTTTCCTAAGGTCCACACCAAGTTTTCTTTAATTACAGCCACATTGTGCTTCTATGAAAGTTTCATATTTGAATTTATGGAACTGTTATATTGAAATGGAATTGTGTTACACCTTTAAACCTCAAGTGGATACTAATATTTTATTAAATACAGCTGCCACCAGGCAATAAAACCTCCAAAGGGCCAAGCAAGGAGTGTGTGGTGCTTTGTATCTGTTTCTTCTCCTAGCCGCCATATGCTAGCAATCTACATATGCTGTCTGCCATTCAATATGAACTCCAGCATAGTATGGAGTTAGCCTAGAGTACTGCACAGCACCTGCAGAATTTCAAAACACTGCACGCTGGATGTCACCAAACAAAAACCCTGAGCTGTGCTTTCCAGCACAAATGCACTTACAGTTGGTTAATGAGATAGGCAGAAAGCTGCCGCAGAAGCCAACGAAGTTAATTTCATTGTACAAGTTTGGGAAATAACGATGGACTTTTGAGGACAGATACTCTGCTGCTGTAATTAGCTTTAAGATAAATCCATTTGGTATGCATGCAGTTTTTCACTAGGCCACGCATCTTCTCTCCCATGTGCAATGTTTGAAAGGTTTACATTACATAAAATTAGGGCTGTATAAACTGTGCTTCATCTCCTTCTTCAACGTGATTGTGCCTTCCCTTGAACACAGTAGCCTAAATGATAGCCACTATTGTATGCCATGCATGTCAATAAATACTGAACATGAATGTGAATCAATATTGTGTTAGTATTGGGATTAAGCAAGCTATTTTCTCCTCCTTCTTTTTTTTCTCCTTCCAGGGAGATGAATATGAGTAAATAAAATGAGTGTTTGTCTGAAACTGTGTTGGGGGATTAGGCTTTGTGTTTTCCTTTTGAGGAACAGCATGCCAACTGGCAGGCCTTGGCTGGCTACCTGGGCCGCATGCATAGAGAAAGAACTGCTCACCCTTGCATCAGCAAGGCCTGCTGCTTTGAAGGACGCAGGGAGGCGGGTCTCCTCTCGCCCAGAAATACCAGGTGCACTTTCTGCAGCAGGGAAAGGTTATGCTTCATATGACTTCGCTTTCTCTCTGCAAATTAAGGGACAATTTATGAGTGTCTAGACAGGAATTAATCGGAATAATATTGGCTGCTTTTGACCCGAGAGTGCTATTACAATAAAGTATATACAACACAAATATAGGAGAAAAATCATTTATATAGCCTATTATCATGCCAGCAAGCCAGAGAAAGCTTACAATAATAAAATGATTTACAAAAGAAAACACTAACAAAAACATATCTCGGATGATGGATGGCTCGGAAAAGCAAACTTAATCTCTTTCTGAAGTTATAGTTAGAAAGAGTCTCTGTAAGTGCTTCCGAGATAAGAAGATTCTAAATGATGGGAACTATAAAGTAGATTGCTGGTGAAGGCCCGTAGATCCAGGACAAAAAAAGAGTTTCTGCAATTTATATGAAGTCAGGATGCAAAAAGCTCCTCAAATGCCCGCCAAGACTAAACCTGGAGAATATATATTCCAATCTCAATGTGCTAAATGCTTGTCCAGTGAAAACAGAAACCATGTTTGCAAAACCAGGCAAAGGGATTGTTTTCTTTTTCAATGAAAAATATAAAGAAAAGGCTTTTCCAATGTACTTTGTGTGTGTGTGTGTGTGTGTGTGTGTGTGTGTGTGTGTGCACAAAAATCTCCCATAACTATTTTTAGAGATGTCTTCTGGAATTTGCTGTGGAAAAGTGTAAAACATTTAAAGAATTAATTCCTAAAAATAATTATTCAATAATTCTAATTCTGCTATGTCATTTAATTTTGGTGTTTGTGTGTATTTAAGAAGCTTTTTTTTGTAATAATGAACATTGTTGGATAAGGCTTTATTTGGACAAATTCAAGTAATTTTCACAACAAGAATAAGAGGTGTTATTTATCATTTTAAATGCCATTTCCTAATCATTTATTAATTAAGGAACACAATGTAAAAATCATACAAGAATATTAACAAGTTGGCAAAACTCACACATCTTCAAGTCCAGAAAGAATTAGTTAATGTCCTGATGAATTTTTTCCAAAATGATTATTTTTTCCAACATAACTCTACACTGAATTTGAATATAGAAATAAATAAATAAAAGGTACTATTCATTTTTTTTTAGAAAAACAAGCCAAAGCCCCAGCCATAGAAAGTACAGGAAAGAATTATAGTTACTATAGAGCAATTTAATTTTCCTCATTATTTTTAGCAATTACAGTGATCATTATGAAATTATTTTAACTGAATTATCTTGGTTCCATTTTAGGAAAGAAAAATAAATCCATCTATTAAAACACCTAACACTGATATAAGTGTGTGTGTGTGTGTGTGTGTGTGTGTGTGTGTGTGTGCGTGTGCAAAATTAGCTACCAGAAAGATATTTATCCACTTTCACATTCTTTCTCGCCTAAAGTAACAGATCATTAACTTTATCATCACACACAGGCACACACAAACACACTCATTCACGAGCATATACAGGTATGAGTTACAGGCATGTATGCATTATGTATATATTTTATGTTTTTCCATTTTTCTTTTGTAAGACTATGTGTGTTTCTACTTTTCTACATACATCTACCTTGCCAGGAAAGACAAAGCAGGTCATAGACAAGAGATTACACTTCTGATTTTGCTCCAGCAGCCTGGACCTAAACTGAATTTAATCAGCTGAGCCCATGGCTGCTGAGCTGGCCAGCCTCCCTATCTCCCTCAGTGGAGCCAGCTCTCTGAAGCCCAGGGAGCGAGAGCTTGTGCTTTCTTCTGCTGTGGATGGTTTCCAATGGTTCAGTTGTGAATTGCTGATCCTGAAGCTAAAGGACCAAGGTCAAACTCTCCAGGAAGGAAACAGAGCACAAATAGACTGTGAATGATGTTAGACTACAAGCTTTTTAATTCAGACTTCTATCAATAATTTGCAGTTTCTTTGGTCTTTAAGGCCTTGAATTTATACTTAAGAACATGCCATAACCCACAACAGGGCATTCTAGACATACCTGGGAGAGCCTCTCGTCTCCCTTTTCCTATATCATACAGAGCTTCAAGGGCAACTTTCTTTCATTGCGTACTTGCTTGCTTATTTATTTATCTATTTTGCTATTCTATTTCTTTAATGGTTTTGGTTAAAACCTGCTCTATTCTTCCACATGTACAAAACCAAAATTTGTTTACATGCATGCTTCATTCAGGCTGGCTGTTACACTACCCTAGGAAGTCAATCAAACATTGTCTCCTTAAATTACCTCTAAGCCACAATGATGAACAGTGCCAGGTACACACCCAACAGCCAATGTGACCTGCCTCTCTTGCCATTTTCCTAATGCAATTACATGGCCAACCCCAAGCCCTCAGTAACAGACCAACTCCATCACAGGCATCTTGATGGTTTTGCCAGTGTCACACACAAGCCACTGGTAGACAACTACACAGGGAAAAAAAAAAAACCTGTTAGGTGACTCCTTAAAAAGATTTTGCCTGTTGGTAAAAACAATAGGTATCTTGCTATTTTGCTTTCCCTTTCAGCCATGAGTGAGCTTGGGTATGTTTGAGAAGGCTGGATCTCTGGCAGCCGTATTACACATAAGAGACAACACTAAAGAAGGAAGAGTGCTTGAAAGTCTCAGAGACATGGCAGGGGCGTTGTGCTTACTGAAGAATCATCTACCTATCATCTAGGTTTTCTGCATGGATAGATAAAGAAATCTCTCTTACTTTACCTCTCATTCCCTTGGGAGTTGATTTCTTTTGGCTGCTCCCACTGTACATATCTGAAACTTCTGTTTAAATTCCCAGATGCATTGTTCCTTCTGGATAAGAGATCCCTCATAGGTAGACCTGGAGATGAGGGGTGAAGATGGAGATGTAATCTGCTTTGTACATATTTACACAGCGTGTCTAAATGCCCAGCAAAAGGAAGTAAGAGGAATTAAAATATGCCTAGGATTTCCTGGACCAGTTGAGAGACTGTATTTATGTGAATGTCCCCTTGCCTCTGATATATTTAGAAATAATACTAATTATCCTAGCAATAAATGCACCAGTTATTGCACTTCTGCTCTCAGAAGGCTTGTTACTGTGCACCGGCCATGAATTACTTCCTGTTATTCATACCCATAGCCTCTAGACGGAGAAATGCTGGTCTCTAGCACGTAAGTGTGGGCTCTGCAAGACTGAGGTGGTCCAGCTCACCCACCTCCATTCAGACATGCTCTTTGTGCTGTTGCTATCATACAATCCCTAAGGATGGGTGCTTTGTGAACAAAAAGAGAGTATACTTAGCTCACAGCTCTGGAGGTGGAAGGGCTGATTCCCACATCAGCTCATTTCCCACTTAATGGCATCACACTGGCAGAAACAGGTGAGAGAGGGGAGGGTCACATGCTGAGATGGTGTCTAAGCAGATCAGTATGTCACACTCTTTAATGACCACCCTCCAGGGAGGATTCCCCAGGTGCTGCATTCATGCCTGCAGAGGGCAGCATTTGCAATGGCCACCACCAACCCACTTTAAATGTCCTTGTCCTTCCACACTGAAGCCACAGCTTTCAATACCTGAACTTGTGGGACATATCCTCGACTCATATCCGCTTCCTAACACTTTTTCACCACTCACCTTGTCATGTCGGTCTCATTAGTCCTTGTGCATCAGCGGGTCTGAACCACACCATTATTTTTCTAGAAAAGCCTTTCATGACCTCAGTCTACAGGAGATAATTCACAGCACAGCCTGCACATTTCCCTTGGCATTCTTTCCCACAGTTGCATCATTTAATTGCTTGCTTGTAATCATTCCCATCTTCCTTTTCCGTGTGTGTGTGTGTGTGTGTGTGTGTGTGTGTGGTGAGCATGTAGGGGGGGATGGGTGTGGGTGTGTCTGTGTTTTGGGGGGACGTCCATGTCTATACTGCCTGTCATCTGAGCTACCAAACATGATGCTTTTATGACACTACTTACAAAGTTCTCATGTCCTTGGTGCTCTGTGCAATGCTAAAATATCTTGGAGCATGTCAAAGGGAAGTTGTAACTCAGAAAATCTTGAATGTGTCTGATACGGCTGGCTGTGAAGCATTCACTGTCAGCTTGCTAGTTACATGTGTATCCTTCCATACTGCAGGTACAGCTATTCTATAGTCCATCATGGCTAGGGTAATGGATTCAGTCAACAGAGCTCAAATATCTGTCTGAGAATGGGCATGCTCATAACATGGAGGAGTTATGGTCAACCCAACTTGCTGCTTGTGAGTTGTAAAACTCATTGCTCAACCCCGCTAGCTTTACCATAAAAATAATACTGCAAGGCAACTAATAGTATTGTAAGGCTTCTAAGCCATCAGCCAGATGCTAGTCTGGCTTTCTTTCTTTAAGTGATAAACTTGCTGCCCCCTCCTGAGCTGTAGCTAGCCCATTGCCACTTGACTAACAGATACTCCCCAGAATTCCTTGCTCTTGGAGCCATGTGCAGGTTCTTGCCAATCCTGTGTAAACCAAATCTGCTATGTGCGGTTCCCTGTTTTCTCTGTTGTCCTATGTGACCTCACTTTCCTCATTCCTGTGGGTTCTAACATGGTCTTGGAACTAGTCAACCAGGTTTGACAGCATAATCTGGGGTTTTTCTCAGTAGCAAGCCAACACCACAGAAGGGAAATTTTACCAACCTGCTGTGGTAGAACCACCTACCTCCCCAGACTTCTCATTTCCTCTGGATTACTCCATGGGAAATGTTAATGTTCATCTTATCTGAGCCACGTGCCATGCTTTTTTATTTTTCCATGCTTATCCTTATACCAATAAATGTAGGTAAATATTTTAGTTATAATAAGGAGAAACCACAATGGAAAAACCATAACAAAACCCAATGGCATCTCAGAAGAGTTTATAGTTCTGTGTTCTGTGCCATCATTCAGGAGTCTAGAACCAATACTGTTCAAGACCTAATGTTACAGAATATGTTGACATTAACAGATATTCCCTAGCTCAGTACCTGTTACTATATGCCAATAGCTGTCCCTCATCTTTCCAGGTTGAGAGCTAAGAAAATGTAAAGCTTTATCCAGTAGTGCAATACTTAAGTATAGATGAGAATAAATATTGGTAGTTTCTTTAATATCCTCACAGTCTTCTGTGTGGACTTTCTAACAGGTTTTGCCACATTCTGGAGTAGGGCAGAAACATTCTCTAACTAGTCAGCTAAAATCTGCTAGAAAAAAAACTTAGAGACAAAGTCCATAATTTTCTTCACCTACTATTAACAGCTCTGTTTTTGTCAACCTTCTTCCTTACTGCTCTGGTGGTGGCCACACAGGTACTCGAAGATGACAGTAGTGAAGGAAATAAAGTCATGAGATTGTGACATCTTAAACCAGTGTTTCTAAATCTATGGGTTGAGACCACTTTGGGGGCCAAATGACCCTTTTGCAGGGATCACCTATCAGATATTACATTTTGATTCATAATAGTAGTAAAATTACAGTTATGAAGTAGCGATGAAAATAATTTCATGGTTAGGGGTCACCACAACATGAGGAACTGTATTGAAGGGTCCCAGTATTAGGAAGGTTGAGAACCACTGGCTTAGTCTCAAGCATGCCATCAGGAAGTTCAAATCAAATGGGATCCAAGAGGGAAAGTGGAGTGTAGAAGACTAATGTAGCCTCTGGGAAGGAAAGAAGGGAGGGCAGGACTCACTCACAGAAGGCTCCCAGTCCTCCTGCTCAAAGAGATTGAACTTAATGAGTCTCTGCCCAAACTGGAGACACGCTGAACGAGAAGTTAGAATTCCATCCACATGTGTAAGGGGAGCATTCTTCCTTGGCTATCTTTACTGTGACCCTCTAACAGCCTCTAGAGGGCCATGTGAACAGGGAAATCTTCATTACATTGATGAAACATAAATGGCTACATGTAAAGAAAATCACTATTTATCATGGAGATATGCCGGCATTCATTCTAAAGAAGGCATGCTGAGCAATGATACTAGCTCCAGCCTGGACGGAACACACCTCACTCCAGCAATGAGAAAAAACAAACAAACAAACAAAAAAAAACTCATTCTGTGAGGAGGCCGGCCTCCTCAAGGGAGCTGTCTCAGAATACAAACCAGACAGATGTATTGTAGTCTCAAAGTGTATTTCAGAATGGCACGACAGTCCAAGTCCATTTTTAGAGATCTCAAGTTGATATAAACACACGATATTTGTGTTCTCAACCCAGCATATGGAGAATGTCAGGAGTTGGCTGTTTACCAAATAAATAATTCAAGTTGATGGACAAAAAAAAAAAAAAAAAATCAGGAAAGATGTCCCAGAATATGCAAAGCTATTAGCTAGATCTGATCTGAGTATGAGGCAAACAGCAGTCAGTGAATTAAAGGGAATTTGGAGAAACTCAGAGAGTCAAAACTGCATTCAAAAGGCAAACTGAGTTAGAAATATGCATCTACTACTGACTGCTAATGTATGGAGACTAATGTTGTGTCATCCATGGCGTTTGTTTATACGTACACTCTCCCTCTGTGCAGCAATCTTCCAAGCTGTTTGGAGATACGGATGTGACTCCTACTTCACCATAATTCTCGGTCACCAGCAAGTGAAGCAATGCTCCGGAAGTCAGATGAACAAGAGTGACATGGAAGGGAGAAGAAGGGAGAAGAAGGTATGAGTCATCAAGCAAGACAGAATAAGGCTGAAGGGTCAGAGCTAGGAACCAATCTTAAAATATTCAGGAATATCTTTTTTATTATCTCAGTGTATGATGAAAGAATGGAGGTTTGTCGTTTCAGAATTCTTAATGCATCATCACTAATGTCTTGAAATATTAACTGACAGTGAGGTGTTTGCTAATTGGGCAGGTAGATGCTTGATCACAATATGAAAAACATCTACAAAGAGTATAGTCAAGGTGTAATTTGTCACATAGTCAGTGCTTAACAATTAGCAGTCATTATCATTTACTTCCATGGATCCTCGATGTGTCATTTGCCAGGTGACACTCTGTCTTACCGTCTTTTGTTTGTCTTTACAATCTTCTTTGAGCTGAAACCTGCACTACTGACTATGAGAGATGAAGAAATGAATACCAGACACTTGGGTAGTAAGGGTCTGGCAGGAACCCAGAGTATGGGCTTGGAGTTAAAGGACCAAAGAGTAGGGAGAAAAATAGAGGAACTTCTCTATAGCACCACCACACATTGTTATAACCACATGCAAATACTGAATAAATTACTACACACTGGACAAGGTCAGTGTTCCACTAGCATGCAGGGACCTAATAAATAGTGTCTATTTACCACAAAGTGCATCTTTCTTTCTTTCTTTCTTTCTTTCTTTCTTTCTTTCTTTCTTTCTTTCTTTCTTTCTTCATTTCTTTCTTTCTCATTTGACCACAGAAACTCATGCCATCTTTCTACACATACAATGAAATGATTTTGAGTAACATAACTCTGAGGTCTTAAAAGAAACCCAGAGACTTGGAATAACTTGCATGGTTTATAACAGCTAAAGGAAGGCTGGCCTGTTGTTTAGTCTTCCCGTTGATCTTAACTTGAAGTTAGAAAGAAAACACATCACTCAAACTCACAGTATGTGAACCAGTGTCTTTCTGTCACCACCCTCTTTGTTCCTCACTCACTGGATCGAGAATTCCATGGCCGTGTCTTTCTTTCCAAGGAACTTGTTTTGTTTTAAAGCATGGCTCCTGGACTGGCAACACCTGTGTTTTGTCTCTGTAAGGGTGTGCCCACATGTTCCCAAACTGTTTCTTAAAGAGCAAGGTAGTGAATTGGTATCTCCAGGAGGAAATGGTGTCTTAACAGATACCCATGTAAATTCACAGTACAAATCTAGATCATTTTTTAGAATAAAAGAGGTGGTGGATGAGAATTTTGCTGGGACAACTGGCCTCAGTTTGCCATTGGAAAATGGGATGAAGAGTTTGTGCACCAAGTGTCCTCCTAAGAGCAAAGGGGAGGACTGGCACTCTTAAGAAAAATAATGTAAGTGGAATGTGTGTTTTGAAAGCACAGGACAAAGTCTGTTCCGATATAGGAATGTGTTTGAAAGGCTGTGAGTAACTTCATGAATAAAAAGGAGGGCTTAAGATATGATGGTGGCCAAAATTACAGTGGAATGATGGACATGGATGAAAGGCCCAGATATGAAGGACCTACTGAGGATAAAAAGTAGCTGAACTGGAAATACTTTGGATGGAGTTAGAGGACCAAAGAGTGGGGAGGACAATGATGGATCCATTTAATTTACCCGCAAAGACTGAATCCTAATACCATTCCTGGCACCAGCACAGGGAGATAGTAGAGGAGAGCTTGTCAGATCCATCCTCTCTAGTTTCTGTACAAGCGTTCATCTGACACCACCCTCCACATACTCTCCCATGCACACCCATTCGCACATTCCCTATCATGCTTATTATTATATTTTCTTTATTACTTCAACCATATGTCACACTTGAACACATGTACACATGCACATGCATACCACGCACACTCATACTACATATACATGAATAGAAATCCAATTTATAAAAATGTATTTCACTTACTTTCCTTGTGCCCATTGGACTAGAACTTCCATAAGAAAACATTTCATCATGCTCTTGTTTATATTACAGTTACTCTGTCCATGGACTTATATGTTAGACCCTTAATTGGTTTTTCATGAAACAATAAAAAAATAATAAAATGAAATGAGAGCTATGGAGATGTCTTAATGGTTGTCACAAAAGCATGTGGACCTGAGTTCAAGCCCAGGAGCCATTCAGTGCTTGCATCCCCAGTGCTGAGGAAATAAAGACAGGTAGAGCATCCCATGGCTCACTGGACAGTCACCTTAGACAAATTGGCAAGTCACAGATCACAGTGAGAGACCTCATCTCAGAAAAAGAAGGAAAAGTTTCCTTAGGTGTGGCAAAGAGAATTTTCCCTTTTCTCTCTACAAGCAGGCACACACACATAGATGTACCACACACATGTACATGCATACACATACATACACACACACACACACACACACACACACACACAAACACACACATTCCAATTAATCAATAGTCAACTAAAACACCATTGTCACCATGTCAGAAATTGCATGTGTTTGTGTGGACCTACCCTATAACAAGTTTATGTGCTATTTACAGATTCGGAATTGGCTAAGGTAGGGGAGGAGCTTGTAAATCTAACTGCCTATGCATGGCAATTGGTTCTCCATGCTATATGGCTACAAACAGCTGCTATCCTCACGTGGAACAGAGATTCAATCTGTTGTTTTAGGTATAATTTAAACAGTACCCAGTCCCCTTTCCTATATGCTATCTATATGCCAACATAGGAGCTTCAGCAAAGGAAAGTTGGCCCTGAAGCCACTTGAAGTTTATCACAAGCTCGGAAGGTGCCAAGCCAGGGCCCCTTTTGTGAACTCCCTTGAAAGGGTGCAGAACCTTCTTGGCTGCTTATGTTATTATCTCTTTCCCTTAAGTGGCTACCAGGTGACCTGAAAAGGCACAGTGAGTTTCCAAAAGTTGCTTAACAAAGAATGAGGAAGGTCCATTGGCCTGTGAGACTCTGAATTATTAAATAATCCCTGCTTCAATCTCCCCAATAAAATGCTGTGCATGAAGGCTTGACAATCAAAGGCAAGATCCTAAAGACTTAGAGTCTTACATTCCTTTCAGAGGAACTAAGACTGGATTCACTTCGCTCTTCTTCCTATCACATAGCATGATCTCCCCAAAGAATTCATAGGCAGCTTCCTCCTGCCAAGAGTGCTTGGAGTGGACACTGCCCTTGCCTCCCTGTCCTGAGAATCAGGGTCCCGTGAGAAAGCACGTTCCCTTGCTTGGCTGTGGGAAACACCACCGAGGAGCACTCTTCTCAAATCTCCGCAGATGGACTAGCTGGAAGCCACACTCATAAGCTTCCTTGTTTATATTCTGCTCTGAAAAATACTGGAAACTCAAAACAAGTCAGAAGCACGTGGTCACTAAATTATGTCAGCACAAACACGCAATACAGAAGAGTCGCTGGATTTACTTTAATAGCTGAGAAACCTAGATGTATGTGCAGTCTATTCTAACTGTCAATTTATGATCTTTAGAAACATTTTTTAAAAAATGACTGGTCCTTAAATATAACCCACCTCATCTTGTTCGAGCCAAGTTTTACAGATGCCATCTTAAAAATCAATTCAAAGAGCAGCTATAAACTCAAAAGCTTCCCCCTCCAAGTGTATATGGCAGAATGCAATTTTGTTTAATTTTAATTGACAGAGATGTCAGCCTAAGAGAATATTTTAGAATATTAGTGGGAACAGTAAACTTATGCCTTGACATTTTTATGGTATAATGGTATAATTCCCTGGGAAAAAAAGTCTTCGCTGTCAGGATTTACACTAAAGCGATACATGTGTTACCTTTATTTCTCCGCTCAGTAAAGGAATGAGAAATGTATTACTAATTACACAATTGCTTTATTATGTGAAGCTGTAACTAAAATCTTTTCTGGACTTTTCAGCCAAAAAGGGGGCTTCTTCTGAAACAATTAATTCTTGTAGATGGGCCGGAGTAGAAAAATTGATTCCAGCTGAAAGGAAAACTGGCCCTTTTCTTCTTCCTTGACAGGGAGATCCAGGCCCAGGAGCCACAGAAACTACCTGCGCAGATTTTCAGGATTGAAAGCACATTGGCATTTGCCAGCATTTCAGCAAGGTGTATGCAATGACAGAAGGTTAATTTCTTATTTTTTGAGAGAAACACAAGCAAGAAAACCCAGGCTATATGCTCAAGAGTGTTAGAAAGCAGGTTCTTTCAAGCCTTTAAACCTTTGCGTCAGGGCAGCTGCCTCTGTGTGAGCTTTTATTGTCCTTAGTACATCTATCTGTCTGTCTTAGAACTCACTGCATTGTGGACTGTGTGATCTATGCTTCTCACCCCTACTGTGCACTAAGCTGTCTTAAGTTGCATCTGTGATGCCTTGCACAAGTCTTAACACATAATAGATGCTCAGTAAAAGTTTGCTAATGTGAAGGAGCAACAATTTAGTGTAAATCTAGGGACAGCATTTCTGTTACTTTGGAATAAACAAGGAATACTCAAACTTATTTGTTTTTTTTTTTTCTTTGTTTAATTTCCTTGGTTTGTCTGTTTTAAGCTTCCAATAACCAGAGATAACTTTTGGCCCTCAAGGGTGTCATGCTGGAGCATGAGCCATTCTCTATCACCTCCATGTGGTTTTTAAGGCCAAGCATAGGGTTCAATGAAAGAGAATCAATGGAACTCACAGGACATTTTTAGGATGTCAAAATGGAAGAACCCTGCAGTAGTAAACTTCCAATAGTAGTTAAATCCAGTAGTTAACCTTAGTCACACAATTTGACAACAAATGCAACGTATTCCACAGGTTTCCATCAACTTCATGACTCTCCTTCATTGTTAAAGAGGGTGGTTGACAAGGGGATGGTGGAGTGGTATGTGTGGGGAGGAAGACAGATCTTCAAAATCACATAGCCTGTATGTTAATAAAATACATGCCCAAAGCTCAGCACTGTGACTGGCTCATAATAAATTCATAAGAAATGGGCATTAAGATAATCAACAGCAAATGCCCAGTGTGAGCACCATTGTAAACTGCTAGATAAGAAACAAAGAGAGAAAGATCAGTGATAAACCCAAGGACAGCTGGTGAGCACTGGACAAAGTTAAGGATGAACAAAAAACGTAAGAGAATACAGAGAATAGATGGATATTTAGTATGGAGACACCACGTGACACTGAAGGAGTGCGAGAGGCACATGGCCTGCTTGGAGAATGGAAAGGACTTTGAGAGTCACTGAACTTCAGGTTGGCCTAAGTGTGATGGGTGGTCTAGCTCAAAAGATATGCCAAGTTCTTCTCGTGGCTTTCTATGCAAACTACAGTCCCTTATGAAAAAGTCAAGCCAAAAAGTTAATGGTTTCTTTTTTGTTTCCTATTTAAAAGTGCCTATTCCTGAAGACTTAGTCTTCTCCACCAGAAGAAACACTGACACGTAATACCCAAGAGTTCTAAAACCAATGTTCAATGGGACTTTTGCATATGTAAAGCAATACCAGTCTGTTGGCTCTCCCTTTCTATTTAGTAAGCAGATTGGCTTTCTATCTAACAGTGTCTAACAGTGTTCTGTGTTGTAATGGTTTTTGTAAGGAATTAACTGGTGCTTGCCTCTAAGCAGTCCTGGAGTCCTGAAGTTATAAACCTGCTGCATAGGCCATTTTCCTCCCAGAGATTCATGATGCATGTTCACAGATAAAAGGATCTGAGCATCCAGCAATCGAAAAACCCATTTGTCTATATTTCATCCCAAATCTCAAACATTGTGTTTGTCATTGAAACTCTGTGGGCTGTGTGTGTGTGTGTGTGTGTGTGTGTGTGTGTGTGTGTGTGTACAAGCATGCATGCACATGTATTTAGAATACCCATTTTCATCCCAAAGAATTCCTCAGCTGTTGGCATTGTAAAACTAAGTACAACCCCTTGATTTGTACTCCAAGGAAAGAATTATGGGAAAGACACTCCCCTAGTGAGTACAGAGCAGCTTACTGACCCCACCCAATAGTACTTCAGACCATCCTGGGATCTGCTGAATTCACTCATTCTACCATCTCCAATATTTCTCTGCCTGGATATTTGCCCATATTGAATGGATGGGAAAACACTTGCCTTGTACTGTTCTCAGATGCTGTTGGTCAGAGTCCGAAATCTTGCTTCCCACCAAGGTCTTCAGCTCTGTACAGTCTGATTCACTTGTGGCCTTGAGAGTATGATGCAAATACATTGATGTATGGGTATTGGGTGTTTAACATCAGAACTCCCCAAGGTGAGGAAGATGATGGTGAAGGCCACCTCAGTGGTGCCAAAGTTATATGAGAAGAAGGTAAATTCCCTCAGAGATTCCACTCCTGCCTAAGTGGTGCAGCTGATTCAAGGCAAGTGGAGTATGACTTGTATTTATATATAAATATATATGCATATATATCAACATATATACATATATTTTCTTGCTGCTGATTCCCCAATAGTCAATATTTACTCATTCCTATCAAGGAACTCTTACCTAGTTTGAGAGGAAGGGAAAAATCACTGAAAATCTCTGTGATAGTCTGCCACTGTTACTATATTTAAATACCTGAGACAAATTGCTGTATTAAGAAAAGAGGTTTATTTACTATGTCATTCTGGAGGCTCTAGGGTTTAGAGCCAGCATCATCTAGACTCTGGTGAGGACCTGGTGACAAATGGCATTGTAATGGCTGGCATCTTGAAAGAATTAGAGATGCCTGACAAGGAAAGTTGGGGAGCCATGCTCAGGGAGTTGAGTCTTGTTTTTTTATAGTAATGCTCCTAAGAGACCAACTAGATCCCCACAAAACTACCTTAATTACATCCAATATGCCCATCATTTGGATTCCTTTTCAATATGTTGGACCTCTGAAAAGCCTCACCACTTCTCAACCTTGCCACACAGGGACCAAGCTTCCCATGCCCACAGCCTTGGAGACACATTGAACCCATAATAAGTTCTAGTAATGTCTTCCTGGGAAGAATGAAGAGATTATTGACAAGCCAATGAGAGTTAGGGTAAATTTAGAGACACGAGACTAGGTATGTCAGAAGAGAACACGTTTGTAATCATGGAAAACAGTCAAATGGCCAGGTATAAAAAACAAAATCAAAAACAGAAAGCACACCTTTATATAACATGACTCAAATATAAAATTAAAAACTGGAATGCATTTCAAAGTCCTTGTTTGATTTTGAGAAGCTCAGTGAGCATCTCTACATGTGCCTTTTGGACTCCACTGCATCATCAGTAGATACCCATTGGTTCTTCTCATCAGGAGACTGGTATGGGGAAGAATGAGTCAAGGGCCATGAAGAGGAAACCTGGGGCAGTGAAGCCAATGCTCTATGAGCTGCGAGCCTGCGGATTTTAGGTCAGCAAAATCAGGACATGTAGCTCCAGCTGCAGCTGCTAAGCCACAAAAGCACACATAGAGTTTCCTTGGCTCAGTTGATTCGCAGCCTCCAATCTGCAGAAGAGAAGTTTTCATAGGGGAACCTTCTTCTTCTCCAATTCCTGCCTTTTCACAGTGGCAGGATAGAAAAGGTCTTACTCCGTAACGCTACTTGGAATCGGTAATATGCAAAGGATCTGTGAAATCAATCTCCATTATTTCAAAGGATGCTGCATAGTAAAAATAATGCATAGTAAGAACACTGTAATAAAATGACTGCTTAATCTGTGATTATCCAAGACAACCAGACAGATACTTCTTCCTTATTCTGTATAGGATCTGCGCACTGGCACGTAAACTGTGTGCACCACAGGGATGCTCCCTGTGGTAGAAATTGAATTCTAAGGTGTCACAGGGACAAATATTCTGAGTGTCAGATACCTCGGGCCTTAAGGTCATTAGTAATGTTTTCTTACTCTCACCTCCTGGATTCATATGGGTTCTGCATTTTTATCATCTCAGTATCACCTTTATTAAAAAATAAGCCTCTCTTAAAACATTTGAAGATGAGTGGGACAGTGGCACCGTGTTCTGTTTTAATTTTAAAAAGTTAGGCTGATCATTATCAAACGGCAGGATGCCCACATTCTGCACCTCGCCCTGCCTCCCCCCCCCCCCCCCCCCCCCGTTTGCCCCTCTGCCGCCCCTTGCTAATAGCAGTCAGCCTTGTTTGGCTGGAGCTTGGCAAACCTCACCAATGTTTTTGCCGCTCTATATTTCAGCCATGACTCTTGTCATATTTTGAAGAGTCCCTTGCACCTGGCCAACCACCATGCATGCCAAGTTCTAGCCCATTGAGATTTTAAAAGGATTCAAATCGATTGGCCTATGAAATTAAGAATGCATAAAAAAAGACAGAAGCTCGGGGAGGTGAGACAGTCATGTAGCATTTCCTCCAACAGTTGAACATAAAATAAATGGTACTCTGAACGGTAGCATTTACCTTCCCATGGTTTTAAGAACAGAAGCGCTGTATTTTGTTGTTATGGGCACAGAATGGAAAAGAAAACCCAGCTGATCACATGTGCTGTGACACAAAAGGGAATGCATTTTTTTTTCTCTTGGGATCACATAGGAAAATGTGAATGTTTTCATTAGTGATAGGAAAGCTTCAAGTTAGTTGGGAGAAATATCATTTGCTATTGGATAGCCAGTTATTAGTTACCTTATGTATATAATCCTTTTTAGGTCCTCCTTTGCTCCAGAGGTTATTGCTTCCATTGCAATTAGCCCTCACATCTCTCAGCTCTTCTTGGATGCTCTCTGCTCAACCAGGGAGAAGATAGGCAGAGAAAGGTTATGTATGTGTCGATCCATCAACAAAACTCTTAAGATGGCTGAAGCAGGCACCTGGAATCGCCATGTAACTGAGAGCCAGTTGCATCCACCTAAATTAAACGAATCCCAACATGTCAAATGTCTGGAATTTGCAGCCAAATCATACTGGTAGTATGGAGGGGTGGGGGTGGCAGGGAGATGACTTAGTCAGTAAAGTACCTGTCACGCAAGCAGGAGGAACTGAGTTTGAATCCCCAGCACTCCTTTTAAAAATTTGGACATGGTAGCAGATATCTGTAACCCTGATACCAGGAAGGAGGGTAGGAGAGCAGAGGGAGAGAAAGAAATTTCTACAGAGTTTGCTTGCTGGTCATTTTAGTCTAGCCAACTGGTGCACTCCAGGGGAAGGACCCTATCTCAAAAAAAAAAAAAAAAAAAAAAAAAAGTGGAGAGTAATTGAGGAAGACACGGTGGTTGACACACGTCTATGCATACAAACATAAGTTGATATTTAAAAATCTAAAAATAAGCACTATGGAGATTTCAATGAGTGAGGAAAGGTCTAGCTACATAGGGCCTGAGGTTCTGGATTTGCAGCAAGTTTTCAGTGTTGCTGCCCTGTCAGGAGGCAGGTGCTGCTGGTCCAGGCTAAACACAGGGAATGTCCAGGTTTGAGAAGATTCATTGGACTCCATTCTTTCCCTGGAATGTAGCACCATGACACAAACATGTTAGTGTCATGTAAAACTAGGAAACTGGAAAGTCACAGCCTGAGAGCCAGATAAGAGAGGACAAGGGGGGGGGGGAGAGACAGAGACAGAGACAGAGACAGAGAGAGAAGAAGGAGGAGGAGGAGGAAGAGGAGGAGGAGGAGGAGGAGGAGGAGGAGGAGGAGGAAGAGAGAAGAGAGGTGGGGAAAGGAGAGGAGAGAGATGGGAAACATGCGCGTGTGCACACACAAAAGACAGAAACAGAGACAGAAAGAGGGAGGGAGAGAGACTGTGCAATCCTGACTGACCTAGAACTCACTGTGTAGAATAGACAGGCCTCCAACTACAGATGATCCTCCTTCTACCTCTAAGTGTTAGAGTTAGAGGTGTAGTCCCCACACAACCAAGCATGCCCCAGTTAAATCATGGAAGTAAGATATGAAACACATAATAAAAATGAGATAGCCAATTGGCATTGAAGGACTAATCTCACACACTCAAAAGTCCCAGCTCATAAGGGCATCACCTCCAATAATTCAATTCCATTGATAAATGCTTTGATCTAATTCTATTATATATATATATATATATATATATATATATATATATATATATACATACATATTAAAATCGTTATGTATAATTTTATTGGGGGCAGGTGCCAATCTACTTAGTAAAAATGAAATACAAGGCTTTCTATTGAAAAAAGTAAACTGGTTGAAAAATAAAAATTTGTCTTTCTCCTTGAGTAATGACAGAGCACCTGTGATGTGTAACTGTTTGCAGAGTTAAGGTGGGGTTAGGCGGCTGACAAACCACTGTAATTGGGAAAATCTACCTTTGAGTCTTAAAGACACTTTGTCCAATTATATGGAAACATTTGAACAGACTAAGCTATTGGAATGATGCCCTTTGACTTTTTAAAGATTTGTTTAAATAAGACACGGTTTAATATTTTTCTGATCGATACAATGTAGAATACATTCTGAATGGTATTCACATCTTAGTCTACAAAAATACAAGAAGGATCCTTTTTTTTTTTTTTTTAAATTAAACATTCCTCCCCAAACAATAGTACAAGTACTATTTCTGGGCTCACATCTCTCAGCACCTGCCTGCCCTCAGAGAAAAGTTGATCATCATGCATGCCAGCCTGCTAGCCACACCAGCTACAAGAGCCTCTCTCCCATACTGCTCTCTCTCTCTCTCTCTCTCTCTCTCTCTCTCTCTCTCTCTCTCTCTTCACTTCTATATCAGCCAAGCCAAGTCAGATGCTCTCATTTATTATAAACTCATTTTGTCTTCAGAAAAAAATGAGAAGAAAGGATTAATGAATAAAGCTTACGTAGAATAGTATTGCTGTGTCTCATTTTACTTTTTATCCCATTCCTGCTTTTACATCACAAGTTCAGCTTTTAACAAAGCTTCGATATGGAGATGCTACACAGAGTTGGACTTCATCTCAGACACACATAGATGCATCTGAGGTAAAATCCTGGACATGGTCTTCACACATGCTGGGCCAGAGCGGTCTTGGGTCGGGTAATTAATGTTATATTTTTATTCCTGCATTGGATCTAGAGACTAAGATGGATTTATTTTTGTAGTGTCTGTATGGGATACTGTGTCCATGTCTTGCTTTGGGTTTTTCTGCATATAAGCTCATAGAAGGGATGACATCCGCTTAAGAGATAACTTCTGGAACCTAAGAAAAATATTTGAAATGTGAAAAAAAAGGGGGGGTGGGGAGAGAGAGCATAAATCCAAGTGGGGAATCAGCTGCTGGAGCAACAGTCTTCTGGAGCTGATGAGCTCATCAGCTGGTACCCTGGTGAGACATCAGGCTTTACCTTCAAGGAGACTGGCAGAAGAACTATGAAGGACGTTAGACAGGCTTTTTGGTTCGTTTCAAGACGGTAAAAGCTTGAACTGACTTTGAATATTTAAAATTATATATATATATATACACACATATATATATATATATATATATATATATACACACATATATATATCCCTAGGAAAGTGGTTTTCAATCCTTCTGCACGTCACCCAAACTTCCCCCTTCCGTAGCCTTTCAAATGAATTCCCACCTTTAAAGAGCAATGTTTTTGTGTTTTTGTAAATGCCGTGGTTTTTCACACTGCTGCCAAAGAATCTAGATCTGAGGGGTGCTTTCTCACAAACAGAGATAAACAGCTGGGTTTGGCAGTGTCACGGGGAGCCAGCAGTGTCACTGCAAATTGTTCCAATGTTATTTTTACAAGTGATATGTTTATTTTTGTCATCAGTTCGAGATTTGGTCTATGAGTCCCAGCTGAGAATCCTGAGCACTTCCTCAGTTCCCAAGAAATGGAGAACACCTGGCAAAAGATTCCCTGAATGAAGAAGGGAAAAAAAATCTAAACTCTCACCCCAAACACACGCACCAGCAAGACGCCTGAGAACCGCGGCTCCAATTCTAGTCTGAGAACAAACAAACAATTACCAGTCGAATAGAATATTTCTGTCTGATCCTCCTTCACCTCCAGTCTTTGGTTTAAAACCAGCAGATAAAGAAATAAACATTCCCAAAAAGCACCCTGCAAGCCATTAAGATCTCCAAAGTAAATAAAAAGTGGTACTGCCAAGCATGAATTGCAGCCGCCGAAATTCCAGGGAGAGTCCTGATTTTAGCACCATTGTACCAAATTTGTCATTTAGGGAAGCTCCTGTTCCCTTTATTGAGTTGCACTGTAGCGAACAATTTCTGCCTGCATCCCTCGTGTGTCCTTCTGGTTTATTATCTTTCACTGCGAATTGAGCCTCTACAATCAGTTTCACCAGAAGCCTAATTTCACTCACTGCTTATACATATGAGGAGACCCCCCCCCCCCGTCCCTGCCCTCCCCCTCTCCCAATGTTCTTATCAAATGAAGAATTGTGGATAAGGGTTAGGTGCAGATAAACATGAGTGTAGCACTTCCAGAAAGGTCGTGACCCCCCCATAAGGTGCTTCTTGTTATGCCTGACCTTCAGATTTTCATCATCAGCCCGCCTGACAACTTAATAATGCAGAGGAGCAGGATTCATTTCGCCCCTCTGAGAAAGCCTGCACGGGACGCCCTTTTCCCTGATTATTTCCCTGCACTCCCGGCTGCCCTTTATAAGCCAACCAGAACTCCATCAATCATGCGCCTCTCTTCCCTCGCCTCCTCAGCCCCCAGCTCCAAAGGCTCTAAAGCTGTCCTGTTCCTTTTGTCTGGGGCTGGAGTGTGTATACAGAGATTCCCTGCAAACGGGGTGAAAAGCACCTTTAGCAAATACTTGCTCCCTTTCCTGCCTTGGCTCATACCTCCTATGTGGAGCCTGTGCATGCCTTCCTCTGGCTCTTCTCTTTTCTTCCCTCCCCCTTCCTGCCCTTCCCTTCCCTGCCCTGCCCTTCTTTCCTTCCTTCCTTCTTCCCTACCTGCCTCCATCCCTTTCTTCCTCTTATCCTTCCACACCTTCCCTCTCCATTTTCACAAATGCTTTGAGGAGTCTTCTTCCTTTCTCTGCATCAAGGCGCAACATCTCTTTTGAGGAGCTCTGAGGAGTGAGGAATGCTTGCTTTTAAATAACCTGGATGTACATTAGACTTATTCTAGTTTTCAGTGTGGTTCCCTCCTGATTGTGGAGATTGTTATCATTAGTGGATTTAACGTTCTGGAAGTAGGGAAGGCGAGAAATGTGTTTTATACCTTCTTTACCTGCAGGATTTCCCCACCTTGCATATAAGGCAAAGAGAGAAAAGCAGGATCGAGGTAGACATGATGGACAGAGAAGACATACTGCTTGAGGGTGCCACAAGGCGTGTTCCTTTTCTTGGTGAGAGTAAAAGCAATATGCAGAAGGTGTTTGGGAAGAGGACATGTGCTCATAGAAGATGGTTTTAAAATTTGTAATCAGGATCTAATAGCTATACAAACTTATTCTACAAAATGCTCTCCACCATGGACTTTGTCTTCTAGGCTGCTGGGATGGCATAGTCAGATCCTGGCAGTGGAGCCAAGTGTGCCTGCTGCCAGGAGGGACCATGGCCTGTGACAGCTGCTTTGCCCTCCTGAAGAGGGACAGCAGCTCTCTGTGGGCCTGTAGCTCAGCTGGATGAGGATATGCCAGCCCAGCCAGCCAGTGGACACTCTTCACAGGCTGCTAGGAAGACAAGGAGTACTCTGCTCAGCTGGAATAATGGCAAATGGTTAGACCAGCTTCTAGAACACTGTGATGGACTGGGAAAAAAATTCTTGTAAGAGAGAAAAAGGAAAAGGATATGACATGGAAAATACCACAGAATCTCTTGGGGGCCAAATATCTGCTAAAAAAAATAAATAAATAAAAGGAATCTTTAATCATCTTTGACAACACTCAATGCTAAGAAGTAAATACAGAAAATGTACCACGTCACATCTCTGACTGAAGCTATGCATCTATCCTTAATGTCTCTCCAAATTCAAAACTTTATGTGAAAATAGGGGAGACATTAATCATATTTTCTCCTCCTTTTGTGAGTTACAGTCACCCACCAGTAACTCAAGGACTTGGTAAGACTCCACAATGCCCACAGCCTGCTATTAACTGCAGACATGAACTAAATCAGTAGGGAAAATAAATGAAGGCTTCTGGCTTAAATACTTTAAATACTAATTTCTAGAAATAAATTGAATTAGTTTTGAAAGATACACCTTAAATATTTAGTATATGTATAATTCTTAATGTTATATTATTTATTCATATTTACATTTTTGCTTTCAGATTTATTTATAATTATATGATTTGTTTGTTTTGTTTTGTTTTGTTTTATTTTATTTTGTTTTGTTTTGAGCTGAGGATCGAACCTAGGGCCTGGAGCTTGCTAGGCAAGCACTCCACCACTGAGCTAAATCCCCAACCCCTGTATATGTGTGGTATCTCTGTGTGGATATGTGGATGTGTGAATCTAGGCCCACAGAATCCAAAGGAGAGGTCAGATCCCCTGGGGCTAGAGTTAAGTGAGCCACATGACCTGAATGCAGAGAACCAAAGTTGGGTCCTCTGGAAGAGTAGCAAGCAATCTTAACCACTGAACCATTTCTCCAGGCCCAGATAGTAATGCCTTTTTTTAAAATAAAGAATAGAAGCTAGAGAGCTGGCTCAGTGGTTAAGAGCACTGGCTATTCTTCCAGAGGGTCTAGGTTTGATTCCCAGCATCCTTGTGGTAGTTCACAAGCATCTGGAATGCCAATCCTACAGGATCTGAAGCTCTCATTTTGCTTCCACAGGTACTAACCATGTACAAGGTACACAGACATACATATGGGCAAACATCTATTAACATACAAATGAAATATATATGTATGTATACATATATATTTCAAAACAATAAAAAGATAAAGGAATCATTGTAATTGTAACACAGATCACTCCAGAAACCCAGAGATGAAAACCAAAATACCACTAGCAAAACACCTTTATTTGCAGACAGTGGAGACGTGGATTTGTTCCATGAGTTTGAAGAACACCTGCTGGAGTTCCCAGATTATTTTGTACTGGGATGAAGATTGTACAGAGGATGTGTGCTTAGAAATAAAGACCATTCGTTAATAAAGGAAAAGGACTTCTGAGATGGCAGTGGGCTGTTGTGCTGGGGAAAGGCATTCTTACGTCCCTGGGTCACAAAACTCATGAACCTTATAGGCCAGTGACCGAGCACTTGACTCACCTGTGTTCATACATGCTGAGCTTTTCTTATATTGGAAGCCCAGGTAGGGAAGGATTGCCTGTCTTATTGTCAGCTGACTTCTCTGATGCGTCATCCCTGGTGCTGTGGTCTCCAGACTCTACCCTGTAACAGGATGATCATCAATGGATTCCATCACCAGGAATGCAAGTGAAGGCCCCTAGGGGTAGACAAGTATATGTGTGCTTTCAGGGGAGAGGCCAAAACTAAACATTAGTTAAAACTATGGATGAATAGCAATATGGAATGAGAAGGGACATTGAGAGGAAACTGTCCACACCATTGGAGCTAAAGAATTTATGGAGGGAAAAGGGGCTGTCTATGAGTCAAAGGAAAGTTAAGAAGTATCATGAAATTGATTAAATGTTCATCTGCTTTCTTTATACATATCCAGATCACCCCAGTATTTGTTTTTAGGGCAAGGGCTTTGAGATCTATTACATCCAGAACACTAAGTGCTATGGTTAATCTTGTCAATTTGAACAGATTTAGAATTGCTGTGGAAACTGACCTCGTAGGCTCTGTAAGGGCATTTCAAAGGGGTTTAACAGCCATAATAAGACACATCCTGAATAAGGACAGCTGAGACACCAGGCACTGGGATCTCAGGTGAATAGAAATGGGTTACTTTTAAGGAAAGAGCTCCAGTGTTTATCTCTCTGCTTCCAGTGGACACAATCTGTCAGCTGCATCACATTATAACCATCACACCTTCTCCACTATGTGGACTATGTTCTCCCTAACCAAATCTCAGTGTCAGGCATGGGAAACCTTTGTACAGGTTGTTGGTCAGGGAGGCTACATCAAGGCACCAACAACAACACAAGCTATTGCTATTGCCCTTGGTTTCCCACCACAGCTGGATGGTAAGACCCTATTTTTGAGGACACCATTCACTTTGCCTTCAGGAGGTTAAGATTTCATTCTCTCTGGGTCCCTTACAAAGGAGGTGGAGCCACGTGACCCAGGCTCTGCCCATTAGGAACCGCCCCCCACCCCAGGACTCTTCCCATTGGGTCAAAGTAATGTGAAAGAAATAAACTGATTGGCTGTTGGACTGCCTGCTGAGAGCAGTGCTGCTGAGTCTGAGGTTTGAACACCTGGGATCCACCCTCAGACTGTGGAGCCTTGGTTCTGTGACAAATAGAAGTGTGAGATTCTTACAGGAATGGTCCCACAGAACTACCTTAAGGCCTTTAACCCCGTTTTCAGCACCCCCTACCCCTAACAAGTGAACTGTTTAGGATAAAACCATCTTCTATTAAGACAGTCCCATGGCTTCTGGGTTTTGTCTTAGTATTGTTTTGGAGAGTTTTTGTTCTTTTTGGGGGGCCCTTGCCACCCAGCTCCCAAACAATTTATGCACGGATGCTTATTATTACTTATGAATGCCCAGCCTGAGCTTGACTTAGTTTCTAGCCAGCTTTCTTTAAATGAACCCATCTATCTTTTGCCTCTTGGCTTTTCCCATTCTCTAACTTCTGTAAATCTTGTTCTTATTCCGTGGCTTGCTGTGTAGCTGGGTGGCTGGCCCCTGGAGTGCTCCTCCTTCTCTGGCTCCCAGATCTTCACACTCTCCTCCCAATTTTCTCCCTCTTAATATATACTCTCCGCTTGCCAGCCCCACCCATCCTTCTCCTGTTTTGCTATAGGCCAGTTCTTTATTAAACCATCAGGTGTTTTACATAGGCACAGTAACACAGCTTCACAGAGTTAAACAAATGCATTGTAAACGAAAGTATCCCACCTTAAAATATTCTACTACAACTTAATGTCTACTTAATCTTAGAACCTAAATATTCAAAGCTGGCCTTCATAGTTGGCACCAAGATGAGTTGTTTCCATACCAGTTTTCCCTTTTAAATTCCTTGTGGAACATTGAGTCCAATGATGTGATTGCTTTGTAGACTCTTGAATGATGTAGAACGTTCTGGAAAGACTAACAACTTCGTGTCAGAATGACAATATACAAAATATCATCTTTTTGAAAATCATATATTTTGTGCATATGTTTGTGTGCATTTGCTGTGTGCCTGTGTGCAGTTGTATTGACTGTGTGTCTATATGCCCATACATTGGCTATATGTCTGTGTGCAGGTATGTTCACCTGTGTGTGTAGGCAAGAGGTCAATTTTATGTCTCTTGCTCTAGAACTCTCTTCATTATTTTTAGAGACAAGGTCTCAGATCACTTTTTGGTTGGACTGGTTGTCCGGGCAGCCCCTGGTATCCACCTGTCTCAATACTCCCTCTCTGAAATGCTGCGGTGCTAGGTGCACACCTCTGTGATGGGCTTTCACATGGGTGATGAGGACCTGAACTCTGGGCCAGATGTTTTCACAGAAAACATTTTAGCCTCTGAACCATCTCCCCAACCTCAGAGAATCACCTGACTGTGTCCTTGCTAACATTTGATACTAATACCAAAAAGCTTTTATTAATAGGCAAAGAGATGTTCTTACTTTGTATCTTAATTTATCTTTTTGATTTCTGAGGACACTAGTTTCATGTGTTTGTCAGCTTTATATTTCTTTTGTGATTATCTGTAACTTAGCCCTATGGTCACTAGGATGATAGAGTTTCCTTATTAATGTATAAACATTCTTCAAAATTAAGATCTATAACATTTGTGATATATGCTGCCAGATAGTTAATGATTTGTTTTTGAAGCTTTAATTCTTGTTCTAGTGGTTTTAATACGTTGATGTTTGAAACATTCATGGTGATCTAATCCACTGACATTTTGACTGATCTTTAATATCCAACTATCTAGAGAACTTGCCCACTCTAGATATCAAATGAGCACGCACTCTGCTTCTGCAGATGGATGTTACTCATCTCACAGTAATGCTGCATACAATGTGTATGGTAAAACTGCAGAACTGAGGAGAGGTCCATCACTGTGAAAGAGCTAGTTAGTGGGTGCTGAAAAAGCCACACAAGGGCATAGGGGGCTCTCTGGATACCAGAAAGGTCATTAATTAGGACCCATAAATCATTTCACTGCTTTAGGTTAATTATGGAATAGATGCTGTCAGCATGGATACCCATCACTGAATTCCATTTCTGGATATATTTTGCCCCAAAGACAATACATATGACTAGATTTTCCCCAAAGTCTTCAATTTTTCTGAAATCAAACATGGATAAAAATGACCCATAAAGCGTTGACCCTAGAATAAAAATTGCCCTAAAGAACCCAATCCATCTTCTAAAACTTCACCCACTCCAGCCCATCTTTTATCCCTCAGCAACATGATCTAGGTACATATTGATTTGTTACATATTGAGCCTGTTACAAATTCCGTTGTCTACAAGATCATTAGACGACCTAGAACCTACCTGCATCAAATGGTGAGGGTCTAGGGGATAGAGGTCCTGCAGACCTTTATAATTGAATCAGTGCTTTCCCTTCAACCTGTATATAATTCAAAGACTCATCTTTTCTTTGCCAGATGGATAGAAGTCTATATGCACAGAGGTTTAGGAAAGAGGCACTCTCCTAGTGTCCAGGAATTCTGTCATTACCCTTGTAGGAGAGTTAAGGGAATTAAGAATGAGGAGATTATAGCAACAAAGGGATAGGTTTAGCATCACCTAGTGAAAATTTTTGCTTAAGCTATGGGTGATGAAAACAGGGATTAAGTGGATGAGAGTCAGGAGGAAAATTTCCTCCTTTAATTTGATTTTTCAAATTTTTACCAGGAAGAACTTGGCATTTGAAGTAGGATAGGATATTTGGGGACTAAAATAATGCTTCATGGCCTGACCAGGAAAGCTAACATCTCAGTCTGGGTATCCCAGTGAGGGAGTATGGACACCTGTGTAGAATTCTCAGAAGGCAGTATCACATCACAGCTGTACTTACCTCCAATCTTTCAACCCATCTGCTCATAGCACTTCCTACCAAGTAAATACATGTCCAAGCTTCCTGTTCAAATGCCCACAAAACACTGACTTTATTCGATAGTTTTCCTTCTGGCAACTTCTTCAGCATATGGATGCATTGAAATGGACAAATCATCACTCTAGCAGACCTTAGGAACCCTTGAGACCTGTCTTAGAGTATGTATTGCTGTGAGGATACATCATGACCACAACAACTCTAATAAAGGGGAACGTTTAATTGGATGGCTTATATTTTCTTAGGTTTTGTCTATTATCAACATGGTGCGGCATGGTGGCATGCAGGCAAACATGGTGCTGGAGAAGTAGCCAAGTGTCCTACATGTTTACTTGCAAGCAACAGGAAGTGGTCTATCTCACTGGATGTGACTTGAGCGTATGAGACCTCAAAGCCCACCTCCACAGTGACACATTTCCTCCAACAAAACCACACCTACTTCAACAAGGCTGTACCTCCTAATAATGCCACTCCCTTTGGGGGCCATTTTCTTTCAAACCACCACAAGACCACTGTTTCCATCATGGAGAGGGGACACAGATCTTGAGGAAACTTGTTCACTTCTATATCAGCTTCTGGGATACAGGGCCTCCTGAGTTAGTACACATCCATTCAGTATTTTGTCTAGAGCAGGTGTTCTCAACCTGTGGACATGACCCCTTTGTGGTGAACAATCCTTTCACAGGGGTCACAAATCAGATATCCCACATATCAGATATTTACATTGCAATTCATAACAGAGGCAAAATTATAGTTATGAAGTAGCAACAAAAATCATTTTATGTTTTTTCTGGGGGGATCACCACAATGTGAGAAACTGTATTAAAGCAACACAGCATTTGGAAGGTTGAAAACCACTGACTGCTCTGGGGGAATATGCCATTGCCAGGAATAGAATCCAATGAGAAACTATTGAGAATGCTTTACTGTGTGAATACACAAGTGCATCATACAGTTCCTCTGCTTAGGAACACAGCCTTATACATAAACAAAAAGCCTACAAAAAAACCTTAGTGTGAGTGAACTGTTGAGGCTAAATCTCATCATATACAAATTTCTTAGCCCTTTGAGGAGTAGTATCATAAGCTTTCTTCTTTCCAGAGTTACTTTGGGTTAGGATAAGAATGCTTTTAATCCTTCCAGATGTTAAAAGACATAATCAAATGCCATCAAAATTTATATTTCCTTCTCTTACTTTCTATGCTTTAACTTTGACCAACCTGGAAATGCCAAAGTTCAGAATCCTCTCTGCTTTGTAAGAGTTAATTTAGTGAAATTTTAAAAAGGGCAAAAATCCCCAGCCTCTTATTTTGAAATGAAGGGCTTTCCTTGCATGAGTGTATGCTGGTAAATGTGAAATAGAGGCAGGTTTTTGACCAGTCTGACCGGATTTGGTTGAAAGGAAAATCCCAGGGAAAGTGAAGGCTTTTCTCTTTTTCTCTTCTCAAACACTGAGTTACAAGTGCTTTCTAGGTGCCCAGTGAGGCCTTGACCTCAATAATTCTAGTCTCTAGCTAGACAGAGGCACTCCTTGGCTAGGAATCAATAGAGAAGGCTGACTAAATTAGGATGCAAAAATATTTAACTGGCATATATTACAGAGAAGAGTTTGTTCATATTCTGAAATATGGAGTCGTGCCATTGATATTCATTTCTAAATAAATCTGATTCTTTTTATTGGGAAGAGCAGGTTATTTTGGTAACTCAAGCGGGATGACCTAATTAAAACTAGCTATAAAAATTCAGCATGCTGTGTGGTACTTTACCTGTCTAAAGTAAACACAGACAAGCACAATTTATTTTACTGGAGCATCCTTCATGCAAAATTACTAGTGAGTATATCACAACCAATTACAGACCACTGTATATGCAAATGATTACTCCTTCAATTATTTATAGAGAGCCATCAGTGTACACAGCCCTTTATAGAGCATCAAACATGGACGACAAGGGCTACGAATGAGGAGATCTGAATAACAGAGTATTCATGGTTAGGTGACAGACAGATGAAATGAGTTTTTTTTTTTCTGCAGGCAGCTGAAGAAGGAAATGAAAAAAAAAAAAAAAAACCTTCCAACTTAGCTTGTGAGGAAAGTGAACAGAACTCACTCACCTGATCAATGGAGTACCCTGAAAACCTGAAGGCAAAGCCCACAGTCCCTTCCTCCAGCCCCCCTCTCCCACTCCAGTATTATAATATCATGTTATATCCTAGGCATGGCTTTAGTTTCAGTTCTAAACACAGACAAGTTTATGAAGCCCAGAATTTAAGAGGCCCCCAACAAATGGAGATACAGTATTAGTAACATAGCTATCAGTATGTAAGTAGAGAATAAATATCCAGAATATCAAAAAACATTCAAAATTTATTAGAAAATCTCATGCTACCTGCCCCCTACTCAAAGGCAAATTACATGAAAAAAAAATCACTTAACAAGAAACACAAATATCCAGTTGTACAGATAAAAGTTGATTGACATACATCTTCAAGAACCAGGGAAATGTCAACATATGTAAAGTGCACTTTGCCAAAGGGAAAAAAGTTTATGATTTGATAATATATTAGCAATGAGAAAGGGAGATTAAAAACTCAAACATCTGGTTGAAATACATGTGTGGCTGATTTGGAGACTGGCTGTTTAAAGTTATATCTATTTTTGAAGTGACTATCTCGCATCTCAGCCATTTCTCTTTTTGTTGACCATCCAAGAAATATTCTCAGGCCTCCTGTGGAAAACATGTCTAACAACGTTTCAAAATGACTGTTGGATCCGTGGAAAGGGTTCTGTGTGATCGCTTAAGGGTGAATACAGTTTCACGTTTGCTGAGCCTCAGACAACTTTTCATTAGAGAGTAACGCTCACTGTACTGTGAACTTGCTAAGTAATGCTGGGTCAGTGTAGTTCAGCCGTATGTTCATCAATTCTTAACAAAATTTGCATTATACTAACTCAAGACATCAGTAATTAAGGAAACTCAGGAAAGGGAGAGCTAATAGGGAAACACTCTGCTAGCATAAGAACCTGTGAATTTGTAAGTCTAAAAAGTGGCTCTGAAAGAAAAATGCATTAATTATTTTAAAAAGCCAAAATTAGAAAAACTAAATATTATTTGAGATTGAGGTGTGGTGGTCACATCAGAAAGTAGAGGTGGATAAAATGAGCTAGAAAAGAGACAGGTGTGTGTGCACACATGATGTATAAGCTGACCAACAGGCCATAGTGACAAATATTTCTTGCTCTCTGTTTTTCTTTCTACTCTTTTGAAGTGCCTTTTCTACAATGAAAGAGGATGCTTCGAGCCAGCAAGGTGGTTCAGGAGCTAAGGGGCTTGTTGCCAAGCCTGACAATCTGGATTCTAGACCTAGAAACTGTATGGTAGAAGAAGAGAGCCAACTCCTGAAAGTTGTTCTCTGCTCTCCACATGTGCCCTGATATGTACACACATGCACATACCCGCCCCCCACACACACACTCATGCACACACACCACTAAATTATATATGTATATGCATTTTTTTAAGAAAAGTAAGCATTCTGGACTCTTCAATACCTTCTTTATGTGTCTTTCTTAATTCAATTCACCCTAAAGTCAGATATGTTAATGTCAATATTATTTTAATAGACATCATTTTTTTTGTCAACCAATTTCATTATTACTTGTAATAAATGAAAGTTCTGTTGAATAAAACTATAGCTAAATTTAGTCTGGGGAGTTTGAGAGTTTGCTTTGGCTTGATGTGGTGGCTTGCGTCTGTCGTCACAGCACTTTTGAGGCTGAGGCAAGAAGACGGTCCTCATTGCCAGGTGGGCAGTGCTACATCTTGAGTTTCAGGTCAGCCTGACTCCACATTGAGAGACTTTCCCCCACCAAAGCCAAAACTGAACTGAAAACAAAACCAAGACAAACAATCTTGTAAAAAGACTTTTTCTTGTTCAATTGCCCTAAGGAAATCTTTGAACAAAATCAAGAACAAAATGAGCTCATCTGTTATAACCCATAAACTTTCTATAATAAATTCTGATTGTCTTTCCTGACCCTGCGTGCACACATTCATAGCCAACTGGTCCACATTACCTAGGACTTGAGATGTTCTAATTACAACGAACTGCTTTGCTGTTTTTCTGCACCTTGTTTCCCCATTTGTTATCATTTTGGCTCACATACAACTCCCTGCACCCCACCCTCCACCCTACCCCCACCTCCTCACTTACAGTCTTAATTGCCTCTTACCCTCCATGTTTGTGTGTCTAACATCTTCAGGGCCACACAACAAAGCTTCCCAACAAACTGGATGGCACTTCGGCAAGATTCCTAACAATTTTTCAGGGAAATGATGGACAGTATATGGAGAGCCCTAAGATTAAAGTTCAAAGACTAATGGCACTTCTTCAATTTGGGGAATTCTGAGATAGTGAAGTTCATACACACTGGCCATTGTCAGCGGATATCTGAGAACTTTGGCATGGCACCAAAAGACTGTTGACAGATCTGGGCTGTTGCAAATTGACTTGGCATGGCTAGATCATCCCCCACATTAAAGAACCAGCATGTTGTCACTTTGGCAGTAAACATCTTATGCCGGACTCTGCAGCCATCAACAGGGAGGAAGTGACAGAGACACAGAGACATTCAGATTGACAAGCGGACAAATGCTGTCAAACATGGAACATCAGTTCCTCAGACTCAGGTTGGTTTACTGAGAAACGCTTTTTTTGCCCCCAATCCCACATAAACCTGCAGATATATCCCCCTATTACCACAGATTGGTATTTCAGTTTCTCTGGTAAAATTGACTTTAAAAGAAATAGAAAGCTGTGGTAGAGGGGAGAGAACTTTCAACTAAGACAGGTTTCCTGCCATGAGCTTAACTCTGTCCAGATGCACCCTGGTCTCCTAAGAGATTGGGAAGTAGTTGTAAGCAATAGGATGATGATGCCTTTGTCAGGCTCTTAATGTTCACGGGTGCTTAGACTTCAGTGGATAACAAAGAATTTTGTTAATTATTGATGTAAGTATCTGTAGATATTGGAGCTATGGAGCCTGCATGGGACCAAATTAGGTCCTCTGTATGTGGCGAACAGTAGTGTGGCTTGGTCTGTTTGGGGAGTCCCTGGCAGCAGGATCAGGATTTACCCCTAGTGCATGAGCTGGCTTTTTGGAGCCCATTATCTATGGTGAGACTTCCTGCTCAGCCTTGATGCAGCGGGGAAGGGCTTGGACCTGCCTCAACTGAATGTTGAATCCTTACCCTTTGGATGAATGGATGGCAGGTGGCGGTAGGGTGGGGGGAACTGGAGGAGAGATGGGAGAGGAAACTGTGGTTGGCATGTAAAATGAAAAATATTTAAATAAATAAAACTTTAAAAAATGAAAATATATGTAACAATGGACACTGGACTTCAGGGAATTTTAAAGATTAAATAAGTAAGGAAGGCTAGCTACTTCACCAAAAATTTGTTTATATTGAAATTTTTAACAGAATGCATTAAGAGTATAGATGCATGGTTTGAGAACTTTATTTTAAGTATTATGCTTTCTGAAATAGTGTAGTCATGGAATAACACAATAGCCTGGGGAAAATATTTTTTTCTATTTTTCATGGCTTCAAATCAAATGACACAGAAATCAAATCAATAGCAATAAAATTATTGAGAGTAGTCATTATGAAAATGAAGAATCTTGAACTTGAATCTTTCCTATTGAAAGTTCTGTATAGGAACACATGAATTTTATTTCCTCCTCATCTCCTATCTTGTCCCATTGGTAATCAGTACTAACAAAGTGAAATGTACTTCCAAGTCCTGTTAATTTTTTCAAAATTATTATATCATCTTAGAATTTCTTGAATCATATGTTATTCAGCTACATAGCCTCAATGAATAAATAGTGGAGAAATAAACAGTTAAATTAATGAATGCTTACCACTTTTCAATGGTAAAATGTGACAGGATTTTGCATCTTACTCACTTTTGTGTACTGACAAATGGAAGTACTGTCATACTGTAGTATAAAACACAGTGGGCCCACTTCTCATGAATGGTGACATTGATGTAGAAAGATGACTGGGCATCAATCCTAAACTGATTTCTTATGAGGGGAAAAATGAGAAAAGTAAACAAGGAAATGAGTAAGGAAGCTGACAGAAAGGGGCTAAAACAAGTAAACTAGTGAAAGAAAGGGAAAGATGGGTGGGAGAGGAGGAGAAACAGAGGACAAGAGTAGGAGACCTTGTGCGTCAGTGTTTAGTGAAGTCTTATTTACAGTAGCCTAGCTCCAGAACCACTCGGGGGGGGGGGGCTAACATCAGAGACAAAGAGGAAGAAAATGGGGTGTCTATACCCTTGCATTGGTTTTAGCCCCAAAGAACAAAGTTCTGTTGTCTTCCGGGAAGTGGATACAACTGGAGATAAGTGGTAAGTGTATTAAATGAGTTAAGTCATTCTCATAAAGACATCTAATACTCACATCATTGTTCTCATCTGGGAATCATATAAACGTACACACACACACACACACACACACACACACACACACACACATGCACACACACACGCTCATATGGCATGAAAGTAAAAGCAGAACTATCTAGAGAAACAAAAGAGAAGAGCAGGATGGGGCAGAGTGGAAATAGAGGTCGGGGGACAGTAGCACATGGAGGGCTATGCTGAAAGAACATTGCCTACTTCAAGAAAAAATGTGATCTAGTCCCATGCACACTGAAAAAAATTAAAAAAAAAAAACAAAAAAAAAAAAAACAGAACAATTTTGAAAGGGAGCCCCGAAGAGAAAGTCTCCTAATTAGAGAACATACCTAAGAGCAGGAAATTGGCCTCAGTGATCTCTCAAGCACATCTTTGCTTCCTTTCCTGTTTGCTTTAATTAATTGTACACAGCTTACTTCATACTTGTCCATACCATTTATTTCTCACCAGTTTTGTTTTATGTAGGTGGATGATTTTCCTGCATGTACATATGTGTACCATGTGTGTGTCTGGTGCCTATGGAGGCCAGAAAAGGACACCAGATACCCTGGAACTCAGTTACAGTAGTGAGCCACAGTGTGGGTATTGGGAATCAAACCCACAAACCGTGTCCTCTGCCAGAGCAGCAATGATCTTAACAACTGAACCCTCACTCCAGTCCCTCTTACCAGTTTAAATGTCATCTTCTTATCTAATCAGTATCTATTACATATACATACACATATAATAGATTGAATTAATTCTCTCTAAAATGCAGCTTAAAACTCAACATTGCTGACAACAATGATTTTGGTGGCTTTATTTCTTCCAATAAGTAAAAATATTGTCTGAGTCTTGTTACTGGTCCAGTTCATTCCATTGTTTTGCTCTTAATCTAGTAGTATACACATTGCTGAATCCAGCATAGAACCCCAATATGCCCCACACTATACCACATGTTAATTACATAATTTATTGAATACAGTGACTTGCAGCTAGCTATTACGAATTTATTCTCCTAAAATTTTACATCATTTTTCAATGTGTATTTTCTTCATTTATTCATTCCAAAAGTATGTGGCACATCTACACTGTGCTAAGAAACAATGACAAGCAAGGAAATAAACATAATTAATTACACAGAGTCTAACATCTAGTAAAAAAAGATCTGTAATTATAATAAAAATAAAATATACTGACTATACTAGCAGGGGAAAAAGATGACCTCTGGCAGAGCTGAGTGCATTTAAACTGAAACAAAAATCCACTGCAATACTTTGGATGAATTTCTATTAGCTATACAACCAATAGAGTTGAACTAGAACAACTAACCAGTTGTTCCGTTCCTTGTCTCATGACAGAGACACTGAATAAGGCTTCCAGCTTTGACTCAACACCTTCCACTTCCTGTTCAGTATTTGTTCCATACAGGAAGGTAGCAGCTTCTACATGACGAAAGCTGAGGATTAGAAACAGAGCCTTGATGGTGCTGAGAGTAAGCAAGTCCTTTGCCATGGAGATACCTTGTAACCACAACTGAAGCTTTTTCATGGTGTTAAAGGTCCTGAGTTCAAGTCCTCATGCTTGTAAAGCAACCCCTTCACCACTGAGCCTTCTCTTTATCCCCCATCGCCTGATGTTCTACATTAATTTCTACAAAGCACAAGCAGTAAAAACAGATAGAGGAGATAATTATCTAAGCAATATATAAAAGTATAAAAATAAAGTACAGAAAACAGAATTATAAATTTGAGTAAAAATAAATTATGTAACAATAAGGCATGTCATAAAGAAAGGCAATAATTCCAAAATATGATTCTTGAAAAATTAACACTAGAAGTAGAATAATCAAACAAACTGGGAATTAAAATAAGAACCTCACTACAGATCCAGAAATAAAATTATTAAGTTATGATATTATAGACCGGTTAGTGTTAAAATTGTGAACTGACACAAGCAGAGCTTTGATAGAGTCCTATGAATCCTAATAAAATTAGAATGAAACAAAAAATGTTTGCTAATTTTGTACTTCATTATAGCCCTTCTAGTACCTAACATGGAATTCTGTTGCTCTATATATGGCTACTCATATTTTTAGAATAAGTTCATAGACAGTAATTGGGAATCAACTAACGTTGCTAGAACAAATTTTGATAATAAATAATGAAAACCTGAAAAATATTTGACTTTTTTCTTTTTCTTTTTTTTCTTTTTTCTTTTGTTGCTTGTTGACAAAATGAGATCTTACTATGTACCCCAGACCGGCTTCAGTCTCATTATATAGTCCAAAGTAGCCTTGGATTCCAAACTTTCATGCTTCTGTCTCTCCAGGGGCTGTGATTACAGATGTGTGCCACAATGCCTGGATATTCACACTCATTCATAAAGTAATCTATAGTAATTTATCTAAGATAAGCTTTTGTGAAGAATGTCCCTTCTGAAAGTTATAAAATTTAGGCAAATAATGTATAGCAAGAAAAGATGAGCTGCAGGGCAGGTGTACTGGAGATTCAATGGCCTTACAACTACTTGTGATACAGCTACATTAGAAAGTAGAAAGTCTTTTTAAACAAGTGAAGAAATTCACAAAAGACCAATGATAGCATACTTTCAACTTTCACTCTTGGCTGGAATTAAATTGTCTAGACTTGAAGGCAGACTATACTGCAGTATTTACATCATATTATCAGCACAAAATATCTACCACTCCTTTGATCTGTTAAAAATTTTTTTATTCAAATAGTGTGTATTTTCAGAGCATGTTATACTACATACTTACATGGAAAACAGATTTTAAATAAGACAAATGTTTCAAGTACAGAGAAATGCTGAGGATGAGGGTTTACTTAACTCTTGCCTCTTTAAACAGAATGTGTCCTGTTACCTGGCTTAAGAGCAATAAAACTCAGGCACAGAGCAGTTACTGAGTATTGACATGACAGAGCATGACATGCCATGGCATGTCATGATATGATACAATATGATGTGACCATGTAGGAAGAGGAATGAAGTCTAATTGCTCATTTGGGATAAATTCTGTCTAAGACAAGACATGGGATAAATATGGTATGTTAATTTTGCCTAGGATAGTCTTAAATTAGAGCCAGCAAACCTATCTCTATTTATACATCATTCTGCATAGGTCATTCATACTATGAGTGTGAGTATATCACTTCATCCAGGGCCTAGAAGGCACAGCACTCTATATGTTAAGTTTTCTCTAATGCCTTATTACGGCAGTTACAACATCAAAGAAAGGTGCATTTTCCAAGAAACATAATTGAAAGGTATTGACTTAGTAGAGCGGAACTCTTATTAATATAGGAGAGCACAGTCACACACAATAAATAAAAGATTGAGCTAAAAATTGAAACACGTATTCAAAAATAGAGACGGTACTAACATGAATATAAATACTGAGAGACACAACAAATGAAAAGTGATGGAGTTGTAAATTATCTTATTTCTATAGTAAACACCTGCATTTCAATTGGAGTATTTATTTTATTCATCTTTTAGTTTATTAATTTCTTAATGTAGGATGTATATCATCTATACCTATGTAGTACATGTGTGGATGAACACATATGGACACACACACACACAAGATGTCATAGTTGGCACACACACACACACAAACAAGATGCAGTAGTTGGCATACAGATAAAATATAACAAATTAAGGTTGGAAACATGTTTATGAATAAAAAAAATTGAAAGACCAGGAAATAAAAATACACCATCCAGAAGAAGTTAAAACAATGAGTGCATCCTTATCCTTCATATGCATACTACAGACTTGCAAATTGCAGGGTTTAGAAGTTCAAGTCTGAGAACAAACAGGACTTTCCCACCTATGAAGAGATATACAGTTAAAAGCATACTCCACACATATTTTAACAAAGGTATTATTGAAATTTGTAACAATCCGGCATTTTTATTATTGAAAATTGTCGCGACCGCCTGGACCAGCAAGGAAGACGCGACACCAAGCTCTTCTTTCAGCAGTTTACTCAGGAACCTTGAACAATCTTCTGACTTCTGACCCCAGGGAAACACGCTCACAGCCTTAAGTAATCACTGGGTAGCCAACCCTGATATGCCACGTGGGCACTACCAATAGGTCCAGGTGCGCGTAAGCAAGCCAGATTCTCAGCCTTAGCTAATTAAGGAGTTGTTTATCACAGAGAGCGCTCACCGTCGGGAAGGTGGAAGGCAGAAGCCGGTGCCATCTTTGAGGCGTGGCTGTATGCAGCTCTCTACAGAAAATGAATTCAGAAATAAAGTATTGCTGCTCAAAGGAAAAGTATTAAGAATTTAGTTATTTGTCAAATACCATCCAGCTTTTAAAAGATCTAAAGTGGATGAATTCAAACTTGGTGATGAGGTAAATGCCTTCTAAAAAATCAGAGACATGATATGATATGATATTCATTCAAATTTTAATCCCTGGCAGTATATAATTATAACATCAGTTTCTCAATTGAAAGACAGTGTATATCCCATGCTGTTTAATAAAAATTTTACACTTGAAGAAAAACACAATCCAGATATTCCATGTTAAGTTATTATGTGATTGGGGGGTAAATTTTCTTAAGTAAGGAACACAAGAACATGGTAATTGTATTTGGGACATTAAAAACAGAATAATTTGGAGGAGAACTATTAGCTCACTGTGACAAAAACATCTGAGATAATCATGTTAACAGAAGGAAAGGTTCATCTTGACTCAGTTTCAGAGATCTTAGTTTACTGTCCCTTGGTCATGGGTTCTATAACTCTGTGACGCTGGTGAGGCAATACATCATGCCACTGGAAACAAGTGGCAGAAGACACTGCTGAGTATATGGTGCCCAGAAACAAAGGCAGAGCAATGAGTTGGAATCTCAAGATCTCTTGCAGGGAGATGTCTACAGTGTCCTAACTTCTTTTCAGGAAGCTCAACTTCCTAAACTCTCAGCAGGTTCCAAGAACACCAAGCTCCCCAATATCTGGGGAGCACGTGCTTGACACTGAATGTTTGTGGGATATTAAAGTTTCAGAATGCAATAAAAACATATCTTTTAAGTTAGATATATACTCTCATCAGCTCATTAGTGTTCTTTACAAAGCATTATGTATAAATGATTCTAACTTACATTTCAACTTTTAAAATGTAAATTTTAAGATGCATTTCATAGAAATAACACAATAAAATTTAAATATTCATTATGTCTTTCATTAAGCATCTCAATATCCTTTCACTGAATCTAATCATCTTCTGCAAGTGAAGTTACAAATCAAGTGACAATATTAGATATGGGGTGTACAGTGCCATCATTATGCTCTTTCTCATCAAGCCCAGACATGCCCTTAGCATCTCTCTCTCCACAGGACTTCTAGCAGCCAATTCCATTTGGTGAGAAGTGGCATACAGTATTTTTTTTTTTTTTTTTTGGATATGAGCTATCAAGGACTGTTTGATCTAGTTAGAGATAGGGCATGCTTCATAAATGTTCCTGTTTTGCTGAGACAGTTTTTGGTAATTTTGAAAAGTGTCACTGCAGATTAGAGCAGGACCAAGGTAAATTCAGGTAACTGGTCTACCACGAGCTCTCATTGTGTGGCAGGTTTAAATGAATCCCCAGGTAAGTCTTGGCCCTGGAGGAGATGGGAATGGAGGGGAGGGGCTGGGGGGAAGGTGGGAGCAGGGATGGGAGGGAGGAGGACAGGGGAACCCGTGGCTGATGTATAAAATTAAAACACAAATATAATAAATTTTTTAAAAAGGAGAAAAAAGAATTTAAAGGAAGATAAAAAATGAATATAGAGAATGAGTTCACCCTTTATTCATCTTTATGCAAAATAATATTTCTTCTTAAAAAATACTGATGACATTTCTTAAATCCCCAAGGAAACATCCAATTCTGATTTATTTTACTTTGACTGTTAAATAAATATACCTTCCTTCATCCGTGCACTCAGGAAATTTTCAACTTTAGAAGTGTTCCCCTTCAGCTTCTGTCTTTCCAGCTAGAATTTAAATTTTCTGGTCTATCGCCTTTTATCCCCTTGAGAACTTCATTTGTCATTCTCTATACAAGTGGCAAGAATATGGACACTTCCTTTAAAAGAGTAAAGGATTATAGAGACAGCAACTTCCTACATGCAGACTATCATGAGTTTTTGAAATGCTGATACAGACAACCACAAGCCAGGACATTGTCCAGGAGGTAACGGTCCTCACTTTCCTTTGCACATGTCATCCATCATTAATTAACCCCCTTTTTATACAAGAAAACATTTATTGGGTACAAAATACCCACAGGATTCTGTTCAAACCATCATGGTCCAAACTTGCATTTTCTCTCAAAGACCAAAATGTCTAATGCAGATAATGGCTTTATAAAGGATATTTTAAAGAGAAAATTAGCAAAATTCAGTGGTATCTATGTGCACAGAATTTCATATCCAGGATAAATCAGGAAGACTTCCTGGAGGCCAAGGTATCCAACCCACAAACTAAGAGCTAAAATAATGTCCAGATGAAAAGAGAACTTCTGATTCACTGTTTTTCCAAAGATAACCATGTCTTGTTTTACACATCTAGACATTGGCTTGTATCAAAGTTATCAGTGTGACTTGGACTCCAACATACCACTGATTCACTCGAGCTTAGCAAATCCTCAGTATACTGATGTATGCTTCTGTGTCAGCATGGCACATATCAATGATACAAGAAGACCCTATTAGAAACACAGCATGAAGCTCTACCCAGTCTGGTCCTTCTTCAGTTCTTGTCTATGGACTGTAGCATAGCATCACTTGACAGATTTGCAGAATCAGCACCACCATGTGAGAAATGCATACTCTCAAGTCCAACTAGATGAGAAACCACAGACTGAGTCCAACTGAGTATGCTTGACAAGCACTCTACGGAAGTTTTGCTGTGCTTAAAGTTTAAAAACATCTTTCCAGTGAACACTAGTTCCTTATGGAAATTTGATATGGCATTTGCCAGGAAAGGAAAAGAACAGAGAATGGTCAGCTGATACTATATATCAAAACACATAGATTTTCATTAATCGGAGCATAATATCACAACAGGGCCTTCCTTTATGAGCTCAGCAATCAGTTGTTCAATTGTATTCATGAATATAATATCTGAGGGAATGTAATTCTATGTTGGAGACTTCACCATTTCTGTAGCAACTTTATTAAGTGAATTAAGGGAATTTAAGATCCAACTTTAAAACCCTTCTGGCCTTGCTTTTAGATCAAAGGCTTCAATGTATATCACTCTGCTACAAGACATGCATTTTACATTAGAATTTTCCATGCTAAAGAAATATAAAAATCTATATTTTGCCATTGTATCATTTTAATATTCACCTTAATGACAATATAAAAATTCTACTTTCCTAAGGACACTCATAACATAAATACCCTGTAATAAGACACTTTAATTTTAGCAGCAAAGTAAAGTGCTCTGCCATCATTCTAGTGTGGTAGATAAGAGCTCCCGCA
Organism: Onychomys torridus; assembly: GCF_903995425.1. NCBI lineage: Eukaryota > Metazoa > Chordata > Mammalia > Rodentia > Cricetidae > Onychomys > Onychomys torridus. The sequence continues at coordinate 51,449,558 of NC_050443.1, read as the reverse complement.
TTTGGTCTTTAGGGCAGCTTTTTCACTACATTAGCAAAAATAAATATTAACCTAAGAAATGCACAATGGAAAATCTTTAGCACCATATGAACAATTCATTCAACCAGTATATTGATCTTTACACTGCCTACAATTAACTACATTGGAAGCAATTCTGAATAGTTTCCTTCAATTTTACACATTTTTAAATACCATATATAAGACAAGTTTATTAAACATTTTATACAAATATGATAATAGTTTATTTAGGAAATTAGTGGGGATCCCTATGTAGAATTTCATGACTAAAGACTATATTTCAAGTTCATTACTTTTTTAAGTAGGCGAAGATGTTTCTTATATTTTGATTCTGTACTGAAAATAGCATCAGTTCTCAAACTAGTTACTCTTACCAGCACTTATTTTGGGGGTGAAATAGTTGATGGGGAAATCTAACAGCCCTAGGATAACATTTCTTTCACATAGTAAGTGGGAAGAAAATTGGAAAGAGCATGGGGAGAATATGCCTCACTCTCCTCTGATGTTTTAGCACTTCTCTCCATGCAGGAAGAAGTTTCAGGGCTAAAATTATGAAAACTGTGCTGGATTTTGGTGAAAGATTGGATGCAAGGAATGTCTACTGCTAGAAAACATGGAGGAAATACTGAGTAAGGGAGCAACACTTACATTCCTATTGTAAAAGAATGTGGGTTACTTCCCAAAGTACACACAGAGAACATTTCCTGTGGTATTGTGTTCCCCACAATATTGTGCACCCTAATAAATTTATCTGGGGTCAGAGAACAGACAGCCACTAGAACAAAGCCAAAAATGGTGGCTAGAAAATGGGTCAGAGAAAGCCATAGCAGAAATTGGGCGGTGGTGATGCATGCCTTTAATCCCAGCACTTGGGAGGCAGAGCCAGGTGGATCTCTGAGTTCAAGGCCACTTTAGAAACAGCTAAGCATGGTGACCCAAGCCTTTAATCCCAGAAACCCAACCTTTAGTCCCAGGGAGTTGGGGCAGAAAGAGAATGATATATAAGGCGTGAAAACCAGGCACCAGAGTTAGTTAAGCATTTGGCTGGTTTAGAATTCAAGCTTTGGAGCAGCAGTTCAGCTGAGATTCATGTGGAGGTGGACTCAGAAGCTTCCAGCCTGAGGAAACAGGATCACCTGAGGAACTAGCAAGGTGAGATAGCTGTGGCTTGTTCTGCCTCTCTGATCTTCCAGCAGTCATCCCAATACCCAGCCCAGGTTTGTTTTTATTAATAAGAACTTCCAACAATCCAGCTACATGAGTAAATGCTAAACACATTAAGAGCTTAATTATGATATAAAATACTCCAACTAGCTAAAAGTTAATGTCATATATTCGAGGGAATAGCCACAATTTGCATGTAAAGAGTCCTTTAAAAACAACTGTCTATGAGAGGTAAAATTATATGTGGAATGAACCCCACTCTTTAGACTATTTTATAGTATTCAAATTTTCCAGAGGAATTTTGGTGTTGATAGTTCTCAAGGTGCTAGATTCTTCAGTGCTTACAGTACCAGAAAACAATGGGAGAATTCACAAAGGAGAGACAATTAACAAACACCTACCTTCAATGACCCAGATTTTGAAAAATTAAAACAGATACTTTAAGGCAATCTCATAACTATTCTGTATAAATTAGAATTATATACTTTGAAATGAAGGGAAACATAATTTTGATTAGGGAACTAAATCTTATTTAGAGATGACAATAACAGAATTTTAAAATAAAGCACCTTGATATTTTAAAAAGGAACAACTCTACATAGGCTTAATCATAGATTGAAAATTACATAACAAAGACTCAGTGATATTGAAAGTAAATACAAATTATTCAAGTGACAAAATTCTTTTAAAAGGAAGACCTCATACCTTCCACCATTAAACAGGAAAATTCTATTGTTAAAGAGACTACTTATGTCATGAAACTTGGAGATACTGAGCTGGTATACAACCAGAAGTTTCACCCCTACTAATTAGCTACCTAACTAGCATCTCTGGTGCTGTGATGGTCAGTGCATATTACCTGAAGAGAAAAGGAATCATCAAAATAATCTAGCTGCTCAGTCTGTAACCCATAACAGTGACCTGCCAGGAAGACATACTGGGACAATGGTGGCACATATGTGATGGGAGTAACCAACCCCTCTTTTCTTTTAAATTGGACTTAAGGCTCACTCCATGACATGGAACTCATACCTGACACTGGCAAAGGGGCCAAGAACCTGAGACGATATAGGTCATGGACCCTTTGTAAGAATCTAGTATTATTCTGCTAATTGATCATAGAAATAAAATGACTCCTAAGGACATGGTGCTGTAACCATACATCAGTTTCAGTTCTCATCATGGAATCTTTTTCTTGAAGTAGATAAGTAACAGAGAGTCCCAACTAGACAATGTGCAAAAAGTGAGAGACTTTGGGATACTCAGAACCTTCCCCTCAGGCTAACATAGAAACTCATCAATATGGTGATAGCATATACAAGAGCTACACATGTTCAAACTAGACAAAAATCTCAGAACTGAAAAGGCAAAATAGACATAAAGTCCCATCCCCCTAGCCAAGAACTTATTGTTAATTGATATCTATTGAGAAATGGAAAATTAATTTGTTCCAACAGAGTGACATGGCCATGCCCAGGAGCTGATGGCCAGCATGAAGCACTTCCCATGTTTTGTGTGTTTGTTTTTAGTGAATTCTTTGTTTTATTGTGATTTGGTATTTTTTTTTGTTATATTGGTTTAATTTTTTAATCTGTTTTTTAGCAGATTAATTGTTTGAGTTTTTGTTCATGTGTTCAGTGTTCAGTTTGACAAGAAAGGGGCAGAGAGAGGGAGAGAGAGGGAAAGAGAGAGAGAGAACATAAAATTATATAGAGTAGGGAGGAGGATCTAGAAGTTGGATGAGAAGAAATGTGAATAAAATATATTGTATGGAAAACTTAAAAAAAACATATAGGCCTTGGGTGTGCTAAATATTATACAAAGTTTTAATTTGAGTAATTTTAGGAAATGGAGGTGCAAAACTAATGTATTTGGTAACACAAGGGCCAAAGAACATTCTATATTAGGTTTGCAGCATAAATTTAAAGAAGCATAAAGAATTCTAAACTAAAAACATTTAAAGAAAATCAAGTCTGTGGACAACATTCAACATTTCTGGCAATAAAAGACAAGGAAGACATATAAAAACAGTAACTGAGAAATGACATTTTCCATAGTGGGAAATAATAGATATGAACTTCTCACAACAAACAGTGGAGATCCAAAGACATATGATATCCTTAATTAACCCTCCTACTCAAAACAAACAAACAAACAAAAATCAGTGCATAATTCTGTGTCTAGAGAAAGTTTCCTTCTAGAACAGAAGGGAGAGGAGAAGGAAGATGGCCTAGAAGGAGTATAAAGACAGAAGTAAAATATAGGTGAGATGAGTCATCATAACTATTAAATAATAAATCTTTCCATCAATATCTTTTAAAAAACAAATATGACTTGACTTTGTGTGCCAGCTTTCCCTGGTAAGCTTCTCAGAACCTTACCTGACAGTTTTACTTCTATACTCCAAATCTGAGCTTTAGTCACACAGTTCCTGCACTAGCCTTGCCTGGTGAGTTTCACCAGAATCTTGTCTGCCTGCATCATCCCCACACTCCCAAGCTTTGGTCATTCAGCATGGTACCTTCTCAATCTGAATCAGGCAAGAATCCCTCATCTGACACACAATCAAGAAGAGAAATCTACATGCCCAGATCACCATCATTGCAGTGCATATGCAGCCTACATAAAGAAAAAATATTAACAAACTTCATCTGACAGAGGGTTAATATTAAGACTATACATACAACTCAAAGACAAAACAAAACAATAGTAACAACAAAAAACCCTAAACATCAAGGAAAAAACTTAATTTTAAAATGGGGTATAGAACTAAACAACATATTCACAAAAGATGAAACCTAAATGGCTGAGAACCACTTTTCAAAATGTTCAGCATTCTTATCTATTAGATAAGTGCAAATTAAAACTTTGAGATTTCATCTTACTCCTGTCAGAGTGGTCAAGATTAGCAAAGCCAATTATGGCAGATGCTGGCAAGAATGTGGGGAAGAGGGAACAATTATTCACAGCTGGTGGGAATGAACACTGGGACAGCCACTATGGAAATAAGTGTGCAGTTTCCTCACATAGCTGGAAACACATCTAGCTATACTAATTTTGGGCATAGACCCAAGGAACTCTACACATCATACTACAGAAGCACTTTCTCATCCATGTTCACTGCTGTTCTACTTATAATATTAAAAATTTGGCAACAGCCTTGATATACATCAGCTAATGAATAGATAATATTATTAAGTAGTTAATAAATATGCAATTATGAATTTTATACATAAATTTTTGGAACTAGAAACAATCACCATGATTGATGTAACTCAGAAAGACTAATATTATATTTTCTCTCATATGTGAATGCTAGATTTTAAGCTTTAGTTATGTGTGTTCCATCTAACAAAAATCCACAGATGTTGGATAACTAATAAGAGACCATCAAGGAGAAAAGAATCTTCTAATAAAAGGATAAAGGTGAAATTGCAAAGAGAAAGATTAAATGCAGTTGAGGATGTGAGGGCAGAGTAGAGGAAGGAGCATGGGGAGGGATAACTAGCATCAAAGACCATTTGAAAAGGCCATATGGAAACCTATTACTGTAGAAGCTTCATAAATATGTGCATATATAAAGGCATTTCAATAATGGGATCATATAAATGGGGAAGGGGAATCTGACATCATCTGCTACCAAATAAAATCACTAGTACCATAAATGGGTTACATGTTTTTGAGTTATTGGTCAATGGATTCACACACACACACACACACACACACACACACACACACACACATACCTCACCCCACAATATAACATTATGGGCTATTGCCAATACTATTGATTACCTTATAAAACTGGACATCAAATCAAAAGCCTATTTCTGAAGTATGCCACATACTTAGGATGAGGATAAGTCTAGCTGGTATATACCTGGAAGCTTCTTCCCTACTGGCTGGTGGTCACTGTACTGGAAGGAGTTATACACACAACTAGAGGAGAAAATTAATAATCAATGTTGTAGCCAGAAGTTTTCTCCAGTCCTGTGATGCCCCTGCAGTCCTGTGGCCCACTTTTAAAATAACCACTCAGAAGCTTATTTTAATTATAACTGCTTGGCCATTAGCTCAGACTTATTACTGACTAGCTCTTACTCTTAAATTAACCACTAATTCTTATTTATGTTTAGCTAAGTGGCTTGGTACCTTTTCTCAGTTCTGCCTTGCTATCATGCTTCCTCTGTGTCTGGCTGATGACTCCTGACTCAGCCTTCCTCTTCCCAGAATTCTCCTCCTCTACTTATCCCACCTATACTATACTTCCTGCCTGACTACTAGCCAGTTAGCATTTTATTTACCAACCAGTCAGAACAACACATATTCAAAGCATACAGAAAGATATCCCACAGCACAATGTCAACCCTCTATGAATGCTGATACTAATAATAGTGTCCTCCTTGAAAGATGTGCCCACTGTTTTAATAATGGCATGAATGTTATGGGACTTACCAATCACTTCTTGATAGAATTTATGCCTGAGTGTCAATGAGACTAAGAATCTGAGGCTAGATAAGTAGGTCATAGATTTAGGGGTAAAATCATCAACTTTTATTCTGTTAAATGAACAAAAATAAAACACTTCCAATGCCATATTGCTATACTCATAGATCCGTGCATCATTCAATCCTTACCATACTAACTTTTTGCAGTAGATGGTAATTATCACAAAAACCCACAACTTATCAATGTGCAGAGAATAAGAAACTTTGATTTGCTCAACACTAAATGCTATAGACAGTCTATAACACACACACACACACACACACACACACACACACACACACACACACACACACACACACACACACACACACCTTGAGACTCAAGGATCTATGCCAAAGAACAAAGAAGGGGTCAGAAGATTGAAAGAGCCAGAGATGGTAAATTATTTGAAGGAAACGGCATTTTCCAGACACAGCAGGGCAAATGAACATAAACTCAAAGAGATTGTGGTAGTGGTCTCTTGGTTAAGGTTACCATTGCTATAGTGAAATGACAAGACCAAAGCAACTTGGGGAAGAAAGAATTTGTTCAGCTTATGCTTCTACCTTACAGTTCATCATCAATGGATGTCAGGACAGAAACTCAGGCAGGGCAGGAACCTGAAGCCAGGAGCTGATGTAGAAGTCACAGAGGAGTGCTGCTTACTGGCTTGCTCTTCATGGCTTGCTTAGATTGATTTATTATAGAACATAGGGCCATCTTCTTGGGGATGACATCACCCAAAATGGGCTGAGCCCTCTCCTATAAATCATTAATTAGAAAAATGCCCTACAGGCTTGCCTATAGCCAGATATTATGGAGGAATTTTCTCAGTTGAGGCTCCCTCCTCTCTGGTAACTGTAATTTGTATCAAGTTGACATAAAACTCATCAGTACATGATGTGCACATACAGGATAGTACATGTATAAATTTTAACATAAATTCACTACACCCCACTATTGCTGTGGGATTTTGTTTTGCATGCTGTGAATATGTGTTACTCTGATGGTTTGATAAATAGAATGCTATAGCATGAATCTTAACAGGTCTTATTAATGAAATCAAACCTGGAGATAGGTATTGGGGTGAAAGCTGAATGAGCAGAGAAGCAGAAGAAGCCACAGCTACCTCACCTTGCCAGTTCCTCAGCTGATTATATTTCCTCAGACTGGAAGCCTCTGAGTCCTCACCCAAATGGATCTCACGTGAACTGTTTCTCAAAAGCCTAAAAGCTTAACCAGTCTCTAGTTCCTCATCCTCATGCTTTAAACATGTTTCTGCTTTCTGCCATCATTTCCTTGGATTAAAGGTTCTTGTAACCATGCCTGGTTGTTTCCAGTGTGGCCTTGAACTCACAGAGATCCAGAGGATCTCTGCCTCTGGAATGCTAGGATTAAAGGTTTGTGTGCCACCATTTTCTGGCCTCTATATCTAGTGGCTGTTCTCTTCTCTGACCCCAGATAAATTTATTAGGGTGCACAATATACTGGGGAACACAATATCACCACAGAACGCTGATTGGCCAGTAGCCAGGCTGGAAGTATAGCTGGGGTGAGCAGATAAGAAAAATTCTGGGAAGAGGAAGGCTGAGTCAGGAATTGCCAGCCAGACACAGAGGAAGCAAGATGACAAGGAAGAACTGAGAAAAGGTATGTGGCTAAACATAAAAAAAAATTATGGGTTAATTCAAGTGTAAGAGCTAGTCAGTAATAAGCCTGAGCTAATGGCCAAGTAGTTATAAATAATATTAAGGCTCTGAGTAATTATTCTGTGAGTGGCTGTGGATCCACATGGGGCCAGGCAGGAACAGAGCAATTTCTGGCTACATTTGTTGTACCAACATGGGTCTCTCAAATTTCCATAAGACCTAAAAGAGTTTAAAAAGGACTTCTAAACACACAATAATGGAACCAAAGACAGCTTTCTACTTCATGTCTCATGCAGGTTGAGATACAGAGACATCAAGGTACAGAGATGCCCTGGCATGTGGACTTGTTTCATGGTGTATGGGCTTGAGTGCAGCATGGTGGATTCTTGGCACTGTACAAAGTGGTGTCTGTAAACCACACAGCATGGTGCATGGTGGATATAGCTTTTGCTAGTAAGGAAAACAAAGGGAAAGAAAGAAAAGGTTTTTGGCTGCACTCTGCTGGATGGAAGCATAGTCCCACTGCTTCACAGAATCAGCCATAAGCATGGTTTCCTCAGACCTGGTGGTAAACATAGTTCCTCTAGGTTAGAAAGCTGAGGTGGGCGGAGTCAGCAGCCAAGGCTGTCATTTCAGTCCTAACCATGCTGAAGTTTAAAGTAATAGATTCACAAAAAGACAGATTCAGATGAAATAAACCTTTAAATGGTTCACATTATATGTAAAAATGCATGTAGGCTTGGAAGAGAGAGGAAGAGGAGGATAGACAATTATATAGAGATACAGTTTTTTTTTTTAAATGAAGCATTGAAAGACACAGTAAAAGTAATATAAAAATAAGCCACATAAAGATGGATATTACACAGAGAATTTGGATTGTGTTGTCTTTGGGATTTTTAACTTCAGAGAGACATTTGATTGTAAAGGCTATTCAGTTAAACCAATATGTATGTTTTAAAGTTATCTTGACTTAAAAATTTATGCCTAAGGATGTGTTGCTTTGAAAATGAGGTTCTGCTTTTGTTACCACAGATGAGAACCTATGGATTTGTTCCAGGTCATGGATAAGATTTGATCAAGCCAGACCTCCTGACCCTTAACAGATGGTATCTATCAACAAAGGTTATAGCCAATCTTCCCAGGGCTTGATCATTATCTCAAACTTTTCAGTATGCCCATAAGACTACCAGCACCCCCTATCAGTAGGAAGTAGCCTAGAACCCTATACCCACATTCCCAAAAGATGGGTAATAGATATTTGTCTTTGTTAGAGATTGGTTACAAATTGTTATTGGTTATAGTCAATATCTTTCTAAAAGAAAAAAGGAGATAGGATATAGATATGCTAGGATAAAGAGTAACAACTTGTTTAAAATGTCTTACATTGTTATAGATTTTAGTTTATTACAAATTTAAAGTTAATTTTGTTATACTGTATGTATATTTCTACTCTTGTTTAAGGTATTATGTTTAAGCAACTTATTTAAAACTATAAGTTATTATTAAGAAATACAGATTAATAATTAGTCATCTATGATAATCATGCTTATAGTTATGTTAGCTAAGTTTTCTAGATATACATAGATATATTTCAACTAAGTGATCTTCAAACACTTCAAAGACCTACAGAATTGGCATTTAAACTATTTTTAAAATTCAGACTTTTCTAGACAGTGAAACATCTGCTCCTGGAAACACCTATTTACTTCAAAGAAGAAGATGGGCGTCGAAGATACTCTGTATGGAGTTTATCTCCTTCTTGGCATAAAATGGCCATTTGGGCAAGAAACTGCTCTTGCCTGGACTGCTTGACAGGATGTTATATAGACTGGACATGCAGGAGCCATAGGAAGATGATCACTGAACTTTGTAAGATGAGAGGGTCTTTCAGGTTCTTGCTTCACATAAGAAACTGCCAGACATTTTATAGGACACAGAGAGATGGGACTGAGAGACTCTAAGCCTATAGGCTGAAGAAGAATGCCCCAGTATTGCAGAGGAAATTTGGATGACTGTCCAGGCCGTCAGTTGTCACTGTCTTTTCCAGAATTTTGGAAGTTGCTTAGAAGGCATTTCCTGTTTACTTATATAATATCATATCCTTCTGGGGTCTTTGAAGTGGTTGAAGACTAGATAGTTATAATTTTCCTTGGTTATGATAAAAGATAAATTAGATATGAAACTTTAGACTCACAAATATGGGATAGCTAGAACATTTTCTTAATTTTGCCAAATACAAATAGACTAGATATTATAACTGTAATACTTGCTTGATAATTGTTTTGTTATATGTAATTTTACTATGTTAAAGTTAAAACCTTTATGATTAGCTAGAAAAGGGGAAGTTCTGTGGGATGTCGCTCTATATGTTGTGAATATGTGTTGCTCTGATTGGTTGATAAATAAAACACTGATTGAACAGTAGCCAGACAGGAAGTATAGGCGGGGCAAGCAGCAAGGAGGATTCTGGGAAGAGGAAGGCTGAGTCAGGAATTGCCAGCCAGACACAGAGGAAGCAAGATGACAAGGCAGAACTGAGAAAAGGTACCAAGCTACGGGGCTAAACATAAATTAGAATTATGGGTTAATTCAAGTGTAAGAGCTAGTCAGTAATAAGCTTGAGCTAATGGCTAAGCAGTTATAGATAATATTAAGACTCTGAGTGGTTATTTTATAAGTGGCTGTGGATCCATGGGGGCCATGTGAGACCCAAGAAATTTCCAGCAATAGCTACTCGGTATTTAATCATTGAAAATAAAGAACATATTTCAATATATTTATGAAATGATTTTAGATTTATTTCAGTTACCTTAAACTAGAAGCAATCTAGTGAATAGATAAACTGTGTTATGTCCAGGAAGAGCAATCATACTTACTACTAAATATGAATGAAATATTAATACTGTGACAACATGGATAGACCGCAAATGATAATGTGTGACTGGATTTGTATGACCTCTAACCACATGGAATTTTAAGATGGAGAATACCACATTAAGGGACAAGGAAGGGGACAGGAGCACTGATCAAACGAGGCCATCATGAACAGTTCTGTACCTGGATAAAAGGAATCTTACCTTCAGTAAGATTTGTATGCCAAAGAAAGGAACGTGGTGGCATATAAATTTCAAACTAACTTTTATAATTTTATGAAGAATACAGTTAACATGGAAGTTTCATGATTAGCAGATAAAACAGTAAAAGGAACATGGAATAAGGCTCAAATAATCTAAAATATAACTGGGCAGTGGTGGTACATGCCTTTAATCCCAGCACTTGGGATACAGAGGCAGGTTGATTTCTGTGAGTGTGAGGCCAACTGGTCTACAAAGTCATTTCCAGGACAGCCAGGGCAATTACATGAGAAACCCTGTCTTTAAATAAATAAATATAATAAAAATGTTAAAAAGAAATATATGTGCATAATGCAGAACATTTCACTAAAAAAAACTATATTCAATCATATTGAACATGTGTGTCATAATCCCAGTAGATAATTATCCTAATCTTTACAAATTTAATATTACACTATCTTCATTTGAATTGGAACATGTGATTCATTATAGTCAGTCCAATCACTGGTGGAGCTGAATTTCATTTTTCTTTTCCCTGCTCTGGGATTTGTTTTCTCCTGTCTATTTGGCACCCTTTTAAGCCTCCTCCCCCCGCTTTTTTTTAGCTTTGTTTGTGTTAGTTTCTTTTAATATAATTCCAATGTAATTTTTCAATTGTTCTCATTATTTATACTGTTTTCTTAGCCTTCGTTCATCTGAAAGTATTTATTTTGCTTTCATCTTTGAAACATCTTATTACTGTAACTACAAGAGTTAGCAACAGCTTTCCCTATATTTGATTGTATGTGTGATTACGTACAATCTTATTATGAAATTACATAATTGTGGTTTTCTTTTCTCTCAATACTGCAAATGTGTTGTTCCATTGCCTCCTTGCTTGCATAATTTATGATGAGATATCATCTGTAATGATTATACATTCCTTAAATAATGCTCATTTTACATTTACATGGCTGATTTTCCTTTAGTTTTGATTTTCATCAACTTGACTATAAAATGAAAATTTTCTTTGACATTTTCCCCATTCTATATTTACAGTGTTTTGGGTCCTCTAAGATTCTTTAATGTGCAGTCCATAGATTTCATTAATTTTGAAAAGTTCTTAGCTATTTCTTTGTCAAATGTTCTCTCTGGCAATTATTTTCCTCATTTACCTTTAGAGACACAATTGCATTTGTGCATGTACCTTGATATTGGTATATACTTGATTTTCCCTTTCCAATTCCTATTTGTAAACTTGCTTGCTCTGTTTTCAAGTTAGCTAATCTTCTCATTGTGTGTGTCTAGTCAGCTACAAAAACAGTTAATAGGATTCTATCTTTCTATCATTTTTAATTTTCTTTGACATTAAGACTCTCATATATTTGTTTGAACTTCTTGTACTTTATATGCTTCACCCTCTAGACTCTCTAGACATGCTTTTCACAGTTATTTTAATTCTGTGCAATCATTAACTTTAAAAAAAAACTTTTCTTGACTCCTTGTGAGTTTCACATCATGCATTCTGATCTCACTTACCTCCCTGTCCTCTACCATACGCCCTTGCAACCTCCCTGGTATCAAAACCAAAATTAAAACAAAAACCAAGCAAAACAAAGAAACAAAACAAAACAAAAAAACAGGAGAACAAGTTTGTCATGGAGGTTGTAGTACAGCCTGTGGAGACACACAGTTTATCCTTTAGTTCATTCATCTTTACTTCCAAATGTTCATTGCCATGAGTCATTGATCTGGCTGCAGGTCTCTGGTTCCTACTATACCACCAATAATGTGCTCATTGGTGCTCCTCCTGGATATCCTGTTGTTGTCTTGTGTCATGGAGATTCTGCTGTTTTGGATCTCTAGGTTCATTCCCTTCACTTGCTCCAACAGTTCACAAATGCAGAAGATGTTGAGATGGGCCAATTCATAGCCCTGTTTCTGGACCAGGGTGGTAGCTGGGTTGGTCAGCCTGCCAGCTTTCTCTAATCATCAATACCCAGGCGAGCTCTCCAGCACTGCCTCAGCTAGCTCACCCAATGCAGCCTGCAACAAGGAGGAGGGCCAGTTCTTCTGCTCTCAGGGCCTCTGTCAGGCTCACCCACATTCACATCACCAGAGCCAGCTCTACTGTTCTGCCCAGGCAAGGTGCAGGGCCCTCTGCTGTAGGGTGCATACTGGGTAAGTGGGGTCATCTCTCCTGCTCTCACACTGAGACTACTGTGTCATCCTTAGTGTGCTGCCCAGGTGAGGTGTACACTTGTGGTGAGGGGTTTGGTCATCACTTCTGAGTGCAGGGTTGGACTGTCCCCTGAGGAACAGGGCCAGATCTCCTGCTGTAGTATCTATCCTTCAAGTGGCGGGGCCAGCTATCCAAGGGCCAGTGAAGGGCGGGGCTGGCTCAGCACAGCATGATTCCAACTTTGTTTTTATTAACTGTGTTGCTTCTTAGAAATGGGTAACTATGTTTTCTTTGTATTGTTCAAATGTCTAGTAATTTTTATTGAATAGCGGATATTATCTGTAAATTTAAGAAGGAGAAGTAAGGCTAATAGGTTCAGGACTCTCACTGAGTATGTTTTCTCTAGTCTTGGAGTGAAATGCAAGAAGCCGGATTTGCCTTTGCTACTACAGTACTCCTCAGGGCACTCCAGAATTCTGAGAATAAATGGGATCATTAAATACAAGGAGACTCTGCACTCTGTACTTTTATCACAGGAAATACTACAAGCAGGCTAGGAGCCTGGGAACAGCACATTCATTGGCACTGTGTATGCTATTGACTTGCTGGTAGCAGGCTTGCATAAGACTATGTTGAACCAAGAGAGTCAATAGAAATATTGGGCCTAATTTAAGGTTATGACTTCATGTTTAATAAAGGGCTCAGGGTGACAATACAGTGTTTCACTGTCCCATGTCCATCTTAACTTGTTAGCAGTCCCTGAATGCTATCGCAACAGAGGGAACCCTCCACGCTCTTGGGCTTCCACCACTATTCAGTGTTGCTTCACTTTACACAATACCTGGCTCGTTGTAGATTGATTTTTGGTTGTCCTCATGTAGACTCAGTAATAAACAAGCCTGCTACCATAGTAAGTAACCTAGCATGATGGTGATAGACTTCTGTCTTGTCTTCTGTTCTATCCACAGTCTTTCTTGTGTGCCTCTGACATATAAATATATATATGAGAGAGAGAGAGAGAGAGAGAGAGAGAGAGAGAGAGAGAGAGAGAGAGAGAAGAAAATGAAATGGACAGTAAGTACAGATACCCCTAGCCACAAGTGTGCATTATTCCAAACCATTACATTAATCCTTACTGGAACTTTAAGAAGTCATAAAAACTCAGCTAATTTATTTTCACCTGCTTTATAGACTATCTTCTTTTACCTGTGACCAGCCAAAAGCTAAAAAGAAGAAAAAGCAGATGTGTTCAATAGAAATTTTGAATTTTGTGTATGCCTGATAATCTTAGCTCTCTAATGGGGTTAAGAAAAAATAACTATGATTACATATGTGTATGGGCTGTTATAGCTAGGATGGGGATGGCTTTGCAGAGTGACTGCTCATGTTGGGGATTATTACACGAGCTCCTCCCCCAAGTTTGTTTTCAAATACTGTGTTTTTCCACCTGAAAAATACAAACAAACCAGAAAATAGAAAGAGTAAAACCTCAAATCTTGTGTTCATGCAAATTAAACACAAGGAAGACTGTTGGCTTCACAATAGAAAAAAAATGATACCAGGGACACATACATTTTATGAAGTAGAAAATGAAAAAAGAAAAACCCAAAAAAACTCATTGTGTCAAGCAATCATCTTTCTTTCTTTCTTTCTTTCCTTTTTTCTTTCTTTCGTTTGTCCATTAGTTAGTTTTTTTTCAAGGCAAGGTTTCTCTGTGTAGCTTTGGAGCCTGTCCTGGAACTCACTAAAGAATCAGACTGGCCTCGAACTCACAGATATCCGCCTCTGTCTGCCTCCTGAGTGCTGGGATTAAAAGTGTCTCACCACCACCTGGCATCTCCTTTTATTTTTTAATGCTATAACATTTAAGTTAGGTACAAAAATATACTCTGGTCTGTTTGCTAAATGACATTATTATGTTTTTTTCAGTATTGTCAGTACTATAATTTTTTTTAGATATGACAAGGTACAATCTAATTACAAACATGCAAAAGATATATTATCAAATATTAAGAAAGAAATACATTCAGAGAACTCTGACTTATTTTCAAATTTATCATCCTGCTCTAATAATACAGAATGAAATAGGTAGAAATGAAAATGAAGTAGGTTAGTCTATCTGAAGGATATAAAATGTACACATCTTTATGTTTTCTGCAGATTTAATCTTATTTGGAGATGTTTTTTCTCTAATGTGTTGTCTGTAGGATCAATTGCTAACATCTTTATAATTAATATGAACAATTTCTAAATAACACAATTTATTATCCTTCACATCATTTATTATTCTTTACAAATTAATGAAGTTTAAAGAGGGGTTTTCAGAAGATTTATGATTCAGTCTAAAGAAATGACCTGTGAAATATAACTTGAGAGAATTAGGGTCGAAAAGAAGACATGGGTAAGAAGTTTAGTACTTAGCACATGGTTGCAACATTTTCCTTAAAGTTAACACTGTTTGTTTTTGTTGTTCTTTGTTTTGTTTTTGTGTTTTTTTTCTTACTGAAATGTACACACAAAAAAAAAACCCAGAAAAATAAAAAGAGTAAAATTATTTTTGTAGTTATTTTAAAAAGTATCTAACCATTGAGGGAATAAGTAGAAACTTAAATGTCATACACATATTTTTTATAAATTTATATTGGGTGGGAATCTGCGGGGGAGATGTCTCAGTCAATAAAGGACTTTGCCACATAAGCATGAGTTTGATCTCCAGAACTAAGATAAATGCCAGTAGTGGTGATGCATGCTTAGAATCCCAATGTGGAGAGGCAGAGACAAGAGGATCTTTAGGACTCACTGCCTAACCCGCCTAGCTAAATTAGTAAGCTCCAGTTTCAGTGAGAGACCCTTTCTCAAAAGGGAGATACAGAGCAATTGAGGAAGATATCTGACATCACCATTAAGCCTTCACACACCGTCACACAAGCATGTATATACACACATATTTACACATACACACACACACACACACACACACACACACACACACACATACACACAAATGTATATGCATGGGTGAATGTAACAAATGAATGAAAAATTCCTAATTTGATGAATATATTGTAGAAGGGATTTATCCTCTATAACCTGGATGTGAGACTGCATAGATAAGGGAAAAATAATACCATCGTGTGACTAGTCTATCTGAACCTCACAAGTGTCACTACACTACCCAGATGAAATATAAATGAGCAAGCCTGCCTAACACACATTCAGAAGGCTGATCCTGTCCACCTTTCCCATCTGGCCCCTCGGCCTCCCATCATTGCCATAGGTCTTAAACTGTGTAAAGTCAGCTAGACATGCACAAAGAAAACTACGTGACTTTCCCTGCTGGGGTCATCAACTGTGCTGTCTAGCTATTGAAGACCTCAGCACTCAGAATCATGCCCTGCCAAGGTCCCTCTTCCACAACACTTTCTCTGTGGTTCCCCATAACTATTAGAACTACTTCTCTCTTCACACAGTCTACACATTTCCTTCAACATTTCAGTGACCACACTAAAATTATTTTTAATATTGCTTTTATCCACAAAGCCTTTATGTGTGTTTGTACCATTAGTATAAATATATAGGTAAGTGCTAACTCTGAAATAGCAAGAACCTACTACCTCTAGTATCTTGTGTTGGCCTAGAAATGTGGGCATTGATGGATAAACAAAGACAGATGAAACGAAGCCCAACATGGAGAGAAATGATCATTTTCTTGACATAATTGTCCTTGAGGTTCTCTAGAGGAAGAAACCGATGGAATACAGTATGGGTGAGGATCTATCAGACTTGCTTACATGATCAGAGAAAGGTCAAGCAGTCCCATTGAAGACTTTGGGGAACCACTTGTGCTCAATCTAAGAAGTCAGAACCCCAAGAATAAGAGGAGAAAATGCTGCTGCCCCAGTCTCATGCTGAAGGCTTGAGAGTCATCAGGACATTTGCTGCTGAGAGTTCACTCAGAGAGTTTGAAGAATCTGGAATCTGTGGTCTACAGGTAGTGTAGAAGAAAAATACATACCCACTGAAAACATTGCAATTACTAGGTACCTTCCTTTCCTTTCTGATGCTCCAATTGTTTGTTTCTGGAAACACACACACACACACACACACACACACACACGCATGCACGCACGCACACGCACACACACACACACACACACTCAGAAAATGTCCTGCAAACTTCCCAGATCTCTCCCTATCCAATCTGGTTGACAACCATAATTCACATCACATCTTGGGTCCTCAGCACACAGATTTCATCTATAGAGTAGCACAAGCAATCAAAGCAGATGAGAAGGTAATTGGAAACTTTATTATACATCAAAATATCACCCAAATAGTGTCTAGTGTAAAAAGATGGCATCATGTGTATTCCTGGGCCTCTTGAAGGCTTAGTAATATAGTTCTCTATCCCCTGACAACTGAAGGTGTAGGCCTCAGAAAAGATCTGCTTTCCCCAAGCAAGAGCACGAGGTGCAAATGCTTGGGCCCTTCTGCAGACCTGCTGGATGAGGACAGGCATTTTTAATGAGCTCATGAAAGCGTGAAAGACACAACTCTAAAAGATGGTTAAATGCTTAAAAGAAAGCCTGAGTTTGACAACCCATCATCCTGGAAGAACACATTTTGTACAGAGTGTGGCAGTTGTACATGCTGCATTCCCAATGCAGGTGATCACTGATAGTGGTCCTATCCATCTTGTATACCGGTTATCAGGCACCTCCCCTGTCTGTATCTGCTGTTCACAGATAAAGCTCACATCTTTTGAAATGAGTAGCCATATCAATCTGCTTACACTCCCGCAATAGCACAGCATTTGTTTTCTTGCTGTGGAGGAATGTTAACAAAATACTTCCATATACTTCTGAATTTCCTCCTTCTTTAAATTATTCAAGGAGAATGTAAGAGGCCTTGGAAGAGGTAGGTGGGTAGTGGGTGGGGACTGTCCGCTGGAGTTTAAGGGATTTTAAAATTAATAATATACAATCAGCTCAGCTGAAACTGTGATTTCCACGTTAGGTCCTTATTGTAGCTGTGTTTTCCAAAATTAACTTTACTTTCTCTTTTCAGCTGCAATTTGAAATCAAAGTAATTAATTATTCAAGTTCCTAGTGATTATACTGTTTTTTTGAGGGTGGGGGAAGCATCTTTCACTGAAAAACGCTAGTGTAGTGACCTAGTTAGAAGATAAAACATACTTTAAATAGAGTTATTAAAACTAAACGTTAAAAACCTTTATCATTTTACATTCTTCATCTTTCCTTTGAAAATGTGCAATACTTACATTCTCCCAGGAGGATGTGGGTAAACAAATTCTTCCATCCCACCAGCAAACACTAAACTTATCAGCAGGACTCTTCATCATCTGTTGTTACTATTTCTTACACACTCGATGAGTTGGTCTAAACATGGACCGTGTATATCTTTTTGAGGAATTTGGCCCCAGGACAGTATTCACTCATTTGATGGAATTGTTCAGAGTTTATTTGATGGGCTGGGAGATGGCTTTGTAAGAAACACCTGCTTAAGCCCAAGGGCCTGAGTTTGAACCCCTTACTGTCATGGAGAGAGCCGGTGTGTCTGAGCATGCACCTGTAACCTAAGTGCTGGGAAGAGTGGAAACAAGGCTTTCTGGAGCTTGCTGGCTACCAGCCTTGTGCTAGGTTCAGCCAGAGATCCTGTGTAGGAGAGTAAGGTGAAAAGTAGTAGAACAGGACACTTGACATTGACATCCTCTTCTGGACTCAAAACAGAGGCATATATGTGTGCATAGATCACACATGCATGATCCATACACATAAATTAAAAGACTAAAATTGGAATAACTATAAGATATGACAAAAACCACCCTTGCAGTCTAGGATATTACAGGGAGTTACTGCCTGTTCATAAAGCAAAATGTGGACATGAAAATGCAAGCTTGTCAACAGTTTTGTTCAATTATTGCCACACATGCATGTCATATGGCAACTTTTGAAGATATACTTTTAAAGCTTCAATAGAGAATGGCACAGGTTTTTGTGTACATCCTGACTTAATTCTTTTTTTTTCCACTTAGTTATTTTCTGATTGTAGTCAGGAGTGGTGTACACATGCCACAGCCAGGATGTAGATTTCAGGAGACCACTTGAGGGAGTTGTGGTGATATTGTGTTCCCCAAAATATTGCACACCTGATTAAACTTATCTGGGGTCAGAGAACAGAACAGTCACTAAATACAGAAAATGGTGACACACACGCCTTTAATCCTATCACTTGGGAGTCAGAGATCCATGCGGATCTCTGTGAGTTTAAAGCCACACTGGAAACAGCCAGGCATGGTGACTCAAGCCTTTAATCCCAGGAAGTGATGGCAGAAAGCAGAAAGGTATATAAAGCATGAGGACCAGGAACTAGGTTGGTTAAGCTTTTAGGCTTTTGAGCAGCAGTTCAGCTGAGATTCATTTGGATAAGTACTCAGAAGCTTCCAGTCTGAGGACACAGTATCAGCTGAGGAACTGGTGAGGCAAGGGGGCTGTGGCTTGTTCTGCTTCTCTGATCTTCCAGCATTCACCCCAATACCAGGTTCCAGGTTTGTTTTTATTAATAAGACCTTTCAAGATTCATTCTACAGTCAGTTCTCCTCTTTTACTATGTGGGTTCTGAGACTTGCACATGTTACCAAGCTTGATACCATACCTACTGAGCCTTCTAGCTGGCCCATATTGACCTAAGTCTTAACCTTAGAGAAATGACTTTACTCCTAAATGCTTGTTAATACAATGTATCTCCTCATTTAAACTAATTCATTTGAATCTGTAATTATTCCATGAGTTAGTTTGGGATTTTATCAGATTGTTGCACGGTTCATTTAAAATAGGAGTCTTAGCCTGGAAGATGAAGTTTGAGATTTTTTTTTCCATTAGGACTCAAATCAGATCCAAATATTACTCTAAAATGTCTTTTCTCTATTTAAACTGACATACAGAGAATTAGGCTTCACTGTAGCATTTTCTAACATATTCCTTCTAGCTGACCCTCTCACCCCCAATTTCCACCTTTCTCCTTTCCCCTCACTCGGGCTCTGTTTTGTTCCCCTTCCCCCTAACACCTCTTAGCCCAACCTGCCTGCCTAGCTAGAGCAGTGACTTTTGAAGGGAGGATGGAGACTTGTCCAAGGCAAAAAATAATGATAAACACATCAGATCTAAATAAACAATGCCTTGATAATGCTTTGATTGAAGTGTTTCAGAAAGGATGACCCAACAAGTGAAGCTTCATTAAAAATATATTTTTTTAATACAATGTAGTTTGATCACATCCTCACAGGTATGGTCCACTTCCCTGACCACCCAAATTCATGTTCTTTCTCTCTCTCTTGAAAACAAACCAAGAAAAAAATAACAAAAAATTCCAATAAGGAAAGAAACAAAATAATGAAGGCCCCCTAAAACATGGAGTCTGTATTGTGTTGGATGACTACTCCAGGATATGGGCCTGCCCTGGGGTGTATTTGATACACTCAGTGACATGCCACTGGACAAAATTTATTTTACCTTTCCCAGCAGGTTGTGGAAATTACATTCTCCCAGGAGGATGTGGGTAAATAAATTCTTCCATCCCACCAGCAAACACTGAACTCATCATGAATAGGAGTCTTCATCCTACATTGTTACTATTTACTAATTACTATCTATGGCAAGAAGAAACTTCTCTCATGAGGTAAATAATAAGCAATGCACTGATCGATGGATATAGTAATATGCCATTAGGAGTCATCTTAGTGATATGTTCCTTTAGCAGAATAATACTATTAGATTTTTCACATTGGACCCATGACCTATCTTGTCTCAGGTTCTTGGCCACCTTAGCAATGTCAGATATGAGTCCCTTCACATGGAGTGAGCTTTAAATCCAATTAAATAAATAGTTACTACCAAAGCATCTGTAACATTATTGCAGTGGTATATCTTGAAGGCAAGTAGGTTACTCTTACAGATAACAGCTTTTGTAGCTGGGTAATATTGATGATTACCTTTCTTACTGATAATATTAGCATGAAAAGTACCTTCCAGCACCATGAATTCTAGAAGTGACTAACTTTTTAAAAAGAATCTAATTTCTAGATAGAGCTACTTCGTATTTATAGCCACTGAAAATGGGAACAAGTGGAAGGAGAAAGAGATGATACACACAAAGAATGTAGAGATATCATTTTATGATGATTGTGTTGTCTGCACTTGTGTTAGTCTAATATGCCACACAACAGGTTGGGCTTAATTGTGTGCTTAAAAATAAAAGTAGTTAATTATAAATTGAGCTGAATCATAACTTGTGCATTATCAAATTGTGAGATATGAATATTTGAACTGATGGCTGCGGCAATGGAGCTATCTGGTTGGTTTCAGCCACCACACAGTGTCCTTTTCATTCTTGGTCTTCATGCTCTCTTACTCAGGTTCACTGGGGTTCTGTCGTTAATGATCTCCAGCAGCTCTACATCTTTCCTCTGCACTTGCAAAGCTTCCAGGCCGCCATGTTTCCAATGGCTCTGCTACCCTCGCTGCCTCTCTTCCTCTATAGAAGAGGTTCTTCTCAGTTTCACTTTTTTCCTTCAGGGAAATTTTATTTGCTTTGCTTTTGCTCGCTTGACTCGTGATAAGTATTTTATTGCATTGTGCAAAAATATGGATCCTCTCTAAGAATTTGGTTGGCTTTTTCATGATATATGTCTGAGGATTCCTTTACATCATCTTCATCTGAGTTATCTTATTTGGTGTTGTTCACAAATCTGAAATCTGATTGGATTACAAGTTATTGTCATTGCTCTTGGTACTCTCCAGAACTTGACAGTAAGATCCTATTGGAAAACAAAACAAACAAACAAACAAACAAACAAAAAAACACTTACTGGAGTCAGATACATGGAGAAACCAAGCTTCCACTGACCTGGAAGCTTCACCCCTATGGCTAGCTTTCATGGTTCTGAAAGGTGGTATGCATGCTACATGAGGAGAAAAGTCTTCATCAGTCTCAGCCAGCTGTGCATTCTGGGAGGTACAATAATGACCTGCCTAG
The DNA here is from genome assembly GCF_903995425.1 of Onychomys torridus. NCBI lineage: Eukaryota > Metazoa > Chordata > Mammalia > Rodentia > Cricetidae > Onychomys > Onychomys torridus. Next base: position 51,427,950 of record NC_050443.1, on the reverse strand, counting down.
TAAGATACATCTACTGGTGCAGTAGTGGCATGAATGGTATGGGAGTATATAACCACTTTCTGGTTGAATTTAAGGCATGTTCCATTAAAGGAAATCCATACCTGGCATTGTTATTGGGGCCAAAGACCTATGGCTAGACAGGTCATAGGCCCTCAGGGAAAACCTACTACTATTATTCTGCTAACCTGGTATGGTATTAAAATAACTCCTAATGACATATTTCTGCACACATTGATCAGTATGTTGTTGTTCAACCCTTATCAAGGAAACAGCTTCTTTCAGTAGATATCAACTAACAAGACCCACAGCTGGAAAACCTGTAGAAAATAAGACTGTGGTGTATTCTACCCTAAATGGAACCCACAATATTTTCATAGAAGGTGGATCATAAGAGCCAAAGATGGTAGATGAGGTCAAGGAAACTATGTTTTCTTGACACAATAAAGCAATTATATGTATGAAGTCACAGTGATGGGGACAGTGTGCTCAAGATCTCTGCAAGTTCAGTCGAGACAAAATCCCAGCAGAGCATTTGATGGCTGCCAAAAGAGGGAGAGTTGGCTTTCACTAATGATGTAAGCCCTGGTACATTAACAACCACTCACCATGGCAGGCCCCTCATACCATAGCCTAATTAGACAATACAAGCATGACTAGAGAGAGAGAAAGAAAGTGGTAGATAAGAGGTGAGGATAGTTCTGGGAGTAGCTGGGGAGTGGGTAAATGTGACCAGAATATATTGTATGAAATTACCAAGATATTAATATAAATATCACTTGAAAACAAAATAAGATTAGTAACATTTTATTATTAATCAGATTAATCCCTCAATATAATTGGTCCTTTCAATCTATTCTTTCAGAACTTTCTTGAGCCCTTGTTTTGCTCTGTGTGGGTATCAAAACGAGGGAATTATAGAGAAATGAGATGGAAATAGGATTAGCTCAAAAATATACAGCTTAAGTGAGGTTATAATATACTTTAAATTATACTTCTGTAGCTAGAGTTTTTTTCTGTCTGGGTCCTGTCAAGTCCCGGCAGTCCCATAGCCCACTTATAAAATAAATATACAGACATTTACATTATTTAAACTGCTTGGCCATTAGCTCAGGCTTACAATTTTCTAACTCTTACTCTTATACTCAGCCCATTTCTGTTCATCTTAATGTCGCCACATGTTCCATGGCTTTTCCTGCTGCCTTTACATGATGCTCCTTGGACAGCAGGCTGGCATCTCCTCCCCTCTGCCTTTCTGTTCTCTCACTTATCCTCTCTGCTGGTCCTGCCTATACTGCCTGCCTGCCTATTGGCCAATCAGTGATTTATTTATTAATCAATCATATACAAAATACTTTATCTGTTTTCACAGAGGTACATAATGAATAAATGAAATAAGTCAGTTAATAGAGGTAAGACACATGGATAATAGCAAGTGACCTGATTTTTATTATTTTTTTTAATGAAAAAGAGAAAGGTAAAACTCAGAAAAGAACAATTTCTCATGTATATTCTTTTGTAGTTGTTGATGCATATTTTAGAAGTCTAAAAGTAGTCAAACTTTCTGAATGTCTTATGAGAGTTTGAGAAGAATGGAGACTCTACTGATATGTGGAGAACTCCATAGATGTCAACTACAGATGTTTGATAGATAGCACTGCTCAGCTTGTTTCCATCTTCAATGATTCCTACCTGTGTGCTTTATTGATGACTGGCAGAATACTGAGGTTTGCACTGTGCTAAAGGACATGTCTGATTCTCCTTTCATTCTACCAGACTTCGGCTCTTATATTCAAGGCTCTGTTGTCAGGTGCATATATGTTTAGGGTTGCTATGCTGCTATTTCATTGTTTCAGTGTTCATTTCTTTCTCATGCACTGTTGCACTTTACTCTCAGTGTTTTCTCTTGTGACAAACTCTGACATCTTTGCACCTTCTCTGGTTTTCTCTTGATCAGCATTTGTCTGGTAGCTTTTTCCATCCTTTTGTCATTTCTATGTGGAAAGACCTACCCTGAATATTTAAGTAGAAATGCTCCAAATAGGTAGACAATATACTTTGTCATTTTAAAATTATATACAGTTATATATATATATATATATATATATATATATATATATATATAATTTAAAATTATAAATGTGTTCCTTATAATGCCTTGGAAATAAAGAAGACTACACACTGAAATTAGCCAGATCCAAAGTCTGTTCATCTCAGGGAACTTCTCTAAGATTAGTTTTGGTACTCCAGTGTTTTGGGGGTTTTTTTGGTTTTTTTGTTTGTTTGTTTGTTTGTTTTTTGTTTTTAATGTACTTGACATGAGCTAAGTTTATCTGGGAAGAGGGACCATTAATAGATAAAAATACCTCCATCACATTGATCTACAAGCAAATATAAAGGGAATTTCTTGATTGTTTGATGTGGGAGGACCTAGCCACCCACAGGCTATAAAAGTTTTCCTGGGTTATATAAGAAATCAGGCTGAACAAGCCAAAGAGAGAAAAACAGTAAGGTACATTTCACCATGTTTTCTGCTTCAAGTCCATGCCTCCAGGTTCCTGCCTTGACTTCTGCTCCTGATAGTTCTCAGTGATGGACTGTGATTTGGGCATTATAAAATGAAATGAAGCCTACCTTCTCTATGTTTATTTTGATTATAAGGTCTATGACAGCAACTGAAGGCAAGCTAGGATAGTACTGGAAGTTTCAGTTCTGCTAGCTCCTGTTTTGGTCTCCCCCTCTTGCCTTTGGACTCTTCCTATATATATATTCCTTGAAGACAGTCTGTGTCTTGAAGGCTTGTAGCTCTTTTGGCTTTCCTCGGTGTTCTCCAGGAACCCCATTTGGCTAGTGGTGGGACATATGGGGTCAGGGATGTTTTGTAATCTTCTATTTAAGTGGTGGTCATTCTGTGCACTTCTGTTTCAGTGATATGGCCTTCACAAGCTTCATGAAACCTTTTAACCATGATGGTTATACCACTGCAGCTGCCCTAGGTCAAACAATAGACTTTAGGGCTGGAGTGGAGAAACACCACTCCCCAAGTGAAATACAAATTCAGAACCAAGTTTAGGAGCAGTGTTTTTGATTTAAAGACCCTGGGTACTATCAGAACATTTTTTTTCTTGTCCCCTTGTCAAAGATCTAAACAGTCTTCTTTCATTTCCTTGGTGAAAATTCTTCCAAGAAACCCCAAAAGGTGTGTGATCCTCCAAGACCATAGCTTTTCATGGTTTCCCTTCTGCACCAATATGTGCTGAACTTAACAGCAATTCACCAACAGAAACATTCCAACAGTCCTAACAGCTCATGGTCCCAGGATTTCTGCTCTAGTTAGTAATTCTACAGTTACTCTGGACCTGCATTCATGTCTCTGGATGGAAGTGCACATTCTATATCAGTTCTCTGAGGAGTCTAAGAAATGCAGTTGATTTTAACCTATCCAGCATTTTCTTGTTACATATGAGGAGGGATTGACTATGTGTAAGCTTTTAGATAGTTGAGAGTTGGAAGCAAAGGTCCATAGAAAATCTAAAAGCAAATGTGGCAGGTATTAAACAAGAAGCTTATATTTGAGAACCACTGGAAGGGTGAAAGTATTCTTAAAGCAGAAGAAAGTCAAGGCAGGAATTAATTCAACAACTCTAGGAAGTTCAAGGGAGACAGTGGTAGGAGCAGCTGGAAAGTTGCTGATGCTCTTGCAATTAATATTGACAGCTGATATATACAAATGGCAGAAGGGGGATGAGAAAGCACAAGTCAGGGCTAAGAACTGCTAAGAGAGAACCAGATCAATGTGAAACCTGTGCAAAGAAGAGAAGGCAGAGGGAGAAACCAATGAAGATTCACATGTTTCCTAAGAGCTGTGAAGGCAGTATCTGTGTAACCTCCACAGAAATAAGGCAAAGGCTAGAAAGCCAAACCTTGGGAAGTGTATAACATTGCTAGGCTGGGGTAGTGAAATTACAACCTCATGAACAAAAACTAAAGATTGACAGCTAGAAGTCAGTCAGCTACACAGAGATGACAGTTGAAATTGTGTGACTGTTGCCTTGGTAGATTATAGCACTTTGCAGTATTTCATTAAAAAGTATTTAACAATGCTAAGCACCTACAGAAAATGAGTTTATGTAGGTACAATGCACTTGTTTACTGGTTCAAGCATAGGCAAAAGACATTTGAAACAAGAAACTCTAAGTTGTCAGTGAGTGAAGTATCAGCTAATGGCATCTATGATGCCTGCATTTTTAATGGATCTCCAATGGTGTCACATTTGTCAGACTCAAATCTATAGCCAGGGGTATTAAAGATGTGTAAATTTATAGACACAATCCATTTGATGTGAAGTTGGGCATAACACAGGCTATTTTCATCCTGACACTATAACCATAGGCCTGAAATGTGCTTAGATCCATATATATGTATATATTTAAGAAATTCCCATATAGTTAATATTCTGAGGAAAGAAACTAGGAAACCAAAGTACATAAGGGTATATATTTCTGATGCTATGCTTTTTATAGTGTTGCAACATTAATTCTAATGAAAATATCTAAAATGTCAAACATACTAACAGTATTGGATTCAACCCCACAAATTCATTTGAATAATCAAAGAAAATTTGCAACACCAAAGATTATTAACAGACTTCTCAATTGATATTACTATATTTTCCTGTGTTTGAAAGGTCCAAATTTTCAGGATTTTAATTCAATATCAACATATGCAGATAGGATGCTATTATATGGCTCTGTCCTAGGTCCATATGTTCCTGTTTATCAAGTTGATAATTAGATACTTGGTCTCTGAAAAGCCCAAGCAGACTATGCATCTTTGGGTTCTAGTATCTTGGGGAGATCTCCAGGTATTGTCAGAGAGATGGTAGACAGATAGCTTCCTTTGGAATGGGACAACTTATTTCTCTAGGGGCAGATAAATTACTAAGTCATAGGTACTCCTGAAGAAAATCTCCAAGTTCAAACCCTTCTAGATGGGATGCTACAGGATCAAAAGATGCTATAGGTCCCGTGGAATGGCAATCTCTCTGTAAATATTATGAAAGTATTTTTAAAGCACATGCATTGATGTAGAAATATTTTAGACCTCCCATTTATTTTAAAATAATTTTTGTCACTGGAGGATTTCTTCCTCTTCTGACCAGTCAAACACCTTCACTACAGGGCTAGATGAAATTTTTTCTCAAAGGACGGCTATTCTGTGTGGTACAAAAGTAAATAAAAACCTTTCTTACTTATCCATAGTAGACAAACAAGATCTCACTCTTGGTTTCAGACTTTCTCAGATTCTCTGTGTTGATGTCGTAAACTAAAGATAGGGGTTTCTATCACCTTCAACCATGTAGATATGAGGACCAAAATTTCTCTAAAACCAAACAAAAACAAGTGAGGAAAGTTAAACAAGGTGTGCAGAACTAGGCTGTTCTCAGAAGTCACAGAAGAACATTGGCACAAAGGCTTTCAAGAGTGTGAGATCACAGGGTGGTCCTTTGTGAATATTTTAGTTGCATGTCATAGTGGTATGTAAGACCATCTCAACAGCTAAATCACAAAATTTCATCTGAAGGAATCTAGTCCCTCTCATTAGTCATCAGTACATCCCAATTCCACTTAGAGAGTTGAGGGCTGATGTTTCCCACATAGTCTATCTGGTCCAACTTTATTATGACAAACAAGATACATTTTCCTAAATCGCATCTTCTAAGAGAAAGTTTTTCATTTGCAGCTTTTGATCTTTAGTGATTAAGAAGAATATTAAGTAGAATGTTAAATTAAAGTATAATTGGGAGTAGTATGAGCATGTAAATAATTAGTTTTTATATGCTGAATAGTTTTAAGAAGAACTGAGAGTTTTTTGTGGTTATAAAAATGCACATTGATTTTAGGAATCGAAAGTTAACAAGTATTTAGTAATTTCTGAGACAAAGATCAAAAGCATAAAATAAAACAAAAACAAAGACCACTTCAAATTTTTCAGTTCAGCTTTCATCACCTTATCTTCCAGTCACCCAGTCTCCTTTCATTTTAAACAGAATAGTATTGATCATCAATAATTTACTTTTAAAAAGACACCAATTTGCCAATTTTTGGAACAACTGAAAATTATTTTTATTATATTTTATATTATTAGCATACTACAAATTCCAGTGAAATACAAAAGGCCAAATAGATATTTTGAGTAAAAATACTTAATTTTGGTTTAGTTTTCAGATCTTATCAACATTAGTGCAATTTTCCCTACTCAAAATAATCGGATCCTCATTTTCATGGTAAAGTTCACCTCGTATACTAGAAATGTGTTTTGCACTACTTAATAAATGATCGCACTTTGTTGTCATTCATAAGTAATTATGAGAGATACTACTCTGTTTAAATAAAAAAGAAGTTCTCTGTGTTTGGTGGAACAGGGAGAATTTATACCACAAAGTGCCCTGAGACTGCATATGGAATTAGAACATTCTATACTTGAATACATATTATAGTATAACTTGTTTAAATTTGTATTTGGTTATCTGTCTTTCACCTAGAAATATTTATCAACTAATAGGGGAGTATTCATTTAGGAATTAGTCTACTTTTAAGAAAGCATTGGCATTGCTCACTCTTTAATTCACTCTCCATCAGACAGCAGCCAAACTGCTTAAATTCTATTTTTTTTTCAATCATGTTGTATCCAATTATCAATAGATTTTTTTTTCCTGGAAAACAACAGTCAGAGACAGCCCAAGCTAGGCCTAAGCATGTATAATTCATTTGTCATTGGGCCAGGTGACACTTTGTTCCTTTAACTTTGCAGATCTTGCAGCAGGCTGGTCACAGCCCATCTCTGCTGTGTTGCTTAGTTAAGATGTAGCTGGCTGTCCTGCACTCTCTTTAGTATGCAGGGAGCACAGAGATAGAGATAAAAGGCAAAATGTCTATCTTTGAGTCCTCTGCAATAGCGAATAAGTTATCAACCCACTAACATGCATGTCTGAATAGACTCCTTTGGCAACACTGAGATGTTATCTCCCATGACATGCGAATCCCTCCCTCATGTCAATCCAGGAAAGTACTAAAGAACGAACGCTCTGGTAAAATGAACGTGGCAACACCACTGGGACTCTGAGAGCATCGTATTTTCCCCTAGCTCCTTTTAAAAACATTCTGCAGTCGGATCCTTGATATCCATATAAATTAGCCAGTATGAAGCATTGCCCAGAAAGCCATCCTTTAATCTCCTGGAGGAGGCCCTGGGAATATACTTTGCTTGATGCTCAGGGGCTTTTTTTTCCCACCTTTTTCCCTCTCCCACTTTGCTCTTCTCCTTCATATTCAGCACATAGAAATGTAACTAAAAAACACATCTGCTGGATTCTGGCATCTGTGTTTATGATATATATAAACTTGGCCATGACGTAATCCAGAGATGAGTAATTGATGACAAATATAAGCTGATAAATTCATTCATAACAATATCTCTAAAAATAATAGCAATGCTTGTGGAAAGATACAAGTTGATAGATGCCTTAGCACACCATAATTACATGAAGTACATTTTGTTTCCTTTTTACAGGTAAGGATACTGGGGCATAGAAGTCTTACACAATAGGAGTGGTAGATTACTACTGGATAGTCATTTTAAAACTCTAAACTCAGACTTCCAGATCTCTGTCTATTGCTTTTCACTCATCATCCTTTCTTAAATATACATATCCCTTTCCTTATCACAATGCAGAAAAGCTACCTTTGCTCTTCCTGTGCTTAGACAGCATGTACTTACTATAGGACCAACGAGGACCAGTGAACACACCATCTTACGTAAGATAGCCAATTGCCCATGTTATTCAGCAGGGTGAAAATTGCTCATGAATCTATATGACAATAATATGATCTTAACCTTAATGATGTAAATGAAATGGTGTATCTTTATTTTGTTTCTTGAATCTAAATGTCGTGTTAGATATGATAAATGGTACATCACACCCATAGCACTAGGCCATGAAAAAGATGAAGTGAAATATGCTATCATGATTGTAAAATTAATTTCTATCAATCACATGCTACTGTAGATATTCCATTGGTGCAAAAAGTTCCAAGACCAAGGAATCAGAACAATTAAAATGATCATTTATTTCAAGGAGTGGTGTTAGATCTGTAATTAAAAATACAGATATATGGCTAGAAACACTGATACTCAAATTAGTCAGTTATCAATATTTCCAGCAAAAAGAGATAGAAAAGTGGATAATAATGCAAAAAGTATAATAGTCAGTAATGAGGATTCTGCAGAAGCATTTAATTAATTCTAATTTCATTCCAGAATCAATATTCAAGATTTCAATCATATATGTTTTTCTGCTCAGTGATATAATTAAAACAAAGTAAAATTTTAACATGTTACCACCTGGATAGTGTGCACTATAAGTAGGGGGGGGGGAGGAACTCAAAGAAGTGACTAGAAAAAAAAATTGTGTCAGAATACAAGAGCATGAACTTCACATAAATGTTAGAGAAGAAGATGAATCCACAGTTCCAAGAAAGCTAGTTTAGCTCAAGAAGAACTCTTAAAAAAGAGATGAGCTTGATCTTCAAGAAAATAAATTGCAAAAGTAAATATGATGGCAAGATAGGACTAAGGTTGGGAAATGTCAAGGTCTGAAGGGGAGAATCATGTAAGAGACTAGGCATTTAGGCTTGCACTGGTGGAATGAAGCAGTGACCCCACCAGCCAAATAGCAGAAGCTGGGCAAAATAACATAAACTTTGAATAAGAAAGTTGATTGGACTCAAATAAGTTATGATAAATGCATTTCTAACATATGTAGTCTATGTAACATATTGGAAGGCATTGCTGTAGATATAGTAGAAGTTTGGTAAAGAAAGGTTCTGTCTTAGAAGCAAAGACTTCCTTTCATATATCCGGCTT